>NC_134982.1:4336125-5035711 GCF_965638725.1 Aptenodytes patagonicus | reverse complement strand
TCTGCGAAAGACCTGCTGTAGACTGGCCTTCATGTAATCCCCATCAGAACACACACACTTCAGCTTGAATTAAAATTAAAACATCGCCGTCTTAAAATTCTCTGAGCATCTCCCTTATTCTGGAATGACACACTGTTTGTCTTCTGTCCTTTCTTAAATAGCTGCTATTGCCTACTCCCTAAAACAAGGTAATGTGTTAGCAGATTGTTAATCTGAGCATATATGGCAGCTACTGCTTCTTACAATGTCAAAAATTATTAAAAATGCCCAAAAAATTCTATGCTGGTGCCAGTTTCCAAGTGGTTCCCTGCTCCTTTACACTTTCTTTGGACAACCAAGTAGTAGCGGTGCAAGTCCTTCATGCTCTGCATTTCTGGATGGATGGGACAAGCCTCACGGCTGTGGTGATAGCTGAACCACTGCACATAGGAGGCAGCCCTCACGCAGAGCCGGGGATGTGATTTGGGGTGGCAGTGAAGCCCATGGGACTGAATCTGGGTCTTTACGGTGTCGTAAAGACCCTACCTGAAACCAAGAGTGCTCTTAGCCTACCCATTACATACCAGGCTGCTCTGCAGGTGATGGGGGTGTTTCGTAACGATTCCCTTCCCTTTTAGTATATATAAGCTTATAGGGAAGGTGAACCAAAGTTCATGTGATCCCTCTCTAGAGAGACACATCACTTGATAGACAGGGACATAACGAACGTGAGTTTGACCAACGCTGCTGGCCAGATCACACCCCCGATCACTGTGATTTTGAATGTTCTGGAAGAACAGGTACGCAGGGCTTTGACGCAGCCTTCATCGGGGGTGAAGTTCAAGCCAGGTTGGTAGAAGTGACTCACCTGGTCACCTGGTCTTTTTGCTGTGCCAAGTGCATCTAGGTGACTTCATTTCTGCCCATGAAAACCCAAAGCAAAGGAGTTCTGCAGCCTCAGACTTGCACCGTGCAGTACTGCCTTAAGTATGCACTTAAGTGCCTTCCTACGGCAAAGCAATTCATCAAGTTTTGATTAATTAGGGCCTCCAACTTGACCCATTTTCTTCTCCACTGTGTGAGCGGACCAGACAGTGACTCCGATACTTCTTCACATGCACATTTCATCCCACGCTGCAGACTCCTGCGGTGCAAACAGCTCCTCACTCAGCATGCAGGGAAACATACCAGGCATGCTAGCACAGGACACACAACATCACTCTGCAAATGCAACTCCAATAGCCCTTGACTTTATGGATTAGCAACAGAGAAAGCCTAAGTTACATAAAGAGGAAGATTCTTTAAATTGAAAATGTAAATGCACTTTCACCAAATGAAGAGCATTTATCTTGGCTGGAAATTTTGATTTAACTGAAAGTGCGTCCAATTCACTTATTCCATTATTTCAGAATAAAATATGAGAGAAGCGAAGGTTAATGAATCAAGGTAATGAATTATAACTGAGCCAGGAAAAAGCCTTCCAGCACCGAGACACCATCCCTAGCAACACTCTCGTCCTTTTCTTCCTCTTCTAGTTAAGCTCCTTGCCTTCGTGCCCTACACAAAGTCAAATTTAACACTCTTCTACGTACTGGTCCTGTCTTCACCCTCTTTCATGTGGAACTTATCCTTGCATTAGCAGGGCCCTTCCAGAAGGCCGAAAATGTCTATTTATTATTTGTGCAAATATTTACTGCTTCCTGAAATGTCACCATCAGCCTACCAATAGCATACGGTAAGAAACTGGCCAGGATGTACATTAACCAGCCGTTCCTCCACAAAGACTCAGAGCTGCTTAACCACATGTCTGGGTCTGCAAGTGTAATGCCCAGGGGTGAGGCTGCTTTAGCTTAAGTACTCGCCACCTGTATTTCTGAAGTACGAATTCTCTTCCCCAGCTGCCAAGAAGGCTTTTACTGAAGTTGCAAGTGAGTCAAGGACTAACTCCAATAATTACGTGCTTGTATCATCTTATTAAGACTATTAACTCACAACCTAAATTCTTTACTTCTTGCACAAGCTGTTACTCACCAGTGAGACCTGAAGCAGTTCTGGTTCTGTATTCACTCAACGAGGTACCTTGTCTTGTGTTTTCTTTGTCTTGAGAATTACCAAGAATTAATCCTACTCTTCAGGAAACTGAATACACTCCAGGGAAAGGTTTGGCTGTTTTAAATTTGCTGATTTCATATTGAGAATATGCCCTTGAACAAATAATGAATTTAAACTCATGAATGTTTTTAAACTCCAGTGTTTACAGTTAGGTGTAAGTCTCTGATCCACATGCCTGAATGAAGCTGTCTAGAGCTGGATGAGGTGCCAAAGGGTATTCCAGCAGCTCCTAATCCAAAGGTCATGTCTCTCATAAGGGACCCCATCTCTGCCAGCCCTGCATGGATGCTCCAAACACCTTATTTAGGCCTAAACACCCCTACCTTATTTAAGTCTTGATATAGTGCCTGCTAAATTTAATAAGAGTGTTTTCATTAGTCCCTGAGTATTTCTTACTACAGGTCCCAATATGTGGTCTCCTATCTTGTCTTATGCTGAAGAGCAAAGGCCAGTGCAGACCACGTCACCCTACTGGGCAACTGGCAGAGAGAAGGCGGCAACATGGCTGAGGTAGAATGGAAAGCAAGCACTCTGAATTTGGCCTTTAAGCTCTTAAATCAGTGCTGGGTACTTCTAAAGATGGGGCGGCTAAAAGTACAATTCTGTATTGTTTGTATGTATGTGAGTAATGGAGCAAGGCACCATGAACAACCCTCAAGCTAAGACCATGCTCATGAGAAAGGCTGAGCTGACCCCAGCAGGTGACTGTATCGAGACCCATAAAGCTAACTTTAGGTACCTATTATTGACGGCTGATGGATAATTTTAAACTGGAAATAAGGGTTAAGCAGCAGGGGAAACTTAATCATTGAAGCAGCTTCCTAGATGGTGGTTCAACTTCTACCGACTTCCGTGTTCATCTTCTATCAATCTGAATCTTGAGGTAAGCTTTAACTTCTGTGAAGCCAGTGTCTCCTAATGCTGTCTTGCTCTTCTTGAAGTCACCCTTTAAATCAAGAGCTGCTTGATTTCTAGAAAATACGGTATAGCTGAACAGGGTGTTAAAATCAGGTGAAATACCGCTATGATACAACGCTCAGTGGTTCCTTCTGGTGTTCAAATCTGTGACTGCATGAAAATCTAAAAGGACAGCGCAGGGTCCCAAGAGAACATGAAGAGAGAATGTGCTCATGGAGACATGAGAATCAGGTGTTCAGAGTAAGGATTTTCTTCTTTCTGGCTCCAAAATAACACGTGGTGAGCAATAATATGTGGTAGAGAGAATAAACAGGGATCAGTAAGAGGCATTGTAATGAACTCTCTTTCCCCCCCCCCCCCCTTGAATTTTACCAAAGGGTCAGAACATCAACATGGAAAATAGTGTTGATGTCAAGATAGAAACCAAGGGGAAAAGAAAGCCAATAAAGCAGAATCCACTGAGCAAAGCTGGGAAGAGAGTCTGCAGAGCTGTTGGGTACATCACTGGAGACATGAAGGAATTTGGAGCCTGGCTAAAAGGTAAAGCTACTTCATCATGACTAATTAGGGGATTCCAAAGAAGAATTACATCAAAGAAGTAATAACTAACTTCTCAGTAACGTGATTCAAGTTGAAGCATTACAGAAACTACCTCTGCCCTGATTTATTTCCATTTTGTAGGAAAAAATCAGCTATGTGCAGAGATCCAGATATTGCTTAAATCTTGAGGATGACTGAGGTGACATTTACCTCCAACATGCCATGTACAAAGCGCATTTAGTCCCACAGAACATAACCTGGGATGGTTATTCTGTGCTCTGCCATTCTTCATAACGCTCCCTGTCCTTTCAGCTGAGCAGTTTCTGTCAAGCCTAATGCCACTGGGAAGTTAAATTACACATAGGTAAGTGTGTTTGGTCCCCATAATAAATCATCAACAGGATACACACGCGATTTGCCATCTGAGGCACAGACATCATAAATTAGCCAGTTCATATGAAACTGGTCCAGGGTACTTTATAACAGGGGACTCTGGCAACCACACTGTTCATCTCAGTTTTCCAGCTGTAAGACTTCAGGATAGACCATAATAAATCCCAGTCAGGTTTTACAGTCTTGTTGATTCATTGCTTCAGTCATGCTGCCAAGTTCAGGTGCCAAAACTCTCCCTGAGTTTCAAGAAAACCATCCCGAATAAGTATCATCTGTGCATTCTGGGTTTTTTTATTATTATTATTTCATTTGATCTCTTCCAGACAAACCTCTCATGATCCAGTTTATTGACTGGGTGTTGCGTGGGATATCTCAGGTGATGTTTGTCAACAATCCCCTCAGTGGGCTTATCGTAGTGGCTGGTTTCCTGGTGCAGAACCCGTGGTGGACACTCACAGGCTGTTTAGGAACAGTTGTCTCAACTTTAACAGCACTTATTCTGGGTCAGGACAGGTAAGTTCATCCTTTTCCCCTTCAAAACCAGACTGTCACTTCAATGCTGACTTACGTGTTAAACAAGTGACATGGATGAAAAGCACGTATCTAGCCTTCGCTGGCTATGTATCTGGTCTGGTAGGACCAAACAGATCTTCCCACCAGCTGCATCTGATGCAAAGGTACACTGGATGTAACTGCAGAAGGGGTAGCTGGGGCTGAGAGGACACGGGACTCAAGCATGTAAAATTGAAGGTCGGTGCACGAGCCTTGGCAGGCCGTCATCACACAGAGTCACGACTGCATGGGGAGGGAGGGGGTGATGCGAGCAAAGCACCCGCCGGGGAGAAGATTTCAAGATGGTTGTTTCTTTCACACAGATCAGCCATTGCAGCAGGCCTGTACGGCTATAACGGCGTCTTGGTGGGATTGCTCATGGCCGTCTTCTCTGCTAAGGGAGACTACCACTGGTGGCTTCTGCTGCCGGTAGCACTGGTGTCCGTGACGTGGTAAGTCGGATGGCTCCTCTGCTTCTTATTCCAGTCCCAGTGTCCCCACACTGAGACTGAACTGTTGTATTTTTATGCACTATACAGACTACAGTGGGAAAGAAACACAACTGGCACATATGTGCTACTAAATCTGTATCGTTATTTGCACTTTTAACTCAAATGTAATCCCAAAACAAATAAAATACCCACATAATCACAAATAAACCCAACGGGGAAAAGGAAAATCGATGGCTGATCATATGTAATTCAATGCCCTAAATGTTAGCCATATTGCTGCGATGCGTCGATTCATTTTTGTCTCGAGAGGAACATTATTTTAACCATTCCCTACCACCATCAACCACAAGTGTTTCATCTATTTAAGCCACCATATAAAAATGTCATGAAAATTTATCTCTCCAGACACAGAAGCTGTTCAGTGGTCCCAAGAAGTGATGGTTGGTGCTAATGAAAACAAACAACTAGCAATACTTTACTCGTGTATATGACACCGTAATCTGCTAGGTATTTGGACAGCAAAAATTTTGAAAGCTGGTCTTTCACCCCCAAATGTCTAGTTGGAGATTGCGAAACCACACATATCATCTGTCTGCCTGAAGTTCATGTAGTGTTATACTCACTTTAATAAGCACAACTTTGATGTCAGCCTTTACTTCCCATCCATAAGCTTGAACAAGGACACACAGCCACCTTCGCAGTTCACTCAGACCTGGCACAGGCGTCCTAAATTCAGTCCACTTCAAGTACTGGGGAAAAAAAAAAAGTAAACACTGAGACCGAGCTGTGGAATAACTCCATTAAATCACTGGGTCCTCCCCATGAGCGGAGGATCTTGGCTCCTTCACGGTCACCAAATTCACCTCATATATTGCATAATGTGACAGGAATCTGTACATTGCTAACTGCCCTGGGAAGGGTAGGAAATTTACTGAATGACCCTAGCATTCTGATTTTATCAGAAAGACTGAGGAAATTAAACAGCTTTTTTTTTAAAAAAAATAGAGTTAATTTCCTGCAGTTGTTGTTTTTGTTGTGGTTTTCTTTTTGCCTAGCTGACAAGCTCCTAGCGAGACCGTTTTGTTCTTCTTTTAGCCCTGTTTTCACCAGCGCTTTAGGCTCAGTCTTCTGTAAGTGGGATCTGCCTGTTTTCACCTTGCCTTTCAACTTGGCCTTGACCCTCTATCTGGCTGCGTCAGGACCCCATAACTTCTTCTTCCCTACAACTGTCATTCAGCCTGCAACAGCAACACCAAACATCACATGGACGGATGCTGAAATGCCAATGGTAGGATGCCCTAAAGATAACAGCCTTCTCCATTTACAAAGAAAACCACTATAGAACCATATTATCTTCCTTTATGGTACTGCATTATGGCCCGGCAATACAAAATTGCATTTATAAGATAGCTATTATCCAAAACATAAAGGTTTACTCTAGGAATTGACATTTTCGATAGCTTGAAAATAAGAATCTTTTTGGCATTTGGTATCTTTTATTTACAGTTGGATCTAAATTATAATCTTCAAAGATTCTTCTCTCGAATCTAATTACCCATTACTGCGTATATACTGATCAGCGCCCCATAGATAAGGTTGTGCTGAGACTACCAGTTAACTCACAGGTTAATTTTAGTTTTCCACGTAAAGAGTGCTGTGTTTTTAAAATTGCATCTTTCTGATGGATGCATCTACTACGGAAGAATGGTTACAAACTTGGGTGCGGGCACATATTCACATATTTTTAGTTAATATTCAAGTGGGACCTTTAAAGCAAACAACAAAAAAAATTATTCTCCTGCATAGCGTGGTAAACAACATAGATACTAGAATAATAGCTTTCCCCTAAGGCTCAGTGGACTATTTTGAAGGGTGCCCAGGGAGTAATTAAGAAAAGGAAGTTAATTGACACTAAATAGCAATCCACACGAGTGACATTTCTAAAAGAATGTTTACCATGGTGCATAATTTTATGGGGACCATAAATGGACTGTTCCACGTGAAGGAACACAACATTTTGATGAAAAGTGTCTTAAAACCATCTCTAAGCTGTAACCGGGTTGGGCTCTGTCCCACCAACCCAGCAACTCTCATTCGTATTCCTGGTGAATCCCAGGGAAGTTTCAGGTCTATAAACACATCAGGGATATAGCCTTACCTGAGTGAAGTCTTGTAATTCTGGCCAAGCCATTATTGGCCATTTCATCCTCAGATCTGCCCACTCAGAGGCAAATATCTTCTCAAAGGCATCATCTACCCGAGCACTTCCATTTCCTAGATTCACTGTCATGCTCCATAACAGCAGGCAAAAATGGCCAAGTCAGCAGCACCTGTAAAGATGATGAGCAAACCCTTCCAAGTCCTTTCGCAAAAGACATTTACCTTTGATATTAGAGCAAAAACCCTGCACAGGAGCTCATGGCTAGGGAACAAGGCATGATTCATTTTCAGGGGAAACCCTGTGGAAATGGCCCTGCTGTCTCCCGAGAAGTTTTCAAACTTTCCACTTACAGTCCAGAAAGAGAGACTGCATCCAACAAATGCTGAACACGAACGTGGCCAAGGAAAATAAGTTGGTTTTTTTTTTTAAAAAAAGACATTACAAAGCAGATAACAAATTGTCTTTTTTTTCTTTTTTTGTTTTTTGTTTTTAAATCCCTGCAGCTCCTGCAATCCATTCCAGTCGGGGTGGGTCAGGTTTATGGCTGCAATAACCCCTGGACTGGAGGAATTTTCCTAATTGCTTTATTTATCTCTTCCCCGCTCATTTGTCTGCATGCGGCAATTGGATCAGCAGTGGGGATGCTGGCAGGTAAGGATTTGACTTGTGTCACAGATTTATACAAAAGCATGGAGAATAAAAGAGGAACTGCAATGAGTGGAGCATTTACAGTAACAAATGTTTCTTCTATTGGAGAATGACTGCTTGGAAAAAAAAAAAATATATATACACTTCTGTTTTAAGAATTCTTTTGATTGACTTCCCCATTCTCTTACCTCATTTTATGGTGGTGGAAATCTTCAGGAGAAAGAAGAGTATTTTTGGCTGAAATGAATTTTTATCATGAAATACTTCATTTCTAAATATATTCTGATGGTTTTAGGAGCAGCTTAATAAAAGCCATAGCCATCAGTCTGAATGTGCAGGCCTCAGGGATGCATTTAGAGTTCACATGTACGCTTGTTCACTCATCTATCTTCTGCTGAAATCGTATGGCCAAATTCAGCTCAGCAGCACCAGGGAAATTCTGCCGTGATTGCATTAGATCAAAGCGGCTTTAGTCTTAGACCATAGCAACACGACTACAAATAAGAACTTGGCGTACGTATGCAGGCTAGAGCCCTAAAAAGTTGAATTCATGCCATTTCTAGCTGCTTTTATCTCTTTGGCCAAGGAATGACACATCTTTGATTTATTTTGCAGCACTGAGCTTAGCAACACCTTTTAGCAAAATCTACTCCGGCTTGTGGGGCTACAACAGCTCCCTCTCATGCGTTGCGATCGGAGGCATGTTCTACGCTTTCACCTGGCAGACACATTTGCTGGCAATTGCCTGTGGTACGTACCCTACGGATTTTCCCTACCGCCGTGTTTCCTTTTGAAGCGAGACAAGATGCATTTATGCTGGAGGTGGGCTGAAGCCAGGTGGCCACCTCTAGACAGGCACATGGACTTAGGCAAGACTGACGAATGATGGAGCTGGATGTCAGAGCCATTGCTCTAACGTACCCTGACAAAATAAAAGCAGTGCTTTCGCTTTCAGCCAAGAGTTGTGCTCAAAACAAGAGGTGCGATCAGTGGACGCTGATTAAATAAGGTCTTCGAAATTACATGCTTAGTTTTTAGGTGTTAATCGTGTTTGTTCAACATCGCTGGATGAATCATATTGTTTTTTCCAATCACAGATACCAGCTCAAATTCCTTCTTTGGAGAAGGACATATCTAACCTTTGAGAAAACTGGAGCTCAAAATCAGTCCGCATCTGTAGTTAGACGGTACAGTTTCCCCAGTCTATCGAAATGGATACCAAAGGCATGAGCTAGGCAACACAGAATGATTGAAGAATTATTTATAAGGCAATTCCATATGAAATTTCAATATCACAGTGAGCTGGGAGGGAAACTATTGCTCATTCAGTGCTCATATAAAAAAGATTTAGCTTTGTATCTCATTGAACCACATTCTAGCCCTAGAGGCAGGAGAGATGGGGGTAGAAGGGTTATTTTCCTGTTTAACCCCATCCATCAAGCTACATACTTTCCACGTCAGTGCATTTTTCAAAAGCCTCTGTTTCCATAGTCACATTTTTCATCACTCCAGCTCTTTTTTTGTTTTGCCTTTTCCATGAGCTCCAGGTTGCAGGGGACACAGTGCAAAGGAAAGAGCTTTAAGAGAGGGCTGTCCAGGCACGGTCATAAACATTGGCTGAGCTACCTAAGGCAGTGTGAGAGATGTTTGTCCTCGCTGTTGTCCTCCACGAGCAACTGAACTCACCAGGAACTACCTTTCTTTTCCACAGCGCTCTTCAGTGCCTACCTGGGAGCAACAGTGACTAACATGATGTCTGTGGTAAGTAGTGTATCAGCTAAGGTCTTGTTTCCAACAACAGATTTGAACACTGTATATTTTCCTGGCTTGTCAGGCGAAACACCAAGACGCAGAGAACAACTCAGCCAAAGGCAGAACTGATCCGGGAGAGGGGACACTGTCTGCCCAGGGGCTTGGTGTGGTTCCCACTGAAACAGGCCACTTACAATCATCACTTACCACTTTTCATCCTCAGAGCTTGCATGAACTGCCACAGCTCAGCCCTCAACACCTCTGAAATAATTCTATGCCTATACTTTGTGCCTGAAGCAATTGAGAAAAGGGCCCTCCGCATGTGTAAAGAAACCTCAAATTTGGTTTAATTGCTTTGCCCAAGTGCCAAAAGGCAGTCAGTACAACAGCCCAGGGAAAAGCTGAATGCTTCTGGTATCCACTCCTGTCTCATCTCCATCCACTCCTACCTCATCTCCATCCAAGACCGCTGCAGATGCACAAAGAGAAGGCAGCCTTCTCACCAGAGCTGATAGATGTTGCAGGTTAATGCACAATGTCAAGATCTCATAAAGAAATCCTGCCTCCCCAGGGAGAGACTCCATGCAAAACCAAGTCAACTCTTCCTTGAGAAAGCTTGTTCCAAGCTGCCTGGCTCTGAGTTTTGTTCAAGGGGCGGGGGATCAAATGAAAGACAGACACATAGAAAATAGGTGGTTTGTATTTTTCTTTGCAGTTTGGGGTGCCGTCAGGAACCTGGTCTTTTTGCTTGTCTGCACTGACCTTCCTGTTAATAACCACAAACCACTCTGCCATCTACAAGCTACCGCTCTCCAAAGTCACCTATCCAGAAGCCAACCGAGCTTATTATCTGAAGATGAAGAAACATCAGAGGTCTTGCTGCGAGGTATAAAGACCCAAGAGGAGAGATATTTTGCAGATTTAAGGCAAAAGTGCAAGATGTTTCCCCAAAAAACGTTATTTGTGTGCTACAAAGTCAAAAGACAAAAAAAAAAAAAAATCACCACCTTCTGAGCGGAGAGACTTTTTTCACCACATTCGTTTTTTCTATCCTGATTAGATAAGACTGTGCTGCACTGGAAGGACCTTTCCCAAGACCAGTCTGTAATGATTTAAAAGCACGTATGCCTGAAAAGACACTTGAATTTTAAGCAGTGGGGAAATGACTTAGAAATTGGAAAAAAAAAAATCTGTTCGTGAAATCCAAGTCACAGCAGGCAGACGTAAAGCAATAAAGAGCAGAGCATCTCTCAGCATCTGATGCGACTCCTAATAAATGGCTAAAACCAGCTTACAATGGCAACAGGATATGTCTTAGAGAGCTTCATACTAGCAGAGAAGTGGAATAAAGACTACCCTTTGCCAAGTAGAAAATAGGTGGTGAAGAATTCTGCCTGGAGGATCTCTCGAGCCCGGTGGAGAGAGACGTGCACTAGCAATCATCACACAAGAGATGGACACAGATAAATTGCAGGCAGTGTTGCTAACGCTTGCAAGACTTGTGGTAAAAATCACACTAATGGCATGGAGGGGGTGTCTATAAGCCCCAGCTTTTGGATGTTTTAATTTGCACTAGGCTCTAACATTTTCATGACAAAAATGTTTCAGGCCTACCCAGTTGCAGAGAAAAGTCTGGAAACCCAAGGCCAAGAAAGCAAATGCCAGTGAAAAGAATGTTTTTCTACCAAAAAAATGTAAGAATTTTCATGATTTTATGTTGATCTCATGATTTTTCTTAATACTTGAACTTGGTCACGGGTTAGCAAAGGAGGGGACAGCAGCAAAGTCATTGCTGCCCCTTTCCTATGCAATAAAATGGCTCAGTTCAGTCGGTGCACAAGTAGAACTAATTTGAGCTGATCTTCTTGACCTCTCTCCCTACACCATCCCCCTCAGCCCATTTGTGTCAAGCAGCAAAACGGTGCACTGTCCCAGTCTGCTGCCGAATTTGCTGCTCTGCCATCTCCCTCCACACTGCGATTGGAAGAGGATGGTCGGAGGGCTGGTGGACGTAGCAGAGCTCTGCAGCAGACCAGCCATGTGTCACCTCCGCACAGGCTCCCGGGGTCTGCGGGTAGGGAAGGAGGAAGCTGACCTTGCACCCAACAGTGCCGGTCACCTCAATGGGTGCTAACTCAGCCACCTTTCTGCCTGGCTCATCGAGATACTTCATCTCATGATGAAGCTGACATGTGCACCACAAATCCTCCATGTGCTCAGGTCCTTCAGTTGGCCTTAGCCTACGTGCAGCAACATCGTTCCTGGGAAAGCTGAACAAAACCTGTTCCTCTTGTAGCAGAGGAAATAAAAAGTAGCCTGTGAATAGTGCTAGTGCCGATTTTAGAGGTTGGGGGAAAAAAAACCCATGTCTTTTTATGAACACCAAAAAGATCTGAGTGAAAAATATTTGGGATGAACTGCTGGCAGTATTTTCTGGTGAAGTGTTAGGTTTTCAGATGTTTGACAGTATTTCCGTATGACTGACACTCCAGAGATCACTTGTAAAAATGTACCATTTGCTGTGTTTTACTTGGTAAATACCTACATAATATTGTGTGGATTTGATTTTTAAAACAAATACTCATACTTCTTTGAGTTTGGTATAAGTTTTCCTCTATTTATCATCACTAAGCTCCTCCAAAGAGAGGTTCTCTCTTAAATCAGTAGTCTAGAAGATGTTGGAAAACAAAATTATGAAATCAATGTATGGGGGGATATTTAGGAAACTTCTAACTTCTGCTCTTTGTACTTACGGCATGTTGCTGCATCAACACCTTCTTAAACGTACAAGTGCAAAGTCTGCCTCTGTACGGGAGGTACGATCAGCCGAAGGCACAGCGTTGTGCCTTCTGGGGCTGGAAACCTCCTCGAGACCAGATGAGGACTGGTTCCTAGGGGAGATGCTGAACGGACCCCCAGATTGGGGTTAGACAAGGTCATGTTCTGTCCAGAGGATGCACCTCTCCATTTGTCAAACTGTGATGGAAAAGGGTATCTTTTGGTGTCTGAACTGACACCTCCCCACCCAGACAATGTGTGCCCCAGAGAGGCAAACCTACAAAGGCTAGCTTTCACTCTTATGTCAAAATCTGCACTGGGGTAAGAGTACACGCTTTATGACCAGTGTAAATTGGCAGATTTCCTCCGACTGGTGCTATTTGAGCTTGCTGTTGCTGAGCAACAGGGGTATTTTGGCAGTACCATAAAGAAACCATATGCACAGAAGAGAAAAAAAAACAAAAGATGAAGGCCATGTCTCAGCCACTAGAAAGACTTTGCACATCATTCAGAATTAATTCTTCATTTTACGCTATCCAGAGAATTCATTCTTCCCGTCACCCCATGCAAAATAACAGTTATTTGGTAATTTGACATGTATATCAGTCAGAATATGCATATCATGCTTTTTCCCATTACCATTCATAACGCAGTCTTTGCTAACAGGACTAATTTATCTTATTATTGAGACTGTTCTTTTTTCTTTTTTTTTCCCCCCCTTTACATCAAATAAATGTTATTCAAGTCACAAAATTTTTTCAAGCACTCTTTTTGCATTCTTGTTTTTGGCACACAGATGAGATCAGACTCATAGGAAACATTTATCCTGGGCAGGAGTTTCGGGGCTCTTCCCTGGACTACTTCCCTCTCAGTGACAGCAGAACATAGCAAAAAAGAGATGTCACTGGGTTTAACATTTCTAAAATAAAAAAAAATTAAAAAAACCCAAACCAACAACAACAAAAAAAAACCACACCACCAAACCACTTGAAAACAATGACGTCTACTTGGAAAACAGATTTCATCTGAAAGTCTAACTCAAATGAATGGCCTCACTGTCATTTCCGAAGCCACCCTCATTGCTTCTGTCTGACGTGCACATTTCTCTCCAAGACTCCCAGTTCCGTGTCAAGCAACTGCCCCAGTCTCCACCATGTGACACCAGCATGTCTCCTGCCCCCCAGTACCCCCTGCCGTGGTTCAGCTGCCCACTAGCCCCGGCTGCAGCCTCACACCTCGCAGTCCTGCACGGGGTTTGCTGTTGGACGTAAGGAGAGGGAAAGCATGAATGACAACTTAAGACAAGCAATCATGGGATGCTGAGCGAGGACCAGCAGCTTTTTGTCAGCAGAGTTCACTCCTCTCCCCTCCCAAAGCAGTGCTGCTTCCTCACGGAGCCCAGGGCATGCTGGCAACACCAGCAGTGGTACCAAGAAGTGGGCTACAGCCCTCATTTCCCCTTCCCCCAGCGAACCAGTATCGGGGCAAGCGCACAAGAGGTCAATATTTAGCCGTGCAGCGAAGACGCTACGCCCTTGGCGATGCTGAACTGGGAGGAGGAAACGTTCAGCCCAGGTCACCTGAAGACCAGACCCAAGAGTCGGCTGCAGAAGCAGGACCGAAACCAGGAGGTATGAGTGCAGCACGGCAGCATTCTAGATGCTCAAATCTGGGGACATGCAACAATACAATCTCCTTTATCTGATCCTCCAGGGCTGTTGCGGGTTTTGTTTGGTTTTACCATGTTGTACATGAAATATAAACAGTGTAAAGAATGCTTGTGTTGATAATTGTCTAATCTTTTGAATCTTGACATTTGGTATAAAGGGTAGAATTGACACAGAATTTGGCCATAGCTAGGAATAATTCACCCGCTAAGAAAGACGCCAGCCACAAGGAAGCAAGGCTGTGCATTCAAAAGAAATACTTGATTATTTCCCCCTCCTTCAGAGCATAAACATTGCAAAGGCTACTATGGCAAGTGAATTGTTAGACACAAATTAACATCTTTCTGATGCTTCCTCTTTGACTTGCCATGGAAACGTGCCTTCAGGTCGTAAGGCCTTTTTTTGTTACCAGGAGTTCAGCTTACCTGAGATGTTGAATGAGATGGGGAAACAGTATAACTCTCAAAGCAAAAGCAACCCAATGACCCCAGACCCTCACTCTGATTATTCTCAAAGGCACCGATAGACCAAGGTAATTGGCAATCAGTTTCCCATGCATACAAATGGAAAGTGTTTAAGCAGGAGTTGGCAGCCTTAATATTTCATAGAACTGGGCCAGAAGACTTGGGCTTAGGTCCCCGAAGGCTACATCCATGCTGGCAAATGAAAAGGATCAGGTGCTGGCGCACGGGCACCCACCCTGCTTGACTGAGCATACATGCCCTGTCATGGTCCCAGCCTTTGTCAACCACCATCCCCCAGACGGTGCCTAGACACAGCTCAGCAAGCAGCGTGGACCTCCTTTGGCTCCTCAGTACTTCCTACACCAGCTGATATTTAAAGACATTTCACTTGCAGAGGGGCTCTGAAGGTTAAATTACCCACCTTGGGGTTGAGCCCCCCTGACTTGCTATCACATTTCAATGCAAAGTGAAACAACTTTGCTTCATAGCGTTCCTGCACTTTTCATCAGCGAGAGCCCTTTCTTGCCTAACTGTTTGCAAGAGCAGCCCCCTGGTCCTTCACGGGCTGGGGTTTAGCTCCTGCCCACCCTGCCTCGATCATCAGGTCCAAAGATGTCCTTGACGCACACGAGGGGCAGACCACAGGAGACAGTGGGGTTGAAGCCCTGCCCTTTGCCTGACACAGAAGCACTCTCCTGGGGTAGAAAGAGGAACAGAAATAAAGAGGGAGAGGGAACACGAGTAACTCTGCAACCTGGTGGTTCTGGGCATCACCCAAGGGTACCGCTGAAGGATGCCACCGAGAACCAGCAAACTAGACGCCCACTTCAATAACAATCAAGTTAGGTGGGACGAATCTGGGCTTTAAGTGTAGATCCACAAATGGTCTACATCCACAATGAAACAGCTCCCAAGAGATACCACATGACTCTGGCTAACAGTCAGCTTAAGCCTAAATTCAAGATTAGGTCCTCAAAACCCCTGCCTAGCTGTGCTTTACCCATAAAGTATCCAGAAGACCACATATTAAGAAAACTAAATTTAGGTGTCTACGTGTTAGCATATACATGTGTATTAAGTGTCAAAGTCCTACTCTAGTCAACGGAGATGACATCAATGCAATCCATGGAGTCCAGACAGCAATTCAGCTGGCCAAGTGTGGGGGTCAATTTTAGGGTGTGCTGAATCGCTCTCTAGACCCCATGGACAATATTGACTAGAACTACACTGATCCTAACAAAAGTGTGGATGACTACTCATGCGCATACGCCAACAAGTAGGCTTATCATCTTGGGAGATGACCCCACCCATATGCACAGCTCCTTGCTCTTGGACATGTCCAGAACCACCTGCATCCTGAGCCACTCATGCCTGGCCAATAACCCTCTTGAATGAAGTGCTCCTTCCACTTAACTTGCCTGAAGGGTCTAATCCAGCAGGAAGCAGGAGCATCTCAGAGCATGTTCACAGACCTACATACTCAAGAGGAGGAAGAAGTGATGTTCCTTTCTCCATCCTGAACTGGTACCTGTGTTCCGCACCGTACCACATAGACATATACTACCCTTACCTACCTTGCTGTATGCTCTAACTATCTCACGTTATGTATTCACTTGGACAGAGACTGAAGTCTCTACCCTACTGTGTCATGAGTACTGGAAGTCTACTAAGGAAAAATGAAACAGCTTAGTGGCCTAATTCTAGATGGTAGCTCAAGGAACAGGCAAAAGGCTCTGAGGGACTTATGCCACATCTTCCCGAAAGCCTTCCTACTGGGTAGTCCAGGAAGCTCCCTGCCCACCATGACGCTCTCTTGGTTCCCCGGTCGTGCAGTGAATCATGAGCAAAGCACTTGGAGGATAAGAGGTGGACCAGTGAGGATCCCAGCATTTCTGCCCTTCTGAGAACTGAGCTTTCATATGATAAATAGCACCACAATCTAGGAAGTTAGATCCTATGGAGGAGAGCAGAATCCATCTAGTTTTGTTTCAGGTTGCAATTCTGAACCCTGGTTTCTCACACAAGGAAATACAGAGGGAGGTGGAAAGTCACGTTACTTTGGAGAAAGCAAGAACATCATTTGCAAGCGGAAAATGCCTATTCTGTAAATAAAACTGGGAATAGGTTTTTATTACTCTTCAAAAGACCAGAATGGAATCACACACTCAAAATATGACATTTTCTGGGGTTTAACTTTTCATGGGAGAAACAAATACATTGATTTGCTGGTGTTAAGATGCTAAAACATGAATAGAACTCTCAGCAAGAAGTCAAGGGGCATCTGTCTAAGGCCTCTTCACTGCTAGTCTATAGAAATGCTGTCACCTTATCTGCCAGCCCTAGTGAACTGGTCACTCATCTCGTTAGCCATCCTGATGCTGAACACCTTTTGTGTGGGTAAAAAAGGTAGATGAGGTTTTGTTAGTGATGACAAACAGGCCACATAAGTAGTAGCTTGTGTTAAACCACGACAGTCTGTCTCGCCTGACCAGAACCTTCTCTCGTCTGCAGGACAAGAAAATGAGAAAGCTTGCCGTATCTGGAATAGCTATATATTTTTCATTACACACTCCCAGCTCATCCCCATCCTCCCTTTGCTCTCTGTTGTTTTCCTCTCCTCACATGACAGAGAACACCTACAGCAAGTGGCAGCATCTGACAGCAAATGCAGGATCCTCAGTCACCTCCTGCTGCCTGAAATGTCCTGCCTTTACTCTCAGCCAGAGGAAGATACATCCCTTCCCTATGTTCATGCACTCCCTGCATACAAAGCAGCAGTTTTCACCTGAATAGGAAGATCCAGAATGTTAACCCCCTTGACATGTCTCTCCGATTCACTTCAGCATAACCCAACAGATCACTTATCTTCAATTTACCCTTATCTAAACTGCATAGGTGACTCAACCCTAACTACTCACAGAATATCTGCACAAAATACAAACTCTCCCTCCCTGGAGAGGGAAATCCCACTTAGCAGCAAGTGTTGTGCGGTGGTGGATTAGCAACAAGACGCACCTCTGTGTGTAACTTCTCTGCCAGGCACTGTGAGCAGCTAGGAAGCTTGCTACATGTAATAAACCCAAGTTTTATCCCAGAGACAAGGAACACAGCAACAATTTGGAAGAACTGCAAGTTCAAAAGAATTCCCCTAAGGAGATATTGAACTTCTGTCCTTTCACCCCAAGAAACCCCTTCCCATTTTGGCCATCCCACCACGAATGGCTCTTTGAGCTCTCACTCCCTTTTCCATTTCCCCATTCCTGGTTTGCTTGCAGCGTGTTGTCGGTGATGGACATCATCACCAACCCCTCTGGGGAAGCGTTCTAGCTTCTCCAGCACGACCAACCACTTCGACTTCACTAACCCTTGAATATCCTCAGCCACAAGCCCCTCCAGTTGCTACCAGAGCTTGCTCTGGGGCTCTCCCTGCACCCATGTTCCTGCCACAACAGTGTCCGCCCATAGGCGTCCACGAGCAGCACCCTCGCTGGAGTTCACTCAACCCTTGCTGCCCTCTGCAGTTCATCGGAAAGTACATACCATTCATTTCTCTCCTGAAACACCTAAAGGCACAGAGTTTCATCTCTATAGGGTGGAGAATGATGAAAGATGTGTGACCTGGCAAGAGAGTGCACAGCACCAGAGACTTGCTCCATCCAGGTACAAGAGCAGTGCTCCCAGGGGGCTAGGACAGCAACAAAACTATTACAGAGGCATTCAGTTAAGATTTCATGCAGGCGGATTACATACCATTTGATCACCCTTCATCCACGTGATACAGAAGACACTGTTTGATTACACTAGTTTAACTGGAAAAGACAAAAAAATGGATTCAGGAAAGAGAGGATCCATGCAGCAGTGCAGCAGACAGACCAGCCCACCCGAAACATAGCAAGGATTTTACATAAGGGAGCGCGAGATTGCATTTAGCCAAAACATGAGTGATACAGCTTTGGGATGAATTTGCCACATTATAATTCTTTATTTTACTAAGCCAAAGCTGGAAGCTGATACAAAGCAGAGAGAGAAGAACTAGATTAATTTCGCAAGGGCAAATGCCCACTAACATACCAAATGATAGATGTCGTGAACTGAAAGTCATGCTGGGGATTAAGAGCAGAATAGCAGGAACAGAGCAGAAAAGGAGATCTATCCTTGTCCCCGAGATGTTTGCAGATTTGCTGAAAAGCAGCAGAGGGGTGTCACTGAAATAAGTTACACCAAATGTGCTTGAGAAATGGGCTCAGTTGGATTGAGACATCCAGATTTTCTCCAGTGAATACTGAGAGCTTTTTTTTTTTTTTCCTTTAGTACAGAAATGTTTTATATTTTGCCTGCAATGAAAATTCCAGAGGAAAAACTTTCCCCCGACTGGTACCTCCTGGAAGCTGAAGTTGTCTCTCCTCTTCAGCACAAACAAGCAGCAGGTGCCAAAGAAGGAATTACACGAGAGGGATGCAGTATTCATAGCTTCAGCCTAAACTCTGCTGGGACCTTGTGGAACGGTCCTTCACAACAAGTCAAACCACCCATCACCTCCTTTCCAGTATAGCTGAAAACCACAGCTGTAAGCGTTTCACTGCCTCCCAGGGTGGCAATTCTGCAAACAAGCAGGAATCCACAAGACTCCCCTAGACCAGCCAGGCAAAACCAGTGCCACCCTTCAAGCTAGAGCACATGGCAGGTCAAGGACTTTTGAAGCCTACGATAGCAGAGGAGGAATGCCAGCAAGAATGCCGTGCAGGAAAGGCACATTGTCCTCACAACAATCCTTCTCCCAGAGGAGGCCGCTAACCTGTATGTTGCAGATTTATGTAATAAAGCTAAGGAGGTAACAGAGGCCCCATTTGGGATGTGACTAATAATCACGCCAGCGAGTTTTGCACGTTCATTTGTTCCATTGTCCTTTCAAAGAATGATGGCTATTTGTGAGACTTGCAGAAACCTGTGCTTTTAGATGAAGCTGTGAGCAAGCAACGAAAGAAACGCACCCAAACAGCTCTGACTTCAGACATGTGGGGTTGTTCATGTGCTCCTCAAATACACATAGCCAGATTTCTCCTGATCATGGGAGAGGTAACCACATACCAGTGCTGGAGAAGACAGCTGCTGTCAGACATGTCACCAAGCCATCCAGGATTTAAGTTCTTCTGGGAACCCATCCAAAAGCATTCAAAGGATAACTGAGAATCATTTATACACTCAGAGAAAAAGGGCCAAAGGCCTGATTATTCAAAATAATCAAGCTTGACAGGCAAATGACTGATTGCACCTCAGAGGACGCACGTGTCTGTTCTTCCTTCCCTTACTAAATCATGGACTAATCTTTCTACAATATGATTATCTGTAACAAAGTAATGCCTTTTGCCTACAAGGACTTGGCTCTGTTTCACCAACATGGGCTAGGTCAAAACCCCTCCGTATGACACAGTCACCTGCAGTCCATTCCATGAAAGCCTACCTGTGGATGGCCTTAGTCACCCAGCTCCCTAACAGAAAGAGAAACCTCCTTTCCCCTCTTACTGCTGGAAACTACAACATGGGCAATCTAGGGTCATGTATTTTTAATTCTTTAGGTACTTAAGGACATGCTTAACATGTAACAAGGCACAGTGATTTTCAAACACACCAAGATAAGCTCACACCCAACGCAACGGATTGTGGAAACCCCAGGAAGAGTTTGCCTTCAGGGACTGCAGAGCCTCTCTAGTTAACTTAGCTAAGGTCTCTGAAGACATCACGTGAGAAGCAGGGATTTGTGAGAAACCCGCCTGCCCCGCCTGCCAAGAAGTGCCCTAACTGCTCGTTCCATTCATCACGTCCATCCCTAACCAGCGCGTTCCCCTCCCCACCTGCTTTACCTGATTCCCAGCTTTAGACTACCAGTATTTTATTTACCCTGCAGCATGACCAAATTTCATCTCCCTGATGCCCTGGCTCCATCCTACTGTGCTTTAAGGCAATCTCTTTGCAAAAGGGACCATGACCAAAGGTCACAACCCATAAATGGGGTTCAAGATTGGAGAGGAGTGAAATGACTGTATGGAAACGTCCACCTTGCGGAAGGGCCATCCTTCCCCTCATCCCCCATGCTCTGCTCTTCTTCAACACTGTAGCATCGTCTTTGCCCAACCCCAAGTTGCATCTCTTCTTCATCCCACTTTCCTACAATGCGTTCTCAGCTGCCCCCACTTTGCCACCTCTGTGTCAAGCAGCTTCCCTCCTCTGGTGCAGCGTCATTTTCTAATCTTGCCTGGACAGAAACACTGAGCTTTCAACGAGGTCCTGCCGGTGAGTCAACAGCCACTTGTACACGTGGTTGTGAGCAGGGTGTATTAAGTGAAGTCAATTGATCTATTGTTTGTTTCAACCCCATGTGTGGTGAGAACTGATAAGAACAATGTACTCCCCATAACACTTCTCCTCCACGTTATCAGCCTCTGATCTTAATCCCAGGAGTCAATGTCATAATCCATCACTGTTAATGAGTGTGAGCTCCCCTAGGCAGGGGCCTTATCTCACTTGGTATCTAAAGGTCCATACGAGGTTATGGCAATAGTGCAATTAAGTAAAGGTTACATTGGCCTGAAAGTGTTAGCACTGACTCTTTGGGAACACTTCCATGTTATCAGAGACCAGAGGAAACAAAAGTAAATGCCTTAATATGCTACAACTCACATGTCTCTTCCTGGCACTTCCATCACTGGGACCTTCTGACTGAGCAGATCCCAGTACCGACAACACAGAAAGAGAAACTGCCAGCTTTGGGCACCTACCGACACAGACGCGCGCAAGGGTGGTGGTTTGAAGGCAGGACTGAGCGTGCTGGAGACGTGCTCAAAACAGTTTGCCATTTATTGCCACTAAATGTTCCATTTACTAGCAGAAATGTTTCCTGAGGTGAAGGTAAAGAGTAAACACACAGGCAGTAATACTTTATCGGTATGTCCTATTTAGCTCTGTGGCCTGCATCAATCAAAATATCACACCCATTGAGCAAACTGAACTCTAGAAGAACAGCCCCAAATAAGGTAAAACACCACCACAATCCCATCTTCAACCTGTCTTCTGGGGAACTCCTGCCATAGAGAGCAAAGATGATTCCTTCTCCTGGCTCTTCCAGGGGCAGGTCGCTCCATCAGGGCAAGGAAAGTTGTTGCCTTCATCTCACCTAATTCCTGTCCCAGCTAGAAAGGAGCTGAACTTGCACTGACAGGCTCTGCCAAGGATTCAAGTAAAGGTCTCCTCTTTCAACAGTACCTACGCTGCCTGCCCTTCGTACAGGTCATGAGCCTACAAAAATTATTTGCAGTGGTCCCCTTAAAGGCAAAAGTGTCTACAATCCCCTTAAAACACACTTGCAGCCTATGATTCAGCTGCAGATTTAACCGCAATGTAGACAATCCTGGAACAATCAGGTCAAGGCTGTCAAAGAATATTGCCTCCGGACACAGCTCATTGGAAAGAGCGATCACTCAGCCTTGCCTCATTTATTACCTCAACAGCTTGGTTTCACGTCTGCAACTCACCTTTCCTCCCATGCTTGCCCAGTGTGGCTGGGCAAGGGCTGCGGGCACTGTGCCTTCCCTCACTCCTTCCTACCACATACGGTATTTCAGTACCAATCCAAGTTTTGGAATTCAGTTCAGAAGCAAATGGACGAAAACAATCTATGTTATAATAGAAGTTATACACCAGGTCAGATTAGATGGTGCAGCGGTCTCCTCTGGCCATTCAACCCACCCTTGAAGACCATCACTTTCAAACACATGCTGGGCTATATTTAAGAGCAAGCATGATGGCAAGATACCCATGCAGGATGGAAAACCTGCAGTTGACACTTACAGGTGGGTGAGCTGAGGAGCCGTCAAAGCACTTCTGGAGCTGTACAGCAGCAGATAATGCCAAGAGGAGAAATTCAGCTGAAGTTTGCCAGTGAGCAAAGGGAAATGGCTGAACAGTCCAGGCCTTAATCACATTTCAGACACATGACAGCTTGGGGCACTAAAGTTAAAAAAACAAAAAACAAGAAAAAAAAAAGAAAAAAGCCACCAATGCCATCATCACAGTTACATTTTGCATCTGGACCAATGAAACACTATACACTATCAGACATTAGGAAGGACAATGGACAACAGAATGGTACGTTTCTCAGAGAAGACGCCACACTAAACTTCAGACTAGAGAGGCTGGGTACAGGATCTCAGGCAAGGCAGAGCGTGAATGAAAACAAGAGGTAGGGAGGCATTCTCCAGAGGCACACCCTTAGAGAGGTGCGTTTCTATTCGTTGCCGCAGCTCTAAGTCTAAGTGCTTTTGAATCTGCTTTGAGTCTGCGAAGTCAGAGAGCACAGAGGTGGTGGTGGCCAGAGCTCAGACCATGCATCAGCCCCCTTGCTTCATCGGCCGAGAGTGTTGTGTCAAGGGAAAGTTCAGGACCTGCTTCAGATACCATGCGGACTGACAGATATAACCAGCCCAACGCTCCATCCCGAGCTGCAGCGTAAGGGAGCGCATCTCTCATCCCAGAGAAGGGCTATGAAAGCCACAGCTAAAGGAGCATAAATCTCTTAAATCACCAGCTGCGCTCATTCAGCAGGGAAAGACAGAGCACATACATCATCACAGGCTCACTTTCAGTAGGAAGGGTGGGCAGGGACTTCTTTTCTGGTGGCATTTCAAGCACCTTTAATCAGACACGTCATTCGGATTAGGCTAAAGGACAGGTTTAGCGTCTCTGTTGTGCCAGCTGGCTCGCACCCTTGCTCAGGCTAATCCCAGCATCACACAGAGACCAGACCTTCAGTGCTTATTTGGATGACAGGATGACCAGGGTAGGGGATGACAGTCAGCGGTTGGTAAGCTCACTTGGGTCCGAGGAGTGTTGCGTTCAGTCCTAAAACTTTCTATTGCTATCATTAAACAAGTACACGCATATCTCTTGCGAGTCAAAGGTCCCTTAGGGTTGCCATTCTGAATGGCCCTACCAGGCATCTCAGGGCAAAGCAGTGATGAAATCAGGTGTATCTACACTGTTGGGTAAGCTTGGGACCAAGCCCAGTGCCGAGATGAGACAACCCTACCGTAAACTCTGCAAGCCTATAATAAAAGGTTGTTTTATCCTGAGCTCTAGTGCTGCTTGGAGGAGGCAGGCATTAGCGTTGTCATGGCTCATTCTTTCAATGTTTTTGACCTACCTTGGTACGGGCAAAGTTGAGCACACCGTGTCCCTGCCTGGTCCACAGGTGTCCCAAACCCAGTTCTTCCTGGTCATAGCAAAGGCTTTGTACAGGCAGCAGTGGGGACAGAAACGCACAGGCCTGCGAGATCAGACCTCTTCTTCATCTCAATACGTGGATATAACCGCAGAAGTCAACAGACAACAAGTTACTAGAGAGATGCTTCCTATTTCTTCTTCCATCCGTGATGCTCTGCCCATAATAAGATGCAAGCTATGTTTTTCATACAGTAATTGCCCACTAGGCGAAACATAACCAAATATGCATCTGACTTTCTTTAGCTGACATTCACCAGAGGCAACAAGGGCTCACCAGCACCCCTGTTGCTGCTCCATCAATTTACCGCTGCAGCTTTGATGATGGAACAGCCCAAGACCTTGCAGCAATGATATGGCAGGCAGGAGAGTTTCCCAGGTCAGGAGCATTGGTAAGCAAACACCACAGGCGAGCGACCCGACCTGTAGACGTTCAAACTGGATCAGCAGGAACTCGACGCAGCGGTGACCACGCTCTGCAGCGGCACTCGGTGCCAGGAAGCAGGATCAGTGTCACCGACAGGAATGGTGTCTGGCTTTGACACCCTCCATCCCTCCCACTCCTTCTACTTTCCTTGCACTGTAGGTATACCTGTTGATTATTTTGGGGTTTTTTCCCCTCCAGCTCAGTGAGGATGAGGTGGGCGCACAGGGGAGATCGGCAGCCCGCAGCGGCTCCCCGAGCAGCTCAGCACGGCTCAGCTTTCTCCTGCTCAGCTGGCAGAGATCAAGCGGAGGGAAAATTCCTCTGGCCTCCCGGCTTCACCTCCCAGCTACTTCACAGACCTAGTCCCTTCAGGGCAGAGTGCCAGATTTGGCAAAAACATGAGTCTTTTGCATTGAACATGTGCAGATTGGCACACTTAAAGGACTAGGGGCAGGACTTACACACGCTGCTGAAGTAATTGAAGTAGAAAACCTTGGAGCTGGAATTAAGACCCAGAGGGAGGGAGGGAAACCAACCGGCTCCACTCTGGTCCTTGAATAAGCAGGGTCATTATCAGCACAGGTACAGCCACACAGAAAAGCTCCTTGTGGAGGTCCTCAGCGACAAACGTGGGACCAGGAGGCATGAGCTCTGCTGTGCCCATCTCCAGCTACGTGTTGCAACCTGGGTGCATATCACCACCCTCCCAGGACCAGACAGATGCTCAGATTGAAGCAGTTTAACACGGCGGTCAGTGAAGAAGCGTGCAAGGTGGCATGGAGCAGCTTCTGACAAGTCCAAAGGGCTCGGCTAACAAGTTGGTGTCTGCCAACACACGTGGTGCAAGGGGTATCGCTGAGCGGAGGGCACATCTGCTAAGAAATCATCCCGGCATCCTTCTGGGTCACCCTGCAAGTTTTGTCAACCATCCGTCACAAAACGCTGCGGGAATTTCTCAGGGAGTTAGGAGAGGTGAACACTCTGTAAGAGGCTAGCCTCTACAAGAAGTCAGCTAACTAGGAAAGGTTAAAAGGAGCTAGGAAATGCTCCTGGTCCAGTAAAACATTCTCGTTAGCAAAGTACAGCCACTGACTACCTCAGTCAGTTTATTTCAACATCATTCTCCCCTCCTTCTGCGCTTTCTCCATCAGATCACGCCTTTAAATTGCAACCTATATGGTATGGTATGTAACTCCTTACAGTGCTGCTAACACACAGTTACTGTAGTCAAAGCAACACCCAGACACGATACATCTCTCACCTTTCTCAATGCCTCGTGAGGCCATCACCTGGATTCAGGGCAGACAGAGGAGGCAAAGTCCAGGGAGCAAAGGCTGATGTTGGCACTTGCTGAAGGCAGTTTGATTTAGTTGGTACCATCTTCCAAAGGTAACCTTCAAAACCCAGGACTGCTATTCACAGGACCAGACGCAGCCATAACGGTGATGGGGACAGGAGATACTCCCCTTCAGCTGCCAAAAAGCACGCCATGAACCGGCCATACCATTGGCAGGGTGGGCAGATGTCTCCCTATCCTTGGCTGAAAATTTGCCACTGGCCCTACACTTGATTGCTACTTACTTGTATTTACAGGTTCCTCTAGTTTGTACTTACAGGTTCTTTTTATTTAAATGGGTTCATCCATTTTCTGAGTGGGAAACCCCACCAATTTCCATTCTCTTCTCTTTCTCCAGATTCCTTGTATTTTCATAGCACAAGAAAGCACCAGAAACTGGGGTGTCTCTGGGACCGGATCTGTGATTGTTGCTTCTGTACAAGCACTGAATATATTAGTAAAGTAGCATAATAATTGCTGTCATTACCTACAGCCCTTAAAAAAGACTTACCAGGAAGAAAACCAGAATTTGATGAATACGGAAGGCATCCTGGTTTTGGCATTGGACCAGAAGCAGCGCTCCTTACAGAAATCTTAGATACTATTTAAGCACAGAACTGGAAAAAAAGGTCAAAGATAACAGAGTCTGTGGATCATACAGCCGTGGATGATTTTGTTTACAAAATTTCTTGGCTGATTCAAATAATTTGCAAAGATTTTCAGCTACACATTTTCAACTCTGCATTTTCAAACATTAAAATGCTTCTTTGCAAATAGCTATCTCATGGTCTGAAAACAAAATCAGTTTAGAGATAAAATCTGAAGGATTCGTATTTCTGCATTGGTTTACCAGATATTTGTCTAGGAGATGCTGGAGTAAAACCTTAGGGAGGGAGAGGTTCATACTAACTGTTAACTGCAGCTGGTTTTTTACACTGATCATTTATGCTTCACTGTAATAACATATTTTAAGCACGGATTTCACTTTAATCTTTTACTTCAATCCACTGAGACCCACTGGGCCAAGAAGGGTGAAATGCTTAGAGAGAGTCACAACACCAAAAAGTTTACATCACAAATAGATAAAATCAAACAGTATATGGAGGAAAACGGGGAAGGTACACAGAAAAGACACATAACACAGATGGGATAAGGATACAGGTCTCTTACTCGCTGTTTCCACCACCCATACCCTCAGGTTTCTCTGCTGACAATGGCACGTACTACTTTTTACAGCTATTAAGGACAGTTTGCAAAGCAGTTAGAGGACTGGGTCCTG
Organism: Aptenodytes patagonicus; assembly: GCF_965638725.1. Taxonomy (NCBI): domain Eukaryota; kingdom Metazoa; phylum Chordata; class Aves; order Sphenisciformes; family Spheniscidae; genus Aptenodytes; species Aptenodytes patagonicus. Next base: position 5,008,980 of record NC_134982.1, on the reverse strand, counting down.
ATCCTCCTGCTCCGGGAGGACGTGCACAGGGACTGAGCAGGGCTCTAAGTCATTAGTTGAAATAATACCACCCTCTGCTGACTAGCGACAGGTCCAAGCCACCGTAAATAATAGCCAGGTACTCTCACAACCTCCTTCAAAAGGTCTGGGAAACAGAAATCCCTCCCTTCACAGACACTGGGAGAGTAACTCTGTGACCAGAACAAAGAAAGAGTTCAGAAAGCAGCGAACACGCTTAATACTGCCAAATCTCCAAGCCCCTCTTCTGGGAGCTTTTGCACGGCAAGTTAAGAAGGGAACATATGCGGAGAGTTTAAGAAGAGGTGGGGAGCCAAGGGGAGCCCTGGCATCTCTGCTGGGGGAAGGCGCTGGCTCTTGGCATAGCGAAAGGGGCGGCAGCTACTGAGCAGCAGCATCTTACGTTGGCTCTGGGAGCCCTCCAGTGGCTGCGCACCCGCCGCTGCCTACGGCAAGGAACCGTGTGGGTGCTGCTGTCCCCATCCCCAAACCGGAGAGAGGTAAGCGGGACCCACCAGCGGCGTAGCTGTCGAGATGAGAAGAGGGAGTCAGACATCGGCCCTTCCCCCAGTCTGAAGCAAAAGCAGCAATCCTCAAGTTAAGCCCTGTTAGGGAATACACGCTCCAAGGCTAAACTTAACAACATCATGGGATCACTGTATGGGAGATGATGTGGAGGGGAGCATGGTCAGCACTCCACAAGCCCAGAGCTCTGCAGATTAGCAAACCGCAGAGCAAGTTTGCTAAAGCTAAACCCAGAAGGAAAGAGCGAGCATTTGCACAAGAATTCGGGGCAAAAGCTGAAGCTCAGCTTATTTCACACACAGGTTAACAAGGAGAATGACTCGCAACTCATCAGGGGACCCCAGAGCACTCTTCCACTGCTGAAGGAACCTTGGCACAAGTGCTCAGCTGATTTTGAAAGGAGAGGGTGGTTTTGTTGCACCCAGGGATGACAACAACCAGTGAGCACAAGGGGTAAAACACAGTTGGCTTGCAGGCTCTGGGTTCAGGAGGATGAACTACCTCAGGCCAGGAGAGCAAGGGTCTCACTTGCCACATCCTTAGGCAGATTGCAAGGACCTCCTCCAGATCAGGGAGTTGGCAGCGCTGATGGGAAAGCCATCCCCTCTTGCACCATCACACACATGGAGTGGGTGTTTGCAGCCCCAACCTGCAGTCCCCTTCCTTTAGATGGAAAATGGTAATACTCTGGTTCCCTCTGTTGGATTTTTCACATGACTGACCACAAAACTATTAATATCTGAATCCAGAGCTGGTTCAGCTAGACAGCTCATTCCCTCCAAGGAGAGGAAAACCACAGCTTCTTCCATCCCTGGAAAAATCTTTTGTGACTGCAAGACCAGCAGCTCAGAGGTAGTAGAGACAGTTCTGGTTTGCTGATACACCTCAGTGGAGAACGTCAACCAGCATGAGAGAGTTCGGTTTGTTTCTTCTGTGCCTCCTTCACATCTCCAGGAAGGGTGAGTTCTGAGCTTGCTACAAATCCCTGTCTGATCAGGGCTTTTCTTCTCACTCTAGTCCAAGTGCCAGGGGAAGTGCCTGGCACAATAAACTCTCCAAGGATTGTACCATCCATCGTGTTGCTTAAAAGGATCCTGAAATTTCACGTGCATGTAAGAATACCGAAAAAACTCAAAGGCTTGACTCTGCAATTGTCAGAGAGGTCTTTGGCTTGGGTTTTGGGGGTTTTCTTTGCATTTTTTTGCTTTTTTTAACTTGTGCAGGGAGTTCATCTTCATCTAAATTTTCCCCTGCATTGTCAGTTGCATGTAGCATTTCCGTCACCACCCAGAAGTGCTCTTTCGTGTTCATAGCAGTTATTATGCAACAGACACAATTTGCTCCAGTTCCACTGAGCACTTAAGCTTACGTTTAACTTCAAGTATGCACTCAAGTTCCATTAAACTCAATGGGATTTGCTTAGATATACTGTCAAACAGTGTTTGCTAGAGCAAGGCTAGCGTGGTCTCCAGCTCTTGATCTTGTTATTCTCTTCGTGACCTTTCCGCTGACAACTAGCAGATACACTGACCCGACAACTCCTTTCAGGAGTTCCCTCGTGTAAGGTGTGTAGGCTATTTGCCTATGACCTTCTCTGTTTCTCGTGAGAGCTTCAAGCCCAGGAACAAATGGAGGCTGGATATTAGCAAGAGGAAGACATGGAAGACCTACCATGCTGAAGCTTTAAGGTTAAGGTTAAATTATACACAAGATGCTGACAACTCCCTCCACTCATAACCTAGGCAAACCGTGTTTCCATAGAAATGGGTGGAGCTGGTGACATTAGAAGCACTTATTTTTAACATTATGTCTCATGTGGAAGGCAAGGGGATGTTTAAGTGCTAAAAATAATGTTCTTTTGCTTCAGATTTAAAAAAAAAAAATGCAAACCAAAAAGGTGGCAGAGGAAAGCAAACCACGTACTCAAAAGCACATGATCTGCAGTTCTCCAAAAGTAAGGGTTACAGTGACATGCTGTAAAATAAACAAAATAACATGAAATAAACTAGAAAGCAACAGCATTTTTTGTTTTCACTGCCAGGTCCTTGTGTTCAAAGTCCATGAGCTTCCTGGAGCTCCTGTGGCCATGTAGCCTTGTACATTAGATTACCTAGGCTGCAAAAGGTACTCATACAGTTATAGTGAAGGACAAGGCAGCCCGACTCCAGATCTCAGTAATCAAAATAATGGCTTGGCGCTGATTCCAGATAAATAACTTAATGGCAGAGAACCAGTCCTACGTTGGCCTTTGTCCATTGTGCAGCACACAATAGATTAATATGAGCTGCACCGCCACTGAGGTATTTGTCAAATATTATGGAGAACAAGTATATGAACAAGCAACAAATCTTATCTTCGAGTTTACACAAATAACCTGACAACTGAATGTCCACAGAGAAGTCAGTCAGACCAGGGTGGGTGGCTGTCCTGAATTCAGCTGGAATAGAGTTAATTTCCTTCCTAGTAGCTGGCACAGTGCTGTGTTTTGGATTTAGGATGAGAACAATGTTGATAACACACCGATGGTTTAGTTGTTGCTGAGCAGTGCTTACACTAGTCAAGGACTTTTCAGCTTCCCATGCTCTGCCGACTGAGCAGGCTGGAGGTGCACAAGAAGCTGGGAGGGGGCACAGCCAGGACAGCTGACCCAAACTGGCCAAAGGGACATTCCATACCATGGGACATCATACTCAGTACAGAAACTGGGGGAAAGCTGGCCGGGGGGGCCGCTGCTCGGGGACTGGCTGGGCATCGGTCGGCGGGTGGTGAGCAATTGCATCGTGCATCACTTGCTTTGTGTATTCTTTTATTATTATTACTATTTTACTTTATTTTATTTCAATTATTAAACTGTCTTTAACTCAACCCACGAGTTTTCTCACTTTTACCCTTCCAATTCTCTCCCCCATCCCACTGGGGGCAGGGAGGGTGAGCGAGCGGCTGGGTGGTGCTCAGTTGCCAGCTGGGGTTAAAGCACGACAGTGGCAGTTATTTACAGGAAGCCTTTACATTTTTCACAGTTATTCTCAGCTATTGAGGGGGAAGCTCCTGATTTAATGAAGCCATCAAATGAGTTTTATAAGACAGGAACATAGCCACAGACATTCCTGAAGCCACAATCTGCTGCTACAGCTGTTGCAATTAGCAAGGCAGTGGATAGATACACATACCTGTATGGAAAGCACTGCCTGCAGGTGCTGTTTGTTGATGCTGTTGGTTCCTGGGGAAGGGAAACAGATGAGACCTTGAGTTTTCCCTATATACTTCCAAGGTGGGGAGCGTCCATTCAGGTGTTTTCATCACTGGACAGAAACGATCAGACTGGGTCTGGTGGCAGTGAGGTTCAGCTCCCCCGACTGCGCTAGGATTTACTGTGACCAAATCTGGCCAAGAGAGAAAAATCCCAATCGTTTGTGACATCTCAGCTGGAAAACTCAGGATTTCCCTCGCCGTGACACCAGGACAAGGCCTGTCTGGGAAGATACTGGCAGCTAGAGTCCACATAGTGCCAACCTGCTCTGCTAACAGTGAGATGCTTTCTCTACTGCCAAGGGCATCCTCCTTCCTGCGACCGGAGCTGATACAGGGAACTTGCCTGTTCTCACCAGTCCTTGTATGATGAGTATCTCCAAGTCTTTATTCAGACCCCGTCGTGTCTTACGAATAAGATGCAACTTTGTGATGATAGCAGCATTGATCGTTAGAGGCGTCAGTTGTTACCACCCTCCCCAGGGGTAACGCAGCCACCAACTGATTAGTGTAACAAATACAACGTACATAGGAGCGTGTGTGTGTGCATGGACTCAGATACAGGGCTGCAACACTTACTGCATTTCAGTGCCTAAAGCCACCAGATCTCTCTCTAAAAATACTTATTTTTAGCTTTTTTCTTTTGTTTTTGGGTTTTTTTTAATAAAAAAGAAGTCTGTTCCTCCAACCACATAAATGTCTGTTAGCTGCAAAAGACTGTGTTAAACAACTTAAGATGCTATTGTTCACTTTACAAACAAGAGGCCTGCTTAGGAATTAAATCACTTTCAACATGAGCTAGTCAGTCCCCTGAGCTCTGCTGCAGACTGGTACCGTACCTAGCCACCGTAATTGAGCTATGTAACCATCTGCAAGTCCTCAGCAGGAAGGACAGCACAGGGCCCACCAAGGGAACAGAGCATCCATTTTCTGAGCAACAACACAGCAGGTGCAGGAAGGATGCCCAATTTCCCTCTTAAACCCTCCAGATAAATCAGTCTTGATCATCTCTTTTCGCTTCTAGGTGTGCAGTCCAACGGCTGGTCCGTTCATGTCCCATCTGATGTTACTGGGGAACTCGGGAAGATGGTTATCCTGCCCTGTACTTTCACACACCCCTACAAAACATTTGACCGGACTCTCACTGCCATTTGGAGGATCAAGGAACCTTACAATGGCACGATAGTTTTCAAGTGCGTTAGTCAGAGCGCCAGCGAGCTCTGCAAGACTGCCATCAGCTACAAAAACAAGTACAAACTGCTCGGCAACCCTCGGCACAAGGACCTTTCCATCAGGATTGACAATCTGACCTGGAGCGACAGTGAGAGATACTTCTGCCGGGTGGAGTTGTCCGGAGATATCCACGACAAATATGAAAGCAGGAATGGGATAAAGCTGCATTTGATTGGTAAGAGGGCATGAGAGCCAAAGGAGGCCAAGCCATCCCGTAGGGAAGTGAAAACCACAAGATGTGGAAACTGATGAGATGGTCACAGATGTTGACCTGAGATGGTCTTCCAAAAGGTTGGCTTTTCCAGCTCTGGGGGTAATTTATAACATTTGGGCAGGGAATACTCATTGCCTTCTGCAGTCTTCCTTCTGCAGTCTTCCAGTATGAGGTGATGTGCACAATGCAGGGAAGGAGATAGGAACAAAACCGGTAAGGAAATAACCAGGCTATGGCTGCCAGGGTAAGAACCAGCCAAGTCCTGGGCATCCATGCTCATTGTAGGGGGGCTGGACTAGATGACCTTTAAAGGTCCCTTCCAACCCAAACTATTCTGTGATTCTATGATCCCACCTTGTCCCTGCAGCTCAGGATCTGTGCAGGCAGCAGAGAGGCGAACTGGGGGCAGCAACCCATGGGGTGGGGTAAAAGATGTCCTTGTTATCAGGATTTCAACTGGAGAGCCTGGCTGCTGAGTATGCGTTAGCAAACGTAAGCACAAGCAGGCCTGGATGGTAACAGGGGTTTGGGAAGACAAGATACCCAGCATTCGTGTGCCATAGGTCCAAACTCCTCTGGAGCAGAAAAGGTTAACAGCCTGAAAAACGGCTCTGATCAACATATGTCAAACTTGGGGAGCTGGCAGTCTCTATTAACACTTAAAGCTCCTTGGGCTCACCTGACCATTGAGCTATACCTAGATTAGAGGACACAAGGAAGAGCTTCACGTCCTCTTGAAGGTTCTTACTGTCTCCAGCTTGGGCTGAAACACTGTTTTGAATCCTGAAAAAAAAACCAACCTTGAGCTCTTACCCATATCTGGCTGAAAGCAGCATCTCCAGCTGCCACGGTCACACTTAGCTAAGGACACCAGATCCTGTTCCTCTGGAGAACACACGGTCTCAGGCTCCTCCAGTCTTTGCCAAGGGATCACTTGAAAACCACAGGGGCAACAGCCACAAGGCAACACTAGACAACAGTCACATAAAGCGAGAAGTCCATCCACGGGATGGACGTCTGCATGGAAGTGATATTTGGATCCCCAAATAAGCTTGGGACCCATTGCGATAGCTGTTGGATGGACGTACCAAGGTCCAACACCAAGGGTGTTGCTCCTTCCTGTGGAGCCTGTAGTCTAAATAGACACAGGGAAGGAGAGAAATGTAGAAGGGTAAACCACACAGCAGCCAAAATCTGAGTCTCAAAGTCACACGCTGCCCATCGGCTCCCACTGAAGCCCACAGGCTGCTCGTAGTACAGAAACCCAAGACAAGAGCCCACCGCTGCAGCAGGACTTGTTTGTTCTGTCAGCTGAATAACATAGCTGAAAAAACCACCTTCTTTTAGAGCTGTTCAGCACGGCAGAGACACGGCAGAGCAAGCAGGGGCGAGTCTCCGGCACAGACCACACAGCCCCGGCTGTGCCCCTCCATGCCCAGAGCTCCCACAGCGGCTGTGCCAAATGCACCCCTGGGCTGCGACATGCTTTGTTCAGACCCAGCGTTCAGTTGTAAGGAGACCCTGCTCAGGAGAGCACTAATCCCATCTCCCCGGGCGCGCTTGCAGATCGAGGGAGCGCTAGGAGACCCAGGTGGCCTCGGGAACAGACTCAGACCTTACCCATGAGTGCAAAGGTGCCGCGTGTTGGACGATTTTGCTTGTGAAGTGAAACTGCCTTACGCCTGCTGTGCACTGCGGGTGCCCAGACGGGGCCCGAAGATGAGCTTGGTTACCTCTTGGGAACTTCTGCGGAGTCGAGGCTCTCCTTCTCTTGGAGCAGCTCCTAAACACCCACACACACAGCATGAGCAGGGCAGGATGGCAGCAAGATCTGTCTCTCAGGGGCTGCCTGGGTTATAACACCAGAGGAATGATAACATAAGCAGATATGGTACCCAGGCTGCACCCTGCTTTGGGAGTGGGCCCTGACACTATGAATGGGAGGGGTTAAATAATGCTTAAAAGGTTAGTTTAAACACCAAAACACGCAGACATGTGACAACTAACTTAGCTAGCTTTCTTACAGATCAGTCCTCCAGCCTCAGAACCCTCCTGCATCGCATCGACCAGGGGGAAGACGTGCTGTAGGTGGTTGCAAGCTATGCATTTGCTGTCCAGCCCGACAAAAAATGAGATAAATATTGAACTCTTGCTTTTCCTCCGTGAGAACACTCATTTAGTTCCCTTCAGTTTTCACAATACCTTTGGGAACCAAATGCATGAAATGGGCCAACGGGTCCAAGAGGAGAGCACCGATGGGTAAGACAAGCTTGGTCATATCAGCTACGCTTCCTTAGCAGACTAGACCAAAGATGACATGGTCAACAGTGGCTCTCTTAATATTTTACATCCCCCAAATGATCTTTACCACTGTTCATTCACTGACACAAGCCCGTATGCTACAAATACAGGATACAAAATCAGTGTCCCTGTCTTAGTATTGGTGTGCTACCACAGATCAACCAGGAACCTACACCAGCTGTTGGGTGATCACTACAGGGTTGGAGGAAAACATCAAAAATAGGTTGTAGCCGAGTGTGAAAATGTTCCCTGACAATAATTTGCCAAAGCTGGCAAGTCTGAGGCACTGAGCAAAGGGCTCACACAAACGGATCTCTCCATGTGTGCTCTGGAGGTCAGAGACCAAGGGAACAGCCACGAGACGCTTGCAAGGAGAGCGCCGTGGTTGCCTTGTCCTGGACCACGTGGAGATGCAGCCAGTCCGAAAAGGTCACCAGCTGCACCTGTGCCTACATCACGGACAGCACTGGGCTGCGATTCATAGTGCAACTGCAGAAAGCAACCCACCTTCATGGATGATTGCCCTGCTACAGTGCAGTGCCTCTGCCTTCTGCCACCATGGAAGGTCACAACAAGTTGACCAAAGCTCAGAAAACCACGTAAAGCATTACGGGGATAAAACACAAATAGAGTACACATCCTTGCACCCAGGCTTTGCTGGGTGAATCCCTTTGCTCCTCTATCCAACATAGGCAGGGTGGGGAAATCTAGGGAAAGAAAGTGCGGAGAAAAACAAGGAAGGGGAAGTTTGAACCCAGCATTACCCTGATATAACACGTTAAGGGTCCACCAAGACTAAGCGCTCATTCCAGGTGTATTGTGTTAGACCTGCCTTTGAAACCTGATGCACTTTCCCTCCCCTGTTGTGATTTCTGCAGCTGCCCCCAGGATCATTAACATCACTGTCAGCTCCAACGGGGATCACACCTTCCAGGCACGCTGCACCGCCGAGGGGGAGCCAGCGCCCGCTCTGACCTGGACCGGACCACCCTACAGCAACCTCACCTCCATCACCAGCATGAACCACCGTGTCACCAAGGAGCTCCGGTACCTGACCCACGATGGAAAATACACCTGTACTGCTGTCAACAGCCACGGGAGAGCAGAGGGGGCTGTGTACTTCTATAAATTCAAAGCATCCAACAGCTCCTTCCTCCTGATCCTGATCTTTGTGCCGCTGGGAATTAAAGTGCTCATTTTGCTGGTGATGCTGGGCTTCACCATTTTCTCGAGAGGAGGTACGTATCGCGATTTCCCTCGGTAGGCTTCCTCCATCACACTGGTAACCAGCAACGGGATGTGGCAGATAAAGTCAGGCAGGATGGGTTGGGTTCATTCTGGGGTTTTTTTTAAATGATTTTATGATTTCCCACCCTAGGAGAAGGACATTTCTAATGGGAAATCTAAGAACAAGCAAGAGGGACCTCCTGGCTGGCCGGTCACAGCCTGCAGACAGGAGGTCTCCTTTGGGAAGGGGCCTTTGAAAAGACAGAGGGAGCAGGAGTTTCCCTGCGCCTGAGGAGAAATGTTAACAAACTAACAGATGGGCAATTAGTGGAGAACCCGCTGCCTACACAACCAGATTTTTAATTCTTTTTTTCTTGAAGCAGCCTAATTACTACCTCTTCCCCTGTAGCCCGTGGGTAGGATTTACCTTTGCTGCATCCCACACAACAGTTTGATCTCCCGGGGTGGGCATCCTCGTTTTACAGACCGCCCCTCTGGGTCCCTCGAGCCTCGCTACCCGGATGCTTCCCCATTGTTAGTGAAATCCCATCTTCCAGCCACACCAAGGCCATGAAAGCAGGGAAACGCCAGCTTGTAGGAGATGAGCATCAGCTCATGGCCTGAGGGATGAGACCTCCCAAGAAGCCCGGAGGCCGCTGGCCCCCAGCCCATCATCCCTGCTGTGCAATGGCACGGGGAAGAGGGGACCAGGAGGGGCTCTGGGCTCTGCTTTTCAGGCTGAATGAGATGTCACATCACCATGACTCATCTGTAGAGACAGTCTGATGTCACCACCTTGTGAAAGCCAGTTTGCCTCAAACTCTAGAAGCTGTAAGACAAATCAGAAATGCTTTGCTCCATATATTCCAGTGCCAAATTCCCACCCTCGTGAAGGGAACCACATGCCTGACAAAAGGCCTTCTCCCCATTCACTGGGGTATCACAACCACCCTCCAGTGCAGCTTCCCAACAGCCCTAGGTCAGTCCTGGCTCTCCAGCTCTCTCTGACCACGTTGCTAACCCATGTCTTCCTTCCCAATTCACAGGTCCCTCCTCTGCCCCATCCAGCCTGGCTCGGTAAGGACGTTCTGCCTTCTACTCTTTATCCAGCAGGAGGGTGGAGATGGCTAAGGAGGGAAATGCAACCTGTCCTTGGTCTTGGCAACAACCTTCCGGCCCGAGAGCAGGCTCCTGGGACAAGGACAGGGTTGGGCTGATGGCCAGGCAAGCCAGTGTGAGGGACCAAGGCTTGGGCACCGCTGGGAGGAGGCTCTGGCTTGGGTACAGCTGAGAAGACACCTCACTGATGTGAGGACAAGGGACTGGGGCAGCAGATTGGAGAGACCATGGCACATGGATGCTGCAGCAGCAAGGGGCTAGCAGAAGTTTAGGTGGGCCATAGGCCCAGAGCGTGGTAGGAAGCCACATTAAACTAGCAAAAGAACCACCCACCCGAAGGACAGGTGAGGGGAAAAGGCTGGGATGGCATCTGTGGCAGGCTGATGAATGATGAACAAGAGAGGGAAACTCTGTGCAACAGAAACCTTCCCCCCCACTCTGCACCCCAGTCTCTAATGGGGCAGGAAAAGGGCCCGCGTCAAAGCTGATGAGCTCTGCCAAGTGTGGAAGAAGGTATGGAGATGCCAAACAGCCCACCTCCGAGCCAGCTCAGGTGTGGCAGGGCCCGATTCCTTGGCTGGTATCCATACAACGCTCCCACAGTACCCTTGGCATTTCCCATTACCCAGCACAACACCGTTCTTGGACACTCCTGACAGCTGTGGCAGCCAAGCTAGAAAGGGATGGGGGAAAAAAAACCACCCAAAAAACTAAAAACCAAAAACAACCCTTAGGCAAAACCTAAAGAAGCTGTATCTGAGGTCAGTATAATTACATCTGCCTGGGGCTGCTCCCTTCCAACCTGCGTTATCCTTATGTGATGTCTCCTTCCCCCACTTTACCCAAGAAAGATGGCCATGTCAGCAGGACAGTCAAGTGTACAGCATCAGGACGCAGCCAAAGAGGCAACGGGGAATTTAATCCTACAGTTAAATTCGTAATAATTATTTGCAAAAGCATAGTTTTTGCTGATTTAACAGTGTCTAAACCATACTGCACCCTTGATAATATTCACGTAGACGCATACATAGATGAAAGCTTAAATACCAAGATCCTCCACGCTCTACATGAGAAGATCTTTCTCAGGAGAGGTTTGCACAACCTCCTGAGGCTCTGAGCAGCAGGACAGCAGTAGGAGTTAATGCTAACGGTGTAGGAGATCAGTCTGGATGCTTTAAGATGTAAAACATCAGATGCAACTCAGACACTTAAAAACTACCTGCTGCAGAGGGGAGGATCCGTATCAGACAGTATTGCAGACCCTTACTCTGACGCTCCGTAACTACTAGTTGAAGCCACTCAAAGTCTAGAGCAGCCAGAAACGTGTCTTCACCTTATTCACTTCTTCCACTGCCAGGCCACAGCCACAAGACTCCACCTACGAGAACTTTGACCGCAGACACGGCGGCGGCCAGACTTCGCCAACAGAAAGAACAGCATCGAGACGCAGCTGAGGACCTGGGCGGTCTCATCCGCACCCGCTTGCACGGTTCGAATTGCTGTCTGCTCTGTACCAGGGGGCTTTTTCCCAGTGGACATAAGACTAACGTTGACTGATGACCACAGAAGGTCAAACAGGCCTTGTAAGTGCACGTTTTCCATCCCTGTTGCTGCTTACAAGCAAGAGAAGCCTTTAAAGGGAAGACAGAAGAAAGAAAAGAGAAAACGAAGAGGGATGGAGCTGGAAGAGCAGAAGAGGATCTACATAGGACGTCAGTCCTAACCAGCCTGTGCGTTTTTAGCCCGTATCAGATAGCGTTTAGCAAGCAGATAACAGTCTACCATTGTCTCACATCTTTTTGCTTTGGCATTTTTCAAGTGTCACTTCAAAAAGCAGTTTTCACCACTCCACTTGTCAAACCACATTGCAGCTTCCTAGAGCCAGAGAGTGAAGTATTTTCATGTTTCAAATACCAGCTGGGAAAAAACACTACTGGAATTTCTGCAGGGTTTTTTTATTATTATTATTATTATTATTATTATTATTATTCCTTAATTTCCAGAGTTTATTTAAGAGTTTAAAGGAAACCTTAACTTTCAAGAGGAGTCCAAGCAAAAAGGAAGAGAGGTTTTCCAAAAGCTAGTACAGCCGAAAGCAAGGCATTAAAAGGGTGGTCTGTACTGTAACTCTACTGCAGCTCCTAGTGCTCATGTGCACACACAAGCAGAATCTCAGAGCTTTGTGATAAATATGCTGTGAAAATGTTCCAATAAACCAAATTGGCTTTTTTTTAAAAAAAAAAAAAAAAAAGAAAATTATTTCTAAACAATTTCCATCTCTGTGTTACATGAAATAGTTCCTTTAAGGCCTGACTGTTCATCTCTTAAATTCTTCTGAGATGAAGTCACTACTACAAAGTCACTGGCCATCCACAGACAAGTCTTTAACCCCACTGTGAACGCGCTCCAAGACCAGGTGAAGAGACCCAGCTTATGGTACAGGATGACACAAGTCAACCTGGAGTCTTGGTCAGGCAGAGGTCCAGGAGAGGGCTGCAAAGACCAATGGGTTGGCACAGAGGAGGAGGAGATAGAATGAAAAGATTAAAAAAAGGAGTGACAAGAACCTACTTTCAGGTTTATATCACTGGATCCGATGCTCTGTGGAATCATTCCAGCGCAGCAGCTCCAAAACTCTTTTCCTAACGATCCCGCTTCTGGTAACAACCACCGCTGGCCGGGAGCCCACACTACTACTGAATTACCATCAAGCCTGTGGTCCCGCTTGCAAGCTCACCCCCAGCCTGGGAATTATTAAAGTTCACCTCTTCATAACATCTGCGCTGGGAAAGTAAAGTGCAACTTTAAATGACTTGGCCAGGGCAACAAGGGGGAAAAAAAAAAAGAAAGAAAAAAAAATAAATGTAAGGAAATATTTGAACCTGATCTTTTAAATCCCAGTTTAAAATCCCAGCAGTAGCAAAGTCAGGTTTAATAAAAAAAGGAAAAGATGCAAAGAGGAAAAGGAAGTTATAGCAGACGGCGTAGTCATGGACCAGTAAGCTCAATTTCACAGGAAGAAAGAGATCTCGGAGATATTAACTGGACAAACTGAATTGAATTTCTGAGCCCTTATGATTTACAGACATACATTAGAGTAATGAGAACCCGCTACCCGTGTATGGGATTGAAGCTTGGCTTACAGGATTTTTCTCTTGAAAACTACTACTTTAACTCACTAGTTTGAGTGCCAATAGAAGCATCGGAGCTTGTGCCCCAAAAGCAGCGAGCGTGCCCTGTTGCATGTTGTTATCAGCACCCTACGCGCTGCCAGCAAATGCATGTCACAAAAGAGCTGCAGTAACTTAGACGCGAGGAAACTCGTGGACTAGCACCGTCCAACTTTCACTTACTTGGCTTCCAGAGCACAGCCCACGTTAGCGCAGCAAATGGGAGAACAAGGACGTCCAGGTACGGGAACCCACCACACCCCTGGACACCAGGAAAGGCACAGGAATGAGTTTGCCTGAATCCTGCCCCTCTCCCCAGTGAGGGACCTCTTTAACCCATCCAAACCCCTGCAAGATTGATCTTCAACGGGAAGAGTCTGCTCTCAACACTTCCCTCCCACTACCCGCTGTTTCGTCCTTTGGAAAGCAAAAGGTGTGGGGTGACGTGCAGAGGAGAAACCTCGTAATCGACAAAACGGAGTGGAAGGAGCCCGCTTCAGTGTACGTGCACAATAAAGAAGTGCCTACGGGACAGCGTTGCGGGGAAAGCTCTCACACCTTTCCTGAGGAATCAGCGTAACCAGGCGCCTCTCAAGTGGGGGAACAAGCAGGAGGAATTAAGAGGTCCACGTGCAGTCGCAGGGCTACAACCTCACTGGGATGACGGCGATGCTGCGGGATAGCTCACAAGCCTGGAGTGCTGCCGTGGATGGATACAGCTTCTTCAGGAAGGACGAGCAGGGACAGCAAGGATGAGGAGTTGTCCTTTATGCGAGAGCGCAGCGGGACTGCACAGGGGTGGATGACGAGCCAGCTGAGAGCTGACAGGTCAGCATTAGCAGGTCAACAAACACAGGTGATGGCCTGTGGCGGGTGGGTGGTGTCCACTGCAGACCACCTGCCCAGCAAGGACATAAGGAAGAAGCCCCATGTTGACAGGCTCCATGTTGACAGCCCCATGTTGAAGGCTCTGCGGAGGGACCTGGACAGGCTGGATCGATGGGCCCGGACCAATTGTATGAGGTTCAACAAGGCCAAGTGCCGGGTCCTGCACTTCGGCCACAACAACCCCATGCAGCGCTACAGGCTTGGGGAAGAGTGGCTGGAAAGCTGCCCGGTGGAAAAGGACCTGGGGGTGCTGGTCGACAGCCGGCTGAACATGAGCCGGCAGTGTGCCCAGGCGGCCAAGAAGGCCAATGGCATCCTGGCCTGTATCAGAAATAGTGTGGCCAGCAGGAGTAGGGAAGTGATCGTGCCCCTGTACTCGGCACTGGTGAGGCCGCACCTCGAATACTGTGTTCAGTTTTGGGCCCCTCACTACAAGAAGGACGTTGAGGTGCTGGAGCGTGTCCAGAGAAGGGCAACGAGGCTGGTGAGGGGTCTGGAGAACAAGTCTGATGAGGAGCGGCTGAGGGAACTGGGGTTGTGTAGCCTGGAGAAAAGGAGGCTGAGGGGAGACCTCATCGCTCTCTACAACTCCCTGAAAGGAGGTTGTAGCGAGGTGGGGGTCGGTCTCTTCTCCCAAGTAACAAGCAATAGGACGAGAGGAAACGGCCTCAAGTTGTGCCAGGGGAGGTTTAGATTGGACATGAGGAAAAATGTCTTTACTGAAAGAGTGGTTAAACATTGGAACAGGCTGCCCAGGGAAGTGGTGGAGTCCCCATCCCTGGAGGTATTTAAAAGACGCGTAGATGAGGCACTTAGAGACATGGTTTAGCGGACATGGTGGTGTTGGGTCGACGGTTGGACTCGATGATCTTAGAGGTCTTTTCCAACCTCAGTGATTCTATGATTCTATGACAGGCCCTGGTCCTCACGGAGGACTCAAACCAGTATATGCACTGGAGGGACAAAACACAGCAGGAGGTTTCTAGCACTGACCTCATTTGGCCTAACAAGTGCGTTCAGTTCCTCCCCCTTTCTCCCCCCCAGTTTACGCACAGTCAGGGTTTGGGAGGATTTGGCCATTGCTCCGTCGAGCACTTCAGCTTCCAGAATAAACGATACCAACCCCCCACCACCGCACCACCACGGCCCCCGTGGGATGCTGTAGAGTCAGCCTGCATAGGAAGCACTGTCTGCACGTTCCCTGCATCTTGCTGCTCAGACTTCTGGTTTTCCATTCCACTGACTTAAGTTAATGCCACATTCAGCTGCTACGTCCATTGCCCTCTTTGGCCTTATTTTCTTAATAAATACTTAAGCTGCAATCCACAGGCAACAATTCATCCCAACGCAACAACTTCGGTGCTAGTCAAACATTCAAAAAGCCACAGATAGTCATTCTCTGACTAAACTGCACGAATTACCCAAAAGGCACGCTTGTTATTAAGTAGCTGACATTCCGATTTCATCTCTTTCCACTGCAATCTACAGTGCTAAAAACACAAACCTCAGCTTTCCTCTGAGATTACCCAGTTACATTTATGATGCGAAAAGGAACACTGCAGTTTTGGGGTAGGAGGGAAGGTGGGAGAATGTGAAAGTCTTTCCAGTAAAACTAGAAGAAACAAAAAGTCAATCCGTTGGGCACCGTTTGGAGAACGAGACTCCAAGCCCTGGAGCGCACATCTGCGACAGAGAACTGCCAGCGGATCTGTTAGTTCGTAAAACTGCTCCCCTGTATTTGAGGAAAGCACAGGTTCAGGCTTCTACCACTCTCCGAGAAGCCAGCAGGTTGCTTTGTGGGTAACACGTACATCAGAACAGCAGCTCACTGTGAATTCTCCCTATTTCTTAGGGCCTACCATAGCGTTATTCAGAGAGTCCTTTAACCGGGATAAACCAAATCATTTTCATCACAATTACCAGATCGAGAAATGGGGAAAAAAGTCAACAGCATCATTTCTATTACATTTTAAGCAGTCAGTTATTAAAGAAGCTGCTTCAATGGTCAAGACAAATGGACATGACGATGGTGTCGATGGTGTTTGCTGACAGCAGTGATCCCAGCCTGGTCCGGCCCTGCCCACCAGCAAAACCCTCAGCAAGAATGTTGTACGACCGGCACTGGAGGCATAGTTTTCCCCTCCTTCCCTTCACACCACCAGCCTTCCCCTCATTTGGGATAAATACCAAATTCCACAGTCTGGGTCAGTTGTGAGTGCTGAGAGACCTGAACCAGTGCATCATCCTACGGTCACATTATCACAGAGGTTTGGGGAATTTTGCCAGGACAGAGAAATGTTATTTCTGCCATTACATAGGTGAGCTTTCTCCTGGGTTCTGGGCACAAAACCAGGCTGTTGTATCCCATACGTGTTAAATCCAGGATGTCAAAGAGAAGAGTCTCCAAATCTCCATCAACTGAGCAACTGCGTGGCATTTCCCCGTCATACTTTCATCTCCAAGAACAATTATGTATTACCTGATGTGGATTCTTCCAGCAAGTTGAAAATATCATGGTGTTTGTCACAAATTATTTGATTTTTCATTTTTATTTTGCATGGTCTTTGCAGACATAGCATGTTATAAATACAACATTTGTAAAAACTCAACAGCTGAAACAATACCTCATTTTAAAAGTGCATGTCAAACACATATTTCTGACTTTTTCACATTTTTTTTTATGCAACGGATCAGTAACATTGAATCTAATAAAACCAGTGCTTTTAAGTCTTCGGGGGGAAAAAAAGCAGCAGAATGTATTCTTCCAGACATGAATTTTCCAAAAGAGTCTGTTAAAAAACATGCTGCATTGATATCTGGTTAATATACAGAGGGATGTACATATGTGTATATATATGTATATATATTTATAGGCTCGCAGATAGAGCGAAGAACTCTAAGACCACATTAAGATGAAGGTGATCTAATGATCCAGCTGGCACAGTTAGCAGAATCTGTCAAGAAGAAAAAAGTGATTTGCTCTCCAGCACCGGAACCAGAGTTAAGAGCAACACTTCAAAGCATTATTAACCAGACAGTAGGTAGCACATTTCCTTCCCCTCGTGACCACAACTGACGTTTTAAAGCGTAACCATGTTCTAAACATAAAGGCACAATTAATGGAGGAAGACAAGAAGCGATCATCGTTCCTTCATAGAGGTGTAGAGACTGGGACTGCAGGACCTTGGGCCACCTCAAATCGATCAGCGCTAAAAGGGACAGCGCTAGACAAGCAACTGGGGAAACTCGCCTTCCGCTTTCCCTGAACAAAGGTGCATCTTACGATCAGACAAGGCAAACAAAACCAGTCATCATTCAGCTGAAACAACAGATTTACAGGTTCATGTTCACAGGCAATAGAATTTTAACAAGCGATCACCAAATATAATGCAAGATAAATACCTTTTCAGTGTCATCTAAAATCCTGTTGTGCCATGCCTACCTAGGAAGAAAAGAATAAACTGAAGTGGCGGGTGTCCAGTTGTTAAACCAGTATTTCCTAAACAACCAGACTTTCAGAATTAAGGAATCCTATCTAACATGAACATAACTGACTGTTCCCCTCCCAGACGCTGGGGATCCAGAAAATCCGTCTCTGGATTTAAGTCACTTGACTTAAAAAGAACTTGGCTAGAAGTGACTTGTATTTAATCAAGCAATATAGATGCAGACTCACTAATATTTAGAAAAAAGGAAAAACCAAAGTTCTTTAGTTCAAATTTTAGTTTGTATTTACAGAAGTGGGAGAAGATTGTAGGCATGCCTTTCAACTACAGATTTCTGTGGGATAGCAAAAAAAAAAAAGAGTCAAAATTTAAAATACTATCTTGCCAAATACAGTGACTTCACACATCTCCAAAAACACACTCACATAAGATTTAGAGGTATCGTGGTTAAGAAAGTTAAAACCTCTTTTATACACAATCCTCCACTCACTTTGAACTGGCCTGAGCGATGACACATTGGAAAATAAAAAAAGGCACAAAGCAAAAACTTAAGACGCTACAGGATGAGCTTTGCTGTCTAATGATTTGTACATCTATCCTCAGGTATCCTCCTCTCAGATGTGATATTCACGTGTATATCACGTATCACAGGAAGATATTAACGTGTTTTCAGTCAACAAAAACCGAGCAATTCCACAGGCCTACAAATCAAAAGAAGAGAAAGAAAACCTTAAAGAGGAGAAAACTTGCCAGCGTGCAGTTCCCACTCACACTTCTGACTTCATTAAAGTGGAACTCTGAAGGTAAAAATTACTTGTGCAATAACAACATTATATGTAAACCAGAGTAACCAACATTGCATGATGATTCTGCGGGCCCAATGCTGCTATCGTATGCTGTCCAAATAATGCACTTCTGGGTACAGAGTGTTAATAAGGAGCGCCAAGAGATTATTGCCATCTCGAAGACAGTGTTCCGGATGCTTGATGAACTGAGAAGCCTGGGAGAGCTGCTCTTGATAATCCATATATTGTTTGTTTGATGCCATAGATTCAAGAGCATTCAGTGCCTATAGATACAAGGGAAAATTCTGTTAGCTGTGTGTACTTTGGTCCGTAACAAACCAGTTCATGAGCCGCCATATTCACAACTCCACTAGAAGATCCTTATTTACTAGAGATCCTGGAGTATTTGGAACAAAACATTTGTAAAATACAGTCACTTAATAGTGTTTCAAGTCATCTCATATTTTTCCAAGCTGTTCCTTCCCCAAGATCAACACAACTGTTCTACCAAGGCTTGTTAGGATTCTGTAACCCAAAATATTATCAAATATTTACTTTGTGAGTTCAAGACATGGTTTCAAGGAAGTTACACCGAACTACAAACTGCAACACACTTAACTATTCACTTCAGGTTTTTCTGAAGAGCATCTTTGACTCTCATAAAAGTATTATTTCGCTCCCATTAATAACATTACAGAGACAACGTCAAGTTATAAATTACATGTAAAAGAAACTATGCTGGCAGTACCAGCCAGGGCGAATGCTGGAAATATGTCTGAACAAGTTTCATTCATTTCTTAGAGAAGAGAAACAAGCTGTACCAAGTAAGTTACTTTGCTTTGGTTTCTAACCAACTCCTCCTTCCTCTTCTCATGCGCTTACTGAAACAATGTGGTCAGTGCACACGCTAAAGAAGGAATGTTTATTTGTCATAGGGCTTTTAAGCCCTGATCTCACATAAACAAATGTTAGTGTGAATGTAGTCCTGCTTTATCACGGAAAAGCAGTGCAGTCACAGCAGCATTGTTTTTTCCTGTTTGTTTTAAATTCCTTCTACCTGCTAGGTTCCAAAGTTTCTGAACTCAGGGTTTACAAACATAAGTTCATCTGCACCTTTTCAGTGTGTAAGATGAGAAACTGATGCCTTCATATTAATACAGAACGCTGTATAAACAGTTTTAGCTAGGATCACTTCAGGTTAGGGCTCAGACACACAGTCCTGCTACCAGAGTTCAGCGAATTCGCATTGTCACCTGGCCTACGCTGCACCTGGCCTTGCCTCTGGCAAATTCCAAGATGGTGTTTTGATGTACAGCAAAATAGTACACAAGTTTGTGATACACCCCCTTCCCCGAGAAGACAAATGAGAGCAACAAGCTATTTCTGAAATTCAGAATTTAGAGCCAGGTGTAAAGCAGTAGCAAAAAAAGATTGAGGGCATTCAGCGCCAAATAAAATCCACAAGTTGAGAGTAAGATTTAGCTTGAAGCAATGCTTGCAGTGACTCTTATAAGCCGCAGCCCACAAACTGAGCAAGCACACAAAGAGGGCACGTCAAGAAGCCAGCAATTGGCACACACTACCTGCTGGGCCTTCTGCGACAGCTTTGGCTCTGACCCCGCTTTCAGGCGGACTTGACCCTCTGCAGGAATCTGCACCAGGAGGAAGGCAGACAAACTGCGGGCAACCACCCGAAACCTTGCATAGGGAAAAGCAGAGAAAGAGAAGGTGGTATCAAATTTGCAAAGTCCTCAACAGCAGATAAACTAGAAGTTCTATCCCGTGAGATCTCTCTTGCACGAGGAACATAATGAAGGCTTTACAGGACCTTTTTCAATGCATTAGGAAAAAAAAAAAAAAAATCACTTTAACATATACATAATAGTCTATCATACATACTAGAGGATAAGATAATACCATACATATGAAATGTTACATCTGTTCCAAGTTTAGCTGCAGCCTTGAGGCCACATATGAAATACTCCTCCATTTCACAGCCTTTGAAACATCCACATCAGCCAAATCAAGGGATGAGTTGAAAGAGACTAAGATTTCAGAACAATTTTAACAGGATTGCATCCCAGGTGGTCTTTATAAACATACAGTTATGTTCAGGTATTGTGTTGAATTGGTGTTCCACAAACACTTATGTATTTTTTCTTGGCATTCTTTCCATAGTGAGCTTGATTTTAATACCTAACAACCAAACTTGGTGTCTCTCTTTAGAAGGTAAAGTGAATAACAAGCAAGGACATGTTTCTTTGAGCTTCTCTTAACATTTCTAACACCTCAAGGTTAAGATGGAAAAGGCAACATGCATGTGATCATACAAAATTCTTGTGAGGTCAACTGGAACAGTCTTCTACAGACCAGGTGAAAGTATTTTCCTCTAAGAAACAGTCTCCCTACAAACTTCGCTGGAGATGGACATTAAGCCAGAATCACAACTGCATTTTCTTTCCTTTTCCACCACAAACTTTGCAGAAAGTTCGTATTCGCTTCTTAACCAGATTAAAACACTCGCTACATTTTTTTCTGCGATGGGCCCAAACAAACTTCTAGATTTGGGGACAGCATGGATTCAGAACATCTGTTGACATTGCGCTGTGCAGTCTGGATCCAGGCTGCAGCTTTTTTAACATGATGACTCACATTATATCAACTAATTCACTGTACCTTCAACCCTTACCTGGGTGACAAAGGAGACCTCCTGCCTAGCCCAATAGCACCAAGTATTCCAGAAGTCAGTCTCTCCTCAGCCAGCTGACTCTGCCTGCCCTGGATTGACAGCAGCGTCCGAACGACAGATTCGATCAGAATGGTGTCATCTTGCTCCATCTGAATCAAGGATAACTGCATGGCTTTATGCCACCAAAGAAACAGCTTTGCCTCTTCCTTTGCTGAGCTTTAGGTAAGATTTAAAGAATAAAAACAAAACAAAATATAAATTTAAAAAAAAAAAAAAAAAGATGCATAGGTTAAGAAGTTTGTATCTCTCCCCATTAGGCCCATGAAGAATTCAGATGATTAATTAACAACAGCTAATCTTACTATATGAGGATAGCATAACTATACTACCCCACCAATTATTATACTGCTTTAATTGCTATTGTTACGGATTTGATGCAGACATCAGCTAGCAGGTTTCAAGGGCCTGTAAGAGGACAAAGAACAATGCTTCCTTTTAAGCGTTACAACTGAGAATAAATGATATTGCAGCCATAAGTGGATTTAAACTTGTCTAAGACTTGGTATAAAAGGAATGAAGCTGTATCTCTACTCTTTTTGTTTCTTTACTTACCAACACTTTAGGAAGCACTAGCTGTTGTTTCCACAACAATTTAGACTTTTAATATGATCTTCTAGAAAAGGAAACATTGAAGTTTTTTGTTGAGCAAAGCACAAAGTGAAGTTCCCCCTACGATATTTTTAATCTTTCCCCAAACGGTTTGCAGTGTAAGTTAACAAGCTCAGATTTTCCACATAAAGCATCAGCACGAGTTTCCTACATCAGACTATCCTCGCATTACTCCGCCCAGTCATTTCCCATCCCAGGCAGCCTCAGCTTTGATGTTTAGAGCAAGGTTTAATTTGCTGTGTATGGTGGCTTTGCTGTCTCCTTCACACTTTGACAATCAAATTACTACGGTACCTACAAAAATGAAAGTATTCTTTGAATGTCAAGAAACAGTGGGAACATAAGTTTTCCCAAAATGTTCTTTCACAGCAAATATGAACATTATCAGCATTAATATGGAAAAATATTCACCACATTTGCTAAATTCTGGCAATTTCAGCAGCAACTGTAAATACAGTTGTTACATACTTTAAGTACAAAGTATTATCATTTTAACCCCAAAGCTATCCATCCTCTCCCGCCAGAACCCTGGTATCTAATAAGTTGGTTTACAGCATTAGAGGCCGCTAACTCTGGGCACCCCACCAGATCCACTGGGTTCAGATTCGGTTCAGAGCTGCTGACAGTCACCAGCTCTGTGACAGCTTTGAAGACCAGGTCTCTCAGGAACGTCAAACTGAACATTTAGCACATAACTCATCCCACCTAGTGGACATTCGGGAAAGTGGAACCCACAGTGATTTAGGATTTGTTTAAAGTAGTTTTAACTGGGCACAAATCCAGGCTGCCACTGAAATCAAGCTTCTCTGACGGAAAACTCATCAAAACTGCACCAGAAGCAGTGCAGTTCACGTAAATAAAATTCCCTCTTCTGTTTAACCACAACAACTATTAGTGTTGGCACTGGGGTTGGGCAGACTCCGCAACAGTGGATATAGAAGGATTGGCCATTTCATCCAGCAGCCTGGTGACATTAACCTAATTAACCTGGCCACCTAATTATGCCGGCTATTCAACTATAGCCCTATTTAAAAGTCAAGGCATATTCAGAAGCCTTGAGTTTCATACCTTGGGTACACTTGCTCCAGCCATTTGCTGATGGTCAGCAGGATCTTCATTTCGTTGGTAAGAGTTTGGTCAGTGTTCAGGCATTGCAGCAGGTAGACATACAGGGTCAAGTAGCTTCCTAAAGACAGACACTCCTGCAGGAATTCTTCCATGGTTAGCTCAGGAACTTGGAGGGAGGCGAGTATAGGGCCCCAGCCTAAATCCTGGTGGTGAGGATAATCTATAAAGAAAACAAAAGGACAGAACAAAGAACGTGTGAGAAAGCGGCACTTAGTAAAACCTAAGAACTACAACTACTTCACTGTGTGCCTATAAGTGACAGAATTTGGGCTGGTTTAGCTGTCTTCCAGGTAATCAGTTTGTCATGCAACTCTGATGGAGAGAAAAGAAAAACTCCACTATCATAGTGGATATGAGGTCAAGGTGAGATATTTTCCCAGCATTCAGTCAGGATTAAATTTGAAAATTTTAACAATGGAATTTTAAATATTTCCTTCACATGTACTGAAATCTGATCACACAGAATGTGGAAGAAATCAATATGTAGTTCCACAAGGACTACGTAAACAGAAAGAAAAGAAAAAAAGAAAAAAAAAAACCACACCAAAAAAACCCCACACCACAGAATTTCAGAGTTTTACCAATCAAGAATTTTTTTTTTTCTTAAATTAGTCTACAGAACACTAGGGGAGGGGACAAATACCTGCTTTGTTCTCTTGAGATGATTTTTTTTTTTTTTTTTTTTTTTTTTTTTTTTTTTTTTACAAAGTCCTCCCCTTTAGCTGGAAAAATGGTAACCATTACACAGAGCAAATCGGTTTTCACAGAGACAGGTATAGTTCTTAAGAAAATACACAATTAGAGCAGTTGAAAAACCCAAACCACAATTGCCTAACCTTTCCACGTCTAGTTACTACAGCACATATGTGTGTGACAGTTGGGAGCCATCAGATACAAAGAAAGGAGCTCTGATTACGGAAACCAGATTAAAACCCAGTTCCAGTACTGGGCAGCGTGAAGCTGTAAGGATTCCAGACGATTTGTATTTAATGGGCATCCGAGACCAATCAAAGTTTCTGAGACAAGCAGCAGCAGAAGACAGGCTCCTACCTTGATTGAAGTAAGCAGTGATACAGGCTTCTGTCGTCTCTGCCATGTGTCGCACAGAGGCCAGGCTCTGACACGCTGCTGTGAGAAGGGGCATCGCTAGCAACCCATGCACTTTGCTGTCAATCCACTTCCGTAAGCTCCCCCGTAGCGACTCAGCTGTTGTAACACTGGAATTGTTCATCATCATCAGCGTTTCTGTAAAGAGACTGCTGAGGGCCATGTGACGTGTTTGCAGATCCATATCTGAAAGTCAGAAATAAGAGAACCATTTCAGTAAATAGGCCCTAGAACCCAAGTTCAACTTCACCACTGAACCCTTTCTGCAGATACTGGGAGAAGCCTCTTGCTCATTACACACCTCAATTCCTTGTCTGTACTTATGAAACTGCAATAAGACACCCATTCCTCGCAGTCTCTTCCCTTGATGAGGCAGTTCATCATTCATTAAACAGACAGACAGCTGATAAGACTGTACAGCAGAGTACACTGGAGCCCATCTCTCACTTAGGGTCTTTTACCATGACTACAGTGCAAATAAATTGAATGATAAAGCAGGTTTACAGTCTCCAAGAAAACACAGTTTAAAGCACAGCTTAGAGTGAAACAACCAAGATTTTACATGATTCAATTTGAAATATGACTGTGTCCTGGTTTCGGCAGGGATAGAGTTAATTTCTTTTCTAGTAGCTGGTACAGTGTTTTGGATTTAGGATGAGAACAAAGTTGATAACGCACCGATGTTTTAGTTGTTGCTAGGTAATGCTTACACTAGCCAAGGACTTTTCAGCTTCCCATGTTCTACCGACTGAGAAGGCTGAAGGTGCACAAGAAGCTGGGAGGGGGCACAGCCAAACTGGCCAAAGGGACATTCCATACCATGGGACGTCACGCTCAGTACATAAACTGGGGAAAGCTGGCCGGGGGGGCCGCTGCTTGGGGACTGGCTGGGCATCGGTCGGCGGGTGGTGAGCAATTGTACTGTGCATCACTTGCTTTGTGTATTATTATTATTATTATCATATTATTATTATTATCATTTTATTTCAATTATTAAACTGTTTTTATCTCAACCCACGAGTTTTTCTCACTTGTGCTCTTCCAATTCTCTCCCCCATCCCACCGGGTGGGGGGGAGTGAGCGAGCGGCTGCGTGGTGCTTAGTTGCCGACTGAAGTTAAACCACGACAGACTGAGATGAGCCCTGAAATGTTGCAACCCCCTCATGCATTGCCAGGATTCTAGATTTCCTGCTAATCCCAGTGTTCCGTCCCAGAATATTTTTTTGAAACCATCTCTTGGCATTGCCTGAACATGTTATCATGGGCCACCTGCAACAGTACCCTCGAAGCACAAACGTTTCCTGCGCTTGGCTCTTAAAAGTCTAACTACAGAGTACACTTTTGCACATATTGATGAAAAAAAGCCACCATCGTTATAAAAGAACATTTTCAAGCAACGTCAGGCATTGTAGAAGGAAAAATTTCCACTGGTTATGAAGAAAAGTTGTGCACAAAAAGAGGGATTAATCACTGGAAAAACATCGTCCAAAGAGGTTGAGACCTCCTCACTTGCAGATATTTGGAAGCTCACCGGACAAGGCCCTGAACAACCTGTTTTAACTTTGAAGCTAGCCCTGGTCTGAGGAGGAGGTTGGACTACAGGCCTCCAGAGGTCTCTTCCAAACTAAGCTATTCTGTCTGTATCTACCTACTGAGAAGAAAAAAAAAAGCTCCAAAAGTCATCTGTCATGGCAGAGCTCTCCAGTAAGGTAAACATCTCTTATCACAGACCAACCAAGACAGACGATGCCAGGAGGTTAACTGACTTGCCTAAGGTCACAACTAGTTTTACAGCCAAGTCCCACTTTACAGGCTGCAGACCACCAAGCGGGACCACCGCCAGACACCTGACACCAGGGCCCGCCAGATCCCCTGGGACGAGTCCAGCTTTCTCCTCTCCTGTCAGCAGGAGGTGCTGCCCCAGAGGCTCTTCCGAAAACCTCTGCCAGCCCCTTCCAAACCTCACAGAGAAGCTAAATCTGATACACACCACCACTTTCCTGCCGCGCCACATCAGTGATCCTCCTGCGCTCCACAGCCTGGTTGAGCAACACGGAGCACTCTCTTTCAGCCCTTTAACACCAAACAAGCGCGTACAGGGGTTCATGAAACAGAGCTGCTCCTCTTATACTGGAGCTCCTGTCTCCTCCAAAATTTCTCAGCTATGAAGAGTGTCAGCAGCAACAAGCAAGCCTTCACTTCTCTTCAAGTCACAAAGAGTTTTATTGACTATGGGGCTGTCCTACAGAGATTCCCCAAGTAGCAAGACAAGTACTGAGAAACAGTTATTGCTCTCACAGATTTTTCAGACACTTTCTGTTCACTCTTGCTAGCACATCTGTGAGGGTCATGGACAGGAAGAGACACGACTCCTGACAAGTATTTCTGTGAGTACAGCGAGACGACCGATTTTACCCGAAGTTTTAGTTTGATAGAAGCAGCTCAGGATGGTATTACTACTAAAATTGAGATCAATAGAAATGCTGTGGGTGTGGACACACCGTACTACTAGTGTACATCAATATAATTCCCCTTCTTCAATATAGTCAGTTTTCCCAACTGCACAACAGTTTAGAATCCTTTCTTAGAACCTGATCCCTCAGGACCAAGAGAGCGTATTTGTGTCATCCTTCCTTCTAAAAAAGATGCAAATGCCAAATAAAATAATATTAAAAAACTAGACAGCAAAGAAAGGAATCCCTCAAGCTCCTACGTATCGGTCAGTTTTACTCACAACATAACCCCTGGTTTTTCTGTTGGTCCTGTTGCTCGACAGCTCTTCGGGCTAACGTCCATATTTTTGTTTTGTGCTAATATACCACCTATATATACACACACATCACCAAAGCAACATGCCCTGCTGCCCACAAGGGAGACATTATAGCAATGCAAGTAATTACATAGTCACAGATGTTCAACAATCCATGCAGTACAATAAAGGATCTTGACAGCTTTGAAGTAGTTTGCCGCTTCTTTAACACAAACCTGGAGGATTAAAGATGACTACATCATCTAGCAACTTGGACATTTCTTGTTCCAAAACTGCAAGAGTAATCTTCCCGCTTTGTTCTAAGGTGCTGAGAAATTGAACCACCTGGCGAATGTATGCTCGGCACTTCAGCGTTGCATCCTGGTAAGCAAAATTAAAGTCAATTAGAAAAAAAATCATGCCTAGAACTCTTTCCACACCCCATAATATACAAAAGCAGAACATTGCAAATGACAAGAACAGCTCAGAGACACTGCAAAACCAGTTCAACTTACAAGGTGGATGTGACTATCCAAAGATGCACCAAAGCCCGCTGAGATTTTCAGAAGCTTCACTATCAGTTCAGCTGCAGCATCCTTAGCAAGGATAACAGAAGGAGGGTAGTGACTGTTGCAGTAGTTGATGATGCTCTGGTAAGATGAAATGCCCACAAGCTGCCAAGGAAGGGAGCTGGTCTGTCCAAGAAGATTTATGAGTGGCGATTCCTGAAGATTTAAAGACATCAGTCTAAGCTCCACCTTCTTTGCTGTTTTAAATTAATATTTGCAGTGCTCAATATTGGAAGGAAGCCCAGACTCCAAAATTTGAAGGAGACAGAACAGAAACCCCACAGAAATAGATGACCACTGGCAGTCTGGTTTGAAAAGCGACTCCTCATTCAAGCAGCAAGCCAACACATGTATGTCATCTCTAGCATTCACATAACAGTACTCAGACTGCTGCAGCTCTAACCAAGCACAAAAGTCAGTGAGAGACATTAAAATTTGACGTCAACATGTGAAGACAGCTAGAAAGAAATGGAGACCCTACAAGGTAAAGTCACTTCAGCAGAGGTTTAAAGAAGGCATTAGAAAAATTATTAAAAAAAAAAAAAATTAATCTAAGTTCACAATAGAACCAGGGACAGAAGCTGGGTTCCTCAATTTTCCATTCAGTGAATCATCTACCAGCCTAGGGGACTCCTGAAGTGCTTATTCTCATAAATACCACCCTGAACAGTACAGCAGCCTACAGGGTCCACAACTCACACAGGCAGTGCAAGTATGCAGAGGGAAAAGTCTCTCTGTCTACAAGCAGCAGAGAGTCTAGCCTCAGCTACCGCCATCCTCCTCTCACGGGTTCGTATACATCTGCAATACAAAAGGGCACCCCACGGACACTGGGAATTCCTACATGTTATAGAATGAACAAATACTAGAATTGTGTTGACGGCCAACACAACCTAAAGACTTTAGGGATCCAGAACCAACCCAAATTAGACTACATCAACAAGAATGAGACACTGGTACACCAAGTACTTCTCAAGTTGCTCATGCACTGGAACGTAGGGCTGAGGAAGTTTGAGATTTAGGTCAATGTGTCACAGGAGCGTTCTGGGAGGTAAAAAACGAGCGACAGCGTGTCAGTTTAACACATTGCTGGAGGCTAAGAGGGAATTCCTGAGGCTGACTCATACAATGTACAAACAGGTATCTTTTGAAGCCTGAGAAGCTTCTGATAAGCAAATACATTCAGGTCAAAGCACGTGAACTCCGGTAATTTTCCTAAACTGGAATACAGTGTAGATCAAAGCTGCTGGTGACATCTTGACACAGCATCTCGTAACGCCTCAGAGGAAATGGAAAACGGAAGACGCTGCAAGTGGGAGAAAGCTGGCAGATGTGAAATGGGACTTCTTGAAGATTACCCAGCCCCTCTGGAAGAGTCCTCCAGAAGCAGTGGACTGAATCAGACTGTGCTAGATTTACCCACACAGAGCTCCTAGCAAAAGCAGGTTTTGGAAAGCTCATCCTAACACCTGACGTTTCTCTTTCCTATTCCAACAATTCAGAAATATTAAGAATGTAACCATAAATGGGAAAAGTGCTGAGAAATCAGAGATGATAAAATCACCCTTCAGAGCAAAAGAACAAGAAAACTCAACCTAAGATTCAACAGACGAAGTAATCTGTCCCCAGTAACTCATCAGAAGCAGACAGTGACAAGCTTGTTAAAGATATATCTGGTCTTCAAGATGTTGTTACATCATTGTGAGTTGTCATCACATCATATGGAGTTAGGAGGGGAGCATTTTATGGTAAGAAATAAGTGTTTGCAAAAGCAGTTCTGAGATTTATAACTCTTGAGAAAACACGTTCAAGCAGACAAATATTTTCCTTTTAGACAGCTATGAAAAGAAAACTACGCTCAGATCAAGTGCTGCTCCTAACCTCACAGGGACTAATCCCATTGCTGAGTTGTGCTTAACACAACCAACTTGAAGCATGACCAGTACTGAAGATCAGTTTGGAAAACAGCACAAACATGCACGGTAAGAGACAGAGCCAGGCATAAGCTTTTCATAAATGAATGACTCCTTACCATCACTCCACACATTCATGTTTGCCACCCAGGAGAAGAAGCAAGGCACAGCGGAGATTTACGTGACTGGCCATGACAGAATAAACGTGACTCAGTGAGCCTCCCGATTCTTCTCACAGCACCACCGGTGCTACAAGCATGAACGCTGCAGTCAACGCTGCTCCTGCGCTCACGGCAGACTGCCTGAATCAAAGCGGGCTGACGCTAGACACCCTTTTCACTCAGGCTGTCAGAAAAAGCTTCACCTTAAGTTATATATCATATTGCATATATATATATATGCGCACATGTATTACAGGTGCACGTGTAAATTCTTGCTAATACTACCTCTACTTTGCATGTGCTTGTAACTAAGGCTCTTCAAAACCAGGAAAGAGAAAAGGAAACAGACATTTTAATTAAGGGCTGGCCTAAGAGACAGGAAAGATATACTA
Source organism: Aptenodytes patagonicus (assembly GCF_965638725.1). Lineage (NCBI taxonomy): Eukaryota > Metazoa > Chordata > Aves > Sphenisciformes > Spheniscidae > Aptenodytes > Aptenodytes patagonicus. Next base: position 4,979,427 of record NC_134982.1, on the reverse strand, counting down.
TGCAGCATCCCATACTTAATTATGAAAACAACTGCACAGTAGTTTTACATAAAAATATATATATTTTTTTAAAGACTAATGAAACTAACATACACATTTGTTCTTTCCAAAACCCAGAGTGTCATTTTGTAACTCCAGGAAACTGTCTGTATTTATTTGCCTACTCTTTACAACACAGCACCTACAGACGCTTCTTAAAACAAACAGCAGCTCTTCTTTTCTCACACAAGTTATACAAAATACCTCACTGTATTGCGCCTGGCTGAGATAGAGTTAATTTTCCCCATAGCAGCCCTCGTAGTGCTGTGCTTTGTATTGGTAGCTAGAACGGTGCTGATAACGTACCAGTGTTTTGGCTGTTGCTGAGCAGTGCTCGCACAGCATCAAGGCTGTCTCTCCAACATTCCCCCCTCACCAGCACACTGGGGGTGGGCAAGATCTTGGGAGGGGGCACAGCCAGGACAGCTGACCCAAACTGACCAAAGGGATATTGCATACCATGGGACATCTGCTCAGCAATAAAAGCTAAGAAAAAGGAGGCGGGGGGGGGGGGAGGGCATTCATTATTGCAACGTCTGTCTTCCAGAGCAACCACTACGCGTACTGAAGCCCTACTTCCCAGGAAGTGGCTGGACATCGCCTGCTGATGGGAAGTAGAGAATACGTCTTTTGTTTTCCTTCGCTTCCACGCGCAGCCTTTGCTTTTACTTTATTAAACTGCCTTTATCTTGACCACAAGTTTTTTCCATCTTATTTTCTACCCCTCCCTATCCTGCTGAGGAGGGGAGTGACAGAGCGGCTTGGTGGGCACCTGGCATCCAGCCAAGGTCAACCCACCACACTCACATAAGGATTTAGTCCTGGCCATCTCCAGAACACTAATTGGGGCATTTTACCTAGGCATGAAACACTTCCGAGATAATCATTCTGCAAGTCGGAAAGTCGTCACAGCCTGTGTCCTTGCTAGCAAAGGATTATTCTTCTTCTAAGACAGACAGGTATGAACCTTTTCAAAAATTACCTCTTTGCCTATAAGTTGTTCCTCCTTTGCCAACAGGACCATCATATACAGCAAACAGACAATCATGTTGTGAGTCTGAGGATGAGGGTTGGGATTCCAGGCATCAGAGAGGACACTGACCCAGTTTATTTCACATAAAACATAACCCAAGAATAAGAAACAACTCTTGGGGCTGCCTCTTTCGATCTAGGAAGGAGAAAGGAAAAAAAGACAGGTACATAAAACAACGTAAGATATAAATACACTCATACTTTTCAACTTCTTAGCCAACCATAAATCCACAGCAGCATTTTAGGTCGGCAGAGAAGTAGACAGATGCTGCTTCTCCATCATTTTGCCCCCCCACCAGAAAAGTTGCACATACAACTTTCTAAGCCTCTCAAACAACCAGTACAGAATACCAAGCTACTGCAAACCAGAAAGAAATAATCTATTACAAACTCTTAGCTGCATGATCGCATCCATTTCTCTTCACTCTAAGAGAAACTAAGAAACTCTGAGCCTGTTTAGAACTGCATGAAGCACTCATCCCAAACAGATAAGCAGTAAATCCTGGAGCATTTCCACACCTATCTGCAGGTTTACGTTGTCTCAGACAACAACTCGGAAGTGGGAACAACATGGCAATAGTAAAATATATTACCTCTAACTAAATACATATTAAATACATATATAATAAACAAGACATTCAGATAGAGCAATGACAGATTACAAAGACTGCCAGCTTTACCGCTCCCCACAACTTCGTATAAGACTCAATAGCACTCCTTCACAAAAATCATCAATCACGAAATGAGCAGCTGTGAATACTACAATAAACTTTAAAAGCTTACTTGCTAAAGAACTGTCTCCAGCTCTCCAGTTATTTTTCAAGGGCAACACTGATTACGAACTTAATTCAACAGATACCAATGTACTCACTTTAAAGAACTCTTCCATAAGCATCTGGTCTGGATGCATTTCCTTCCATGGAAGCCTTCTGAACTCAGTATGGAAAGTATAAAGAATAAACTCAGGCATTTTGGGGGCTGTGCAACATTCACAGTAATGCATTAGATGTAACCAGAGAGCTCCATGGTGGCTTGGCAACAGCTTATCTAGATTCAAAGAAAATAGCTGAATTAACAACAGAAAATAGTCAAGGAAAGCTTGATTACAGAAGGAAGTCCAATTTTGAAGACGAAAAACCATAAATGCAAGTTACACTAAAATACATTCGTCAAAGAAAAAAAAAATGCACATTAAGCTTTTAGATTTTTTTTCTCCAAATCAACAAGGGGGGAAGCTTATGATTTCATGCCCTTCCTCGATCTTTTGAAGAGTTGCTGGACAATAATCTGCAGTTATAAAAATACTCCTTCCATGTAGAACTTCACTGCTTTTATGTTGGGTTGTTTTGGTTTAAAAAGATCTTATGTAGCTCAAATTTTGTAACACACACAATAATCTGTTATTTTTAATTATTTATTTTTACAAGAGAAGTTTTAATCTAGTTCATCCCTAAAAGCTCTTAAGAGGTATTGTGAAATTAATTTTTTCCGTTCCTATGTCTGTCTACACATTCGGCACAATAAGCAATGCTAAATAGGAGCTCAAAATGATCAGTCCTGGAGATTAAACTACCCCCAGGACAAGCTGCTGAGACACATGGATTGGTCACTGTGACATGCTGCTGCATATGTTGTATGGGAACATCATGCAGACCTAGAATGAAGTCATGCACTTCTCATGACAGCTCATTTTGTTTTGCTTTCCTTCACATCAACTTCGTTATCTGACAGTTATGCATTTAACAATCGCATTATCTACCCTTGTCAAGGAAAAAGCTGTCTTTTAAGGATGAAATAAAGAAATGCTCCTGGTACCACTGCAGCGATCATCTTGGCTAAAAGTTCACAACAAACAAAATCCCCTCACGTCCCACATCTCAATCAAAAATCTTTTTTGGTCTGATAGAACAGAAAGTGCCACTACATTAAAACAGCGGGGACTTCACCCACCTTTAAAGCTCTCGTGCAAAAGCTTGATGCAATCTGTAAACAGACAGACCATGCTGGACGCTACAGGAGTGTCGCTCTCTAACCAAGGGTAACAGGGCTGGTTACTTAAAGGAAGTGAAGCAACACAAATTTCAGTGCTGAGTTACCAGACCATAAACAAGATCATAAACACTTAAATGATTTAAATATCCTAAAGCATAGTAAATCAATATAGTAGGCAGTACATAGTAAATCAATATAGTAGGTATCAGCAGTCCTTTCATTCAAACTCAACTCTTTAGAACTGCCTGTTTCTTCCTTAGAAGAGGTACTTATTTTAACGCCACACTGAAGATCCACGATACCACTGAGTAAACAGAGATTACTTGTTTGATATTTCATAACTGAATTAAATACCAAAACACAGGAATTTCTGAATGACAGCACATACCACCTGCAGTCAACCTTCTAATTACATGTTGGAGATGTGCTCACAGCTCAAAAAGCTTTTGGCTTTGGAAGAAAGTCAAACGTAAGTGTATAATATTACAAATAACTCTCCATGTGAAGACAGAGGTACACAAGGCAGTAGATCATCATAGGACTGATTTGGTCCAAGGTTTCTTTACGTACCACTGGCATTTGGGGTTGTATTTGTTTGGCTTTTTTGTTTTGTTTTAAACTAAGGAGTTATCAGTATTACGGAAGCTAAATAAAAGGAATCTAAAATGTAAATTTGAGTGTTTCCAGAACTAAGTGCAATTCATATTTTTCTCATCTCTGCTTCCTGACCAGAGCTTGGTTGTATTTCTTGTATCCAAAACAATTACTCAATCCAAGTCTTGCAAAATTTGTCTTAAGAAACTCATGAATTAGTTCCGTAATTGTTAAGGATATGACACAAGTCACAGCTATTTAATGGAAGGTCACAATACAGTCATGAATCCGAAAAAAAATGAGGTAACAATGAAAGCCATTCTTACAGGGTTAAAGTCCTTACTTGAGTAAAAACTCATTTAATTTTAAAATGCAATACATACCTTGCATCTTCCTTATCCAAGACCAGTATCCATGGTTTAAAGAGTCCAGCAATGACTGAATACAAGGACTGCAATGCTAGAAGAAAATAAAACATAGAAGTTTTATACTCAAATTAGCAACAGTGAACATATTACACTTTTCCAAACTTGAATACAACGTCCTTTTCTTAGTCCGACATTTAATCAGTTCTTCCTGGTCAAATAAGAATTTAAAATACCATATGCTTATTAGTAACTCTGGTTAATAATATGATTGTTTTAACAACAATCCTAAGCATTTTGCATTGCTTAGATGTTTTATTAATATCACTTTAACACATCTGAGATTGTGGGGGTAATGATGATTCACACTTTAAACCTGCATATACTAAAATAAAAGGTGTTCTGGCGATTTTCTCCAAATCAAAATCACACCATGATGAAATCCAGTAGTCCCTCGTCCCCAAACCTCTGCTCAGTGCAAAAGACTCTATTTTTCTTTAAAGAAAGTATGATGTCTTCATGAAATAATTTTAAAGCAAGCTCAAATATAAACAAACTTCCTCCAACAAGCATAAAGATAAAGCCTAAAGTCCCACATGACCATGAATCAGCATCATCATTTCCCGTCTGTATTTTAATGTTCTCATCATTGTACAAACACAGAGGAGGAAAATTTTACCGTATATTTAAATGGTCTTTAACAGAGGAAATTAGAGAAACTGAGTGCCTGTTCGTAAGTAATTTGCTTTTAAGACACATTACCTGCTAGAATTCTGTTACTGCCAAGAGGCTCTTGGGCTAAATTGGCAACTTCGGTGTCAATAAGTCGTTTAATAAGATACTCCAGAAATTTATTCACTTCAGCCACATAAGGACTCCATTTTGAAAACAGGCCAAAAGTCCTAAAGTCCATCAAAGCCAGTCGGAGTTTGCAGAAAGATGTGGAAAGCCATTCTATTGTCTCTCTAACCTGTAAAAAGAAGAAAACTATTAATCAGCTACAGAAAGACTGCACAGCAGTGTTATTTGTCACTGGTAGGCATCTGTTTCAGCTGAAAAACATAACAAATCAACCAAAGAGGCACCCACCTGTTCTGCAGAGAGGAGAATTTTTGCAGCATCCCGCAATACAGGACTTTCAGTAGAGTCATTTTTCTTGAAGCTTCCCTGTTCAGTCACTAGTGAACCACATCCCAAAGCTTTAAGTGATGCCTTCCAACAGTCAGGGCTTAGAAGCTGCTCTGATGAGCCTTAGGAGAAAGAGAAGGGAACGCATTTGTGAAAATCAGGAGAAGGATATTAGTCCCTTTCTCAATACAAGTCAGAAAAGGTTGAAATTAGAGCTCCCTACTACATAAAAAAAATTAGGTAAGGCATGAATTTGAAAACCCCACTTTAAGGGTGAGAGAGATCTCTATTTCCCAAACATAAGTAATTTAACATTCCCTTTTGGCATCTACATGCTCTCTTCTTAGAGAGTTTCCTAGGCACTTAGTGCATCCCTGGCTACAAACACATATTAACAGATAGTTGCTGCCTCAGCACATATGGTTTGACAGAAAGGAAGTACTTCTGTTCTCATTTTAGAGGCACAGCAGATTATAAGTAGCATCTAATGTCAACCAGGACCTTTTCAGCAGATTTCAGTATCAGTCCCGGGTCTCCATAATTCCAGTTCTCAGTTTGACATTGAAGGGTGCTCAAGAACAAGGATGCTGCATTACAGACTGTGGCATGGCTATAATTAATAAGTGCTTCCATTAATAGAAACCTCTCCTCCATCCTTCTCCCGTAATATGGGCTGAAAATCTGTTGTCACTGATGCATGTACTTTGATCTGCAGCAGTGTTTCTTTCTACTAGAGCTAAAATACGTCTAATAGAAATGCATCACACAACATGCACATAAAAGTGCATACAGAAACTTAAGAAAGTTCAAATCATTTCGTATTTGTTGCTATTTAACTCTACTGCACGCAGTTCGTATTTTTAAGCCAGAAGAGTTCTGTACGAAAGGCTTAGTATGCATTGATTCAGATACTCACTTTGCACGAACAATCTTAGGAAATCACTATAGTGATCAGGGAACTGATACTGGAGGAGGTTAGTCCAATGCTTGCAGAAGATATTAAATGGCATCAAAATATCTTCTTCAGGTTCAAGGCCACATGCATTGAGAGCCAAGTGAATAGACTCCAGAAGCTTGGTACGTTCAGATAGAGGTGGCTTAGCAACACTTAACCATTGCGTAAGGTCAAACTAGAACAGAGGACATGAAGCATTTTTAAGTAGAAGCTTCAACAGCCACAACACCTTTAGGAGAAGGGAGAAATTCTCAGGGGAAAAAAATCCTTATGTTTTTATATATTTAAGAAAAAACTAATGAATTTGCGCCTCATTAGGCCTAACTCAAAACCCAGGTAACGCTCTCCAAAGGTTATGATTTAGCATACTGCAGAAGTCCCTGAATTTATGAAACAACCCTTGGCAGGGGTTCTCAGGTTCATAAAGATGTGTATGAATTTCCACGTTTCAGTACCACTACCAAACACACACTTACAAGCATTAGACTGGGCTAATCTCCACAGTCCGTAAATTTTCAGGTGGAGGTGCAAAGCTTTTGTAGCCTCTAGGCCATCTGTTCAGACCTAGGTCAGCAGGGACAACGCTGATCATTGCCACTAAGGACAGCACACAGTCACGCCCAAAACAGCCTGCCTGCTGTCGAACCCCGTCTCTGTGTAACTAATGAAGAGAATCAGAGTGATATCAAAGCCTAAGTATAATAGTAATTTCTCCACTGACAATACACGCAGGCAGTATCATGCAGCCCTGAAACAAGAGGTGTGCAAATCACTTGCTCTTACCTAACTCACAGTTTTAAGGTAGGCAGGAAGGACACGGGTGCCAAACAGAGATGGAAGATTCAGACACTGTTCCAATTTCTGTTTGGTTTTGTTTTTAAGATAAAAATAAATGGGATTCATAGGCTATTTTGATGAATGTCTCTGCAGAGACATAATGGCCTCAAATTGCACCAGGGAAGGTTTAGATTGGACGTGAGGAAAAATTTCTTTACTGAAAGAGTGGTTAAATATTGAAAGAGTGGTTAAACATTGGAACAGGCTGCCCAGGGAAGTGGTTGAGTCCCCATCCCTGGAGGTATTTAAAAGACGTGTAGATGCGGCGCTCAGGGACATGGTTTAGTGGGCATGGTGGTGTTGGGTTGACGGTTGGACTCGATAATCTTAGAGGTCTTTTCTAACCTTAACGATCCTATGATTCTATGATATCAGGCAGAAGAAGCCATTGAGAGCCTGCTTTAATTTCAAGAGTAAGAGTGCACTGAAGAGTAAGCCCTAGGAAGCACATGCTGATATTATCTGGGCTAGGAAAGGGTAGTTTAAGCTTCCTAATTGCTTTTGCCTCCAGCCCCTCTTGAGCTTAAATACAACACATACCATTCAGGATGAGCAACGCAGATCTATAGAACCTGTCAATGTTAAAGTACCAGATTTGCACCTTTCTTCCTTAGCCTAAAGTCACAGTCTTTAGGGAAAGAACACCCACAAAAGCAACCCACAAACCAGACGCAGTATTCAAGAGTACTTTACCTTTGTCAGCAGCATGAAGACAACATCACTGTTATCCTCACTCAGAAAGGCCACAACTTTTTCATATAAAGTCACAAATTCATTGTGAGAGGCAACAGGAGTGAAATAAGGAGAAAGGAGCGTACAGAGCCTTCGATTCTGCAGGATCGTCTGGAGGAGATGTTTGCACTCTGACTTGGTCCCACTGATGAACACCTGAGGAAATTGGGAATGGTGAGAAAAACGACCCAGTATGAATCTATTGGGAAACACACTTCTTAGAGCTTTTTGTCGAGACAAGCACAATTTTGGTCCTTTTATAAAAAGGAAAGTTTTCTCAAAAATGACAGACTGTATGAGATCAACATCAACTAAATACTCCTGTTCCACAAGATATAACGTAAAATAAACATGTTTCCTTAGCACACTTAAGAACAGCACTTGTGACCACACATGTTGTCTAAAAATACCTAGAAATACAATTTTTCTGATGGGGTAGCGAAAGAAAATGAATCCAGATTTCAGCAGCCCTGCCTGATATTAGGAAAAATTTAAACAGAACTACGGCTATGAAGAGCTTTTCAGCATTTCAGCTGTTAGAGGTGCTTAAGGACAGCTGCACATGGAAACAAACTGTATCTAAGAGATGAAAATAAATGCCTGGACCCAAAGCCAAAGAGGCTAATGGTTTTTCCTCAGAGCACCCATGTAATGTGTTCCCCACAGCAAACGTTACCACCAACAACAAGCACTTATGTGCTGTACCAGCAAACTTCTGGCTAACTATCTACACAAAGAATACTGCAAGGCTGTAGAAGAGAGGTGTCTAAATACAGAGGTTGACAAGATATACATCAGCTAGAAAGTGATCGGTAACAGCAAAGTATATGCCAAAACACTCTTTTACGCACTGGAAGTACCCAAACTTTAGTTACCTGCCCAAAAATCCAGCCTACCTTAGCATTTAACTCACACAGTGAGCGTTTATTAGCACTAAGCAGGCATGTCAGAGCAACAGTTTTTATTTTGCTTATATGCAAGCTTAAACTCTCCTAAAGACTGTGTATATTATACAATTAGTTGAAAGGAAAATGGGATAAAAGCTTAGAAGTTAATTTTCAGGCTTCTGAATGTTTTAGACCCCCAATATCAGCAGGCACTTGGAATACGCATTAGGCATCCAAAAGTCAGAGAATAAACTCACTTGGCCTAGAATCTCAATGCAGGACGTAAAGAACTGCCTTGTGGGAGGATTGCGTTGAGTTTCATCACACACATATTCCACTAACGTAAAAAACAAACTAATTCCGACTTTCTTAATTGAAGGCATAGGCTGCACCTTGTAGATATTTATTAAGGCCCTGGAAAACAAAAACAAAAAAAAGGGCAGATTAAATTTACATATGGAAAATAATCTGTGACAATAAAGAAAGGTTTCTTGCCAATATATAGACTTGAGATGGGTATTTCTGGCTTACACGATAATCAGGCATGGGTTCACAGAATCACAGCGTAGTTGAGGTTGGGAGGGACCTCTGGAGGACATCTGGACCAACCCCCCTGCTCAAGCAGGGCCACCTACAGCTAGTTGCCCAGGACTGTTTCCAGACAGCTTTTGAGTGTCTGATGGAGGCCCCACAACCTCTCTGGGCAGCCTGTGTTCACTTCACAGTAAAAATGTGTTTCCTGACGTTCAGAGGGAACCTCCTGTGTCTCAGTTTGTGCCCACTGCCTCTTGTCCTGTCCCTGGGCACCCCTGAAAAGAGCCTGGCTCCATCTTCTTTGCACCCTCCCTTCCAGTGTTTCTATACATTGATGAGAACCCCCTAAGCCTTCTCATATCATAGAATCACGGAATGGTTTGGGTTGGAAGGGACCTCTGAAGGTCATCTAGTCCAACCCCCCTGCCGTCATCTTCAACTAGATCAGGTCGCTCAGAGCCCCGTCCAGCCTGACCTGGAATGTTTCCAGGGATGGGGCATCCACCCCCTCTCTGGGCAACCTGGGCCAGTGCTTCACCACCCTCAGTGTGAAACATTTCTTCCAGTCCCAGGTTTAGCTCAAGTAATTTTGCTGCCTGAAATGGGTACCTCCAAACCTTAGAAAATCTCCGTAATCAGAGTCAGAAAATGATCATCAAAAGATTTTTCACAGCATAGTTGAAACAGATTATTTCTCCCTCAAATCATGTGTTCGTCATGTTCTTAGGCCATCTCAACTACATTTGTACTGCAGGAAAATTGACCTCATTTTACTTAACAGGCTCATCAATAAAGTAATTAAAACAGAATCAATCTTTTCTTGTGTATTGCCAAGTAAATGTTTTATTAAGCTCAAACCCCCATCTTCACTGCATATGAATTAAAACATCTGAAGAACATGCAATTCCACAAATGTAAATCCCAAGAACTAGCTCATCCACAGAATTTTTCAGATTAATGATCAAGAACAAATGTGTAGCAATAGTAACCAAATATTCTTACTTGTACAGTGAGTACAATCTGGAGGAAACCAACTACACTAAAAGAATCCCAGCAGAAATCTAGGAGTTCGAGAAGAATGGTGTTACAAAACTGGACCTCTGGGATGAACGCTAAAAGGCCTTCAAGAGGAAGGCGGCCTTGGACTAATTCATTTATTCACCCCCCCCAAAAAAGTGATATTATATAGTCCTCTTCCAATGCATGATTTTGTTTGTTGTGAAAAGCTACTTCAAATTATAACTCTCTATTAAAGAATTATGTCCTGCACTATAACAGGGAAAAACCTACAGAGAGAGATATTAAAACCACACAGTTTAGCCTATGGCTGAGACAGCTGTGGTACAAGTTTGCCATTTCCTGAAGTTTAACATAGCATCCCTGTCATCACTCAAGCTGCTTTTGCAGGGTTAGAAGAGCTATTCTAATGCAGAATACAATAAATTGAAGTAGAAAACAATACTGTGTGCCCTGTGGAGGCTGAACGACCAGCAGTTAGCTCTTCTGTTAATACACAGAGTAATTCCTTTAGAGGTCTGTGTCACAAACATACAGGTCTCAGGATTCCAGCTCTGTCGTTGACCCAAGCTGATAAGCATTACGAAAAACACACAAACAGATTCCACATTTTAACTCTCATATACAGAAAAAGAAATATAAAACATCACTACCTAAAACAGTGTCTGAACAACCTACGTTATAAAATTTTCCACATGTACTGCTGCTTCCACAACACCCAGAGAAGGTGGCTTCGTAGCTTCTGCCTGCAGTTGTCTCACTTCTTTACGCAAAGCATGAAGCTGCTGGCTCACTGCTTCATTTTTATGTTTCCCTTCAAACTAAATGACAAAAAGACACATATTCATTTCAGAATAATATCTTTTGCTAAAATTCTTTGATGTTGCACCTATTTGTAAAAATGAAGCAGAGCCCAGTAAAAGAACTCTGAATATAGATGGTTTTCCCCTGAGAGTTTTGATCAGATTTAGTACATCGTGCCCAAGCACACATCCTCGGTCATGTTCCTATTTAATTATCACACACTAACATAATTCATGCCTTTTATGTAAGACTTTTAATCCACAGGGACTGAAACTTAGAGGGGATCAAGAAATTCATAGACCAAGCAACACGGGAATACTTCTATAAACATTTTCATGCTTCTATTCCTATGTGAGCATATTCCCACATTCACACATTGGGAAGCAGTTTAGAATGGACACTATGAGCAAAACAAATTTTAGGCAACAACTTATTCTTCAGCTGTTGATCTGCATCTCCTTTTGAGCATTACATATTAGGTATTTCAGGTAACTGTTATGTGTGTATGGATTTATTTGGTTAACTGCTACCATTCTTGTAACCATTCAGTCATTTCACTTTCATTATCCATGTCCAACAGCCCCAAAACAGAAGTGATGCCGTGTCTCTAACCTGGATTGTTAGAAGAGCTGCTCCCTGGCAGCCTTTATTTGAAGTTCCCCGGCACTCCAAATGGAGGGTGATCTGCTCTTCCCGATTGACGTAGAGCTTAGGTACTGTGTCCAATATTTCACTATTGAGAGCAACATGCTGAGATTCCCAGAGAGCTGCAGTTCTGAAAAGCATTTATTAATAAAGTTACCAAAATCTTTACTGAAAACAGTAATGCTAAGAATTTATAAGCATGAGATGAGACTTCAATTTAATATACTGTACAAAGATTCCTGACACTTTCCTAGAAAACATAAAAGGTTATTAAATGAAATTGAATTAAAACTTCAAACAGCACTTCAAAGTAATAAAGAAATAGGTTCATAAGAACAAGACTACTCAAGTCTGCATGAGTTCTTTTTAATTGTTCTATATGACAACCTGGAAGGAAATTAAATAGATCACCCTCTGAGGAAATGCAATTTTCCACCAGACAAAGCTGGACTGTGGGATGATTCAGTCAACAAAAAAAAAAAGGCCACCTAAAATTGCTGCTGGAATTGTCTAGACACATCCTCTCTTGGGCTTAGCGAGTTTTGGGGGTTTGTTTGTTTTTAAATAATAATATTGATATTAAATGACTACATTGGGCAAGAACAGCTACAGATTCGTCCGCTGTGTTTGAAAATACTTCAGCTGAATTCTCTTAGTAGGAATATTAAAAACAGAAAGTCTTTTCTCTTTCACACACAAAGCTAATAGTCCCAGATATCAGATTTCTCTCTTGGGGGTTCCAGTGCTTCACACTACAGCTACTATGTTAGTGCAAAAGGGTTAACTAACTTATTGTCAACAGATCTAGGCTAAAGGGAGGCTTTATTTTTAGGAGTATGCCAAACGAGAACAGAAACTGCAGAAGTTAGGTGTCAGCTGATGTAATCTCAGTCATTAGATAAGACTTGTGTAGTCTTATCTTAGTTAAAGGAGTGGAATAGTAACATGAGAGCCAAGGGGAAGAAAAAAAACAACCCAAAAACAACCTGAGACAAGAAGCAGAAGTACTGACAGTCTTGTGCCAACACCACAGATGAGGCTGCTGTAAAGGGCACCTGAAGACACTGCTAGACACGCTAGTGAGGCAGAAGGAAAACAGCTATGTCTTACTTGGCATGTCGCTGCAAGACGTTAAGGTCCGTGCGCATGAGCTGAATTGCTTCTTTCTGACTTACGAGACTGGCAGAGGAAATAACTGGCACGGGAGCTTTCATCATCTGGAGCGGAAGAAGGGGCTTGGGAATATCAAACTTCTTCAAATTATTCATTATCCTCTCTTTGGCTAGAAAAGAAAGCAGAAGCAAGTTTTGCCAGTAAGAAAAGTCTAGGAGAAACTGAACAAAAACATTACTTTTTTGCATGAAACATTTTTAGCAGCAGACATATTTCTCAGGATTCCTCCCTTTTTAAAAAGTCACCTAACTAATCTTCCTATTTTTGTTGACAAAGTTTATTTCACACAGCTAATTTTCATGACCAGCTCCATCACACAAACATTAAAATCCAAGGCCCCATTGCTTTCCTTGTTTCCCCCAGCCACTCCTACGTTCTACCCTTCCAATTTCCTCTTATCACCCCATTTATTCCCCTCATCTGACAGAGGCTCCCAGACCCAGTCTGCTAAGCCAAATTCATCTTCCTTTCCCTACAACTCATCCTCATCTCTAGTCTTGTCAGCTCCAATTCCTCCCCAAGGCGCAGCCTCTCTCCAGGTCAGCTCTCTCTGCCTGCCGATTCCCATTCAGCTCCTTTGCCCAAACAGTGCCAACTCAGCTATGAAACTATTCCAGTTTCCTTCTATTCCCTCCCTACCTTTTCTTAATCAGCCCCCAAAAAATCCAATCTCATCATATCCTTACTATAACTACCATGACTATCATCCCCTTCTGTGCTAGAGCAACCCTCTCACTATGCCAAAATTCCAGGGAAATGGCAAGGAAAGGCATTGGGAACAACAACAACAACAGAAGAGAGAGACAATCTTTCTGTTTTCAGTTACAGTGGTTTTTGCCTTTGCTTGCAGCTGTCTCTATCTAAACTTTGGGAAAATTCAGCCTGTCTGGAGTATGCTCTGCGTGGAAGAATCTTTGGGAAGCTCACCCATGAAGCTCTAGGCATAATATGACCTGCTGTTCTGTGGTGCGGCAAACTTTATATCAAAAACATCACTGTTAGCCTCTCACACAGGCATCTTATCGAGAACACTATGAAAACTTCATGCAAAATACTGCACCCACAGAAAAAAAAAAACTGTATTAACATCTTTATTCACAGACTTCATTATGTTCCTAAAGAAACCAGGGCTTCAACATACCAATAATTCTTTCTGGCCCAGTTTCATTAACAATATTATGATCTCTTACCTGATAAAGGGTTGGTGAAATCTGTTTGCCCTGCAGAAACACAGGTTGTATGTGATTCAAGCTGAACGGGCAGCCAAAGGTTTAGAGCTTCCTGAAACTCATGGTGTATGAGTTCAACATTAACATACTCCATCCACAAATCCTAAAGCACAAAAGAATTAAATTATCATTCCCATTTTTGTCAGTACCATACACCGTGCATCCATCCCAGTAGCTGGGGCACTAAAATAAGTACATAAAACTGGACCCCGCAGTTTTAAGTCCTAGGAAAATTACTACTCGGGGGGGGGGGGGGGGGAAATCTATACTGAAGAAAAAAGCTGCAGAATTTTTATCACATATACAGATAAGCCACTGAAAAGCATTCAAGACACTTAAAGATAAAATCTGAAAAGCACACACGGTATAAATTTCTAACAAATAAGAAAGGGTATAGATTACTAAAACTGTTCCTAAAAGAGGAACACAGAGGAAACCAAGATAGTCTAAAAACAAACATCATGGTATGATTAACTAATTAGGCTAAAGCAGGCTGCATTTCCAGTAGTCACATACACTGAAGGAATAAAAACAAAGCAGGCACAAGGAAATGCCCTTCCAAAATCTCTCTTCTCACAGGTTTTTTAATTATACGAACTCTTTAGGCTTACTGGACAGAATAATATACACATCCCACTCGCTAACTTATATTTCAACCCGACATACTACAGACTACCAACATGAGCAGATTTCGGCTTCCAGTCTTTTGTCATTTAAAGTTCCAACTTCAATAATTCTCTAAAATTATCTTCGAACATAAAAAGAATTACAGAACAGTACCGAATAAGGACTGTGTTCTCATTAAGATATGCAAGAAATCTACTCACGAGTCCTCGCTCAAATATAAAGGAAGACAGTTTGGGATAGCATGGGATTTTCAGGAAAAAAGTTAGAGCTGTACAGCTACCATACACGCTGTACGTGTATTAAAGACCAGGGACTCTCACTACTTTAGAGGACCCACTTTAAAAAGTGAAGTTAATTTTGGATCCCAGACCGCCATTGTCATTGGCACTTCACCTGTTGATTCTGCATGACTTTAGCAAGTCTATGTGCATCATATTGCTTCGGTAAAGAAGGAATGTATGTGTCTCCTTTCTGGAAACTCTCTTCTTCCAACCATAAAACAAAAACATTACAAAGCCTGAGAAGAAAAACAAAAAAAGGAAAAAAATAAATCAACGTGAGCTTTAATTGTATGCACAGCACATATTACACAGCAGTCTCATTCTGGGGTTTAGAGTTAAGGCAACAAATCATGCTACAAGGTGACACGGCTCAAAACATAGATGTTTCAGATGCTTTGTGACTAGTGTACTGAAGTGCCGGTTCAAAGACCAGCAGTGGAACGAAGCAATTTAGAAAAATATGAAGGGCAATAACCAAGAGTAACAGAACAAATTTTGAAAAGGAAAACATTTATGCAAATTAGCAAACATGACCCAGGAGCGGAAGCGTCTCTTATGTCAGGGAATCACATTGACAACCCCATTCAAAAGACCAACGAAGAATAAAAAGAGTACATCTGAGCAAGTTTGGCTTCTCACCCCATGACTTCTCTAGAGTGGCTGCTCTAAAAGCTTACACCTGGAGTTATGTTTTTTAATTTCTTGTCAGACTCAAATTCATGGCTAGTTTATTCCCATTTCCTCCTCTGCTAACACTGTACTTTAACACAAACACATTTCTTTCTTCAACTGACATTACTTTACTGAGGGGTACCCTTTTTATAATCATATCATCCAAGCTTTCCTGATTAAATGCAAGGGAGAACTAGAATACTATTAAATCTTTGCTCTGTGGTATTAAATATCACTAGCAAACTCCTGTTTTCTGTATCAGTGTCATTGGTGAAAAAATGGAATTAGTCTAGTTCTAGGAGCCAGCCCTTATGAACTCTAGCAATATTTTCCCTCCTGTCTAGGTGGTCATTAAACTTCCTGAACATAAGATTTACTTGGCTGGAGAGCAGTCTGGTTTTATGTTGGAGCGGGGAACTCCTTTGAAATGAAAGACTGACAAAATATTAATCAAGTTCCACCCCGTGAGCATCTCCGGATTATTTTTCACATATGACCGAGGAGGATTTATGATCTCCCTTGTTTGTTTGTACAGTACCTACTGATTGCTGGGGGCAGGGGAGGAAGAACTTAGAAGAAGCTCAGATCCTGTATGCCGAAACCCCCTGAATGAGGGACTCTCCTCAAATAATCCTTTCAACTACAGTTTCTACGAAAATCCAGATACTGTAATACTGCAAATATTTCTTAAGGTAGACTTCTCAAACCAAAAGTCTCTGTGGAACAGAACCATGGACTTCTGAACAGCGTAGCCACAGTTTCAGTGTGCATGAGACACGTGGCTCTTAGAAGTTACCAGTCCTTCCAAAAATGAGCATTCATCAGCTGAGTTGCGGTGAGTGACCATGCACATCTCCTTAGCCTACTCCAACACAAGGAGACAGTCTTGTGCTAACGTTTTGGTTAAGGAGACATATCGCTTTCCAGCTGGCACAGAACACACTTGTCACAGCTCAACTTTAGCATGATAAGTGGGTAAACTGCGCTAATTAAATCACATGTTGAAATATCCAGTAAATCTCCTTAAGAAGTAATCTTATTCAGACTTAAGTTTGGGCCCTAGTCTGTGACAAACAGATGTATACACACAAAGTAGCACTTCACGTTTATAGCTAGTGATATACATACCAGTAGCAGATATGTCTAAACAACAAATATTTTACCAGTGTGGGGATGCCATTAATTAAAAAGCAAAGCTCTCCCCTAAGGACAACTCTATCGACAATGACTTTACTACTAAAAATAAAACAGCTCCCCCTCAAACAAAACAAGTTGTATCAACAGAGGAAAAGATTTCACCATATATAACAAGTGCCTGCAGTACATCTAGGTCAGCCAAGGGTCACATCCCTTCACGTCTCCCACAGCTAAGACTGTGCTCTAGCAGTTGCATCGAATAAGATTGAACTGGGCAGGCTTTTTTTTACCTGACAAGTTCCTTATGCAGTTCTGGTGAAGTCAGGTAATCTGACGAGCAGCTCGCTTTCTCTGGTGATCTGTCGCTGCCCTCTGCGGGACTCTCCGCTCTTAGTGCTTTACTGGCAGCATGGTGGAAGTCTGCTACCTCTATTAAGCGCTGCTTCATTTCATTTAGTAAGTTAATATGAGCTGCACTCTGGAAAAAACGTCTTCCAATACAGCCATCTACAGGTAATCTAAAAACGAACAAAAAAGTACAACAAAGTCTTGTTGCAAGTGTCAAATCAGCATCTCTGCAAATAAATTGACTCTTTAGAGAAGTTGCTGGTACCCACTGCTTTCGGATACAGTCTTAGTGTGAGGCACTTGTTAATCTCACTCGCAGTGCAAACTTACTAATGCTTGCTATTCTGCTACAGCTCTTAATGATGAGACTCACCCATATTGTGGTCCTGGTCGGTGAAGGTAAAGGAGGAAGAATTTCTGCCAGATTAGTGGCATGAGAGGGTGATCAGCAGGGGTAGCAAGGGCCTGGTGAGCCCAGCGGTAAATCATGAGCCTCTGAAGGGAAGGTACGATGGGCAGCTTCAGGTGGGTCTGTGCTTTCTGCAAAAAGAACATTTTCAGACAAGTGTTCTGCTGCGGTTCCCTGTAACAGGCTGTCACAGCTTAACCCAACAGATTAACCCAGCGTGAAAACTCAGCAATTATGGAGGAGAAAACTTGGGAAACATTCACACATCTGTTACAGGTCTTCGTGCAAGAACTGTCCAGCTCACAGTTGTGGTGGACAGCTGTTAAAGAGCAGTGCTACATCTCTGATGCTTACAAAAAAAAAAAAAGAAAATAGCATGAATGGAAGGGCTACTGCGATGCAAGGCCAACATACGGGCCATTGATGTTAATTACACTTAATTACTGTTCTTCCTCACAGAGGTAGATGTTCCCATTTTAGGCTTCCATAAGACCGGTGTTGTTACAGAACAAAGCAGCAGCAGCGAAGCACGCAGCACATTCCAACCAGTAAAAATAACAGTCTTAAGCCACGTGAGGACACGGAATCCTACAGCCTGCTACCACTTTTCACTTTTTCCAGACTACATTCCATACAGCCCTATTGAAAATCTAAAACATAAAGTAAAACTAATGTGAGGAAAGAATGCAGAAGGGGAAAAAAAAATTATTTTTCTTTTTGCAAAAGCAGAACAAAGGCAATGCAACGTATGAGCAGCAGCACTCCGTATTAGCAACACAGAACGCTACTCCACGGACCCACTAAATCATTAAAAAGTCATACGTCAAGCTCACATGGACTGTGCCTGAAGCAGGGGAACGGGAGGCTTTTCTGAGTTCCCAGGTCTCAGCGCAGACCCTGGCACTACCTCATCACCCACACTAGACCTCGGGAACCCTCAGCACCCTTTTCCACACACTCCCCACATACTATCTCACTGTTTTCCAGGTAAATCAAGACATGCAAGCCAAGGGACAAATGTTCTCCAGACTAGTCTCCAAGGATGCAAGCCATGTACCAGTCTGGACATAGCCCAAGCAAACCTGTTTTCATAGAACTTCTAGACTACCTTCTTCATTAAAACACACTGAAACAGCTGAGATGAAGGATGGGCCAAAAGTTACACTTCGGGACTGGACAGCTTTGGTTTCCACTTGCTTCATTCCAGAATTTCTAAATGAATTTGGGCAAAGAACCTGGAAAATGCTGCAACATGGCTTAAAGCACACCCAACTAAGTGTCTTGTTAAGGCAGAGACCTAAACAGTTCTGAAAGACTTGGAAAATAAATTCAGCAAATATAGAGAAAAGTAAAGCCCAAAATTCAGACTATCTGAGAAATGCTCTTTGAAATATAGACACATTTTCCCACCTGTAAAATAAGAGCATTTGCACTCCCCATCTCAGTGGTATAGAATAAATCCACTGAAGATCGTGAGGCATTCAGATGACCCAGAAAATCATGCAAGAGCATGAATTAGCGACTGAAGTTTTCCATAAATAATGGTATATTAAAAAACAGGTATTTGCATGGTAGTTTTTAAACATTCAACTCAAAATATAAAGGAAAAATTTCCCTGAGGTATATTTTCTCCTGGAAAGCCAATCATATAAAGCATTAGTTATGCTTTTATCTTGCTAAGAAAAAGCACATGAGAAAAACTAAACAATACAAGAGAACACTTTTCTCCAGTAGTTCTCTCCCATAAAAGCAGATGAGCGGTTCTCTCACCTTCAAAGCTTGATCAGGAGTTAAAGCATTAATAACCAACTCCCCCTCCACAACTCTGCGAAGCTGTGAATCTTCTTCAAATATTGACTCCATATTTAACACCATCCATGAAAACCAGACCTGCACAACACAGTAATAACAGAAACGTTGATAACAAAATGGCAGGGGCAGGATGGGGAAGCTTACTGTTTTCTTAAGAGGAATATGTCTTTGCCAGATTCTCATTACAAATTCACAAAAGCAGTATCGTATCTCAACAAGAAAACTGAAAACCAGTTTCCTCCTTGTCTACATTCAAATATCCCCTTTGTATTCTGTACAATCTTGGGAAAGAAGGGGGAAACGAGGGAGAACTGACAGAATCATCCAGAGAGTTCTGGAGGCAACAACCTGCTCAAACAAGGTCTCCTCTCTCCCACCTGCACTACACATCTCCAGTTGGGGTACTGCAGGTTTTTTCAATTTTTGCTCAAATGAGGAACTTGCTTAAGCAGAGCAAGCAACTAGTCTTCAAAATATTTATCAGAAAAAGACTGATCTAATAGAAGAGTCAGGCTTTACGTATTTTCTCTCATTAAATATATCAAGAACAATTGAAGATTAAAAGAAATCTTAACTAATAAATCGCATTATATAAATTCTTGGACACAGATCAGACAAAGTTGCTCTGTGCAAAATGTCCATGTTCCCTTTAGTGTAATAAACCCACAGCATTCTCTTAGCCTAAATCAGGATTTTATCCCAAGAAAACTCACAAACACAGGGACAGGAAGAAAGAGGGGACAAGAGAAAAATCTGCCAAAACCTGCAAGAGCAGAAAAAACCTAAACACCTGTATATTACTTATCCCAGGGTTGTTCATACAACACCATCATACCACTTACCTGAGAGGAATTGGCATTGCCCTCAACAAAGGAAGGTGTCACATTGCCTGCCACAATCCAGCTAACAAGCGAAGACAGCAGACCTTTGTCACAATGATAGCCCAAAGCATTCTGCACGGAAACAGAAAACATTTGGGGTTTTTTTTTGTAAGCAGCCTAACCGATGATTTACAAGCTACGGGTATGTCACTCTGCCTTCATCCAGGTTCCCTTCTGCCTCACGTAGCTACTTCCCAACATTAGCTCAGCCAGCCACTACTGAAATGCCTGCTTGTACTTTATTTCTTTTTCAGTGAAAAGATTCTGTTACACTGACGATGTCTGTTTTTCAGGAGAGGAAGCTCTATTTTTGTTCTAAATACTCTATTTTTGTTCTAAATACACCGTAGAGCATTTGAAATGCAAAGACCCCAAACTAATACACTATGATAGAACTCACATGAATGAAACCTGTGTTCCAAACAGGTTTTAATTCTTATTGTTATAACTCAAATATCAGATATTTCACTCATCGATCGACTCAGAAACAAATAAGATAACATAACCCCATTACCACTCAATCACAACTGTTCTTGTTACATTTCAGGAAAATACATTCACATCAAAATTAGAACGAGCAACACATGAACTGACCATTTACGCGATAGCCACACCATGATACCGCACCCATTTACCCTGTGTTGTTGGTAAAGCAGCTTTTGTACACAGTCCTCTTGACTGTACTGAAAAGCAGCTCTACATAAGTCATCCAGCAAGAAGAGCGTTGCCCGGTCCCTGTGCCACAGCTGCTGGCTGGTGAGGACCTGAACCCAGAACTCCAGTACTGCAGCCGGCCCCACTCCATGTGGCTGGTCACTTAGAAAAATGTGAGTCTGCCAAATTAAAGGGTAAAATTATTCAAGAGATTGCAGCTTCAATTAAAGGGTAAGAATTTTTTGATGAACTGTTCAACTTGCATAAGGCTGTGGGCCTATCCTTAAAATAATTTACGATGATGCTCTCTACGCCTATGTAAAAACAGCTTTGTCACCTCCAACCTCCAAAAGAGATTCTGCAGCCTGGAGAGCTGAGCATCTTGCGCAGTAAGCAAAAGCAGATGCAAAAGCCATAAGCGGGACCCCTGGGACCGGCAGGCATCAATGGCACCTATTTCTGAAGCGTAGCCTGCTGTTCCTGCAAAAGGACTTCCCAGAGTAGGCATGTTTCCCTTTAGTCCTTACCCCTCTCCGATGTTAGTGGGCCTTGGTTCTTGACCTCTCTGCACTCAGAAAAAAATACTAGTTTCCTAACACAGGAACATTTTTTCATAGCGTAGCCATAAATCAATGGTCAAAAGCAAAGCTTTCAAACATCAATATATCTGCTGCATCCCTCAACTAACACAGGTGAGAAAGTAGTGCTGCGTATGACATTCCCTTCTTAGGCAGTTTTGACCTGCTATTAGAAAATGCATTTTTCAAGAAGTCTGGAAGGCACATATTCTTGTTATGTCCAGCATCACATGCACACCCAGATTTAGGCAAGTTTAAGTGGAAGTATTTCAGGAAACCAAACCCAACTATTCTTACCCCGTGGCTGCATAACTGCCAGATTCAGTATCCTTTCTAACTTTAAGTGCTAACTCAGTCAAAAAAAACCCTACCTGTTTTTAAACCTCCCCCCCCCCCTTTTTTTTTTTATTTAAATAATCTTCTTACCTGTATCATACTACTGAGCAGCTTAACGTTTTCTCCATAGCTCACTCCTGTCAAGTGCTGTGTTACTTTATGGGTAACCTGCTGGGTCACACCTTGAGGGACTCCACTATCCAGATGAAGGAACAGTTGGACGTAAGATAAAAACCTAGGGATGTCAACAAGTTAAATTAATTCTAAAATTTCTCCTACAGCATATTATACAGAAAAGCTACTTCTAGAAAATTAAGACCAGCTCAACAGCACTGGTGACACCCATATACAAGGATTTCAATTCACAACCATGCTGCAGGTTTTATTGCTCCATTTTAACCGTATCACGGGCACAGTATGAGCAGTTCACGGCAGACTGTAATTCCAGGCAGCTCATCAGGACTGAATACAGTTCTTGATCCACATCAGCACCCAAATCTGGTCCGGGAATTGTTTGGGAGGCTGCCAAGTGGTCCAAGCCAAAAGCACCCCAGGGACCACATTACTCATTTTCCAGGACAGACAGCGGAGGTCCAGCACTTGAGTACCCCCCCAGCTGCTCAACCTACCAGTAAGAACACAGTTAGTATTGCCTGCTTATCTTTCTCGCTCATCTAAACGCAACAGCTACTTGTCAATACAGCTGTCTGAAGACCACTTCTGTGGCACAGCAGCAGCAGCGACGATTGTACATGTGAGGACAGTAGGAGACACTTCTACAACCACTTCTTCAAGCACAGTCAACGACAAAAAGTAACTCGGCAAATAAACCAGACGTACTTCCCCGTCATCTGCGTCACATTCTCACTGGATGCAAAACCCAGAACGAAGCCTGATACAGTTAAGATTAACTTTCATTGTTCTTTATCAATAAACGTATTAGGAACATATAATGCTTACTGTTCATTCTTCAGGAGATAATACTGGCAAGAGTAAAATAAGGGTAGGATTTTATCCAGCACATGGACTACTGTTCTCAGATATCTAGACTGGACGAGTACACCCAAAAGAGGGATCCCTTCAGCACAGAACTTCTCAATGCTGTCAAAAAAAAAAAAAAACAAAACCAAAATAAATAGGGAAAAACACATTGACTATCAGTAGAAAGGGAGACAGGGTGCTGATTTTTTTTTTTTGTGAACAGAGATGTAGAGACGTTCATATCTTTACACTTAACCTTTGAAATCCTGAACAGAGTTTTTTCTTCAGCTGTAGGAATCATTCAATTGCTGACAGATTTGGTAAGTATTTCTTGCCCTTCTGGGGGGTTTGTGTCCCGTCTTCCAAAAATCACTGGAGATGGGGGTCTTCACCCATCAAGTTTCAATCAATTTAAAGCTCAGGGTTCTTGCCTAACCTAGCCAACTAGCCTCCCTCTCCAGGCAAAAGAAGAACCTACAGAGGGAGTTTCATATTACCTAGCTTTGACATCTCCTCAGGTTGGATGATGCTCTGGACATCTTTCTTCACTACCTACAGATGGAGCTCAGAGGGTTTCCTTACAGTAGGTACGTAGATGGCTGCAGTCAGCTGAGATGAATCCTACTCTTACTGTCCAGAAACTCGTTAGCGGCAACTTATTTGGTACATTGCTCTGCATCAAGTTTTGCTAACTGAGAAGGGTTGCACATTAGGAAAAGATGTAAAACGTTAATCCTATGTCTACTCAGAAGTCATGAAAACATTGTATTAAGTCACTAGCATACAGTACAGCGCTTTGTTTCTTCTGCTCATTTACATAACTGGCCTTGAACTTTTGCATGTGATAAATATCAGTGTTATTGATTAGATAGGACATGGATATCAAATGGTTCTTTGCAAGGACAAACAGAGTGTTTGGGGGGAAAACAAAAGCCCCACTCAGAAGTAGAGAGGTTCCCTGGTTTTCATTCCATGCTCGAAGTCATGTAAAAACTTCCACTCTCAAACCAGAATACCTTCCTATCAGTCTCAAATTACTGTAGTGCTTTGAAGAAGCACGTACGTATCTATGGCATAATCTTAGCATCAAGCAATGGCTGGGGAAAGGAAAAGAAAGCCAAGACAATTCCTCTGTAAAGAGTAAAGCAACATTATATGCAGAAAACAGGTTAGTCAATTTTGAATATGAGTAAGAGATCATTAAAGAGATGACAGATTCAGGGAAAACAGACCTGAGAGAGGCTGATTAATTACCTACAAACCAGCTGAAAGCACAGGAAAAGACTGTGTTGGAACACAGTCAGGGCTAGGAGGTTCAGTATCAATGTTATGAAGCTCTCTGTTTATCATTACCAGCATGAGTGCTTTTTTTCTCCTCGCTATTTTCTGAATGCGCTGTTGCAGCCCTGCTAAAAAAAAAATTACCTGTAGAACAACCCTTTCAGTAGATGTGGTTAAAAGTTATTCCAGTCCATAGCAATCATGCTAATCCCTCAGTTTCAATATTATTTCTAATTACTATTTTGACTCTAACATGCAGAAGGCAAAAATATAGTAATAGGAAAATAAAGGAAACGGCACATTGTTTGGAACTACAGTCCCTGAAAGACCACTCAATCCCTTGCATCAGAAGTCCTTTATTCTTTAAACAAGCATAAAGATGTTAATAGCCCTCAGGTCATCATTAGGTAGGTTGCTCAGTCACTGGGGCCATCCATCCAAGGCAAACACGAAAAAGCACACTCACCTGTGACCTAGCGTGGTCATTGCCAGTGCCAGATAACAGCCGATAGGGATGCCTGCTTTAACAGCCTTCAGGAGGGGGTGAAGCGCGACCGACTCCGTCATGTCGAGCACACTGTTAGACACAGGGACTGCAGGCCAGCCATGCTGCATGCCACGGTCATTTCTGTGAAGCTTTAACCTCAAAATCAAACCCCATGCCCACTGATTAAAGGACGTCTCTGGTGTTTCTCCGTAACGAACAATGCTGGCTAAGTAGGAGACCTGGAACAAAGCAGCAGGAACAGGAATGAGAGGAAGCACGGCCATACTCCAGCACGTATGGCACTAGTCTAGGACTTGGGTCAGCTTGGATGAGTTTCCTCTTCTATCACAATACCGTGACACTAGATCAGAGCAACAGTAGTTATTTTTCAGACATACCACGTGGCACCATCAATTAAGTTTATCTGAAATCCCTGTTTCTGTGGCCTTGATTTCTACCTCCCTTCTCCCTGCACCCATCCCTTTCGGTAAAGGCTATCAACCTATACTGTTCGGCTGAAGTTTTCCAAACTAGATACCTGTCTCAGATTAAATTTTATTTTTTACTACTTAAAAAAAAAAACAAAACACCACACCCCACCCCACACACAACCTTCAGTAATGTTAAAACAGCTAGTGAAAAGAAAACAAAAAATATATATACAAAAATAACATCTGTCAACAAAAAGCCTAAAACCTGGCAGCCTCTCCTTAGAAAGAAGTCTGTAATGTGGACAGGCAGAGTCTCTGTGTCATGTACATGTGTCCATTACCATGAAGACCCTGTCTAGATCAACAGAATTATAAATCTTCGGGAAAAAATATTGTATGCGCTCTGACAGACCAGTGTAAACTGCAGAGCCGGGAGTCAACGCAGATATTTCATCCCCTCTGAGCTCATGCAAGTCAGGACAGATTCACCAATACAAGTGGCAACCAAGGCTGAAACAGGCTTAAAAAGAGAACTCATCTAGCTGGCACAAGACAACAAACCATGATTAAGTAGTGCGGAGAAGCAAGTCAGAAGAGAGCCGAGACAGTAAGGAACATTCAAAGTGTGGGAAGAAGAGACTGGGGAAAAAAGCACAGGGGAGGAGGGGAGGAGAAAGCACTGTACAAGTAATACTGAGAAGACAAAGCACAACACAATGCTAAAAAGCTCTGAATAAATAAATAGAAGCATCTTGGATTGAATATCCAAAAAAGGGATTTTTAACCTTGATCTTTCTATCCTTCCATTCCCCTTCTGTAACTTGGAGCCATACCTTCCTCAGCCACCAGCGTGCTGTAAAATCAATGTAATAAATGTTTGTAGGGTGTTCAGGTAACACAGCACTGATCGCTACCGAAAAGCTCCTAAAATCTTGAGGTTTTAAATAAGGTAAGATTATGAGCTGGAGACACAGGAAGGATTTCTCTTATGTTCACCAGTAACAGTTAGGTAGCCTTTCATTAAGCAAATACTGTCCAACTCCGCATGAGTAAAGGATGCTTTGCATGAACAGTTTGCAACTATCCAAATACAGCCTGGATAATAATGCAAACCTAAAAGGGGGAAAAATTTAAAATTTCTATTTCTCATATAGATGTTCAACAGAAGTCTAACAGTGTCTTCAAATAGGTCTGTGGGTACAAAAACACTGAGAGTTGCTATATTATGATGTTCTAGTAGTATCAAGATAGCATAGCTTTTAAAAAGAAAAGAAGAGAAGAAGGTCTTGGCCTGCAGTTTTTCCTATCTATCACTATCAATAAGCTATTCCCTGTAATTCTGAAGAAGGAATACCTGTTTTATGCTTTCAGAAAGCAGCCCAGCATATGGTTTCTGGGAGAGATATTTCTGATACGCTTCCAGGACCATCAATGCAACTTCAGAATGGACAGCTGGATCCAGATGAAGAGCATCCTGCTAGAAACAGAATCGTATCACAAAACTTCGCCTCATTTAAAAGGTCTCTACAACTGTATCATCCAGTTGCACTACCGAGAAATAAATCTTAATTTGAACAGCCAGGAAGAGATTAAGTATTGTAGTATGTAGGCAAAATCTTGGCCAATAAGAAAAATTTCAGCCCAATATTGAAGAATAATGAGCTCACACTGGGCAATACAAAGCTCAACAGCTAGATTATTTCCAGAAAAAAGTGACCATAATCACTTCTCATGTGCATTTGGTGAATTTATAGCAATTAATCCAAAGATCCATAGATGGCACAGTACAGACACTGGAAATCTTGCCTTTAAGAACAAAACAAAACCAAAAAACCATATCATGTTTTTTGTATCAAAACATAGTACTGCCTCTTATCAATCGCCACATTAAAGAACTACTTTTCCCCATATCAAAGGGGACAGACATGACACTTATTACACAGCGAAGACCTCACAGTTAATTTTCCCTACCATTCCTTTGTTTTCACATGTCACCAAAAAACAGGGAGAAAAAGTAAGGCAATCTTCATGTACAAGTATCAGCACAGCCAAGAGAAGAGTTCAGTACGATCAAACGCACAGATTACAATGCTAAAATGGATCGCTGAACACAGGCAACAGGATTTTCCCCCCAGCCCAATTTCTGTTTCTCTCTGAAAAAAAAACATTCACCCTCGATTGGATTCTGAGCTGATGGAGCTCCTGGAGTAACCCATTCTGCGGAATATTTTCCAATCATTTAAATAATGCTAGTTTTAATCATTAGTCTTCTTGCATTGTGAAAAACATATTTGGATCCCAGCCTGCAAACTACAGTCACACCAGTCTCATACACACTTCTTGGAGGATTCCCGTTTCTGCAGCCACAGATATCTTAATCAAGTGACTCACAAAAATTGTCCTGTCAGCTGTTTCCTCTTGTTTAGAGAGAGGAAACTCCTGCTTAAATATCTCTCTCAATCTCAGCTGCAGCACTAGAAGAAAGCAACACAAGCAAATCCTTAGGCAGAATGCTGCAAAATTACAGGGAAGTTCCCACCCTACGCCATCAAGTGTACAGCCATCATATAAAAGCACGTAATTAACTGTTTTCAAATTCAGTTATAGTCCCAGGTTGAGTAATATTTTTGCTCTGAAAAATTGACCAGGTTCAGGCCTCCTGTTTTTAATACATACATGCTCACCGAATCCCCAGTTTAGCCCTTCCAAGATAATGCAGGCTAGTTTATTCTCCACCGTCGTTAGACTGTAATTTAATAACCAGTCACGAATCAGTGCTATCTCAGATGAAGAAGGCTTCCACAGGTACAACGGCAGTTCTTTAAACAGATAGAGAGAAACCTTTGAGGGCAGAAAAGAAAAAGGCTAAATCAGTACTCAGTGTGGAAGAATAATCAGCATTATGCCCTTCTATCTTAAAGAGTGATATGATCAAAAAAACATGGACAGGACTTTAAGACGATCCATTCATACCGAGCCGTATCTTATAACACAGTCTGGTATGGCCTCTAGTTTTAACTGGGTGGCCGCTTTAAGTGATGTACGTTAGCACTTACCATCCCAACCTTCTCGATGGTCTCCCTAACACGATCCAGCAGTACAGAAATAATCTGTGTATGGATGCTGGCAATTGCTCCCAAAAGTTCTCGACCAACTTTTGAAAATGTCTCTCTTGTGGAAAGACTAACATAAGACACCTGAGAAGATGAGCAGAGAGAAGTTACTGGTTATGGCTGACCTTCACTGACACCGCAATGAAATATCTTTTGGAAAACACAGAACCAAATTGCTCTTGGCGATCCTGGACAACGAGGTTGATAAATGCCAATATTAAAACTGAAGCTGATGGCTCTAGAAGATAATGAAATTATTACGTCACAGTGCCAAAAACAAAGTCCAAAACTAATCATAGAAACAACGCCACGCACATTAAAAAAAAAAAACAAAAAACTACACACCACAACAAAAAAACCACCAGACAAGGAATTTCAGAGCTACAAGTTAGAACTGTGCAAGAAAATAAAGCAAAACAAAGATATTTTTGTTCATTTGTTCCATTCTGGCTTGGTCTACAAAAAAGCTGTTCTTCCTCCCAGAAAAACATGCACTTCAGGATATTTTAATTCAGTACTAGATTATAAACCTCAGAAGTAGCGCTTTCTTAGTTCCATGGTAGAGCAAACTACAGAAGCCATGAATGTTTCACACCTTCCACTGTTAGAAAGGAAAAGAGCACATTCATCCTTCTCCAGTAATATTACTCGCCTCATATATCTCCAGAACAATGATTTTGATAAAATCCTCATCAACATCAGCCCGTTTGGTTTGTGCCATCTGAGCAAATGTGGTGAGCAGACAAATTTCTTCTGAGCAGTTCATCGATTTGAGATACTTTTCAAAATTTTCAAGGTGCTCTGGGTCTAGAAAAAAGTCACATGAAAGAAACATGATAAAAGAAGTGTTATAGGACATGCATTGTCAATATTTATACATTCATTGACAATCCAATCCCAGAGAAGGAATCAGTGACAAAGCAATTATCACTGGGTTAGTAGCCTCTCTTCAGAAGCGGCTGATATCAGCTGCTTTAAAATAAGGTGCAAGAAATACCATAATATGCAGTGAGTCCGTATGATTCAGTAAATACGCTAGTAATTCACAATGAAAGCTAAAACTGCTTCAAGAACAGCTGGAATTCAATTTTAACTATGCAATGTCGATCATCCACAGGAAGAATCCCTTCAATCTTTTTGCTTCTTAAAAATGTTATCATGGTTTTGGCTTCCATTATATACTGGAGCAATTAATGCCACAGATTAAGTCCAAATTATATGAAAGGATTCTAGTTTTAATCAGCACACAGTCAAGAGAAGATTAAAACTAAGCCCATCCAAGCACAGCAGAGAGGTTTTGATCAAGTTGAGAGACTCTGCCCATTCCACATACCATGATCTCAAGCAGCAGTTAAACTGCTGGGAGATCATTCTATGCCGATTACAAATAAAAATAAAGCATCTAGCCCTGGGCCTAGATTATGTCCAAGAGTTACAAGGAAAGGTCAGTTTCAGCTTCCCAAATTCAATACAAGAAAATTACTGAATGCACTTGTTTGGAAAATAACTCTGAAAACAGAGAACTGAAGTTGCACAGGACAGGAAGGCTAAGAGATGTTTTCACTTGAATTCAAGGCAGATTTCCTCTTTAAACCCAAGAGTGACTTGTTGCCAAATGCAAATAAACATTTCGTTCCTCGGGGTGGGGGGCAACAGGAAGGGAAATGTACAAAGAAACCTGAACAGGACTTTAAAATAATTTTTATTTCTTCCAAATAACTTTAAATAGAGGCTGTGCAGCAAAGCAAGCGTTGAAAGCTGCATTTGAGCTGTAAAATGGTTTGGAGAGTGGTCTGCTTCCTCTGAAACATAACATGCCAATAAACACTGTTTACAGTGATCTTATCATAGCAGTTTAATATACTGAAAAAGCACTCATTGTGGTACTCAACTACTTAATCTGCACAGGCATGTGCTCAGCATGCTTGCCATTAAACGTTTCCACTTAGGTTACATTCTATTTTAAAGGTTTTCAAGAATTTTACCACTGTACTTCAACCTGAAAAGGTCAGGCTTGTACCGCCAAAACATCTCATGAACAGCGTGCTAGAGGATTGTGCAATTTAAGTAGAGTTTTTCCATACAGTAAGATAAACTACGCTCCTGATAGACCAGGTGTAGTTGTTGCTTGGGGTTTTTAAGGTAATGCAGAAGGACAAAAAAAGACTATGCCATTACTATATATAAAACCATAGCAGAATGACCCCACAACGTGGGGAAGGGGTAGGACATGCAAGTAACAAATGACTATGATAGCGCTGTAAATAGTTGTAAGATAAAATGCTGGACTAATCAAGCGTGCGTCAAACATACAAGGCCACAGCTAACGAGCACATCATGAGAGACAGATAAGTACTAGCAGAAACTGGACAAGGACAACCAAAACTGTGGCAAATGGCAGTGATGAGCCAATTTGTGACCATATAAGGAGAAGGGCCCAAAGGTTCAAGAAAAGTTCACCTCCTGCGAAGACCACGAGAGACCTCCAGAGACCACCTGGAGGCTTGCTACCACGTGTAGATTTACCACTCTTAACACTTCTCAAACTTAATTTGGGAAGGGAAATCAATAAAAGAGGTTCTCTCCCAAGAGAATGTTAATGCCATGGTCTTCTAGGGTATGAATTACAGGAAATTAAGTCAGCATTATATTGGTAAGTGTCAGTCAAAATAAGCTATTTCAGAAGATTAGATGGATTTCACTGAAAGAACTGTTGATATTCCCTGTCTAGACACTCGTGAAAAATAGTATTGTGCTGACATAACCCATCGAGGAGAATGAAGAGAATAAAAATATCCTGCATCAGCATACCAGGGACTTTAAAACATGAAAGTTAGCTAGAAGCAAAACAAAGCCTGAACAAAACAAAAAAACAAAACAAAACAAAAAAATCAGTGTTTGTTACTGTCAGAGCTGCAACCCACCACATCATATTACATTCTCTTTGTTTGAGATGCAGTAAAAATTTCTTGCAAAAATAAAAATAAGGAAGTCCTACTGAAACAGTGTAACGCTTACTGTTTGGCTGGCAAGCGCTAATCGGATCAGTACTTCATAAAGTGTACAGAGCTACAGTCTTGATAACCCTCTCCCACTCTGCGCAAATTGCCTTAAATGTTAGCTGGGCTTGCCCGGAGTCAAGACACTCAGTAACCTCTCAAGATCGACGTTTTCTTCTGCTTCTCCATCAAAAGACTTGGTTGATGTGGTAACAGCTATCTGGGCTACCAGCTAGCTGAAAAGTAAAACTGACAGAGTGAGATTTGCTCTCCCTGAAGACAGCAAAGAGGCTGGGAAGTAGGGAGTTACTGCTTTGTTTACCTGTCTCCCTGTCAACCAAGCCCTGAAATATTTTCCATGAAGGTGGCAGCAAAGGGAAAGTAGCATTCCAACCAGCTTCTAAATAACTCTGCCATAGCTGAAGCCACCACAATCACTGTGGAGATCAACACAGGACAGAAGTCAAGGGGAAAGAGAAAGAAAAGGTGTCATACAGGACAAGAAAAGCATCAAAGGAAGGCTTGAGATAAGGGAAACACCTGTAGTTGTGGAAATAAGCAGATCTCCCACAATGTAAGTTACTGAAGCCAAAACTAGCAAGTCTAAGCGAAAGCAGGGGTGGAAGGAGGCCTGGGGTATTCATACAAATATCAACAGCTCAACAGTTGACAACAGTCAACAGCTCACAAAAAAACCTAAGTGATACAAAATTCTTTATTTCAGGATTTACACCTCACTCTCCAAATACTATCGAAGGTCAAGATGGGACCTGATACGAGAATACACAAGATGTACCTACTGCATGGCACTCCTGCAGCTCTCTGAAGCAGCCAGTAGCAGTCGCTGTCAGAGAGAAAACTAAAAGGACAGTAGATCCGACAATTCCTGTTAAAAATGAGAGTTTGGGCAAACAAGTACTGGAAGACCATGAACTGTCCAAGACACTTCTAAGGCTTCTGGACCAGTCACGCTGCTGAGGGTGTATTTAACAATGGAAATTAAACCCGTAGCTCATGCAGCAGTAGCTGAATCTATGAAAATTGGTTCTGAGTGAAGGAATTCTACCTTTGAGTCTTTGTTTGCAGTCAGCAGGTTGCAGAGCAGAGCAGAGCTTTTCCAGGTGCTCACTCTCTGCGCAGTGCATGACAAAGAAGAGCCTCCAAAGCATGTTGCTGGATAAGGTTCCGTAAGGCATCTCGGACATGAACAACCAGACTCCCAACCTGTTGGATTTGAAGAGGCAGATAGGAACAGTTTCACCCTGATAAATCCCAACATTTGAAAAGGAGACATATGCCCACATCTCTGCCACATAACAGAATTAGGAATGTGAGGATGTGTCTTAGCATCTCAAATTCCGAGTTAACCTCATTCTGAACTGAACAGGTCCCCAGAGCTTCTGCCAGATGTTAGAACTCAAGTCGTAACTCCTCCCCATCTTAATACTACCAATATGCTGAAAAATCCTGCATATTGCAGCCTTGTTTAAACCATTAAGTATTTAAAGCTACTGTAATTCCCAGTTTCAAATATCTAACTCCAAGATGAAGCCAGTATCAATCACATTGGACAGCCTACCTTTTTGCCTTCAGAACATGTAGAACAGCTCTAAAAAACAGCTCATCAAACTCCAGTTGCAATTTTTCCACAGAATAGGGATGCGCTACTGATCCATATTGTTTATTGCTGCTAACATATTGGGCCCAGTGGTCACTCACATGACAAAGCGTCATCCTACACAGCAGAACAAACAAGTTGAAGAAGGATCATTAAGTATGTCATCACCATATAAAAACACAGACAAGTGAAACTAGATCAGAGTCTAGTCACAAGAGACTTTGTCCTCTGGCTCCCAGAGATTTCCACATAAAGAGCATTTCCCTCCCCTCTTCAGACAGGGTTAGTCTGAAATTCCTGTGTTATCCTTCCTTGGCTTTGCAACCAAACAATGCATAATATTCTGTTATACCAAATTAGTTTGTGTATGAGCTTTGGAGCCTTAAGGTAGTCCTACATTATGAAGTGGCTGTACATGCAAAGAGCTCATACAGGAATAATTATACTGAGAAAGTTACTGCTCTAATAACACAAAGAAAACCATGAATTTTGTTTCTGATTTAACTGTATCCCCCTTGAAAACACACTCATAGAAGCCATATAAAGTGACTGGTAGAGACTTGAAAATGAAGAGCAACTTTCAGGTTCCAATTACATTTGCTTACTGCAACAATATGAGGATTTTCAAGGAGGAAATTAAAAACCCTAAAACAACTCTGTATTACAATGGAAAGCAAGCAGTAACACTAGTTATAAATAGGGTGGTTCAAGAAACTGTTTGTTGGGTATCAGTGACCTTCCAAGACAAGCCTAAGCACATCTCTGATGGAAGTCAGCCTGGCGTTCCACAGCTCACCCAGCTCCTCTGTACCCACAGCATTTAAATTCCGCAATTCCCCACTTCACAGGCGGCTTGAGAGTCAAAGACCCTGGGATTTCAGATTCCCAGACTGGCTAACCCTAAGCTGACCAACTCTTGGAGCAAAACGTACCCAAGAACTGTTTGGGGTTTTTGTTTTGTTTTGGTTGGTGCAGTTTGGTTTTTTTGTTTGTTTGGTGGTGGTTTGTTGTTTTTTTGTTTTTTTTTTAGCAGCTCTGAACTTTAAACCAGACCATATCAAAAAGATTTAATCATATCACAGAGAAGATACTCTCTTACTTGATCAGCTGACCAATTCGCTTCACAAACTGTCGGTACCGTGCTCTGTTAAATGTTTCTAACCCCGCAGACAGAAGTTCCACTAAGGAGTTTGCAAAAGCAAAAACCTTCATCATGTCCTGGGGAGTTGTTTTCTCAGGAAAATAAGCACCTAAGACCGAGACAGAAAAATAAGTCTCAAAAAAATGTGTGAATTCTGGATTATTAAGTAACTTAACAAGCACTCAAAGCAACAATTCACCATATAGCTGGCAAACAGTTCATTGTTTGCCAGCTATATAGTGAACTGAAATTTATGTTTTGTTTATGAAATGAACAATAAATACCTGTTAAGTATGAAGGTACAAATAAACTATGCAGGTTATAAGACCTCTAGCAAGCAATTATCTTCATGTATTTGTCCAGAGATTTAGCAAAATAAAGAATGAATAAATAACTGGAGAAAAATCACAGTAACATGACAGCTAAGAGGCAAAGGGGAAAAATTAGTCCTGAAAGCACATCTGTGAGTATAACGAGCAGATCAAAACTCAGGCAAGGACTAACGTTTTGCATGCTAGTATTGCTGTAAGTCATCCCGTACACATGGCATACACTCCCATCTCATCTGTTTAGTCTGTGAGCTGTTGCATAGGTCCATTATTACTTCACTCACAGACTCTCATAATGCAGTAGTATTCTTGGCAGTTTTAGTCATTAATACCATCAGCGTAAGCAAAACAAAGCATAACTCTTTAGCAACTGATTTACCTCCAGACTTAAACCCAAGGAACTGCTGAAAGAGTTCATGAAATGGAAACTGTGACAACAGGGAAATCAAGTCATCTTCCAAAAGCAGAATCCAGCTTGTTTCAGGATCCTCATCCTATAGACAAATACAGTCGCTTTTAGTAGCTTTACAATAAAATGCATGGTAGAAGGGCTTCACTGTGGTACTAATTACAGTTCGCTTGTAAGAGGAAAACAAAGAAAGTACAAATTAACTCTCCTTCACACACACACACACACAACCTTCTAAATTCCTCTTCTGTCTGCGTTTATACATAAAAGCCCTCATCAGCTAGGAAGCAGAAGTAGAGGTAACACTATGCTAGTCCAGCCAGCTTCTGAAGGGAAGCACCTACTCAAACATATGTCTACTTCCATGCTCCTTTTGCATGCAATAGCTCAAACGTTTAAATTCTATCTGTTAATACTCATTCCTGGAAGCTCCACTATCTACAGTTATATCACAGAGATAAAAGGAGAGTAAAATAGATATGATGCTTTTTAACTGAATGTCAATCAATACAACAATCTGGAGCAAAAGCACAAAGGGAAAAAAACAAAAAAAAGAGAAGTCATTTGCTGTACCTCTTCTCCTCCTTCATCTACCAGGGTCCAGTTTCCAGATTCTTTCCCAGATGAAGAGGAACTTTTCCTTTCACTTGGTTTCATATGGCACATGAAGTCCACCCGATTTCTGATTTAAAGTGAAAAATCAAGTTTACAAAAAATTAGAAAATTAAAAATTCTGAATTAAGTCATTTTTTAGTTAAGAGAAGATACTGAAAAAAACAGATACAAGAACAAGAAATTAACAAGTATGTCACAAAGCTGCCTGGCGGAAAAAGAGTCTGGGGGTGTTGGTCGACAGCCGGCTGAACATGAGCCGGCAGTGTGCCCAGGCGGCCAAGGAGGCCAATGGCATCCTGGCCTATATCAGAAATAGGGTGGCCAGCAGGAGGAGGGAAGAGATCGTGCCCCTGTACTCGGCACTGGTGAGGCCCCACCTCAAATACTGTGTTCAGTTTTGGGCCCCTCACTACAAGAAGGACGTTGAGGTGCTGGAGCGTGTCCAGAGAAGGGCAACGAAGCCGGTGAAGGGTCTGGAGAACAAGTCTTCTGAGGAGCGGCTGAGGGAACTGGGGTTGTGTAGCCTGGAGAAAAGGAGGCTGAGGGGAGACCTCATCGCTCTCTACAACTCCCTGAAAGGAGGTTGTAGCGAGGTGGGGGTCGGTCTCTTCTCCCAAGTAACAAGTGATAGGACGAGAGGAAATGGCCTCAAGTTGCGCCAGGGGAGGTTTAGATTGGATGCTAGGAAAGATTTCTTCACTGAAAGGGTTGTCAAGCATTGGAACAGGCTGCCCAGGGAAGTGGTTGAGTCACCATCCCTGGAGGTATGTAAAAAACATGTAGATGTGGTGCTTAGGGACATGGTTTAGTGGTGGACTTGGCAGTGCCAGGTTAACGGTTGGACTTGATGACCTTAAAGGTCTTTTCCAACCTAGATGATTCTATGATTCTAAATTAAAATCATAACATCCAACTTCCTTCTAACTTGAAAAGTACCGGCAGAACTCTGCACACAGTACCACAAACCTCCGGCATAGTATTACCCTCCTGACCTCCTTGAACTTATACTCTGATAATATGAACCTATTACAAATGAAATGTAAGTTTTAAGATACTGATTTCACAAACCAAATTCAAAACTCAAACTTGTTCCTGACGTGCAGCAGCTGTAACAGACAAGCCTCAGCTCTTTTACCAGTAATTACAGCCATTATGGAGGCTCTGCGTTCTTGTATCAACAGTTGAGAGCGTCACTCCCAATACCTTAAGTTAGCCCTTGTTCAAAACACAAGCATCAAAATGCACTGGCAATATGCATGCCCTCAGGATACACGTTTCCCCAGGCAGCTCTGGACAGGAAAAGTGAAGGCAAAACCCTTTAAAATAATAGCCTCCAATATATAGGACTCCTACTTAACTCAGGGTCAAAGACTATCAAGATCACAATGACAACCCTAAATACCAGCAGTTTGATTCTTTGACATTAAAATTTGGGTGGGGGGAAGGCAAGTTATATATTTTATCTGAAGTACATAACAGTTTTCACTCATAATTGATTTCACTAACTAGCTTCTCCAAGCACCACGATAAGATAAAAGCACCACTTCTAGATTAAAAAAAAAAAGGATGAAAAATACATTAAGAAGCCCAACCGTATACACTAACTTAGCAAACCCTTTACTCAAGGGCTTCTGTTGCAGAGACAGTATAACGAACAGGCCATCGTGCAAGGCAAGAACTTTATTTCAGAAGTCACAGTAAGAAAACACGCGGGTATGTCAGTCTTCACATGCTATTTGACAGCTGAACGCAAGCTGCATCATACTGTCCACAGTAGGAGAATGTATTGCCAAGGCTGTATTTAAAGATGCATGAGTGAAAAGAGTTTGAATTAAACTGTGAATCACTTATTTGTGCCTGCTTTTATGACCTTGCCTGCAATGAACTTTCAGGGTTTTACAAGTAGATCTTGTGTCGTATTTTCTACTCTTAAATTATCAGAACATATTTATAAAATCACATTCATACTTACTTGACAGGAGACATAAGCAAGGCAAGAGACTGCATGAAATGAAAGACACCTGATGGATTATCCAAGACTTTGATCTGAAATTAAATGCAAAAAACAAACAAACAAACAACAATCTAAGTGAACCTAAATAAAGTTACAGTCCAAGTGAAACACAGGGCAAATTAGTTTTATCAAAGAAATTCAAATTGAGTTTCACATTTTTCACTAGCTTTTTGTTCAGACTAAAAAGTATCCATAAAAGACAGTTCCCACACCCCGGAGAAAGAATTGCTGTGGCAAAATATTGGGAGTTTTCCAAAAGAAGTACTTATAGAAATTAATTTAAAGGAGGAAAAAAAAAGAAAAAAAAAATCAAAAGCTCCCCAAAAAGACAACTTCTCTCTCCATTTCATGTGTACATCTGGGCACCAGGGGGAACTGGGACGTTGAGCGCAGGAGAAGTTAGGACGCTACCTCCAATCATCCCTTTATTTCATTGCTTGCCTTCCCCCTGTTAGTGTAATTGCAATCCTTTTCCCACTGCTAGATTTCCAACATCTTCCTCTCTTGGAGGAGTAAAAGTGTTCTTTGCAAGAACATCCTAGTACCTTTGGGTATCTGCACTCCCTCTGTTCTATACGAAGTGAACCCTTGCCTTTGAAATTACCTAACTTTCCAGGGAAACCAGTCCCATTTCAACAAGCAGGATATAAAAATCTGTTCCTCCTCATTCCTTATACATTACAGAGCTGCCTCCAATCTCACTCGTCTCATACACAGTTGCTGCTTCAAGTCTAAATATTCTTTCCTTTTCTTGGAGAGCACTCTCAAAACCTGCTGCTGCACGAGGCCTTCTGAGGTGCACCGCAAGTCCTTGACTCCCTTTCATGGAGTCTCTCTAGCCAAGAATGAGACGTGTGTTTCCCTGTTAACCTGCTCGTGGTTGGACTAACACGGGTGAATACATCCCTTGACAAACCCCTCACTGTTACCATGATTCCACACACCTGGAAACACACAGCGGCCATGAGGGATTGACTAGGCACAAGACGCTCTCCTCTCCTACCCACTGCACTCCCACTCCAACTTTCTGACAAATAAAGAATTAAACAATCACACCTGAATGAATGGAACAGCCCAGTCGCTGATCCCAGCTGGACACCGAAGGATGTGGTTGAAGAGGAAGAGATGGTCACCTGGGCAGCCAATTCTTTGCAACACTGACACCTAAGGGGAAGTATATTGGAATCTTTTAAACAATTTCAAGTTCCTTTACAGTCTTGCTAACTAGAGTAATACTTTTTTTTTTTTCCATTTCTCTTCCCATGCTTTCTAACAAACCTCAATTTTCAGAGCAAGTTACAGGAGTGTCCTGGTTTCGGCTGGGATAGAGTTAGTTTCCTTCCTAGTAGCTGGCACAGTGCTGTGTTTTGGATTTAGCATGAGAACAATGTGATAACACACTGATGTTTTAGTTGTTGCTGAGCAGTGCTTACACTAAGTCAAGGACTTTTCAGCTTCCTGTGCTCTGCCAGCAAGGAGGTGCACAAGAAGCTGGGAGGGGGCACAGCCGGGACAGCTGACCCAAACTGGCCAGAGGGACATTCCATACCATGGGACGTCATGCTCAGTACAGAAACTGGGGGGAGTTGGCCCGGGGGGCAGTGACCACTGATCGGGAACTGGCTGAGCATCGGTCGGTGGGTGGTGAGCAATTGCATTGTGCATCACTTATTTCGCATATTCTTTTATCATTATTGTTATTATTAGTTTCCCTTCCTTTTCTGTCCTATTAAACTGTCTTTATCTCAACCCACGGATTTTACTCTTTTTTTTTTTCCTTCCCGATTCTCTCCCCATCTCACTGGGGGGGAGTGAGCGAATGGCTGTGTGGTGTTCAGCCGCCTGCTGGGTTAAACCACAAGGAGAACAATATGTAAAAGGCTGCTGGCTTGGCTCATAAGCCACAAACCGTTTTCTTTGGTGTAGAAAAATCACTTACTTTACAATTGCATTAAAAACTAATTTATTTAGAAATCAGCAAGAATAGAAGTTTCTCAAAAATGACAAGTCTGAATAGTTTTACTTTCAAAATAAGTAAAAGCATAATGAATATTGAGTATTAAATCCACTTTGAGCAGTGCTGGCTGCTCAGGTGCCAGTCCTCATTAATGGTGCTGACCTCCACTGACTTCCTCAGACAAGGGAATTCATTCTAGAGATTCACTAACAGATTCTGTTCCTCACATAGAACAAATCCCAAAAAAATCAGTGCATGTGGGATAGTGAGAGAAACACTTTCAGAAATTACTCCCAAATTCATCCCATTTGTTGGATCGAACAGCTATATCCATGCTTTACTCTCTCACCAGTCTCTGCAGCCACATGAGAAGGTCACTCTGAAACTGAGGATCTTCGATAACTCTGCGAGTGAAACTGAAAAGGACGCTGATACACTCCTTCAAGTGGCCCAAGTCCGAAGAAAGATTTTCTGACTGCTTTGAAACTGTAAATTAAAAACAGAATTAAGGAGCTTTGACGAGCAGGTCTCAGAGTAGTAGCATAAGTAGTGGTTTTGGGGCTATACAGAAAATTTGCTCTCTGTATCTATAGATATCAAGATATTTCAACACAGTTGCTTGCTAAATCTGACAGAGAAGAACACTTATTTAGAGAACTTTATAATTAAGCGCTGGACGCTAATTACAAGAAGAATTTACTACGGTTACTCTCATAAAAAGTTTATGTTGAGGGAAGGCCTTTTAAGAACGACCATTTACTATGCACATCAACTGTCTGGGGGTTGGGGGGCAAAGGGAGAAAGACTAGGAAGAATGAATGTCCAGGGTGGGAGGGGGAGGAATACTTTAGCTAAAAGGTTTTATATATATATATATATGTATAAAAAAAATATAAGTAATATACTTAGGATGAAAACCAAAAAGATTTCCAAGTATTAGAGCTGCGAGATTTCAAGAGGAAGTAAAGCAGGAAAAACATCCAGCTGGTTTTAGAATTGTGCATTATCAATTTGGAAAATGGACTGTATTATACGTTGCCTTTGACAACAAAAGATTGGAGTCCGGGTGTCCCATCCCACCCGGTGTTCCTCTACAGTAATCAGTGGCAGTATGCAGCTTCGACAGAAGAAGATATTCCTGCATTCAGCTTCCACTCTCCAGGTAACTTAAGAGAACTGGAGTTTTTCCTGTGAGAAAAAAGTTTCACTGATCCCTACATAAGATCAGCAAGTTTTAGTATCAGAGGAGAAACACTCCAGTGTACAAATTCCACCACAAGACTCCAAAACTGCAGGTGAACAAGGTGCTGGGCACCCTAAACAGCATGGGGAACGGTCTAGAGCAGCAACACACCTTGTTCTTGCTGCTGAAGAGCCACTGATCTCAGCAGGGACGAGCTGCTGAGCAACCTGTAGACATATGACTCCACTTGCAACCGGGACAACACCGAAGTGTACGAGTGCAGCGCCAGTGTCTGATGCACGTGCTCTGCTTTGGCTTCAAACAGCTTTTTCAGTTCCCCCAACACATTTTCATTCAGCTCCACTGTCTGGTAGCGATGGTGGCCTGTCACTTTGCACTGATCTGCACAGACACCCTGAAAAGAAAGCAATTATTTTATTTAAGTGGCTTTGTCATTTTGTTGTGTCAAGTGTGCTTACAGAAATTAGCCTTGACACAACCCTCCCCTCAACAGATTTCAAAGCTTTCATAAAAGGGGCCACCTCACATGTGGAAAAGACAAACATGTCAGAACATCCTACATACTTTTTAGAGCTGCTGATTACTGAAGATGCATATCCCTGACTTCTGAAAAAAATGACTCTCTAAACCCTCAATAACTCAGATTTAGAAACAGATATGAAGGGACTCGTCTATATCACTGACAAGATGTGAACAAAACCAGGTGTCTCTACTCCCAGTGAGCGCACTTGCTTCTCAGTTTATAGATTTCCATAAATATTTGGATCTGTTATTTTAAAGCTAAAATATCTACTGAAACAAGATAAATATTTGTCTAAGCTCCCAGAACTGAATATTTATAGCAATTCCCCATTATACATTTAAAATTTTCAGAAATGAACTGGACTAACTTTTTCCCAAACTGGAATTAAAAGCTGAGACTAGTCTTCCTCTGCCCTATCTCTAATTCTTCAGCACAAGAAAACCACAATACATAACATTGCTATTATTCTTTTATGCAACCAGGAAACATGCTTCAGAATCAGCACTTTGGAAGCTTAGCTTTAAAGTATCCCTGTGTTTCCTAAGTTAGTAGAATAAGAATTTTAAATATTTAAAGACAACAATTATTCTGGACATACAGTAAAAAACATAGTGAATCGGGATGGAATAAAGCAAGCAGCAAGCTTAGCCAACTGTATGACGACCAGTGCGGATGTAAGAGTGAAGCCAAAATTGCTTTCAGCGTAGAAAGTGATCAACACAAAACTGAGAGTTCAGTGAGGTTCAGCGATACAGGTCGTTATTCCCTAGTGAAAAGGGAAAGATTCAAATCTGTTCAGTGGATGTCTCTCAACTCTGAAGAACTGCACAGGAGAGGCACTGCACTCACAGAAACAACAGTAAAAGCCACCACATATATAGGTACTTGGCAGCTTCAACAATTTTGATGATGTGTTGGCTATAAACAGCATCAGAGCGCCAGAACAATTTCATTCACTCCCACTGCAACGTCCAGCTCCAAAAACAAAGTTACACAGAATGAGTTTGGGGGAAAATTTTTCTGATGCATGCAAAGAGCTCCCCAGACTCCTCTGGTTTGCAGACAGAAATGCTACAGGGTACCGTGACCACCCTGGAAGTAGCTAAAACCACAGCACCACTTAATGGAGTGACAGTTACTGAAAGTGGACGGACTTCACACTCCCTATGCTTTGAGCAACAGGGTCACCCACGAGCATAACTCAAGCTCCTCTGCAGCTGCCGCCTCTGACAGCAGGACAGTCGGGAATGACATCAATGAAAACTGTCACTATAGGCAGCAGGCCACATGGGACGTCACCGCTACGGTCATTCTGAAGTCCTACTCCCCTGCATATCCCCTGCCTCTACCTGAAGTACTGCGGCACAAACTTCACCCAACAGTTCTGCCCTACAGGCAGAACTGGCTGCACACAGGCTCATTCTGACTGACTACAAACATGAGTCTGACTCCAGAAGAGTTCACTAACGGAGATCCCGCTACCCTACACTCGTCAGAGTT
Organism: Aptenodytes patagonicus; assembly: GCF_965638725.1. Taxonomy (NCBI): domain Eukaryota; kingdom Metazoa; phylum Chordata; class Aves; order Sphenisciformes; family Spheniscidae; genus Aptenodytes; species Aptenodytes patagonicus. Next base: position 4,937,127 of record NC_134982.1, on the reverse strand, counting down.
TAAAAATCAAACAACAAACTGCCTTAAGTCTCAACAGGATGATACTCTGAAGTACTGGGGATCAGTGGAGAGACAGAAAAGCAAAGGCAATCATCTCTCTTAGAATAAAACAGCTTAAATACAGTAAACTTGACAGCAAGTAAAATTAACGTCTGGAATCACGTCCAAATAGTTTGGGTTCAAAGGTAGCTTCAGCAACAGCACCTGCACGGTTTTCTGTTCTTCTTTAAAAGTCCATAATCTCCCCTTAATATTTTGGCAGTCTGTCGTCATAGCCTGCAGCTCTGCCTCAGCCAGCAACAGCTGCTTCCTGCAGCGCATGTAGTTCAGGAGCAGTTCATAAAATTCGTGCCTGTCCTGATGAGCAACGCTTTCAAATTCCTCTGCATAGGAGTCGACGTTCTCCAACCATGAACACGGCTCAAAAATTTTCAGCTGTTCTCTGGTAAATGGCACCAGTTCTGGTTCGGTTGGGAGCTCTGGATACAGCCTTTCATTGTGCAACAGCGGTTTAACTGCTATTACGGTTGGTCTCTCATAGGACAATTCAGCCGACAAGTCTGGATAAACTGGTTTCAATCCCGAATGCTGAATACGTGTTTTGGATTTCTCAGAGAGCTGCGAGAGACTAAGAGGAAGCTTCTCTGAAGAACGGACAAGAGGATTTTTAACATCTTGTACGTTTTCAGTTCCTTTGCCCTGTGCAAAGCCCACTGCTGTCTGAGAGCCAGCAGCACCAGAATGAAAGGTACTACTCAATACATCGGAGTTTCCTGATCCGCTAGCAACCGCCTCCACAGGGCTGTCAGGTTTGACCAACTGGCTTTTTCCACTCTTCCCAACATCCCCCCCACATTCCTCGTGGGAAGGATCAGCTTTGAACTCTTCTGCATCTGTGGAGGGCTCTAGAGTCACTGCCGAAGACCCTTCATTTGCTGAAGATAAATTGTCGCACACATCGTTTATAGTTTTTCCATCCTCTACTTCATCACTGAGACAAATTTCTGTAAATTCTCCAGGATGTACCACTTGCACTTTACTGGCTGCAGAAGACACTTCTGCCACGGGAGGGAGGAAGACATCATCAGACTCTTGTATCTGGGACTCCTCACTACTTTTCTTCTTTTTTTCCTAGGAAAAAAAAAATTAAGAGTGTCACTACCAATAGAATCTCTCCCCCTCACATCCCAAATCCCACCATCACCAAAACTAGTATTTGTCAACACCACAACTCCAAAAGCCCCTCTTAACACATTAATTTTCATAATATTAAAGGTAAAAACAAATGTACCAAACAGTTACTTGTTCTTTAGCTGCTGTCTTTGAAGACTGTCTATCAGTGTCTATTTTCTTGGTCAGTTCTTGAACAATGCTTCAACATTTCTACGTAAAGAGCTATAAATATCACAGAATGCTTCATTAACATACAAAATAATCAAAATAACAGGACCCTGACCTCTAAAAAGAGTCACTAGGTTTCACCATACTAACAAAAAAAAAAAAGTTACTTTGTGATTCGTCTTAGGTTTTACAGAAATATTTTAATGAATGGAAAATTATTTTCAAAGAGTACTTTCAGAACAAAGAAAATCTGGAATACACCCCCCAATTACATTCTAAAACCATCACAACGTCTGTACAATTACTGAAATACCTATTTTCAAAGAGGTATTGCACACTAGAGATGTAGAAAAACTTGTAAACCGATTGCCCACTTTTAAATTAAGATCTGTTTGGGGGTAAATAATTCCCGTAAACCTAGTCTAAGGTGTAGATTAGCCTCCTTCCCAAAGCACAGCATGGGAAATAATGTTGTGCAGGAAATCAACAAAGACTTTGTCAATTTGTAAATTGTTTGCCAATTTATAAAACAAAAAATTGGCAGAATGTCTTGCCAATTTGTAAATTGTTTGCATGTACCTACCGGTTTATTAGAAGCAAAACTGAGAAGAGTTAGGTTACAGCACTCCAGTTTTGATGACCCAGATAATATAACAAAGAACACAGCTGAAATTAAGAAAAGCTCTCAATACTTCTCCATGACTGGGGAAAAGATGATAGCTTTGGAAACTTGCTGACAGTATTACACACGCTTTCACTAAGCATCTGCTGTGATTTTGCCTTATGAAAGGGCACGCATGAAAACAGCTCAAATCAAGGCCCTAGCTAACCTCGATCTCAAGCCTGCTTTTACATCAAGCATATGCTCACAGCTCCTTTACAAAACGGCAATACACTGGCTTTGCTTTCAGACTGTGTTTTCCGGTATATTAAAAGCTGGAAACACTTCTGATCACAAAACACTTCTGACACACTCCAAGGCTAGCTAAAGTTACAGGTGAGAGGTTAAAAATAGATCAGCACAGTTCTTTAAACTAGGACTTGTAGTTATAATAAACATCTCCTGACAATTAACTCAAAGTCAGTAATTTCCACAGGATACTATATCACTAGATCATATTTTCAACAGCGTTCTGATCCACATACTTTAGAAACACACGCCGGTCCTTTCCCCTCTACAATCTCAAAGTTCCCTCTTGCAGTCCTCCTACAGAAGAAACTCCCTTCATCTTCGAGTACCATCCTGTATTTCTCCCAAATGCTACTGTTAGATAAAATAGTTTCTTTTAAAATTTACGAAGTGCCTTCCAGTTCTCGCTTTCCAAGGCAAAAAATGCCATAATCATTAACAGGGATTTCATCTGAGAAAGGACGAGAGAAATCAGGTCCTGAATTAACATGAAAGCAAAACCTGCTGTTCTCTCTTCGGAGGGTTTAGCCTTCAAGTCAAAGACGACACTTGCTCGTTAGCCTTGTCCCGTGCCTAACCATTCTCCTCTCCCAGCATGTCAGCAAACGACACCTCAAGCTCTAAGGACACCTACTGTTTTTCAGGAAACATCTCTGGAGTAAGTGAGTGCTACCCACCAAGACGCACACAGGCTCGTCTTCACCAGTTCCAGGTTCACTGGTTTTGACACCTCACTGTGTTTGAACCAGTCTGGCTTTACTGGTGCTGGACAAGCTTAACGTTGGGGCTACTATTTTCAGAAAGCCCTGGGCTCCATTCCACTACTTGGCAGCTCCGCAGCTGAGCCAGCCTTTCTCCCAGCTTTTCAAAGGATTATGGCTTTTTCTGAGGTATGGGAACGGCAAAGTCCTTAATGTGGCTGGGCCCCAAACTGCATCCTCAAACACCCCTGCCTATTAACAGAGCTGAGCATAATAATAGCAACAAGAATATCAGGAATGGGTCATGTGTAACACTGAAGGATTCTGCATTCTCACACGTGACATCGCCAGCGCATTGTTTCACAGTGAATTACACCTGGAAGGGACGGCCAAAGACAGCGGCCACTGGAGTCACCGTACACATGTCGTTAATGAACTACCAGCGTCATCTGTGACTCACTGCCTTCCTGCAGGGAACTGATTCTCTTAAGCAGCAGTCTTTAGAGTTAACTGCCTTGCTCATGCTATGGGGCTGAATCAAAACAAAACCAGTGACACACTTACTCTTCTGGGATTGCTCTTCCCTCCAGTCTTTACTTGCCTTGAGTTCAGGAATCACAGCCGCAGTTGGTACTTGGATCTAACCCTTGTTTTACAAAACAGCGGTCAATTAATCCATTAATTTATCTTCAGAGGGCTGTGACAGCCATGACTTCAATGCCTGTGCTCTATGTGGTGCACTTTACCACATGCAGTGGTTAAGCAACTAAAGGAAACATTTCCATTTTGACTCAACTCTGAGGCGAGATACTTCAGTTCAGATCATTTCCACAAACTAGTGAAATTCTGCGTAGCACAGCCGCAAGGAAAGCAAAGCCTTCCGAAAGCTGTCCGTATTAACATCACGAACAAGGAACACGCTCACAGCAGGATTAAAACCTAGGAAGAGTGATACTTAACAACTGTAGCACCAACTAATGAAGAACAAACACTGTCCTCTGCTATACACGGCCTCATGTTTTCAGCATTTCAAAGCCAAACCTATACGTATGAGATGTAGTTACACTGTCATCCTACACTGTACTAAAACACTGCTAAATGCCGGTAAGTTCTATCACTCTACGGCTTCACCACAGAGGCAACTCCAGCCGCCTCGCCGTGCAGAGCTATTTGAGAAGGCCGCCCGCCGTAAGAATAAAAAGCTTGTTTACACTCTTTTACAGCACAAGGCCTATCACAGCCTTCACCCGCCTGCCCACTACTCTAGGTCTTCTCACATCGCTTCAGAAAAGCGATGCAAGATAGTTCCTTTTAAAATTTATGAAATGCCTTTCAGTTCTCACTTTCCAAGGCAAAAAAAAAATGCCATAATCATTAACAGGGATTTCATCTGAGAAAGGATGAGAGAAATCAGGTCCTGAATTTCTGAAACACCCCCACCACCTCAGTGCTTTCAGCAGCAGAGGACGAACAAACACGGATACGAACTCCGCCCAGAGCAGGCAACCTTTCCGCTGCTTTAAAAAAACAAACAAACCAAAAAAAAAAAGGAGTGACCCCAAATACGAGCCAAACCCCTTGACCAAAGTCCCTCGGTGCGTGACAACACCCCCCCCCCTCGCCCCGACCTACCCGTTGCACTAATCCCACCTCACTGCTGCAACCGCCGCCCGGGGCCGCCGCAAACGGGAGGCGGCGGTGACAGACCCGCCGCTGGGCCGAGGCCCCCCGCCCCGGGACGGCGGCGCCACACCGTGAGGCACTCCCCGCCGCTCCCCGGCCCCGGCCCCGGCCCCGGCCCCCTCCTACCTTGGGTCTGCTCTTGGCGCGGGCCTTGCGGGGGGCCCTCACGGCCTCGGCCATGGCCCCCGCCCGCTGCGGCCCTGCCCAGGCGGCTCGGGGCAGCGGCGGCGGCGGCGGCGGGCCCGCCCCCCGGGCGCTCTCGTCCAATCAGCAGCGCGGCAGGTACGGGAGGGACGGAGGGACATACCGAGTCGCGGTGCGTCGCCTCCGTAGGGCCTTAGGAGGAGGCCAGGCTCTCCTATGAGGATCTGTGGGGAGGCCAGGCTCCTCCATAGGGGCCCGGGAGGAGGCCAGGCTCCCCTGTAAGGACGTGTGGGGAGGCCAGGCTCCTCCACAGGGGCCCGGGAGGAGGCCAGGCTCCCCTATAAGGACCTGTGGGGAGGCCAGGCTCCTCCATAGGGGCCCGGGAGGAGGCCAGGCTCTCCTATAAGGACCTGTGGGGAGGCCAGGCTGCTACGAGGGGGAATGTGGGGGGAGAAGCCAAGCCCCTGCTATTGGGGATGGAAAGTGTGAGGTCTCTTGTACCTGCGCCATGGCAGGACCTGGAAGTGCCATTGGAGCGGGGCAGCCTGTCCTGCAGCACCTGAGGCACCTCCAGCCACAGCAGGGCCAGGCGCCACTGTCCCTTCTGATCCCTGCCTTAGAATCATAGAATCATTAAGGTTGGAAAAGACCTCTAAGATCATTGAGTCCAACCGTCAACCCAACACCACCATGCCCACTAAACCATGTCCCTAAGCGCCTCATCTACTCGTCTTTTAAATACCTCCAGGGATGGGGACTCCACCACTTCCCTGGGCAGCCTGTTCCAATGTTTCACCACTCTTTCAGTAAAGACATTTTTCCTCACGTCCAATCTAAACCTCCCCTGGTGCAACTTGAGGCCATTTCCTCTCGTCCTATCGCTTGTTACTTGGGAGAAGAGATGGACCCCCACCTCGCTACAACCTCCTTTCAGGTGGTTGTAGAGAGCGATGAGGTCTCCCCTCAGCCTCCTTTTCTCCAGGCTACACAACCCCAGTTCCCTCAGCCGCTCCTCAGAAGACTTGTTCTCCAGACCCCTCACCAGCCTCGTTGCCCTTCTCTGGACACGCTCCAGCACCTTAGTCTCCAGCCGCCCCCAGGGAGCTGCAGCCGAAGCCAAGCCCAAGCCCCACTGGGAGCAGAAGTGACTTCTCCCAGTTTCCAGACAGACAAGCCCCCTCAGAGCTCAGACCCACCTTGCAGAAGACATCGTAGCCGAGGAGTTAATGATCTTGAACAGGCAGTGTCCAGTCTATTGGACCTTGCACTTAGGGCTTGAGAAGCCCATATGTTATTAACGTAATCTGTAATTTATAATATCTGTGGGAAGGGTAAACTGTACGCGGGTCAAGGCGGGGATGCATTGGTCCTGGCTGGGAGCCCGTTGCACGTTCAGGAGCCAGTGATCCCCTCAGCAGGCGCAGGGCTGTGCTGCACAAGCCCCTTGTCCGCAGGATGAGCTCAGCCAGCTCATGGTAACGGGGCATGCGGGCAGCTCCCGCCTGGTACTGGCCCTTACACCACCTGCCTGGCCCTGCCTATAGCTGGAAATGCAGCAAGAAGTTCTCATGTGAACTTCCTTTATCAACACAGCTGTTTTCTTGTGATAATTTACGTATTGGCTCGCAGGACCAAAAAGGAAGAGCTCCGTCCAACTCTGCCCGAAGGTGGGGTGCCCAGCATCTGAAGGGACGTAAGATTTACTCGCTATCTGTTCCTCTTTTTATTCTGTCTTATTAAAGCAGTTGTCTTATTAAGGCATTTGTTGTCTCTCTCTCCCCGGGGGGCAAGCTGGGGAGGGAAGGCAGGAGCTGTGCAGCTGGTTATCAGGGGCTGTAGGGAGGCCAGGCACTTCTATAGGGGTCTGAGAGGAGGCCAGACACCTCTACAGACGCCTGGGAGGAAGCCCAGCCTCACTATAGAGGCCCAGGAGGAGGCTAGGCCCCTTCACAAGGGCCTGGGAGGAGGCCAAAGTCTTCTGCACAGCTTGGAAGACCACCAGGCAAGGGAAGACGCTGAAGATAAAAAGCCATTTCAGCGCTCGTGGGCACACAGACTTGCATCCCAGTAGCTCCATGTCTGGATGCTCCTCTTCCAAGCCAGGGTTTGCTTGGCTTTAGGTCTATTCAAACAGTTGGTGTATTCAGAACCACCACCCCTATTTTGGAATTCTGTGCATTTAGTGAATGTGCAAGCCAAGTTTCAGCCTCATTGGAGACCTCCGCCTCCAGAAAAGCCTAACACCATCTCTTGTGCCCAGTCAGCTGAAAAATCCCAATAAAGAAACCATGCAATGTAGGGTAGAGTAGATACTCTTCCAGGGGAAGCAGCCCTACATGGTCTGCAGTTCATGGCTAATCACAAGCACTTGTTCTCATGCCAGCCTTCCTGTGTTCCCTCCCACAAATGTCTTGGTACTGAGGAAGTACTGAAATAAAGGCTGAGCAAGGATATGGTCTTGTAGGCTTCCTTCCAGGAGAGGCAACTCACACCATCCGAACATCCTAGGGTGCTTTGAAGGTGTACCAGCCCCAGCCCCGACAGAAAGTGAACGTGACAACCTTAAAAAAAAAATATCCAGCACACGAGTCTCAAAACTTATTTTTAAAATATGTATTTAAAGAACTAAGAATACAGCAGGCTCCTTCAGAAGAATATTTGTACGCTTGGTCTTTCAGAAATAAAATAGGACAACTGATTGCTTGACATGTGCACTTTGCACAGTTCATTATAATGCAGCAGGACAGACGTTAAAGCTCACCGTGATCTTCTCCGCAGAAGGAAATACAGCAGAAGCCCCGGGGACCGGTAGGCTTAGGCACACACTGAAGTCATGCAGATTCAACTTGAAGAACATCATACAGCTAGCAACTCCTGTTGCTCTGAAGTTAGTCACCTGGCACCAGGTTTAGACAGCTACATTGTGTGCTGGTCCCCATGTCCTGCGTCCCCGTGTCCAGTGTCGTAAGGCACTGAGGAGTTGTTAAGCAACACCGCACACAGGGACTTCAGAGAGACCAGCAGCCCTGAGGCATGTGAGCTTCTGAATCAAAGCCATAATCATATATACGGTAACAAAAAGGGCATGAACTCTGAGGAGGCCTGGTCAGGAAACGCATTTCATGGCTCCAGGCCAACGGTTTGTTTCCAGTGGTGCATAGCCAGAATGAGTCCAAGTTCAGGGATTCCCAGAAGTTAATCAAAAGGGGGTCTCCAAAGCCTACCAGGGACAAGCTATACCATGAGCCTAAAAAACCGCAATCCCCTCATTGGAGAGGCGGTTGGAAGAGCTGACCAACTTCCTTCAGATCCTCAACAATGCTGTAGGGTGCAGGACTTCCCAGCAGGTTTGTGGTGGCACAGCCTCTCGCTAGGTAGCTGTGCTGTGGACCGCTGCACCAGGCAAGGTGCAAATCAGCTTCCAGTATCAGCGTTTAAGCCTGGAGCACATCCACAGCTAAGCCAGACCCATGGTCTCCTCCATGGTTGGTGCTCCTCTAAGTAAGCTCCCTGAGAGACATGACCGAAATTAAATCTAAATTACAAGTTTAATCACCATTAATGAAAGACTTTAGAAATGGGCAAAAGTGTAACCTGAGCTCTGAGTGGGATACGTATGCCCTGAACACAAGCCAGCGTGCCCAAAGCGTCACAACACTCCCCTCAGCACATACGACTTCTCTAGTTAACTGGTGCGTGGGAGGCTCCAGCCTCCCCCAGGTGGCTGCCCTTTAGAAGAACTTCAAATCAAAAACTTCTTCCGACGCAGAAGATCGCCCTGTGTCCAGGTCCATTGCTTATATTCCTTTTCTTCCCCTGAGCATGAAGGTGGGATATCCGTCCAAAGAGTTTGCTGATCAAAGGCACAGATTTTTAGTAGGCGCTTTCTGAATGTACAAATAATTATCAGAGTCCTCAAATACTTTCTGAAAAAGGAGAAGCACTTCAGCTCTGTGTGGCTGGGAATAACTGGAAACATCACCTCTGCCACGGTGGGCAGACCACCAGTGTCTTCTGCCTGGAGAACCTACAGAACAGGATCAACAGCGTCTAAACCACAGCCCCAGCACAGACAAGCGATGGGAGGGCTGACATGATCATCACTCCCAGTTGGTCACCTCAAAATATCATCCCTTAACCGGTGGCCTTTCTCTCTCCACTGCCCCTCCTCTGTGTAGCTGCATCTCATATTAAATCCTTTCTTCATCAAATGTGAGTACTTACTGTGGCTGTTAGTGATGTATCAAGCTGTAGCCGTCAACTGTGGTGTAATCAGGCTCACCTGAAACACAGAGCACAAAAAAATGAGGTCTGCTCAGGAGAAGTGCTCATTACGAGACTTTACGCAGGACAGAAACACCATGCGCTGGCCACCCGTGTTAAAGGGATGGGAGGTAGGGGGGAATGAGACTCAGAGAGATGACTTGATTTGCCCAAAAGCCAAAGCAGGACCTCATTTTACCGAGTCCCGCTGCAGTATCCCATCACTAAAGTGGCACTGGGAATGATACAGCTCGTGCTGCTGAAGCAGAGAAGGGCCCAAACTGCAGAGACGGGTGGGATCCCAAGCTTAGATATCCTTAAGCTTCAGAAATGCCTACACGCAGGGCTTTGATCAGAACTCCTCCTGGGTGAAACCTTGCCTCCAAAGTCAGGGCCCAACTTCCCAGCATCTTTCAGTGGGGACCGGACTTAGAGCAGGAGCTTCACCTAAAGCAATTCCTTTAGAGAGCTAAAGCTCATGATCTGATGGGGAAGAGCAAGAGCAGAGAGTTCCTCTGTGAGGCCAGAAACCCCATACAGCAAGTAACTCACCTGGCGCGCTGGTCGGGGTGGGTAGAGGTCCCCTCCTGCACAGAAGGAAACACAGAGCTGAGGATCTGCATGGCTACAGGACTCCCGTTGCCCTGGCTCTGCGCTCCCCAGCTGCCCTCCCAGAGCTGGTGGGAGGGCAAGAGGTTTGGCCAGCCTGGGCTTTCTGGAGACCTGGTACCAAGGCATGTCATGGTGGGCTCACCACCACCTGCTTGGCAAACACGGGAATTGAAGCTGATACAGTGGGCAAGAGGGAAAAATAACCTAAGGTGGGGAAACGTTCACAAGTGGGCCTCGGGGCATGCCTTTTTACATGCCTTTGCCCAGAGTGACACATCAGGAAGCCGTAATTGGCCATGACTCCTCTCCTGACGTGACAGCCAAAGTGGCACACTCATCTTTAGCAAGAGTCTTTGGCCCTGAATCCTCATCTTCCCCCCGGCAGAAGCATCCTTCACCCTGACCTCCCTGCCCAGCTTCTGTCCCAGAGGAGTGAATTTGGCTCTGCTGTTCCTCTCTCTACCCACGCACGCTTTTAACTGATCCATCTCTCTTCAGATAGACAGACCACATGGAGAACCGTGCAGGGAAGCCTAGAAGGTTTCATTTTGGTACCAAAGGCTGCTCTAAAAGGGAGCTCAGACTGTTCCCAGAGAGAGCAAGACACAAAACTGCCTTGCTTTTCTGCTGTCCGAGTACCACAGCCGCTCACCTCAATGCAAAGGACTTTTGGAAGAGGCTTGGCACAAGAAAAAATGAGCACACCCTCACCACAATAATATTCCCACCCCTGAGAAGGGAGAAATGATCCCAAAAGGGGGAGCAAAAACCCCTGACTGGGCTTGAGGAGGTCCCTGAAGAGCTTATAATAGGCAGCACATTGGCAAAACTCCTGCTGTGGAGAGCGATGGACTACGTAGCGTGGGAAATATTCTCCTCTAATACTGCCAAATCAAGCCTCCAACAGACTGAAAGCAACAAACTGTGCTTTTGGGGGAGAAAGCATCATTTGCAATAGCAACTGCAATTGTACATGTTATGTCCCTTACCTTGATATAGGTACAGGAACCGAACTTCTCACAGGAGTTGCATTTCTCTCTGTATTATAGTAGTTTTCATAAACAACAGGAGCTAGGAAAAGTTAACAATAGTAAAGTACAGACCTTTTATACGCATAAACTACTTGTCAACAGCAACGTTCAGCTGTTGAGTCTTTCCTCTCTCTGCGAAAATGCCTGATCAGGAAATTAAAAGTTACAGAAGGGGGAGATTATCTTCAGAGGCTGGTGGTAAGTGGCAGAGACTAGTGCTGCATGCCAGTGAATGAAAGGAGGGATGTTGCAAAATCAATGTTTTTTGCATCCAAACTGATGCTGATCAGAGCAGCAGCTCCATGAGGAGCGCAAGGAAGTCAGCACTACTTTGTGAGATTGTACTGAGCTCTTACCTGGGGCCAAACTTCCAGTTTTCCGTAAATTTACAAAAAAATCAATATCCTTCTCAATGCTGCACATCTCTAAACTCTTGCGGATTTCCTCATATTTCTGCAAAAGGGAAATAAAAAGCATTTCTATACATCAGGTCAAAAAACAAGAGGGTTTTTTCCAATCTTTTATCACACATGGGATGAAAGCCCAGCGCTCACCCGGGACACAAGCTTCAATGGTAGGGGAATCACAGAATCACAGAATCATAGAATCATCGAATGGTTTGGGCTGGAAGGAACCTTTAAAGGCCATCTAGTCCAACCCCCCTGCAACGAGCAGGGACATCTTCAACTAGGTCAGGTTGCTCAGAGCCCCGTCCAACCTGACCTGGAATGTTTCCAGGGATGGGGCATCCACCACCTCTCTGGGCAACCTGGGCCAGTGTTTCACCACCCTCAAAAAACGTGGGAATCCCAGAGGCAACCTCATCTGCAAGAGCTCTGGCCAAAACCTTCTGCCTGCACACTCATGCTGGTGTCTGGTGGACGATCAAAGGCCACAGCCCAACTCGGGCGTAACACAGCTCAGTGCACAGGAAAGCAAACTGGGCTTTGCTTTCCAAACAGAAAAATGGAGATTTTCAGTTGACGCACCTCATCATTCTGGACGCAGTCCTGGGAGAGCTGGTTGACATGAAGCCAGAGGGCGTTGCGGAAGTAGTTGATCCGCTCGCACTCCTGAGTCTCAAAGAACTGTAACGACACAGACAAAATGGCCCTCACATCTTTAAAACGAAAGCAAATCTCTTTTATCCTGAATGTTTCTCATCCCGAAGTGGCACTACAAAGATGACTGTCCTCAGCGAGGCGCAGGTGGTGGTGGTCTCCTGCAGGAAACATGGAAACCACGAGTCCTCCAGCTCGTTCAGAGGAGAAATCATCCCTCTCCACAACCAGGTATTTCAAAGATGAGTGTTAAGCTCAGGAAGATCTGCAGGACCGATGTGGAAGGGGTCACCTGGCACACTGCTCCCTCTGGGGAGATGAAGCCAGCTTCTAAAGGCAGTGCACGTTCCCTAGGCACCCCGTGGTCCTGCGGTCCCAGCTCACTTCCCTCCCACAGGTACAGAGCAATAAAAAAGCACTGGGGATGTATGAAAACAGAGGTGCATTGACTGGTTGGTCTTCTCCCTCTTTCCTGCCCAGCCCTATTCCAAGCAGGTTTAAACTCAAGTCTTTTGAAATCTGCTGTGTGGTATACTTCAATTTCGTGTGCCTTTACACATTTCCATGACAGATAATTTTTCATCCCAAGTGTACATATGCACTCATTATCAGTTATGACCTTTGCAACACACCGAGGGGAAAACCTCCACGTGATCCATCTGTGGAAGTGAAACTACTGCTTTCCACGTCCCACCATCAGAGAGGCTTCCAGAGACCCCAGACATCAAAAGCACACCAACACTGAGACACCGACACACGCCATGCAAAACAGACAGCAAATTCCATTTCAAAAGGAAAAAGTAAAATAGAGGCCTGATGAGAAGTAGCTTGGGAAGGGATCGGCACAGCTGGGAATGGGAAGGCTGTTTGCAAGCTTGCAGCAGATCTGAGATAAAACCTCGATCTCTGCAGTCCCTGTCCATCCCTCGGTCACAGATCACAGGCAGCTACAAGACATAGGTCAGCAGCAGAGCAGCTGCACGGTCCTCTCGCTACCAGCTCTGGACTTCCCCAGCACATGCTAGAAATCCTTGCTAGACCACTTTGCTATGAGGCAGTCTGCTTTAGGTTGATACAATCGCTCGGAGGGGTTCCCACGCTACCACGTGGTCTGTGAGATACAAGGTGAAGGGCTCCCGGCACACAGCGTTCACGTGGAGATGGCTTCACCCAGCCTGCATCCCCAGCCTGCCACTGGCCTCTGCTGCAAAGTCATTTAAAGTCTTTCAGAGTTTCAGACAGAGTCTGCTAGGTGTTGTTGCGGCTGTAGGACATATTGGCCTTGAGTCGCCAAGTAAGCAGAGGTGACCACGGCTGTTCAAGACGACGGCCACACCAAATGTGCAAGCAGGTAATGGGCAAAAATGTCACTACTTTGACTCTGTCGATTTTTAAAGGCGGTGGGAGAAAAAATAAAAACAAAAAAATAGTGGAAACCTTGAAGTAGTGGGACCTTGAATCCAGAAGCCAAGTGTGAGACACACACAGGGTTAGCCGCAACACATCCTGCTGCTTCGCTGCCAGGGGAATACAGAGACGGCAAATCTGCACCGTCCCTGACCCCTGCAGCGAGGGGTGGGCGTCCAGAGGACAACGCTGCCACGTGAAAGCGTTTTGGGGCATTTACCTCGCAAGCTTTGATGTGCTCTTTCTGCCATTCTTCCCGGATCTTCTCCAGTGTGATAACGCTCTGCTGGTAATTCCGGTCTGCGAGAGAAATCACACTGTCATCTGATTAACATTAATTCAGAAAACCCCTTCACTAGAAGGTAATATGTGAAGCCTGAAATGACTGGGACGTCAGGGAGAAAGCAGCAGTAATGCGTGAGCTCAGCTCTGGGTGGGCACTGCAAGGGAACGCAGAGCCGCGCAGCAAGGCGGAGGGTCCTGCCACAGGGAAATGGTGGGAGCAGCCTTGATGGGGCCACGCAGGCTTCTCCAGGGCAGGTGCCCACCTCCGGTATCTTGGGCATGTGTTTCTGAGGAGCCGTGCCTGACCCAAGAGCCGGAGCTCACCCAAGAGCCATGCCATGGCTTCACAACCCCCTGCCCCGGGAAACGCTCCCCTCACCCTCCAAACGCTGCATTTCCACACTCACCAGAGTCCTCCAGAGCCGATTTCGTCTGAGCCAGCTTCAGGAACAGCTGCCAAAAATGGGAGAGAGAAAAAAGGTAGAGGAGAGCCCTGGTGCATCGCCAACGGCACTGCAGCCCAATCAGGGAACATCACCAGCTCTCCCATCTCACCCCAAACCCCAGAGCTGAGAAAAGAGGCATGGGGCAGGAGAGCTGCGAGAAGAGACACCCCTTTCTCCCCCTGCCCCACGGCCACCCGCCTCTCCGTACCTTCTCCTGCTGCTTCTGCGTCACCAGGTTTGCATTGCGGTGCACAGCCTGCTCCGCCTCATCCTTATCCCTGCAACGCTGCTCGTAGAGCCGCTTGGCCTAGGAGAGGCACCAAACGGGGCAGGAGTGTGTCAGCAAGCAACGAGATGCAAATACAGCTCACGCAGGAAGCTTTGGAGGAAAGCACAGCCTACGAGGGAAGAGGTGGGCACGGGCTGCCAGCAGAGCAGGGGACGGCACGCAAAGTCCCAGGGGCCCTACTGCTTGGGCAAAACCGACCTCACGAGACAAGCTGCTCTTCGTTTGGGATGAAAAGCTCATGGCAATCGAGTCCATGACATCTAAATCACTCGTATCCAACCCTGCAAGGCTCCCACTGGCCGTGTCCCTGGCGTACTCTTCAGTTTTTCCGAGCACACCCTGCATACGACTCGTGCAGACACGATGTCGAGAGTGGCAGTGGAGGAGGAGGACCCTCGCATTTAAGTCTGCCCCAGCGCTATGCGTGTGCGTGTTAGCAGCGTTAACCCATATGGCAAGAAACAGAAGCACGTTTGCTTTACCTCCATGGTCTTCTTGTACTGCAAATTCCTGTTTTTGTGAATCGCCTCCATTATCAGCTCTAACTGTGAAGACAACAGACACGGAGTCAGCACGTCACTGACCATCGAAGCTCCAGGATAGACTACGTGGCTTAGGAAAGGAAGAGGCACGGACCAGATTGAGATGGGTTTAAGGACCTTCGTCCACCCAATGCATCTTCACAAACCCCATCTATTATGCTTCTATCTAAGCCTCCACTTGTGTATGCAAAGGAGCTCTACACATGAAATCCTAGCAATATGTAGTACTGTATCATCTCCATAGGGTCTGGCAAAATTGGGAAGGCCACTCCCCTCCGCTAGGTCCAAACCAGCCCCTGGTTCTAGCAGTTTTCCCTCATTTTCCAGGCAAAGGAATCTCAAGCCAGAAGAAATTAAAGAGCTTGCCGATTTTAGCAGACGCTGTGGAGATCATACAGCACTATATATAGGCTTTAAAAACACCCCTGGCTGAGGCTGGCATCCCTGGAGCTGAGCCCCTGCTATCGCTGGCCCCAAAAGTTGCCCAAAGGAGAAGACGTGGCAGTGAGAAGAAGGAAGTTGGAGGCTGCCGCACAGTTCACCAGCATGGTTGCAACACGTAGGAAGGAGCTCAGGACTTCCTGGCAGCAGCAGGCACCGGGGGCACGGAGGGGGCTGGGGCACGGCGGGAGACACCAGCCGGGAGCAGCCCATTGCTGGGGCAGGATCAACACCCTGCGGCAAAGGCACGTGCTACCGTGGCGCCTGACCTTTTTCCGATGCAGTTTTTGCTTTTCCCTGAAGTCCTCCATTTTCTTTGCTTCCTCCCGAAGGGTTTGCGCCAGCTGGATGTGACCTTGCCCCACATTGTCTATCTCTGCAAAGAAAAAAAAAAATTAAAAATACATATATATTCCTAAAAAGACTCTGTTGCTCAAGTCAACTGTTGCAGCTGACATCAAAATGACCCAGAGACCCCACATCATACATCCCCTTGCAGAAACACATAAAAGCAGCAGCACTTTTGAAGCAGCCTCCAAGCAGCGCCTGCCTATGTGAGGAGCTAGTCAGGATCAGTCCTGCTGGGGCCTGCCCTTCAGTTTAAGAAAACTCGTAACAAGAGAAGTTATTCAAAGAAGCACAGTCACATCTCCCCCTCATCCAGACAAATTCAGGCACGTTTTAACACATCGCACCCTGAAGCAGCTGTCTGAAGGAAGCGTTGCCCCGGGCTAGCAGACAACCAACTTGGCGCACAGAAAGACTAATGCTAAAAAGATCTCGGGCTCATCTTGCTGAAGGTGAGCAGCCATACCGCGAAACACCACCCCAGCGAGCTTATCAAGGGAGCTAAGCCAAACCGTAGCTCACGATTCAACCCCCAGAGCTGTTTCAAACCCGCAGCTATTAACAGTCGGCTGCTGCGAGGGCAGAGCCTCGTTAGGGAGGTCCGCCAAGGTACAGGGCAGCAGACAGACCTGGCTGGGCTGGCGGGTGCACTCAGGACAGGGTAGCAGAGCAGTAGCCCTCAGGGTAGGGATGCTGGCTGCCTGTACCCCGGCGGGCTGTGACACGTGGCAACGAAGGGACAATATAAGGTGGCCAAAGCATCATCTTTTAGATGCTCCAAGAGGGCAAGGTGAGCCAGTCCAACAAACTCCACCTGAGCTTCCCATGCACAGCTTCTGATGTACAACGCAAGCACGACCTCTGAGCTGCAGTGAGCCCTGAAAGCCCAAGAGATCCCCAAAGGGACACCCCCGTGGGTGTCCTCTCCCACCCGTGCCCTGGAGCGCTCCATCCCGAACCCCACATGCTGGAATGAGCCTGACCAGGAGGACAGCCTATGCCTGACAGCAGCATCACACTGTTTTGGAGGTTTCTCTGCTATTTTCTTCCCGAGCAGTTGCCTGCAGGCTTTGGTGCTGCCAAGTGTCCTGACAAACACAAAGACGAAGAATTACTTACGTTGCTTGAAAACGTCCAGGGATCTCTTCAGCGTGCTGAAAAACAGGCAGAGCATTAAAAAGAGCGGGAAAGCACGGCCAGGTGCTGGCATCAGCCGAGCACCTCTCCCAAACCAGACAGCAAGTCCCTCACTCCACACTGGCCAAAGCAGCTTGAAGCAGGTTTATTTACCCTCTTTACACCTCCGGCTTTTTCCCTCTCGGCGACCATAACGCAGCTCACGTGGTTTGAGATCTACTTTACATCTTTCTGAACATTGGATGCTATTAAAAATCCTGACTTTCATGACAAATGTTTCAGGCAACCTCCTAAAAGTATCATTTGGGAGATATGAACACCTTCTACATGGTGCACTGGCCAGTGGTTAGAAATGTAGGGAACTTTTCTCCCTATTAATATTGTACAATAAAGATTTCAGAAACATTTTACGTGACACTTCAATATAAAACTGTCATTAAATGATCAGAGAACATCAGACCAGGCATGTATAAAGTACAGAAACAAAGCAGGAAGCAGAAGGTGCCAAGGGTCACTGGGGAAGTGGAGACCCACTCATGGAGCCAACCACAGCGGCCACAGCACCCCTGCGGGCTGGTAACATGCTCGGCTTTGAAGATTTGCATGGTCTGAGTCGAGGAAGTACCTGTACTTCCCTCTGGCCACAAAAACAGTCAGAAGCGAACCCAAGGTCTCATGATCCTCGACCCTCTGGTGAATCACCAGCCCACATCTCGCCTGAGCGTCTGTGATGCTTTGGTTAGTCTACAGCTGGTGGGAACTTGGTGGAGTCCAACTCATTTACTGGCAAAGGCCAACCCAGCTGTGCACCGTTCATTCACAAGACCGATTTCAGATCATCTTCTGGTAGCGTCCCAATCACATTTCAACACTGTTTTGTCTCTCACAGCCTCCTTCCTTCTCCTCCTCCTTCGTTGCTCCAAGTAAGGATACTCATAAAAGCAAAACATACACAGGACTCTGGACTTACTTCAGCTCCGTCTGCCCGCAGGGCTTCTTCTTCGACAAGTTAATGAGCTCTTTGCCATATTTTTCTTC
Source organism: Aptenodytes patagonicus (assembly GCF_965638725.1). Classification (NCBI taxonomy): domain Eukaryota; kingdom Metazoa; phylum Chordata; class Aves; order Sphenisciformes; family Spheniscidae; genus Aptenodytes; species Aptenodytes patagonicus. The sequence continues at coordinate 4,919,448 of NC_134982.1, read as the reverse complement.
TATAATTGCCCTGTTGAGGAAAGAGAGAAATGAGAGGAAGTTCTCATTTCAGAAACCGATACTTGTTTGCAGCAGAGGCCAAGACCCGCTCTTAACACCCTATCTTCTGACCTGCTGCAAACCAACTGTGGCTGAAGGAAGACTGTTGTTTGCAGTTACCCAACAGCCTTTCTAGTGAAAACACTTCGTTTTGCTGTGTCTGTGGTCCCGATGCGTTGCTCTCCCCATCTCCCCATGGCCAATGGGTGCAAGGACCACCTCCGCAGGAGATGGAGGACTAAGCAGCCAGTGCAGCTGGTGGCTAGATGCAGCCAGGTGAGTCACCCGAGTAGTTTTTAGCTCCGTTTCCAATGGGAACAAGGCTTGTGCGATCACACGTTTTCTGCATCTCAGCCATCAGCGTCTGTCGGTCCATCCACACAAAGTACTTTTGAATCCGATTTGGCTGATTTAAACCAAATGTGACGGAAGGGAGTAGGCACCTCAGAGACCACTCAGCCACCATACATGCACCCCAAAGCTCAGCTGGGCCGTTTCAGCTCTTCAGGACTTTTTAAAATGAGGCGATAGGTACTGCCTCCTGCCCGCCTCTGGTCCTTAGGGAGAACACCTGAAGAAGAGGCCACATCTTGTGAGGTAACACAAATAACACCTTTGAGAGATCGTACTGTCCTCCCCTCTTGTAAGAAAGAGGCGGGGAAAAGAAAGCCTATGTGTTGCAGTCTAAGAACAACCAGCTTTCTGCAGTTGCTTTGAAATCTCTACAGACAACCAGGGCTGGACTTGCTTGGTCAAGTGTAGATAACTCCATCTGGGCAAGCCGCCCTAGCTGTCTGCAGGCAGTGGAGAGAAACAAGTACTGCTAGAGGCTTGCATTAGAAGGTCTACTGGATAAAATAAATAGCTTCCTAAAATATCTCTAACGCAGATGCAGTTGCCTATGTTGTCAATTTCTAGAGTTTGGCAGTGGGGTTCACCTAACATAACTCTTCAAAAACTCCAAAAGCTTGTAAGGAAATGGAAAAAATAAAGATTATAAATCCATTTTTTTCCTCTATCTAACAATATTCCCATGAACTTCCTTTTGAGACAAAGCATCAAATCCAACAGGCATGTTCTCCATGGCTGGGACCATGTAACAGCCATGCTGTACATGGAGAACTGGACCATGTTCAGAGCAGTAGCAAGTCCAGGTCCAGCCTCTAATCTCCTCCTGGCTAGACAGGTCGGCAGGAACCTACACCTCCTTCAACAGCAAAGAGGAACGGGGCACAGGGTGTGGAGGAGGCTTTTTGCACTCTCTCCATTGTCATGGATGAGTGGGACACGGTTCTCAGGGTTCAGCGGATTGTTCCTTGGGCAGCTGGGAAGCCCAAATTTTCCTGGAACATGGGATTACAGCTTAGATAGGTGTAGGTGCATTAGACATTTTTAACTGCAGGTTCTCCTCCTCTTCATCCCCATTATATTTGTTCCAGGCTCTTTTGTACCAAGTCTTGTATTCAGAGGTTTGTTTTCTCCAGTTCTCAATACCAAAATTACATTAATTCAGGGTTGTTCTACAACACTCTTCGTATTCAGCCATTGCTAACCAGGTGAACCATAAAGCCAAAATACATGGCCAGACCATCTCAGTTGCGCCTTTGTAGCCACAGAACCTCTACTTAGGTCATATCCTCTGATTAATAAACACGCTATCTAATGCTACTACTTCTTTTTAACATAAAATCTGTGGGCCGTCCATAATGTACAAAGACAAATTCAGGACAAAGCCATGCCTCTCCTATGCCAAGGTCTTCACCTGACCTTCTGCAAGCTGAACTGCAAGGTGAACTTCATGGGAGAGCGGGTGGCCTGGGCAGACCACCAACAGCTGCAAACACATCAGTACAGATGTCTGGCAACATGTAAGACTGAACTATTAAACTGCTCCTGATTCCTCTTTCTTTTTGACAGTTCAAAATGTGAGCATCAAGTCCTGGGCACCATCGCTGCCTCGCAGCTGAGGATTCATGGGCATGGACTTCATACCACAGCACCAGCTGTGCAAGGAAAGGACAGTGTAAGAAAACAAGTTCCTCATCAGTCAAAAATCAAAGGTGTTTTAGCGTAGTGGACAGTTAAACGCAACAGAAACCACACTGGGAGTACGAGGAGCTGAAGTAGTGCCACCGCCTCACTTCCCGGGTTCAACCCAACCCGTTTTCAGGGGCAGCTCCATACCTTTCCTTCAAAATGTCTTCAAACTCTTTGCAGTTCTTCCTGCCGTCATTCAGGTGTTGAATGATGCTGTCGTAGCCAACTGTGCTTGTCAGATCCGTACTCTGAAAACACAAGAACAGGAGTCACATCCCCGTCAGTGCAGTCCACGGCCGCTGCCACCTCCAGCAGCACTTGCACAAGCGATGGCTCAGCTGGGAGCAAGTGTGCAACTGCCTCTTTATGAAATAAGATCTTTTTCTTTTAGGGGTGGGAGAGGCTCCACAATGAGAACAACGGTGGCAATTTGGGACAAGGCACTTCCATGACTTTCAGAAAACAGAAAAGCTCAGTCCTACCACATCCTATTGCTCCCCCCTGGCCTAAGCACAGCTGGCCCCAGGGCACATGGCATCTCCTCCTAAGAGCTTAGCTGTCAGCTCTGACTTAATGAAATCAAACACTAAAAACCCTCCAAGTCTCTAGATACAGCCCGTCTCACTACTGCTCCTCCCAGTTTCCGCAGACATGGAGACGGATCTTGGTTAGCGTTGACTTGCACTATTCTGGGCATCACCCTCACATCTGGCTGTAGGAGCTTGCATCTGAGCTGGAGGTGAATTTAGCAGACCTTTCTGCACGGGATTGCTCAGTTATGGGCTTCCCTTGCTGCCTCCACAGCAATGGATGGATGCACCCGATTGCTGCTGCTGCAACAGCCTTCTCTTTGGCCTTGCGAAAAGCAACCCTGTCCCACTCACATCAATTCAAAACACCACTGCAAAGGTCATGTCCCCAAGTACCAGGTCCTCCCCCACCGCTGCTGTATGCCCTCCAACACATCACACAGGGCTAGCTTCTTCACTCCCCACAAAACATCACAGCCGTGGAGGGGTCCTGCCTCCACCACCCACAGGGCCAAGTCCCATCTTCCAACCCAGGGCTCATCTTCCAACCCAGGGCTCTCAGCCCCGCAGTGCCGCTCACAATTCCCATAGACTTCTGAAGGATCAGTGCTTTCCTTCGAATGACTTCTTAAAAACATATATTGTACTGATGCTTATTTAAAAAAAAAAAAAAGCAAGCTACATGCAGCAATGACGTAGGTGGGCTAGGACGAAGGTTGACTAACTCTACCCCATTTCCTCATACATGTGCCAGGAAGCACCTTAGGACAAAAAACGGATTTTTGCCCTATGACTGTTGAGGATTTACCACCCTGGAGACCCGGGCCGAGAGCAGGGCTCCTAAGTGCTATGATAATACAAAGAGATGCTCTGACCACGAGCTCCTTCTCTGGAAGAAGCCTGAAGCAGATGCGGGGAGCTGAGCAGAAGGTGCTACCTGTCGTCTTCTGCAAAGAGGGCCAGTCGGTGTTGCATAGAACAGCACATATGGGAGCAAAAAATATAGGGAAACAGGCTGCAGAAAGGAAGCAGTGGTAGGAGCAGATACAAAACTCAGGGAAAGGGAGCAAAAGCCACAAACAGTTATTAAGAAGCTTGAAGAGGAACAATGGCAGGACGGAGAGATTCAGGAAATGGTTCGAAGCCAGGATGAGAGTACGCAGAGAACTGGTGTGAAAGTGTGGGCAGCAGAAGGGGGGATTTCTTACCTGGTGCAAGAAATGAGGAGGAACAGGGCTGGTATTTGTGATAAATGAAGGATTTAATTAGGTGGACTTCCCTAAAAAGTCAAGGACTTGAATGTCAGTGGCCAGAAAGCAAGAAATGAAGCGGAGATCTGATGGAGTGGGGCCTGCAGGAAATCCCCAGGTATCCCAGATCAGCTTTGCTCCGTCCGTGGCACGCACGGGAAGAGAGGACGGTGGAGCAGGACCTAAGCAGAAACCGAAACGGTTTCTGTTTCTTTACAAAGCACAAACGTCCCTCCGAAATGGGCTTATTACTGATAAACCCACGACCAGTTCTCAGTTTGCGTCGCGTCTTTGCTAATCGGGTCTGTGAAAAAGGAAACATGCTTGCACTGAAGTCAGTCTTCACGACAGTTGCAAAACACAGGAACGTCCTAACTTGACTTCCCATCCCCAGTTTCAAAGGAAATAAAATGGATGTGGAGAACAACTGTCGGTTGCTGCAAGCCCAGGCAGGACGGAGCGGTCAGACCCATCGCTGCGTGTCAGAGGGGACCCGAAGGCTCCTGCGTCCCGCTCTGCTGCCTGGGACGTTTGGGCTCGCTGCACCAGGCAGAACTGCCAGGGGAAACATTGGGAGCATCAATCAAAAATGTGCACTAAGCTCTTTATTTTATCACTCTTCCTCCTCCAGTAGAAGGATTTAATTCCAGCACGTATGTATTTCCTAAGCGCCCAAAACTGGACCAGACCTCACAGTGCAAGGTTTTACACGAAACATGGGAGGTAACAGAGATGGTGAAGCTTTCCAGAAGAGCTGCTTCCAGGCAGGAGGAGCTCCTGGCCCAGAAGGAGCCGGGCAGGGTTGTATGCCGTGAAACCAGCCTTCACAGCACCCTTCTGGGCAGATGTTGGCACGGAAAGAATAAAAAGGACCAGGGTGACTGCCCGTGGGACGACCCAAAGGCAGGGCTGGCAGGGAGCAATGAAAGAGGAAGGGCATCACAGCCAGCACAGAGCCATGGGTGCAGAGGACAAGATTTAAAGACATAATAAACCAAACCAAAGACAGGTATGGAGGGTGGGGACTTGCACCAAGCCCTCCCCAGCCAGAGGGATGCGGGAGGACAAGCATCTGTCCTCCCACCCTGCAGCACGCGGCTGTCCTGGTCCTCCCCGCTGGGCCCATGTGCTATTTAGAGGACAGCCCATGGAAACTACAAACAGATGATTTCAAGGTGACAAAGCAGCAGCTGATGTTTCTCAAGTCCGCAGGGCTCAGCAGGACATGACCGCCTTCCTGACCCGCTGCCTGGGTTTGTGCCATCCTCCTGATGGACATACTGAGGAGAAGGGATTTGTGTGCTTGTTGTGATGCTTTGGGTTTTGTTTCCACTTTTAGCCAAAAGAGGGGCTAAAATGCTCTAGTGGGAATCTGAAGTCACGTTATGACCTTGTGTGAGTCACAGCTGAAAGGAAAGCTGCTAAGCCTGGTATTTCCATCTTCTACCCCACTTTACATGGAAAACCCCCTCCAGACACACACCCTACAAAGCCAACGGCATGGGAGAATCGTAGAATCATAGAGTCATTTAGGTTGGAAAAGACCTTTAAGGTCATTAAGTCCAACCGTAAACCTAACACTGCCAAGTCCACCACTAAACCATGTCCCTAAGCACCACATCTACACGTCTTTTACATACCTCCAGGGATGGTGACTCAACCACTTCCCTGGGCAGCCTGTTCCAATGCTTGACAACCCTTTCAGTGAAGAAATCTTTCCTAGCATCCAATCTAAACCTCCCCTGGTGTAACTTGAGGCTGTTTCCTCTTGCCCTATCACTCGTTACTTGGGAGAAGAGACCGACCCCCACCTCGCTACAACCTCCTTTCAGGTGGTTGTAGAGAGCGATGAGGTCTCCCCTCAGCCTCCTTTTCTCCAGGCTAAACAACCCCAGTTCCCTCAGCCGCTCCTCATAAGACTTGTTCTCCAGACCCTTCACCAGCCTCGTTGCCCTTCTCTGGACATGCTCCAGCACCTCAATGTCCTTCTTGTAGTGAGGGGCCCAAAACTGAACACAGTATTCGAGGTGCGGCCTCACCAGGGCCGAGTACAGGGGCACGATCACTGCCCTACTCCTGCTGGCCACACTATTTCTGATACAGGCCAGGATGCCATTGGCCTTCTTGGCCGCCTGGGCACACTGCCGGCTCATGTTCAGCCGGCTGTCGACCAGCACCCCCAGGTCCTTTTCCACCGGGCAGCTTTCCAGCCACTCTTCCCCAAGCCTGTAGCGCTGCATGGGGTTGTTGTGGCCCAAGTGCAGGACCCGGCACTTGGCCTTGTTGAATCTCATCCAGTTGGCCTCGGCCCATCAACCCAGCCTGTCCAGGTCCCTCTGCAGAGCCTTCCTACCCTCAAGCAGTCTGTCCCAACCTTCCCAAAAATGAAAGGTTTGGGGCACTGCACTGCTCATGGACTCTCTCTTGAAAGATCTTCATTTGTGCAGAGCTCTTAGTATCTCTCCTCAGCCTCATCTGCTCTGAGAAACACAGCAGAACCTGGATGTCTATTCTGGTAGTTGCAAACACCGTGCAACAATAAATGGCTGTGCCATTCTTGCTCGCAGTCAGTACAGCCTCACAATCACTCAGGGTCCTGCAGAGGTTGCTGAGACCAAGAAAAATGCTTGTGCTGGTGCCTGCAGGGAGCAGGGTGAGGAGAGCAGGCAATCCTGCAAGAGGCTGCAGTTCCTCCCCATCCCATAACCAGGTGGGTACAACAGGACAGACAAAACTCATGGCAGGGAGGAAGAGGACTCGCTGCAAATTCACCCACCTGAGAACGGCATCCTGCGAAAAGCAGCTTTTTGGTTAATAATTTTCCATTTGAAGTTTCCTCCCCTCTGTGCCAACACATCTGCCCTGCTCGTCCCGGAGACACAAAGCAACGGACCATCCCGCCTCGATGCAATTCCTTCTTCCCACAAACCCCACCTTGTTCCTTTCAAACGACGACCTGAGGATTTCATAACGCTGCCGATATGCCGGCGTCATATCGCGAGTCAGCAGCCGGGGAATGAACCCAGGAGCCCGGGGCTGGCAGCGACCCCCCCCGTCCCGAAAAAAGGAGTTTATCCCCAGCCAGCCTCACAAGGGTAAAAAAAAAAAAAATCATGGCAATGAAGAAGAAATACAGCCGGTCACAGCCCTGACAAAATGCCATCCATAAACCATGGTAGCGGGTTCCTTTGCAGACACCGGCGCTCCCTTGCTCTGCAGCGGGGGGCAAAGCATTTCTTTTCCCCCAGGCTTCGTTTCTGCCATTGCAAAAAGGGATGCAATAGCTCTTTCCTATGTGTTGGGGGGGGGAAATAAGTGTTTTCAGACACTTTGCCGCATGCTTTGTTAGAAAATTAAATATGCCAGTGCAGCTTTTACTGCAGATGACTTGCCTGAGCCATGGATTCTTTCAGCAGCATCACTTTTTCTTGGCATGACAAATAAATATTTGGGAGTACCTAAAAGATTTAGATACCTGAGTCTTATTTTCAAAAATCGCTTGACCAGACCAACCTTGGTGAGAGTCAGCAGGTCTCAGTCTTCAGCATTATTTGCGCTTTTTTTTAATGTTTTACCAAATACTTCTTTTTAATGCACCCTGGAACACGCTGCAGAGAGCAGAGCTATTATTTCTGTCTCATTAAAAGCAAAATGACTGAGAATCCACTCCCCAAGTTGCAAGCTGTTAGCCAATACACCAGACTTAAAGTGTGTTTTAGCATTATCATCATTTCTATTTTTCCCACGTAGTTTTACAGGTGCCTGCAAGGACCCAATGATGAGACCCAAAGCTTTGCTGTCGGGTTACCCGAAATACTCTGCAAGAACAGGCTTGGGGAGAACCAGGCACGTACCAAGAAAATTATTAAAGTGAACGAAGGGACCTCGTAGCGCGAAAGGAGAACAGCAGGTTGCAAAAACAAATGAAAACAAAACCCCGCACTTGCTCAACTCGCAGCAATCGCTACAGGCAGGGCAAGAAGAAACAAACATGACCTTCGGCGCATTTTTATTTTTGCACAGCTCTTTTGCAGGCAGCTGCAGGCAGCACAGGCTGCGGGAGAGAGCATCACGTGAGCGGGGGCATTCAGGGCAACGCTGGCCCTCACGTGCAGCTTCGGACATCTCCAGACTTCGGCCCCCGGGCGAGCAGGAGCCGCGGTAGGATGCGAAAGAGCAAACCCCTTTATTTAAGGGAAATTATCATCTTGTGCTGAGACCTAAAAGCACGAGCAAACTCAAATGCAGAGAGCAAACTCTCAATGTGCTTTCCCGACACAGCGCATCATGAGCATCGCTCCATGAACTTCGGCAGGGACCAGGTTCCAGTGCAGGAAAAGATAGACACGCACCCCACCAAGGAAGCCAGAACTGCCGGGGTTTAAAGCTAAAGGTTATTTTTTAGACTTTGTCCCATCAATTGGAGCATCCCTCCCCTGCGACCCTCCCAGAATCTCCCCTTTCCCATCGGGCTGTCCTGACCACTGCAAAATCACTTGCTTCGGCAAAGAGTTCCCCTTCCCTTTTGGCTTAAGTGAAGTAATTGAAGAGGAAAAATTGCAGGAGGAAGTTTGCGCTCCCTCACAGCACTTAACAGCAAACCGAAGCCGGACGAGCAGCCTTCCGCACCTCGTCTAAATTTGGGGTTTTCTGCCCGTGTCTCGTTTCCCCCCTCCCTCCCAGCCCTCGCAGCTGATGCACAGTCAGCGGTACGTGGCATGGAGGCTGCTAGGGGTGGTACCTGCCTTTTCCATGGGCCAAACGACCGCAGCAGGGCCTCGATCTCTCCACTGAGTCACGTCCATCACGCTCCCATCCAACCTCCGCCCCAGCTGCCTGCCCCAGGCACGTCAGTCAGGGGGGAGTTGAAGCACACAGGCTTCAGAAAGGAAAAAGCTAAGCAAAATCCCCGGCAACACCAATAGTTTTGGGCTCAGCAAGAGGATTATTCAGTAAATAGTCATGCTTGCTATAAAAAGGACCGGGCAGGCATGAGCATGCCATGCAACGTCCCGGCTCCTCCTCGCCTTCGGGGCTTGGGGCAGCTCCTGCCCCGGTATTTTCTCCCACCGAGCCCCCTCCTCCAGGATCCTCGTTCAGAAAGCACCACGCCACAGAGAGGAACAAACCGGGCAGCGCTAGCCGAAGCCAGCCCCATGGCGAGGACCTCTTCTTCAATCCAATGCGCCACTGAAGCGTGACAAACCATGTCTACTCAACTCTCCTGGCATCGCAGCTATTCCCCCCAGCCAAGGGGATGCTGCCACCGCCCTCGAACCCCTCCCCTCCTGCACATTTGCAAAGCAAAGGGAGCACCGTGGAAATTTCTCGGGCAACGAATAGCTGAGAAATGGCTGTCGGCTGCAAAGCTGGCTTCATTTTCCAAGTCAGGTTCGATACCTATGTGGGATTTACATATTTGACGGCGCTACGCCGGATAACACGCTAACGATGCTGGACAAGCCCGGTGCTCTGCATTAACCCTTCTCATTCCACAACACGCAGGAGCCCCAAACCCGGCGCCCGCTCCTCCCGGGGCCCATGCACCTTCCCCCCCGTCCTGCAAGACAGGAGCTGCTTCCCAGGCATCGTCTGGGAAACCCTGAGCGCCATTCACAGCCGGGGATTTTCAGCCCCAAAAGACAAAATTTTGTAATTTATTTCCTGCTTGCCAGTACCTGGAACGAAGGCCCGCACACCAAGAGGAACTGAGCAGCCACAGTGCCAGTGCTCTGCAGCACATAAGCGGCTATTCAGCACTTCTCCATTCCCGAAAGCACAGTTCAGACTCAAAAGAATAAATTGTGGGTTTCCCCAAACCGTGGCTTTTTTCCCGCAGCTCGGCGGCAGCAGCACACGGACGGACTCGCTCCCCGTCCGGGATTAGGTTGACATCAAAAGACCCTTTTTGGCCATGGTGCCTCCAAGAAATTCACGGGTGACCAATTAATACTATCAAACCCTCAGCCTGGCACCGGCTTCCTCCAGCAGCGCAGCGGCAGCTCGCCGGGGCATATTTTGGCTGCACGGGGCAGGTTGCAAAGCCACAGCTCTCAGGACATGCGTGGACCGGGGGCAGTGCCTGCCGGGGGATGCTCAGAGCCTTCAGCAAAGGCACCCCAGGACCATGAAGGCGGCTTTGGAGCCAACTCTGGCCGGAGAGAGGTGACACCACACACACACACCCCCCCTGCCTCCGGCTGTGACACCCCCCACCGCCACCCCCGGCTCCGGCCGGGTCCTTCCCCGCTGCCCCCGGTCCCGCCTGTGCCCCGGCTCACCCAGAAGTGGTCCCTGAACCGCGCCTCCCGCATGCTGCCGCCGCCGCCGCCGCCGCGCTCCGCCGCCGCTCCCGGCACGGCCCCGTCCCGCCGGTCCCACCCCGCGGCGCCGTGTCCCCACCCAGTCCCGTCCCCTCTTCCCCCCCTCCCCCCCCCCCCCCAAAACCAGCATGGCTACACCCACCCCCGCCCGCCGCTTGGAGCTCGGCTGGGCGCTCCTGGGTCCCTGCGGGTTTGGGGAGCGGGGCGTGCCGCTGCAGAGGGCACCTCTTCCCGTGGCAGACGGGTGAGATCGGCGGGGGTGCGAGGCACGGTATCGCCGCCCCACGGGGAGAAACCCGCTAGCGACGGTCGAACCCGCTTGACCCGCACGGTTTCACGAAGGAAAGACGGAGCGGAGGGTGAGCAACGAAGGTCGGCGGCTGCACGGCCCTGCCCCACGCAGCACCTTCCCCACGCAGCACCTTCCCCGCCTGGCTTGGCCGGAGGTCGCCGGAGTATTTTGGGAAGGTTTCACCATACGCGTCCTGTTCTTATCCCCAGTTGATCAGGGGACGCTGCCCGGGACGAGACGCTGGGTGAGCGACCTCTGAGCGGTTCTTAAAAAAGGTGAAAGCGGATGAGAGAGGACACTGCGTGCCGGAAAGCCCGAATCACACCCGCTGCCCTAAGCCGCGGCCTCTGCTTTAGCACGGGGACAGCTAAAGCAGCCCAGTAGCGTAAAAAAAAAGGCATTTTCCACTTACTGAAATAAATCTGCTCAGTTGTGGCCTGAGGCCACCGCCACTTGGCAAACGTTTCTGAGGTTTATACTGATGAAGGCAGGTTTGCATGGATTTTGCCTTCAGTGTTCGCGGCTGCAGTTCCCGACCCGTCAGCAGAGGTAGTGTCACGTCTCTTGTTTCAGATCTGAATCAAATCTGCCCAGCTGCAAACACACCAAACGCTCCGAGGTGTGAATCCTGCAATAAATCTTCAAGTTTTCTCCGTCTGGTCTAACTGCGCTGGAAGGGCGCGCTTTAGGACAGGTAGATCGCAGAGGTGATCAGCTCCTGCGCAGGCGCGTCCCGCAGCGGAGCGGGGGATCGCAGCGTACAGGGGGGTTTCCTGAGCCGGGGAAACCCCCCGGGGAGCGCAGGGACCCGCCAGCTCTCACCAGGGCGGCTGGTGAGGCGTGAGCAGGGCCAGGAGTAACGGCGGCCACCCTGCACTCCCACTAAAGGCAGCCCCAGGGAGCGCCAGCAACCAGGAGCACCACGACCAGGACGGGCACGCAGGGCATGGCACGTCAGTTCGCGTGGGAGGGCACACAGGGAGGGCGCCTCTTCGAAGGGGGGGCATTCCACGGCCGAGTGGGAGACTTGGAGTACACGTAACCCAGGAACCAGGCACCGTTCTGTGACCATCGGCAAAGGTCAAGGGCACTCGTCCTACCTGACCCTCGAGGCAGAATGGCGGGCACTCATCTGAGGGTAAAGGCCACGGCTCCAGCTGGGGGGTCTGCACCATCTACCCCAGCGGCGGCTGATGCCTCCACGCAGACGGAACTGCTGAAGGGAGAGGCTGCAGTGCAGACCTCAGGCTGCAGGGAGTGCCTGGACCTCTCTCCTGGGGCAGGGACAGGCAGCAGACCTGCCTGCAAAAGCTGTGCCCAGGTGGAGGACCTCCTGCAGCAGGTGGCTGAGCTGCAGGAGGCCGTGAGAAGGCTGCGTAATATCAGGGAGGCAGAGAAGGATCTAGATAGCTGGTTCCAAGTGCAGTCTGCAGTGGACCCGCAGCCCATGGCCAAACAGCCAAAAACTCCACACACAGAAGGGAGCGGGGGGGCCAATAATGCAGAAGAATGGACGGTTGCGAAGGCGAGGACCAGCAGGAGGAAGAGACTTCCCCCGAAGCCTGAGGTGCCCTTGCAGAACCGCTTCACTGCTCTGCAGGCCAAAGAGGAAAGACGGGTCACACCAGGAGAGGCGCTGGAGCCAAGTAATGCAGCCCGATCTGCCCCCCGTGTAACAACCAGCGCCACTAAGAAAAGGCGACGGGTGACAGTAGTAGGTGACTCTCTTCTGAGCGGTACGGAGGCACCCATTTGCCGACGGGATGCACTCTCTAGAGAGGTGTGCTGCTTACCGGGGGCTCGCATCAGGGATGTCACCGAGAGGCTACCGAGCCTCGTACAGTCCACTGACTATTATCCACTGCAGTTGTTTCACATGGGCACCAGTGACACAGCCAGGAGCAGTCTGGGGACTATCAAGAAGGACTACAGAGCCCTGGGAGCAGCGGTAAGGGATCCAGGAGCGCAGGTAGATTTTTCATCGATCCTGCCGGTCAAAGGGAAGGGGTTTGAAAGGGCCAGTCGAATCTGGCGAGTCAACAAATGGTTACGGGACTGGTGCCACAGCCAGGGGTTCATCTACTTAGACCATGGGACTCGCTGTGAGAAACCTGGTCTGCTGGGGGCTGACGGGGTCCATCTGCCAGAGAAGGGGAAGAGCATCTTTGGTCATGGGCTTGCCAAGCTGGTGAAGAGGGCTTTAAACTAGAGATGCCGGGGGAGGGGAACCTCAATCCATCCCACTCCTACCAGTTGGATGCCAGGGCCAGCACTAGATGCCCAGAGCCTGGAGAAGGATCACAGGTCAGCAGGAGAGCGCCTGAAGAGCAGCACAAAGGAACTCCAGCCAGGGAGACAGCTTCATCGGGGGCCCAACTTAAACGCCTCTATGCAAACGCACGTAGCACGGGGAATAAACAAGAGGAGTTAGAGACGTGCGCACGCCTGCAGGGCTACGACCTTATTGGCATCACGGAGACGTGGTGGGACGGCTCCTATGACTGGAGTGTTGGGATGGAGGGATACAGGCTCTTGAGGAAGGACAGGCAGGGGAGATGAGGAGGGGGTGTTGCCCTCTATGTCAATGACCAGCTGGAGTGCATGGAGCTCTGCCTGGGGATGGATGAGGAGCCGACCGAGAGCTTATGGGTCAGGATTAAAGGGAGGGAAGGGACAGGTGACATTACGGTGGGGGTCTGCTACAGGCCACCTGACCAGGAAGACTGAGTGGATGAGGCCCTCTATAGACAGCTAGGAGCAGCCTCACGCTCACAAGCCCTGGTCCTCATGGGGGACTTCAACCATCCCGACATCGGTTGGAGGGACAACACGGCAGGGCATAAGCAATCCGGGAGGTTCCTGGAATGCGTTGATGAAAACTTCCTTCTCCAAGTGGTGGAGGAGCCAATGAGGAGAGGTGCTGTGCTGGACCTTATTCTCACCAACAAGGAGGGGCTGGTGGGGAATGTGAAGCTCAGCTCAGCCTGGGCTGCAGTGACCACGAAATGGTGGAGTTCAAGATCCTTAGGGCACCGAGGAGGGCGCACAGCAAGCTCACTGCCCTGGACTTCAGGAGAGCAGACTTTGGCCTCTTGAGGGATCTGCTTGGCAGAGCACCATGGGACAAAGCCCTGGAGGGAAGAGGGGCCCAAGAAAGCTGGGTAATATTCAAGGATCACCTCCTCCAAGCTCAGGAGCGATGCATCCCAACAAAGAGGAAGTCAGGCAAAAACGCCAGGAGGCCTGCATGGGTGAACAAGGAGCTCCTGGACAAACTCCAACACAAAAAGGAAGCCTACAGAGGGTGGAAGCAAGGACAGGTAGCCTGGGAGGAACACAGAGAAATTGTCCGAGCAGCCAGGGATCAGGTTAGGAAAGCCAAAGCCCTGATAGAATTAAATCTGGCCAGGGACATCAAGGGCAACAAGAAAAGATTCTATAGGTACGTTGGGGATAAAAGGAAGACAAGGGAAAATGCGGGCCCTCTCCGGAAGGAAACGGGAGACCTGGTTACCTGGACATGGAGAAGGCTGAGGTACTCAATGACTTTTTTGCCTCAGTCTTCACCAGCAAGTGCTTGAGCCTCACCACCCAAGTCGCTGAAGGCAAAGGTAGGGTCTGGGAGAATGAAGAGCCACCCACTGTGGGAGAACATCAGGTTCGAGACCATCTAAGGAACCTGAAGGTGCAGAAGTCCATGGGACCCGATGAGATCCATCCGTGGGTCCTGAGGGAACTGGCGGATGAAGTTGCTAAACCACTATCCATCGTATTTGAGAAGTCATGGCAGTCTGGTGAAGTTCCCACTGACTGGAAAAGGGGAACCATAACCCCCATTTTTAAAAAGGGAAAAAGGAAGACCCGGGGAACTACAGGCCAGTCAGTCTCACCCCTGTGCCTGGGAAGATCATGGAACAGATCCTCCTAGAAGCTATACTAAGGCACATGGAAAATAAGGAAGTGATTGGTGACACCCAGCATGGCTTCACCAAGGGCAAGTCCTGCCTGACCAACCTAGTGGCCTTCTATGATGGAGTGACTACAGCAGTGGACACGGGAAGGGCTGCAGCTGTCGTCTGTCTGGACCTCTGTAAGGCCTTGGACACGGTCCCCCACAACATCCTTCTCTCTAAACTGGAGAGGTATGGACTTGATGGGTGGACCGGATACCTAGCAGCCCAGGCCGATTGTATCCTGGGCTGCATCCAAAGCAGCGTGGCCAGCAGGTCGAGGGAGGGGATTCTGCCCCTCTGCTCTGCTCTGGTGAGACCCCACCTGGAGCACTGCATCCAGCTCTGGGGTCCTCAGCATAAGAAAGACACGGACCTGTTGGAGCGGGTCCAGAGGAGGCCACAAAAATGATCAGGGGGCTGGAACACCTCTCCTATGAGGACAGGCTGAGAGAGTTGGGGTTGTCCAGCCTAGAGAAGAGAAGGCTCCGGGGAGACCTTATTGCAGCCTTTCAGTACTTAAAGGGGGCTTATAAAGAAGATGGGGACAGACTTTTTAGCAGGGCCTGTAGCGGGGTAGGACAAGGGGGAATGGCTTTAAACTAAAGGGGGGTAGATTTAGACTAGATATAAGGAAGAAAATGTTTTACACCGACAGTGGTGAAACACTGGCCCAGGTTGCCCAGAGAGGGGGTGGATGCCCCATCCCTGGAAACATTCCAGGCCAGGCTGGACGGGGCTCTGAGCGACCTGATCTAGTTGAAGATGTCCCTGCCCACGGCAGGGGGCTTAGACTAGATGGCCTTTAGAGGTCCCTTCCAACCCAAACCATTCTGTGATTCTATGAAACTACTCTGTAAGCCCAAGTGGGTTTGAGACCCAAAGCGAGCAGGACAGTGCAGCGTGGATCAAGGCACAGCAGCTCAGGGCAGCATACGCAACTGTCATCATCAGCTCTGCAGCAACAGCCACACATCACAGCTTTGGCGTCACCTGCACAGAGGGCAGGTGTTACCACCACGCTGGCAGCTACATGTCACAGGACACCGTGCTGAAACAGCATGTTTCTGGGATCTTTCTGTGATTTTCTGGATCAGCTCTTCAGCTGATTTAGTGGGATGACCCCATGCATGCTCACAACAGAAGAGCCAACAGAAAACTCTCACCACAGATCCACACCATCACCAGCCACTCGCTGTTTCTCTGCTTTCCAGCACCACCCCGCGGCCAGAGCAACCCACAGCACTTTTTGGGACTTGCGACTGATCCCTCAAAACCAGCCCCTCCCCCCTTTTGCCTGACCGGACTTATTTACCACATGGTGCTTTAATGAGGAAATTATCACCTTCCTATGTCACAGCAGCAACAGGGCAGAAATCAGAACTTTGGAATATTTATCCATTACCAGAAACAAATACATCTCTCTGCAATTTTGGACTAAGACACTCCTGAGCTTGGTGCCTTCTAACTACAGCAGCACGTAAGTAAAACATGACATGGCGACGCCAACAAGTAACCGGGGTTCGGTCACTGTGCAAGAACAGAGTAGCAAGGTGTAAAAGCTGTGCTGGAAGGGACACGTGATGTAGGGCAGCCAGAGCAAAAAGGCTCCGCCGCCGTATTCCCATGCCTGTGAAGCCTCCCAGCCACCTGGAGCTGCGTGAAGAAGAAACAAGATAGTGAAAGACAAGAGGAACTCCACAGGAAGCCCTCCTCCAGGTGCACAGCACCGTTCGAACATGCCAGCTCTTCCCAGAAAGGTGTCTGCCAGTTCTGGACTAAAAAAAAAAAGTGTTTATTTTTTCCTGTGCTGCAGAAGCAAGAGCTCACACTCTCTAAGTACTCAAGGCATTAACAGAGAAGCCTGTTAGCCTGGAACTGCGTGAAAGGATTAGATGAAATGTTTCCAGCTGCTTGTAACACAGCAGGTTTGAACTTGGAGGCAGGATGCTCCTGTGAAGGAATTTAACTGGGGACGGAGTGAACAGCCTCAGCAGAAGTCCTGATCACAGCTAACTGCGGAGCAGAGGCTCCCCGAGGATTAAGGACCAAGTTCCAGCATACCAGGCAAAGTTGAATACACCACACGAAGTGGAGCGACTTTAAACTGAACTTCCCCACATCCCAGATAGAAGTTCTAACACTGGCAAATCTTGTACCTCACGCAGCAATTCTAAGAAATACTCTGTCACAGTATCAGACTGTTAAAGAGTACTCTGAGGTCCAGCTAGTTACCACCCATGACAAGACAGCGTAAACTGCTTCCCCAGTTGTATGCCTTTCTCCGAGATCAGCTGTCTAGCGAAAAGGATAAAAACTGCAAGAGCGACCCTCAGCTCTGTCTCGATGGGAACCGCAGCCTTAGCCACAGAATCCAACTGCTACCCCTACTCGTTCTTCTAAGGGGAGTTTGATCCCCCAACAGTTAAGATGGCTCCTGATTTTTCAGAGTTCAGCGTGTGTCCGGGGGAGTTTAACTCTGTGGTTTTAAAGGCATGTGTTGCTCAAGTAGCCAGCCAGAAAGGCAGTAATTTAGAACAGAATATACATGCCTTTTTACATGGAAACTTTTATTCTCATTGAGATCTGTACATTCAAGTCGCACATACTTTTAAGTCTTTGATGGAACTGGAGCACGGGATCACGACAACAGCCTGGTCTGTTCGAACAGTTAAAGAGTTTATGCCTCAAAAGTAGCCAGGAAACTTGTGACAATTTCCTTCAACTTCGCTTCTGTCTGGTCAGAGATCTTTCCTTCGGTCCTGTTGAAAGACTTTAGTTAAACTTCTGACGCAGGAATAGACATCATGGTCAATCCCTGACCAAGGCAAAGAAAAACTTTACAATGAACCTTCCAATTTCTAACAGAATTAGCAGATGAATTAACGCATTTCTGTTTGATGCATGAAGCTATATCACTGAAACAAACGTCACATCCCTTCTCCTCAAAGTTAGTCCCATTTAAGAACTAAGGTTTGTCAACAAATACTTTCAAAATAGCTGTACGTAGTTCAACAAGGCTCTACTTTCTATAGAGCTATGCCTCAGAGAGGGAAGGCACGTGATTTGACTCATGACAAAACAAGCTAGGGCCAGTTTACAGGACAGGGCTATGGAAATACTCAATCCCCAACAGTCCGCACTCAGTGGCAGGGAAGGCAGTGAGCAGCACTTAATCCACAGTACTGTAATAGCTTAAAGCTACCAAAAGTATGGGAACTGACTAGATTAAGCGATTTCAATATCAGATTAGGCAGGGTATTCAACTAGGTTCATTTTAAGCATCAGCTGGATTTCCTAAGTAAAGACTGGAGACAAGAAGCTGAGCTCTGGAAAGTGCAAGGACAGTAGGAAGGCTGATTTAACCTCCAGTTCTGGTACAGGCAGCTTAAGGCCTGATGTTCTAGGATACACTAAATTAACAGTTCAGTGACCATTACCTGCGCTCCAGCCATCAAGTCAATACCCTTGGGATGAAGCAAGATAAATCATCATACCTGATCGTGGAGAGGAGGGCCTGGTGCTGGCTCAGTACGTGAGCTAGGAAAGCACTCTCAAATTTAGTGATTTTGCTGGGCTCCAGCTTGTCCAAGTGACCTCTTACACCAGCGTAGATGACTGCAACCTGTTCCTCAATAGCCATGGGAACTGCAGAAAAGAAAGCGTTCACGCCTTTGGTAACTCTTACATCGGGAGACACCGGTATTAAATCTACATTTACCATGTCCACAGAATATCTTAATGCTGCCACAAAGACCAGCCTTGTTAGCACAAGAGACTAAGGGGAAATGCAGGCTTGTTACGCCCAAGACACTCACCATACTGTCCTTGTTTGAGAAGCTCTGTCAGACGCACACCACGGTTCAGCAGCTGTTGCGTGGCGGCATCCAGATCAGACCCAAACTGAGCAAAGGCAGCTACTTCACGATACTGAGCCAATTCCAGCTTCATGGTACCTGCCACCTACAACACAAGATACACCTCAGACTGAGTTTGGCCACTTGTCAAACGAGTCTAGTAGTTTGCAGATTATCTTCAGCTGACAGTTGTCACAAGTCAGCTTTGCCTTGCATACCAGTCAAGTGAATCTCAAGATTCTGAGAGATGATTATAGGCATTTCTAAAAATCCCACCATCTGCTTGGCCTTTTAACATAAGCACACTATTCCTCCCTAAAATTGGCACAGCTGATATCAAACCTCTCTAATTCCATATCTGGATTAAGAGAAGTGTGGGGTTAAAGACAGCATTCTCTATTTCTAGTTAGATCAGTACCCAGTTCAGCATACTGAAGCTTAGTCCTACATCTTTATGCAGATACTATTTTCCTTTCTCCCCCCTCTCTCAGCAGGCAATGGAAATATCAAAGAGATCCCCAAAGTTTGTTCTTCTATAATTTC
Source organism: Aptenodytes patagonicus (assembly GCF_965638725.1). NCBI lineage: Eukaryota > Metazoa > Chordata > Aves > Sphenisciformes > Spheniscidae > Aptenodytes > Aptenodytes patagonicus. The sequence continues at coordinate 4,900,627 of NC_134982.1, read as the reverse complement.
ATAACGCTAAGGAATCCAAAGCTTTATTCCCTATTCACAATTCTTTAGAGTGAAATGGGTTGGAAAGCCTACACACTACTCGTCTCTAGTGAGAGGAGGAGCAGCAGTTTCATGCTTACCTGCTTCATAGCCCTGGTCTGAGCAGCAGAACCTACACGGGACACTGACAGACCAACATTGATGGCTGGACGGATGCCTTTGTAGAACAACTCAGTTTCCAAGAAGATCTGTAGGAGAAAATTGGTTTATTATCTTGGTCAGAAGCCTGGAAGCCTCCTCAGAGACCTGCCAGTAAGTTACACAGAAGTACTGGCACGTGAAGAAGATGTCCTACCTGTCCATCAGTGATGGAGATGACATTGGTTGGAATGTAAGCAGACACATCACCAGCCTGAGTTTCAATGACAGGCAAGGCGGTCAGAGAGCCACCTCCAAAGGAATCATTCATTTTGGCTGCTCTCTCCAGCAGGCGAGAGTGCAGGTAGAACACATCGCCTGGGTAGGCTTCACGACCGGGTGGACGACGCAGCAGCAGAGACATCTGACGATAGGCAACAGCCTGTGCGGTATAAAGAAAGCTCTCAGACTTCAGTAGCTCATTTAAAACTTTAAACCTGAGGTGATCTTACAGCTACAAACACCACTGCTAGACTATGAGGCCTATAAACAATGTTTCCTGACCTGTTTGGATAAGTCATCATAGATGATTAACGCGTGTTTTCCGTTGTCTCTGAAGTATTCCCCCATGGAGCAGCCTGAATAGGGAGCCAGATACTGAAGGGGTGCTGCATCGGATGCTGTAGCAGACACCACAATAGTGTACTTCATGGCATCTGGAAAGAATTAGAGACACACGCCACTGAGTATATTACCTCATCATGCCCGTAATCAGCAAATACAACACTCATGTGAAGTACTAGTTGCTGAAGCAAGCCCAGACAGCATCACTACATTGTTACAGGAAAGAACACTGTACTAGATTAACACGTCTGTTAGCTCAACTAACTCAAGAAGTTTCAAGAGCAAGTTCAAGAGCAAGTCTGCAATGTCTAACACTTGCAGACTTCTTTCCCATTTAAAATGAAGTTTAAACTTTCACTAAGACACACTTTGGCTCTAGGAGTAACTCAGCCTAAAAGTCCATGGTTTCCTGGCTGCTGCAAGGCACTACTACCCTTTGTTTCGTAGTCCCAAACAAATTATTGTCATCAAAATGGGTGCGTGTGTGGTGTTTCTGCTAGGCATGACTCCGCTTGATCAGCAGGCAAGAGGTAAAGTGCCTGATCTCTTGCCAGCTCTGTTGACCAAGGTTGCATATGTAACAAGATCACTGTTACTGAAAAGATGCTGTCGTTTAATCCCTTACACTTGGGCAGTGAAGTCTCTCCACTAAACTTGCAACTGCCAGTCACACTGACTTGCATACATGCGAAACAAATGCCAAGTCCATAAATACTTGTAGGCCATAGCTTGTCATCAGGCCTGACTGCCAAAAGGAAGCTCTCAACTCTGCTGAAAAAAAAAAAACCTCAAACAAAACACCACAGGCTGACTTTTCCAGAAGCAATTCAGCAGTTTTGGGGCCTTATACCAGTCTTCTAATGTGATGTAGCAAAAAGGAGTTTTTTTTCCCCAGATACCTAGAAAGATTTCTTGTCCACAAAAGCAAATAGTTCACTCATTTAATAAGAATTCTGTCTATACTTGCAGCTAGGAGAGGTCATAGTAGTAGTCAGCATTATAAGGAGAACAGGATGTCACTAGTTGCCAGGCTCAACCGTCTTCAAAAATCTGTACCTGCATCAGTGAGCCTCTTCACCAGCTGAGCAACAGTAGATCTCTTCTGGCCAATTGCAACATAGATACAGTACAGCTTCTTTTTCTCATCTGTTCCATCATTAAATCGTTTCTGGTTGATTATTGTGTCAATTGCAATGGAAGTTTTCCTGTGTAACACAGAGGTTGGTAAGTTCAGCTGCCTACAGTTCTCCCAACCTCTATACACAGTTCTGTGTTCGGCTTTGTACATCAGCACACACTGTACTTGAGACTCTGTTTAAGGAAACACTTTTAGCTTGGCCATTTAACTTACCCGGTCTGCCTGTCACCAATGATCAGCTCACGCTGGCCACGACCAATTGGCACCAAGCTGTCCACAGCCTTAATACCAGTCTGCATAGGTTCACGCACAGAGATTCTGGGAATGATCCCAGGGGCCTTTAAGCCAACTCTTCTACGTATCTTAGATGTAATAGGACCCTTAGAAGAGAGGAAAAAACCTGCTGCAGTCTGTACCACATAAATACAAGCAGAAGTAGTAAACACCTAGTTATACTTACCTTCCCATCAATTGGATTGCCCAGGGCATCTACAACACGGCCCAGCAGCTCTTCCCCAACTGGAACATCCACAATGGCACCAGTCCTCTTCACGACATCCCCTTCCTTGATCAGTCTGTCATTACCAAACACGACAACACCAACATTGTCGGGCTCCAAATTCAAGGACATACCCTACGACAAAGATCACATTATCCTGATAAAACCCATACCGACATTTACGAAAATTTTGACAGTTTAATACCGATGTGATTACTCTACAGTGTAGAATATCCAGCATAACCTACCTCAATCTGATTTGTAACAACAGTCAATGTTCTGCTTTTATGTACAATGCGTGTATATTCTTCCATACTGGTTAGAGAACCTGCCTAAGCCTTCAGCTTACTACATAACTATACTTGCAGCAGTCTAGCATTCAGTCATTTCTCTCTCTAAAAAGAACAGAAAGGATAAGCAGGGTTCAAATACAACATTTCTGTCTTGCCTAGGAACTGGACAAGGGAAAAGCACTGGCTTTTTCTCTGCCTAAGGCGAGTTAGGCCATTAAAAACACTGGAAGAGCTGTTGCAGTATGCTCGGAACAGTCAGACAGCTTTTTAACTCTAGTCGAGTAGACTCTAAGTAGTCAGCAAACTGCACACTGTATTGGAGCAGAGAGGCTATTATTCAACAGTACACAGAAAAACCAGCCTGAAACCAAAGAAAACAAAACCCAATGCCAGATTAGTTCTTATACTTCCCAGATGAAGACAAATAAAGCTCAAATGTTGGCCAAGAACCAGATACTGATACTGAAAGCAAAGTGTTACAAATTCAAAGAATATTTGCTTTTGTAGTATCATTTCTAATAGTTACTATGTATTAAAGTTTTAATGAAGTCTGTAAAGAGTCCATATGGGTACCTCCAAGCATAGCCTTATGTTCTCCTTAAAAAAAGTAGTCTTTATATTTCTAGGCTAAACAAACTGCTTTAGTGAAAGCTTACCTTCAGTCCAGAAGAGAATTCAACCATTTCTTCTGCTTGGACATTTCTTAGGCCGTACACACGGGCAATACCATCACCAATTGAGAGCACACGGCCAGTCTCTTCAAGTTCAGCAGAGGTGTCAGCTCCCAAAATACGTTCCTCAAGAATAGAGGATACCTCAGCAGTACCTGGAAAGAGACATTTCAAACCAGATTTAGCACATTAAGGCACAGTATGAATTCAGTAAGCTTGTCTTGAATTCACAAGCCAAGGTATTCTTTCTCAGGTGTGCCACGAGGTCTAGCAAGTAACACTCTTCCTTACGTAGGGTGCATAAGATAAATAACAGCTTCTGTATTCACAGCCAATAAAAGCAGCTTCAACTCATCATTATGAGCAGCTTCAATCAAAACACTGATGGCTGTTTAGTTATCAATTTCCTTCATTATGTCCTACACTATTAGCAATCTCTCCCCCTAGAAAGCAATTAGATTAAATAATTAGCCTTAGCTCAGAAAGAACAGACACACTAGCTCCGCTTGCAGAGCATTTACTTAGACTGGAGGCATCAAAACACCCTGTCAACTGATTTGTAATCAAAGATCCAAATATATTTAAAGGAACTCAATACATTTAAGGAGCAAGTTGTTCGATATAAGCTACAAAAATGTATTCTCCATCTTCCTCAAATTTGTTTGGCAGGGTACCTCCAACAACTTTTCATTTCCTCACCTAGGGAACAGTAAGTAACACTGAAATTGTGATTTCCTAATAATACCTTTAATCATCCTAAACCACTTCAGAAATTGTACGTGAATCACTACCAAAAATACAGCTATGCAGTGCCACTGCCTCCTCTAAACACCAAGATGCTGGCAGCAAAAAAGTTATACTCAAGGACACAAGGTCAAACCCAGGCAGGCCTGGGAAAGTCATCCATACCTTCATACCATTACAAACAAGACAGGAAACTGGAATTGGAGGCATTTTTTCAAATAATTCTGCAGGAGTTGAAGACTGAGTTGAATCCTCGTGAAGCAGATAAGCTGTGTAAGCCAACTGACATGTGACCACTCCTTTGGTTTGGGCATAATTTGAATAGTTATTAAAGTGAAATCTCCGGGATGTGACTGTGCAACAGACAGTTCACTGTTAAATACTGTCAGTACATAAATGTACTCATGTGTTCTATCAGCTGACACCCCCCCTCCATATTCAAATTCCTTTTTATCTGATAGAGCAAGTTCTTAAACCGCACTCTTATATGAAGACCTTTCTCAGACTCACCAGTTTTCTGAAAGCATGTTTTGGAGGCATGGATGTTTCTTGTAGCAACAAATGCTGCACCCAGGGTGTTTCTGGCAATCTAAAATAAGTAATTGATTCAGTAACAGTGAGATTTCCTCAATCTTTAAAAAAAATGTTAAGAGATAACACACTGAAATTTTTGATCATGAGCTTATACATTTAACATGTCTCAGTTTTGAGTTGCGCTCCACAGCACTCCATTCACAACTTGGAGTTATGGAACCAAGTCCAGCACCACTAAGGAAGGACAGATGGTAAAGGAGATTGCTCTAAATTACTCGCTGCATTTTTCTGCATTGCACTGATGTCACCAGCCCAGCACCGCAGCAGCTCGCAAAACAACACCTCCTCTCGTTTGCCACCTTTACACTGAACATCAAAAGCTTGGGGCGTAAAGAAATCAGTGCACCCCTCATGGTTCTGCACAAGGGGGAAATATAAGATTGTGCACTCTAATGGTTGGCCTTTGTAAGAAAAATCTAACTGCAGAATTTCTGAAGTATAGCTAGAACATATACCACAGCAGAAACGAAAAACAATAAATCTGTGATAATGAATGCATTTAAAAATTATAATGCTACATCCCAAGCAAAGCTACCAGTGCAGTCCCATGCAGCGTTAATTCTATTTCTCTGAAAGCCTGGGCAGGCCTCTCCTCCATTCACCTTCACAAGGGACACCGGCCAGGAACAGATTCTGACAGATCTTCCCACCCTCGTTCTCCCCACAAACACGGGGAAAAAAATGCCACCTCGCAAAGCCTCACAGCTCAAATCCCGAACCCTGACTGGGATCTAGGAGCTTTCAAACATTAACCTGAACCCCAACAGTGCCAATCCGCATCCCCGGGGAAGGACACGCCGTCCCCTAGACCACCCCCCCCTCCCAGGGTGAGGGCACCCTCGCTCCTCAGTTGGGGCCCCGCTGGCACCCAGCGCTGAGGCGAGCCCCCCCACACACACACACCCCGTCCCAGACTCCCGAGAGCGGGAGGCCGCGGCCCCTCAATGTCACCGCGGCCCCCAAGATGGCGGCGGCGGCGGCGCCCGTCCCTCCCCTGCCCCCGCCCGCTCCAGAGAGGAGAGGACGCGCTCACCAGGCCGGCCTGCCGCGGCAGGGAGCGGGCGAGGGCGGCAGCCACGCGGGCGGAGAGCATGGCGGCGGCGGCGGGCGGCGGCTCCTCCGGAGAAGACAGAAGCAGACGGGAGGCTGCTGCCGGCCCCGCGCTCTCTCCACAAAATGGCGGCGGCACGCTCCGCCCCTTTTGGCGGCGAGGCCACGCCCACGGCGCGGGGCGGGGCGCGGCCAGGAAGTGCTTCCCCCGTCGCTCCCGGCCACCTCAGGCGTCCTGGCGGCTTCCTCCTCCCTGCGCCTCTGTGCGTTGAGGGGATATATAGATAGATATATATATATATATATAAAATAATTTAAAAAAAAAAAAAGGCCGAAACGGGGCTTTCAGAAAAACACCCCGTTGCGGCAGGTGCCCTTGAAATGGCCCTCGGCGGGCGGAAGGGGAGGGGAGCGGCGGCGGCGGCGGGGCTGGGGGGCGTGAGGTGGGCAGGGGCCGGTGTGAGGCGCAGGGGGGCGGGGAGCGAAGGCCGTGGGGCAGCCGGGGGGCTGGGGACGTGCTGGTTATTTCAGCCGTCGCTTCAAATGCGGTAAAACTGCCTGGGAAAAAAAAAACCCACGTTGATTTAAATAACCCGTTTAAGCCTCGTGCGTTTGCGCTTTATTGCTAAAATAAAGCAGTATCAATTATCAATTGCAAAAGCAATTATCAGGGATGATAATTAACCATAACGGTGGTTCCTTGGTAATTGTTTAGAAGATTTGGCTCAGAAGATGCGTTTTTATGGCGTATTTTCTAATAAGGAGCACAGCTTTTATATGAATTTATGTAAGCGGCGATATACAAGCTGTTCAAATTTTAATTTTTACCCTTTAACTTAAAAATACGATTTAAGCCTCTTTCATGAAGGGCTTTATATGCCTTTATTTGTAATTTGCCGTATGATATGTATGAAACGTACAATTCATCAGAAAACGAAGTCCCCTCAAATTATTTTACTGATTCAAGACTATTTTCTTTAAAGCACTGGGTACAGGGGAAAAGCAGATTCTTTCAAAACGCTTGGAGCATTTAAATCCGCTTTGGTAAAAGCGTTCACGGCGGCTCGTGGGCTGAGCTGCTTTATTAATTATTTTCTCTGTGTTTCAAGAATTTTAAACTAGGAAACTGGGTCCTGCTGGGCTGGGTGCGAGCGCCGCATACCCCCCCCCCCACCGAACTACAAGTCCCAGCAGGCCCCGCGGTGCGGCGGCTGCGCGCGGGGGAAGCCGGGATGGAGGCGGGAGGTTCGCAGGCGGCGGAGGCCGCTATGGAGGAGAAGCTCCAGCGGGTAATGGTGGGGCCGGGCCGGGCCGGGGCTCTCACGGCGCGGGGTTTGTGGAGGTGGCCCCATCCTCCGGCTGCCCCTCACCCGCCCGGGGGCTCCTCCCCGCCGGCCTGGCCCGGGCCGTGGTGGAGCGCGCCGGGCGGGCCGGGTGCCGTGCCCCCCGGGGCGGGCTGCGGGCGCCGGGGAAGGTACCGTGCGCGGAGCCGGCCCCGGTGCGTTATCGGAGCCCTCGTCCCGCTCTCCCGAGAGCGTCTCTTTCAGGCCTTAAAGGCGAGGCACCCGAGCGGTCGCGCTGAGGGTTTTGCTGGGCCCTGGCAGTCGTCGCTCTGCCTGGCTGGCGCTCAGACGTGCGCGGTTCGGGAGGAGAAACGAGCCCCCGTCGTTTTCTTGCCCCTTTAAACGTTGGGGGGACGGGCAAGACGTGGTCGCTGGGTGGGTTTTGCAGCAGTAAAGTCTGTGTTCACCCACTTCATCCTCTGCTACCTACTAGGTAACAGCCTGAGCTCACTGACCCTTAACCCGCAGCTGGTTTAAGATGCCAGGTTATGAAGATCTTGGGTGCCTGAAGTTTTTGCATTTCAAATCATTGTCCCTACAGAAGGTGGCAGAAAGATGCAATTCATCCTTTGATTGTGAACCTGGCATTTTTGCAGTATTGGAGTTTTCTTCTACATATAGCTAGTGCTGTTTGCTTCTAAGGGCTTGATGGTTTTCTCCCCGGCATAGTTCAGGGTGATGTTTGCTGTGTACAGTGTATGTAGCTGAGATGCTGGTATGGTAGAAGCATAAAGAAGGACGTGCTAGAAAGAAATGTCTTTTCAAGTTACAAGGCTGGGTCCTTTTCCATGATCAGGTTCCTTAGATAGCCTTAGACAAGAATTTATGTCTCCTCAGTGTTGAACTTCCATGTGTTCAATTACGAACAGTCATAATCTAATCTGTGAGAGCACTGTGTTGGTCTCTCTCCCATTTCTGACCTTCTTTTCAGTGGTAGAAATCATGCTCTGCAGGGCTTGTGCCTGCACATTGTAGTAACTCTTTCTCCCCTGTTAGCTCATAGAGACTGTTCCCAACGATAATGGTTTGGGCAGTTTTATCCCACGCTGCTTCAGTGCAGTTTTTACCAGCTGCCCAAATACCCATTTAACATCTGTTGGATCATTATTATGCCTGTAGCAAACAGGTCACGTGAATAAAAAGATAAATTTTATCACTTGGAGATAAGCAGGTGTCCAGTGAAATGAGGGAGATTAAAAGGGAAATGGTTTTCTAAACTGCCGAGGGTGTTTGAAGAAGAGACAAAGGAAGTTGTCTCCTGTTTTTCCACCCATGTCTCGACTGCTGCAGTAGGAGTTATTCCTCAGGAACGCAGACCTTGCAGCACTTCACATTTCTCACATCTGTTAGCTATATTCTGTCGTTTCACTTGACCGTTTACTCTTTTTTTCCCTTCTCTGGCAGGTTACTTTATGGCTAAAGAAAATATATGGGAATCAGCCTATCCCACAGTACGAAGTGAATGCAAGGACAGTTGATATCTTGTATGAGCTTGTAGAATGCAATGAAGCCAGAGACAGGGACGTTTCTTTGCTGATAGAGGACATGAAGCAGAAGGCAGCAGAATATGAAGCAGAAGGTGAGTTTGAAGCTCCAGTTCTCAGTTCCATCAAAGTTAGTTTTTCTTAGTGACCCCAAAGATTGTCTTTGTTAAAATCTTACAAACAAATAAATAAATATATCTCTATATGTAAATAAATAAATGAATATATATATAATTGGAATGAACTCAGCTTTTGTTCTGGTACAGCTTTTACTACAATGCATCCCATGCCTTCCTTTCAGCAAAATTTACGGTGACATAAGGTTGGTCAAGAGCAATTTTTTAAGCCATCTTGAGCAGGCTGTAAATACGGACAAGCAGATTAATTGCTAAAACCTCCTAGCCTGCTGGGCTGAGTAGCACAACATTGAAATATTGGCTGGATAGGCAGCAACCCTACAGCTGATTTAAGAGTCTGAGCTGGTGCTAATCCACTGTTAAGGAAAGCGCCTGAGGAATCTGAAACAACAGTGAGGTGATTAAGTTATGCTCCAGCTGTCCAGAGTGAGTGTTTGATAATGTGGTGTTTTTGGAGCAAGTGAGTGGTTCAGGGGACGATAATACATTTTTAACACACATATTAAAAGAGAGAGTCCCATCTAGGCCTTAAAAGAACAATAATATAAAAAAATCACTATTTTGGGTTGTATTTGTTTTCCAGCCAACTATCTACAGGGCCTTCTCGCAGAAAGCCTAGATCTTTCCCTATCCAGTCTGTCCAGCGAAGGCACCAGCTACCTCAATGTCCTGGTAAACAGCGCAATGACACTTGAAACGAAGGACACTTCTCTTGCCAGGTAATTATTCCCAGTGTGCATCAGGAGTCATAGTCTGTGCTGTTTCCCCTCTGGTTTTTCAATTCAACAGTTTCAAACTTGACTTTCACACCAGGAATCTTACTTGTCCAGCTTCTTTTGCACCCCTCGGGCAGCTTTGGAGGACATGGGAACTGAGCACAAAGCTCAAACTCTTGCTTATCCCAGCAAAGGAAGCCTCTGAAGCCTGAGAGGTGCCTCAACCACAGTTAAATCCCTCTTTTGCCCCTGCTTTTGTGGTCAGTGGCTGCAGGATGCTGCCACTCAGACTGTCGTGCCAGGTAGCACAAGCCTAGAGCAGGCTTCATACTGCTTAGGCAAGGACTGGGGAATGGTAACTGGTCTTTGTCTCAGCTCCTCTTTCTTCCCTCTCTTACCTGCCCTCAATGTAAGGAGATTTCCTTAGCTCAGCCACAGAGAAATGGCAGCTGTTAGTCTGCTCTTCCTGGGCCACCCTCCCTAGCCTGGCTTTGACCCATAACACAGCAGGTTTGTGCTGAGTGCTGGCAGTAAGGAAGGGCCAAAATCTGCCTATCCAATTTTTGTATGATGTTCAGGAGCTTGGCTCTTACAGCGCTTCTCCTGAGCTGGAGGGGCAAGCAGCTTTGAACCATTTGGGAAGAGACTGAAATGCTGCTGGGCATGTCTCAGGGATGTGCATTTTCAGGGACTGAATGCAGTTTCTCTCAAAGGCAATTTGGCAAGCCAGGAGCGGAGCATCTGATCATGCCAAACCCAGTGGTCATATTCACTAGAGTGCCAGGTCTTATTCGCTTCCTCCTACTGAGATTGCTGGGCCATTTCCCCTTCCAGATGAAATCTGTGTTAGTTAAGGGAAGCAAATACCCTTAGTGACTTATTTTACTTTCTTACTCTAAAATAGCTGGCAGTTATCTGATGTATCATAATATGAGAACAAGGAGAAAAAAAAAAAGTCATTTGTGGAAAGTGTGGAGAAAATAGTAATAATTCTGAGTTTCAGAAGAGCTGACTCCTGAGCATTCCCACTGAAGCTCTCTTTTCACCAGCTTCTTCTGTGCCATCAATGATATGACTTCGGAGCTGTATGCAACAGAATCAAAAAACAGAGAAATGGAATTGGAATTGACCAACATTAGGAAAAAATTAACGGCAGCGCTGATGCTGGAAAAGCAGTTAGAGGGGTGAGTAATGCATGAGAAAAGGGAAAGATGTGAGCAATACTGCTGATCCCTGCGATGTGGAACATTGGTTGTGATAACTAATAAGGATAACTGAATTTTCAGGGTTTTGACACATCTAATTCACAATATTTGGGAGTGTCTATCAAAAGCCATGTGCTATGGACACGCTCAGCAATCAGAAGGGATTTGGGGTACCATCAAACCCATTATTTTAAACCAAAAATGGTCTACAAGCAGTTTTCAGGCTGGCATCTTCCACCGGTTGGCTTTGTCTGAGGTTGAAGGCAAACCTGATTTTCTTACCACATTTAGCACAGGCTCTGTAGTCAAGAGTGAAGGAGCCAGGCAAAACAAAATCCATTCCCAGGTAAGAATTTCCTTTAACCAGTGTGCGGGAGACTTAAAAGAAGAAAAAAAAAAAATCGGTATCAAGTCCACTCCCTGGAGGATGCAACCTGAAGTGCTTTGCCAAGCATAGCAGGATCAACCCCTGCCTTGAGTGGCGATTGGCCCAGATGATCTCCACAGCCCCCTTCCAGTCTAATTATTTTCTGGTTTTTGTCTTTTAAAGTAGTAATTGCGGTGCTGCTTGTAGCAAAGATACCAGCCCTGTGTGCTTTGTGCAGGTTTGCCGTGGCCCCTCTCTGTGATCATAAGTTTAGCTTGCGTAACAGGTCCCTAACTGAATTAGGGAACTATGCAGAAGACTATTTCTCTTTGCCTTTATGCAGACGGCTTTCCCCTTGGCCTTTTTTTTTCCCTGGCCTTTGGGACTCTGGATGTAACAGCTGCGGATGTTTCCACTGGGAAATCTCACAGGGAAACGCAAGTTTTTCTCCGTTCTCTCCCTTCTTGTGTTGGTTGTATTACAGGGTTTAGCTTGAGCATTTGTAGTTGTCGTGCTTTAACCCCAGCCAGCAACTGAGCACCACCCAGCCGCTCGCTCATTCTCCTCCCTGCCCCCAGTGGGATGGGGGAGAGAATCGGAAGAGTAAAAGTGAGAAAACTCGTGGGTTGAGATAAGAACAGTTTAATAATTGGAATAAAGTAAAATAGTAATAATAATAATGATAAAAGAGTATACAAAGCAAGTGATGCACGATGCAATTGCTCACCACCCGCCGACCGATGCCCAGCCAGTCCCCGAGCAGCGGCCCCCCCCGGCCAGCTTTCCCCAGTTTATGTACTGGGCATGACGTCCCATGGTATGGAACGTCCCTTTGGCCAGTTTGGCTGTGCCCCCTCCCAGCTTCTTGTGCACCTCCAGCCTGCTCAGTCAGTAGAGCATGGGAAACTAAAAAGCCCTTGACTAGTGAAAGCACTGCTCAGCAACAACTAAAACATCAGTGTGTTATCAACATTGTTCTCATCCTAAATCCAAAACACAGCACTGTGCCAGCTACTAGGAGGAAAATTAACTCTATCCCAGCTGAAACCAGGACAATAATTAAGCAGTATTTGTATACTGGTATCTCTTTGGATGTAAAAGTTGGTTTCTTTTTGGTTTTTTTTTTTAAGGGATCTTAAAAAAACAGAGGAACGTCTGGAAGTAGAAAAGGCCAAAGCTGACAGCCAATCCCAGAACTTGAAGTTCCTGAAAGATAAATCTGAGGATTTAAAAATCAGGATCAAGGCTGCTGAGGTAGATGGAAGGAATTTTCTAACAAGACATTGTGACAGGATGGCACAGTCATGGTCAGTCGGGCCCAAAATTGTAGTTACGGAGACATCCCAGGAGCTTCCTAAACTCCAGGACTGAGGACTCTTGGGCTAACAGGACAACATGTTACTGCACGTCAGTTGTTCCTGCTATATTCATGGTCCCTCCCTGGGACATCCTATGATAAATGCAAGGACACTTTCTCTTCGTTCACCGAGAACTGTATTAGCTCAGACCACCTTGTGCTTACTGTGAGGTACTGTCATATAAGAGTATACACACAGCTACCAGTAGAGCAGCTGATTCGCTGAGGTAAATTGTGTGTCATAACTCTGAATATAGCCATTTTTTGAAATTAATGAATGATTAAACACAGAAGGCAGAAGTTGTACTGTCTTCTCCTTCACGTTTCCTACATGATGGACATGTGAATGCTTCATTTAACATTTGGATGCTGTCCGATACCTTGACAAATATGAGCTGGAAAACATTGTATTAGAGTTGATGACATTTTACTGAGAAGCCTCTTCCCAGCCTTGCCATGTGCTCTTCTCCCAGTAGTTTTCTGGAAAGACTTGTTATTCTTGATACAAATTTTAGTAGCAACTGATTTCATATACCAGCTATAGCTGCGGTTCAAATAGCACACGTTTCTGTTGTTGACAAACTGTGTTCTTGTTTGCCTGTTTAGATCAAAACCCAAGGAAATGGTAAAATCTTTCCCCTCCCCGTTATATTTTGTGGTCAGTTATGAACGAACTCTTTCCTGTTTGTAGGAGCAGCTTGCTGCCACGGGGTTGAACCAATCGCTGACACACGAGTCGCTCGTGAGCCTGTCTGAGGTAGGTCTTTTGGTACAAGATGGACGTTTCTACGGTGCTACAGACCAGGCTTGTTTGTTGGGTGGTTTCAGGAGATGTAGTTTGCCATTTGGTTACCAGAACAAATATTAATGGTGAAAAGAAGCACAAATAAAAATCCCGTAGACAGATACCTCTGAACTGGGGTATGCTGGATGGGTTTGTCTCTCCTAGAAACTGAGAAGCATCTATGGGTGCTGCAGTGGTACCTTTTCTTCAGGGTTAGATGTGGGCTTGTTTTGGACTCGGGAAGAAGCTTTCCTTCTGGACTGATTGAGGGGAACAATTGGAATCTTTATTTTTTTGTTGCCTTTTGTTTTTCCCTCTCTTCTCTTTCTGCCTTTGTAATTAGGAATGTAGCCTACTAGAGAATTTCTATGAAATAAGTTCCCTGCCACTGAAGGAGAATTGGCAGCCTGTGATCTGCCTCCTCTCTCTGTGATCTGTGTTGTAGAATGGATGTTCTGTGGACTATATCCTGTTATGTGGCTACCTGTGTATTGCAAGTACTTGATAGAATCACCTGGGTCATTCTTTCTAGCTTGTGTGAAAGAAACCGGCTTTCAAACACTTCAGAGCAAGGGGAGGAGGTCAAGTGAAACCCAAATTCTGAACCACTGTGTGCTTTTTTTTCCTTGTGTCTTTAAATATAACTTTTTTCAGCTGTACTGTAAGCCCAGCAGGATAATTTGTTAAAGGAAAAAGCACATTTGAGTTACTAGCTATAGATTCCCCAGCTTTGTGCTGAAGCATTTGTACACATGTAACATGTAATTGGTGGTGTTCTATCTGCACTCAGCACACTTTAATATTATTTGCTATTACTGTAATGAGAACTTTGACTTTCTCCCCATTTCTTTGCTAGCTTTTCCTGCATGCTAGTTAGGTTGAACAATGAAAATGTGGTTCCTGATTTATGTTGTCATTCTCATGAACCAGCACTGGGTGGCAATGTTTACATTGCACAGTGTTTCAGAAGAGTACTAACCAAAAACAATTTGTGTTGGAATTCTACATACAAAAAAGTCATAGGCAACGTTCTAGACTTGTCGTCTTCTAGAACCTGAGCGTAAGGGCAGGTCTGACTCCCTGACATTTCTGTATCTGCTCTGCCAAGAGCTCAGTGAATTGGGCAGCGCAAATGATTTTATCTTTGGAGTGCATTTTTTTACTTTAAGTTGATTATTTGAAAAGAGTTGAGGGCTGTGGAGGGCGCTCAATTTTCAGCCCCAAAGAGACATTATTTCCCCTTACTAACAGAATAAACAAGGCAGTGCAAGTGTAAGGGGAGTCTTTTTGCTGCTGCATGTGCAAAACTGTTTTCACACAGAAGCCATAGGCATGAGAATGTATCCCCTTCCTTGGGGCTCAGTTCTCTCTCTGGCCTACAGCAAGGTTGACAGTGAAAGTCCTCTGGTGGATTCTCATTTGAAATCCCCGCTCCTTTCAGGGAGGTGAGATCAGGCGGTTATACTGTAAGAAAAGTATATCTGAAGATGTCTTCAGAACAAAGAAAAATTAATTGATACCTCTGTGTAAGATTTGAACTGGGTTTGACTGATAATGAATAGCAGATCTTTAGTTTTTCATGGGTTTTAAGAAGGATCATGAAAGCTCCCACCAACACCTATGAATTCTGAAATGCTGTAGATAATTGTGGATCTATTTCACGGATTTATATCACTTCTACAAGTAAGACTAAAGAATATAATCTGCTTTGCTTTGTTCACAGCAACTGGCTGCACTGCAGGAAGAAATTGTGCCTTTGAAGAAGAAACTGGAGTCCTACCTAGATTTAACTCCTGTAATTATTTTTTCCCCTGTTCTATTGTATTTGCCATCAGATTAATTTTAATGGACTTCAGAATGTGAAGGGTATTGTTGTGATGGTTTCAGTGGACAGGTAGATGTCCTACAGGGCTATTAATGCTGTAAACAGAAGACTTTACTTAAACAGAAGGCTATCTATCCATTAATCAAAGCCAAGAAATTAAAGTTTGCTTACCAGGCAAACTTTGTTCTAACAAAATGCACAGATTTGCTGGGTGAGCTCAGTATCAAGGTGACTTAGCTAGAAATTAGACAAAGAAATGTGGAAGAAAATATAATTCCTTAGTATAACAAATTTTTTGAGACTTACCGATATATTAGCTATAGATGTCATCAGGCTGTCAATATGGTAGACGCAGCACATTGTGCAGAGGTTGGAGCTCCGAGCAAGATTTTAACGATTATGAAGAAATAGCCAAATGTAGGCGTTGTCCCCTAAACAGGTACTCTAGCTTGTGTGAGTACTGGCTGCTCCATCATTTTCTTTGATTTCTCTTGAGGGTGCTGGGTATTCAGCTCTCTGAAAACGTAGGTTTCTCATTTAGGTGACTAAATTGCAGTTCTGAAAGCCCCTGTCTGTGTATCTTTTCTTCATTTTATATTTTGGCTATTGTCACTATTGGTCCCTGTGCTAGGAGTTACTATCAGACTGCCGTGTGAAGCATCTGTTGTAAAAAAGATTTTAAATTCGAAAGCTTGTTACAAAAGACTGTTTCAGTTAAGGGTAATTTTGTGAACAACTTTATAGCGGCTTAAAGAAGTCATGGGTAAACAGGGCTTTAGTCCATGAAACAGGTGGCCTTGGCTTTGTGCGACATCTGTACATCCCCACCTGTAATATTTGGGACCACTAAACCCAGGTATTTCCAGTCTCCTTTGGAAGATTGCCATTGCTTTTGCAGATAAGTATTAAGGACTTTTCTTTGTCATTCAGGGGAGAAGTAGCAAAAACTGGAGCGAATAGTTGAATGGGGTTTGGTTTTATTAAATACAATTGTGACTGTCTAGTTTACAGCGTTGTATTTGAGTTACTTGATGTGGCCCCTGTTACCTCCTCACCTGAGCATGCCACAGCCTTTAACAGAGCTAACCTCAGACCTTTCCATTTAAGAGGTGAAAAAGATTTATTCCAGTTCTTACAAATGGGGCATAGAGGTCCAGAGAAACAATGAGACTTGTCCAAAATCACACAGAAACTCTGCGATTCATCACGTCCCTTGTATTATGAACTAGGGTAGGGACCTGTCTGCTGGGCCACACTCCTCCCCTCACCTCCTTAGCCCCTCCATCGAGTTCCTGCCCCTCAACACATCTCCCTCATACAACTACTGCTGTCTCCCTCCTAGAAGAAAAAGATGAAGGGAGAGGGTGGGACTGCTTCTCTTTTAAATCCATCTTACTCCAAGAGGCAGCTGCCTCCTTTCCTCAAGCGAAACAGGATGTTCAAATTGGATTAGGTTCTCCAGTTCCCCCCTCCCTCCCCTCTTGCTGTCAGGGAGAGAGCCCCGATGCCTCGCGTCTGGTGCAGGCAGAAGGGGGGAGGAAAGTTTATCCTTGCAAGCTTATTGTGCTTTGGAAAATTCATGCACGGACGTGTTCAAAATCCAGTTCCTTGGTTGATAGGTTTGGAAAATTGCTAAAAATGGGGGTTTTTTTAGACTTTAGGCCATACCAGACTTCTGAAAAATATGTGATTGCCCAAACCAAACTGATACTAGGCTTTTAATGTCAGTACCTTTTACATGTGAAGGGTGTACACAAAACTGATTTCATTATCCCTGAATTCCTCTGCAGCACATCATTAGACTCTTGCAATGATGCAGGGACTCTGTTTCCAGCTGAAATACTGATTTTTATGCCATTTTCTCTCATTAGAATCCTTCCCTTGCACGAGTGAAGATTGAAGAAGTAAAACGAGAACTGGTAAGAGTTTTTTATCTTTCACAGAGATTTAAATGAGTTGCTGTCATGCCAAAACAAGCTATATGTATTAATTGGTTGTGGATTTATCTACCTCGGATTGTAGTCTTAATGATCTCTAGAGGGAAGTTTTGCTCTGGTAAGGCAGAAGCCATGCATGTTGGTAGGAGGAATTGGTGGAGGAATGGTATCTAAGCTACAAAGGCAGTTGGGCATAATCATATCAGTGGGGATTAGGTATCCAGATCCCTCTGGATTTTGTCTGCTTCACCTGTCAGAATGTTTATTCACTCGGCTGTGTTGCAGCTTATTGGTCTCACAACCTTCCTTGCTGCTCCCGAGCTCTCGGAGGGCTCTAGGGCCCATCTTTTATTTAACAGCTGCCTTGTAGACTGCAACGGGGACCTTCCCCTGTAAAACATCATGCCCGTTTCATCCATGCTTGTGTAATCTGCAGGTGTGGTTGTTGGGAAACATTAATATAAAGCTGTTTGGAAAGTTCATATGAAGCTTTCCTGAGTGAGCCGGGCCACGTTTGAGCATAAAACCTGTCTTTATTTCTTTGGGCTACTGTCTGCTTGCTCATAGATAAAGCACAAGGTATTCAGTGATAAGCCTTAAAGCTGTGATCAAAAATCACAGCCATTTGAGAGTGTTTTGTACAGTTTCAGATGGGACTGCTCAGGTTGGCAAGCCACTTGTTTTTGATTCAGAAATAGAAGCTCACCTTACCAGCCTGGGGCTTTTATCAGGTCGCCTCTGGAGCATACCTGTTCAGCTTGAAGGTGTCTAATATCACGTTGGGGCACAGCATAAAGGCAACTGAGCTTGTTTAGCCCTTCATTTGGAGATTCCTCTGTAGCTGTCGACAGAGACTGCTGCCGTTTGCAGTAGTGAGACCTTCCAGTTCGATACTTGGGTTAATCAGTGCTAATAATATCCCACGGTTTGATCATTGTAGGTATGTTTGTCTAACAAGAATGTAAGAAAACTGTTTCATGGTCACTGATTCTTCTTGGCTTTCTCTCCCGCTAGAATGCCTTGGAGGCAGAGTTCTCAAAGGAGATCGATATGCTGACTCTTGAGATGCCAGAGTCCAGCAAACTCCGGTTCACCTGAAGTGGCCTGCCCATGGAAGAAGATTTCTTTTCTGTTGTCTATTTATTTGCACTAGTAAAGCCTTTTGGAATTCTTACTGTACTTCTGCAGCTTTCTGCCTTACTCTTCTTGCTGTTGGATGGCACACTTGTGACCTTCCAGCAGGCATGCTCATTTTTAGGGGTTCATGTAGCCTTGCATTTGTAAACATCACCTATTTTTCATAAAATAACCCCCAAACTTACTGTTTTCTTTATCAGTTCTTTTTCCATATGTGATACACACCTGTAACTGGTCTCCAGATGGCACCTGCACCAGGAGAGGTCCCCGTCAGGATTTGGTTGACCATTACCACTTAGAATTGAACTGATCAGGGAGTCTGGTCGTCGTCTTTTTCCCTGTCAAGGCTCTGGACTGTGCTTTTTCCTGGAGTCCTTTCTTTGGTGGTGCAAGAACGGTGATGACAGACTCTCTTTACATCTACTAGATCATTGGCTTTTGCTCCCTTGTTTTGTTTTCTCTTGTCATTTCAGGGTTGGGGACACGTAATTTCCCCCCCCCCCCCCCCCCCCCTCGTAGCACATCTGATGTTTACCGAGTTTGTGAAGATGAGTTCTACACTTGTGCCTGCTGCTTAGTTTGAGCATTTTCTTTAAACGGAAGCGAACAGTTGACTTTCTCCTTAACGTCTTCAGCAGGGGTTTGATGTGTTAGTCAAAGTGAACCATAAGGAAATGGCGATCTAGGGCTCAGAACAGTAGTTCCCATTGCCTTCTAAAACCCTGCAGCATCTGAGACAGCCCACAAAGGGGATTTCCTTGTGGGTGTGATGGCTGTCTACCTTCGTGGAAACTTGTTTCACATGGGTCATAGTATTGGCCTCGCAGATCAGCAAATTGTGCTGCTCACACAGGTAGGAGCTGAGGTGAGATGTAGCGGCATCAACCTCCTGAGTTTCTGTCGTTTCGTTGCCATCTGAGAAAATGGAAGCCCACGGCACTAACCTGTAAGGTTTGCCCATGTTCAGGGCTTTGAGGGATACCAGTCTACTGTTGGCTACTTGTTGTTTCTCCTTACATTATAAATAGAGCTAAGCAAATGGAAGTAGATAAATAGCTTTATGGATAGTGAAGCGATAGCTTTAAAAACAAAAAAGAGCTTTATAGTAAGACCTTTCTAGGTCTGAAAATGCACGAATATTTTTGCAGAACCACTGTGGGATGTGATCATTTTGAAGCTAGACCGTCCTTTCCAGTTCTACCTCAAATGCCATCTTCCAAAAGGGTCCCCAGAGCCCTCGTCTTATTCCCATGCCGCCACCACACCAGCCTTAAACACCCCAGCTTTTAAAAGTTGTTTTGTACTAAAGCCGAAAATCTGAAAATCTCCTGCGGATGGGGAAAAATCAAAATCTAGAAATAGCGGCAGCACCTAAGAGCATCAAGCATGGACTAGGGCCCGTTTGTACTGGGCAACATCCAGACTAAATGGCAGTGGTGCTCTCGGTGATAATTGGCAGCTACATCTGTTTGCAATTGGAGTTGCAAAAGATTATGGTAATGATTTAGCATGGTGTGCCTGTCCCCAGGAGCTGTTACTTCACTGCAGAAATTGATTTCACTGATCTGCAGGAAGAGAGATTCTTTCTATTGCTTCATGTCCCCCCTTGAAGCGATAGGATCATGAGGTCTGTATCTGATTATGCTTAGGGCGTAGCTCTGATTTCTAAGAAGCTGCAGGCTCAGAATGACGCTGGTGTCGGTGAAGTGCCGCAGCCTCCTCACCTTGTGACCTTCTTCACCTCGTTTCCTTCACTGGGATGGGGAAGAACTGGAGGATGTTCAGAGGGCCACTGCTCGTGGGAATCTTCGGCCTCATCTTTCATATGCCGGAGGGAGCTGCTGTTTAGTTTCAGGTTTTTAAATCGAGACGTTAGGAAAGGGTTAGTTGCCTTAGTTTCATGGCTATTTATCTTCAGTTCCTTCTGGGCTAGAAATCCAGATGGCAAAAGCGAGTGGACAAGCCATCTTTTGTACACGTGGGCTAGACTGGCTAAGGGGAAATTACCTCGGAGGTAACTGATGTGAAATCTAGGGCAGGCATCGTAGTGCAGGGGTGGCTACAGGTACAGCTACTGCTTACCAAAGAAAAAACCGCCGGAAGAAGGCAAGAATCTGGAAAGAGCAAGAGCATAGTCTGATCTTTCCCCTTGTGGAAGGGGAAAGAAGTCATAGTCTTGAAAGGCATCAGAATGTATAGCTGGGTAGACATCAGAGGACGATTTAACAAGAAAGCCATTGTAAGGCACTGGAGGTCATGGCCTGACCATTAAGAAATCTTAATTACTGGAGGCTTTTAAGAGCAGATCAGAAATGCTTTGCCTAAGTGTTTATAATGCGAGGAAGTGTTGATCATGCTTTGGGATACGAAGATGGATTAGCTGAGTGCTTGAGGATGCTACCAGCCCTGCTTTTCTATGGGAGCCTCAAGACTTACTCAGCTAACGTTAGATGAAGGCTTTTTATCGCACACGTCTAACCACGGCTCGAGGCTTGGGAGGATTTCCCGGGACTGTGGGGCTCCCTTAGCACCACTTCGTCACATAATAACTGCACCAGCTGTGAAACCTGGGGGGTGTTCTCCCCCTGCACCCGCAGGGCAGCTGCACCGCTCCCCAGCTGCTGCTATTTCACAGCACGTGCCGTGTCCCCTTCGTTGGCAGAAAGCCCAGATACAGACAGCGGCAGGGCCAGACTCTGACTCAAGAGCTGTCCAAAGATAACCACGTGCTGCTTCCTAGGATTGGAAACGCAAGGGAAAAAAAAAAATAAAGACCCAGCAGCTGCATTCGAGCTGTGTGCCACGGCTGAGCCATCTGCAGCACATGCACCGTAAATCAGCGGCCAGTTGTCAGGTCGGACAGTTCGGCTTTTGATGGAAAGGAGGAAAGTCAAATCAGGGAGATTTATGCAGCCAGTGGACTGTCGGTAAGACTTTTCAGCTCTTCGGTTATGCGTTTGTGTGGGCAGAGTGCCTTGCGGGGCACGTGGAGACGTCCTTCCTTGCTGTTGGTATTTTGGGGCGGTCCAGCTTTTCCAGAGCAGGGATGGGATGCCGGCGCAGGAACGCCTCGCAGAGGTCCTGCCGAGACAGGCGCACGCCAGCCTGAGTGCTCGGCTGAGAAAATGTTTGATTTTGGGCTTCACCCTCTGCCCTGGCAGCTGTTGAGTGTTTCCAGGGAGGTCACAGCGGGTGGCGAGGAGCTGTGCGGCAGCCTGGAGGGAGGCTGCCAGCTGGACCCCTCGGCTGTTGTATACTGTGAAATAATCACCCAGCTGAGAATGACACGAATGCCTGGAGAGGCCTCCGCTGCTCCAGCCTCACTTCAGATTACATCAGCTGCTCTGCTCTGAACTCCCAGCCTGATTTTTGGAGACACCTGTCTATTAACACCTGCAAGCTGAGAGCAGTTGTGCTTGCTGGGAGCTTTGCGTGGGGCTCCGGCAGCGCTGGGGCAGCTGCCCACAGTGCGGGACGCTGCGGGGCGGGAGCCGGGCTGAGCTGCAGATCCCTTGGTTTTACGGACAAAGTGCAAAAGATGTGCACGCTTTATCACCGTGCGCTCAATTCCTCCTCCTGGAAAATGTGAGGATCCACATTCCACCTGGGAAAAAAAAAAAAGGAATTAAAATTATGCACTAGACGTGAAAACCAGTGGTCAACCTCAAGTGTAAACTCGTATGCGTTTAACCACAAAGTGCCATACTGTTCTTACCAGGCCAATATGCAAAACAGTAATCGCTATAGGAAAAAAATTAGAATTCATCCCCAAATTAGCTAGGGGATAGGGATTTATTTAAAAGAAAACATTTATGTACGAAAACCAGAGTATAAAAATAAAATGCTAGAGAAATACAAAATACGTGGGGCAAAATTAAGGCTACTGAGCTGAAATATGTATCTATTTACTCAGAATGCATTGGATCAAAAGGTGTGGATGGAATCTCTTTTGGCTATATATTTCAGCTAGCGCTATAGAAATACTCTGTTGCAAACATATCATTGTGGTTGCTTTTCAATCTTCCTTTGACTGAAAGTGTTCAATTTTTTTTTTTTTCGTTCATACCCATCCTTTAGTAGGTATAGAGTATTAATATGGGACTTTGTAAATACATAGCATTTTAAAAAATATTAAAATAGTTTCAAGAGTTATTTGAAAAATAAGTTGGTTGCATTTTGGACCGTCTCCAGTAGAATACTCCCAATATTCTCTTGGTATGCAATTCTGTTTTGGGTACTTATAAGCAAAAAATGTGATGTGTCAAATTGTAAGCGTACTGAAGACTTTTTTTAATTACATCTAGTACTGAATAGGTCTTACAGGTCTGGGAAAGATTTTGTATTTCCGAGCTATTCTTTGAATTTTTAAATTACAGGGTCAGCAGTGAAACAACAGTAATCCTGGTCCGTGCGGCCTTGCACGCTGCAGGAAGTCCTTCAGTCTGAGTACGCAGTCGCTGTTAGTAACTTCAAGCGGCTTTAGAAACGTCTTTCCTTCTCTTATACGCTCACTTCATTAAAAAAATTCAGTACCAGGCTGGAAGGATTTCTGCGTCTCCAATTCAGAAGTATTTCTTCTGCAAAAAAAAAACCCCACAAGCGAGTAAGCAGAGGCTTTACCAGCAAGCGTGTGTTTAAAGTAAAACTTGCAGTTCCTTCTCTCTTCGCTGGGTACCACCTACGTGGGAGGATACAGCGCTGCCTCCATCTGCCTTGAAGTCATTCAGCGTTACACCGTCCTTCCTGCACCGTGCAATCTCTGGTTAAAAAAAAAAACAAACCACCAACCAACAACTCCAAAACTATGACCTAATCTAATAAATGCTTCCTCTAGTCCCTTGCTAAAGATGCCTTTAATGCTAATTAAGCAGCACAGCTGCTTAGTTAGCCAATATTGGCTGCTAAAACCCAGCAGCAAGGAAAGATTTTTCTCTCTCTTCCTCCCCCAGGAGCCCTGGGCTGTAGCTCGGGGGCGGGTGAACCCCTCGGTGTCCCGAGCACCTTTCCCGTGGTCCGCGTTCGGCCGCCGCTGGTGGCTGCGGCGGAGCCTGGGTGACTTTGTGAAGGAGCGGGAGCGCAGCGAGGGGAGGGCTTGGCCGGGTTTCAGCGGCGCATTTGTGATTTCAGATGCTTGGCAGCCCGCAGCCCGGCTTGGAAAATGGGCGTTGTTTAAATGTTACTTGGAAGGTGAAGTTTCTATATATTCCTTCCGCAGGACGGATGCTTAGTCATGTGTCTACGGATGCCGACCTCGGGTGCGTGGGGATGGGCTCCTGAAAAGTCATTCTCCCAGCCTCCAGCTGGAGGGAAACTCTTGGCCTGGGGCTGGTCGCGAGATGGGAGCGGGGACGGAGGAGCAGCTCCGCTCCCCCTGCAAAGAGCCGGGTGAGGGAAGCCGGCCTGGAAACCCTCATGAGCCAAAGTGCTCTCGCAACCAGCTTTTACTTTGACACGGGAGCGTGGCTCGGGGTCGCTCCTGCCGTCTGCTCCAGCGCTGAGCTAATTTCCTCCCATTGTCTTTGGGGAAGCGCAAGTGCCGCGAAGGAGAGGTGGCGGTGGTGGTGACGGTCCCCTGGAAGCTCAGGCGCGGGGCTGCACCGCAAGGCTGCCCCTCCGCAGCTGAAGGAGCCTCCGCCGCTCCCTTCCCCGGTGATCCTTTCTAGAGATGTCCCACCGAGACTCCCATTTCTCAACCGCATTTCTTCGTGGCAGAGGAGTTCTTATCGCTTCCTCGTGGAGGTAACTAATGCTGAAATCATTTCATTCTTGGCAGAGGCGGTCGAAGAATGATAAAACGAAGCCAAAGGAGCGTAGAAGAGGCGCTGGGCTGTACTCCCTGAATTCCTGGAGCCAGCATCACCTCTTGCCTTTCCTCCTCCCTTCCTAATCTTTCAGCCCATCTCCCTGAAAATTCAGAATGAGTCCCCTGGTATTTCTCCTAATCTGGCATTTAAAATCTCAGGCAATAAAGCTTTCACCACTTCCCTTAGGGAGACAATTTTCCAGCCTACGGTTCTCCATTCAAAAGCTTTCCACCCTGATTCTCAGCTTAAACATGCCCTTCCTTAATTTCACCCTATTAAAATCATTAACGTATCACCAGTCTTCTCCCTTCATGCCACTTACTTCAGTCAAATATTTACAGATCACTAATGTCTCCCTGCTTAGTTTACTAATTCCATCGTACCTACGATAGTCAGAATTTCTTTTTCTCTTTCGTAATGCCTCCAGGCTGCAGATTCCTTCACTCGTGGCTCTTTGAGCTCCTTTCCATTTATCACTCTTCTTGCAAATGTGAGGCAGATGCTCACCGCCCTCGCCTGTGTCGTTATGTTTTTCTGTACGCCATCCAAAACTGCATTGCCTGTTCCTCGCTGCCGTGTCCTAATGCCTGTGCAACAGCGTGCCGTCCTCCGGGTCTCTTTCAGGAGTCGTGCCTCCAAAGCACACCCTTCCCTGTAAATACAGATTCTGGATTATTTTCCCAGAAGTAGCCGGCTGGGTTGTGGAGGTTGGTTTTAGTTGGTGGCAGGGCATGGCTAGAGCCACGTAGGAAATCAGAGCAGACTCTGGATTACAGCCCCCAGCAGCCCCACGCAGGGCAGGTTTTATCTTAAGAATGGATTTCGTTAGGGCCCTGCTTGTTCCCTCTTCTGCTGACACCGCCAATATTGGATGCAGCGACGAGGCTGGTGCTCTTGCAAAGGAATTTTTTTACATGCTTGGTGAGAAATATCTTGCAAAGTACTGTTTTAA
This sequence comes from Aptenodytes patagonicus, assembly GCF_965638725.1. Classification (NCBI taxonomy): domain Eukaryota; kingdom Metazoa; phylum Chordata; class Aves; order Sphenisciformes; family Spheniscidae; genus Aptenodytes; species Aptenodytes patagonicus. The sequence continues at coordinate 4,875,849 of NC_134982.1, read as the reverse complement.
AAGAGAATCATGAATTCCTGAACACGTAGCTCTACTTGTACCTGAATCTCTCCCTCATTCTTATTTCTCCTCAATGTGATAAATTCTCCTGAGGTAGTATGTGATGCCCGTCTTTGCTTCCCAAGTCCACGTACGTGATTTGGGTGGTAGTGGGGGTAGATGCACACACGCGCTTCTATGCTATCATCAACCCTATAACTGATTCTGTGCCACGAGCAGTGGCTGTGGAGGAGCGGGATCCTCCAAGGGTGCCTCTGCTGTACGATGCACGTTTAGCAGTTGAATTTCCGAAGCGTTTGTAGGCCCTGATCAGGATTTAGGGACTACCCTGAAAAGATTGCTGCCACGTTTTCAAATCGCAGAGCACTACCTACGACGTGTTGTGCAGTTGTGCGGCATACATACCCCAGGGCTGCGAAGCTAAATACTCTGATTAAGAAACATCGGAACGGTGTTTAACGTATGCCTTATAATGTCGCCCTAATTGCACGCCGTGCTTCCCCCGCCCAGCCCGCAGGTCTCCGATCTCAGGGAGTGCAGAGGCAGGATCACCAGGAGCAGCGTTGGAGGGAGAACGAGCGTCGGCCGAGAGACCGGCGAGAGGCGCTTGCGGTGGTGGGCTCCCGCCGCCTTCGCCCGACGTCCCTCCCGGGCTCGGCCGTCCTCGTCACCCGGCCCCCGCGCCGGGGGAAGATGTTTCTTTCTTCTCGTTTCCTGGTTTCCTTCTGCCTCCTCCGCTGCTCTTTCCCTCCTGCCCGTCGGCTCCAACCGCCGCGCTTGGTTTACACGCTTCTGCTTCGCTGCTGGGAAACCGAAGAAAGCGGCGTGCCGTTAGCCCGCAGACAGGTCTCCCTCCTGGCTGATTTACCGGCCCTCGGCTGCCTCAGCTTTCCTCTGCGGCGGGCGACCCGCGGCTCCAGCCGGCGCGAACCGGCTCTGGCGCCGGCTGCCTGCCGCTGCGCCCCTCAGGCGGCGTCGGCCCCTCGCACCTCCGTCCCCCCCCCCGCCGCCGCGGGCGCAGGCACCGACCGCCACACGCCGCCGTCGGGCCGAGGCCGGGCGCGTCCCCTCGGGCGACGCCCCGCAGGGGCCTCGCTGGGCTCGGGGGGCTCGGGGGGGGGGACGGGGACGACGCCCGGGGCGCGCAGAGCGGCCCGCCCGCCGCTCCCCTCAGGGCGCCGCGGGGGCGGGGAGAAGAGGCGAGGGAGGGGGTGGAGCCTGCCGGCCTCGGCCCCGCCCCCGGCGCCGCTCTGCGCCGCGGGGTGGCGCTGGCGGGCGCGGCGGGAGGCGGCCGCTCTGCGCGGCGCTCGGCTGCTCCGGCGGCGGCGGCGGCGGCGGCGGAGGGAGGAAGTGACGCCGCGCAGCGGAGCCCCGCGGCCTCCGGTGACATTTTCTCCGGCGTCGGGGGCGGCGGCGCGGCTGAGACCCGGCTCCTCCCGGCCGCCCATGCCCCAGCTGCTGCCCCCCGGGGGGGAGGCCAGGAGGGGCCCTGCGTCGTCCAGGTGAGCGGGGCCGGCGCGGCCGGGGCTCGCCCGCTGCGCGTTCCGGCGGGGCCGGGCCGGGCCGGGCCGCCTCGCCGCAGCCGCGGGGGCGCCGGGCGGGCGGCGGAACCGTTGCCGTCAGCCCCGCTGCGCGCGGGCGGGAGGCGGCGGGGCGCCATGGCGGGGGGGGGCGAGGCCGGTGCCCGCCCGCCCCCCCCCCTTCCCCCGGGGCCGGCGGTGGCGGGAGCGGGTGGCCCGGAGCGGGTGGGCATGGCCCCGCGGGGCCTGGTCCCGCCAGGGCCGGGAAGGCGGCCCTGCCCGCGCCGGGCATCCTCCGCGCCGGCCGAGGGGTTTCAGGAAAACGCGGGCGGCCGGTGGGTGGCTTTCAGCGCTGACCGCCGCGGTGAGGGGTGACCTCCATCGCGGCCCGACAGGGTGCCTGGGACGCAGGAGTCCAGCCTGGCCGCCGCTTTTTTGCCCTAGCCTCGCCCGGAGTCGGCGGATGAAAACCTTGCCGCGGCTCCTGGAAGCAACTTCTGGCCACTTCGTGTTTCCTAGGACTCCTGTAACGTGTTGTGGGGTCGTACGAGCTGTTTGGAGACAAACCCTTGGAAAAACAAGGCGTGTGACTGCTCCAGTTTTACGCTTCTCTAGGGTTTTTTTGCTTCTTCGTTTACCTTGGATGATGTGGGAATACATATTTTACGTGGAAAAAAAAAAAAAGTTTAAGTTGTTTGATGCTTATCTAGCCCGAGTTCCCCTGGAGCTCCTAACATCTAATGGGTTGCAGATGTGGCTTTCGGCGACACAGCCATCCGAGGAGAATATAAAATTTAACTGTGCTACTTGTTCTCTTTAAAAAGGAAAAGGGCGGTCTGAGCAGACTTGTAATATTTTAACTGTTTCCCCAATTCCAGTATTGTAGCTTTCTTTGCATTGAGATTATTGGACAACTGTTTAAAAGGCCACTTTTTGAGAGGCTTGGTGGGTTTGTTTTTTTTTTTTGAGTTTTACATTGTGTAGCTGGTAGGGAGAGCTTCCACCCCTGTTAAGTAGCATCCAATTGTATTTATGTCTTAGTTTGTTAATAGTGCAACTAGGCTACTCGTATTAAAGTTTGTAGGTACCTTTGTGGAACCATACCTGCAATAACTTAGTTAACCAAGGTCTTGGTTGTAACTAGTTACACACTTTAAACCAGCACAAAGTACCTAACAGCGTTTCAAAGGCTGAAAAAACTTGTGTGTAGAGATGCTACGGCATAAGTCAATCCTGTTTAGTATTGGGTTTTTTCCACTGGCGAGTAATTCTAGCTTTTAAAAATGAATGAGTAGTAAATCTTTGAACCCTTGAGCATTTCTTGAAAAATGTAAAATTTCTCTTAATTCCTCCCCCGCCCCCCCCCCCCCCAAGATTTTATTTGGTGTTAAGTCTTCTCTGGTACTTGTCAAGCATAAGACCTAATAATAGTTTCACTTGTAGGCAAGTGCTAGCCTATTTCCAGTTTTCAAGCTAAAATTTTAAAGTGCAAACAGTAATAGCTGTCCCCGTAGAACAGCAAACAAATGTGAAATTTAAAATGTTTCTCTTAAAGTATCTCACGTTGCTTAAGTCTATTAAAAAACTTAATGTTTGACCTTGAGGTGGAAACCAGGTATGGTGCTCTTTTGAGGTCTTCATCCTGTGGTTCTCCTGCCCTAGTTAACGCCTCTAATTGCTGTTTCTGCGATACGAGAGCTGAAAGTCAAGGCAGTCACAACAGGGCAGCTTCCCCTGTTGCCCTGGAGGAGGGAAACATTGCCTTTGCGGAGTGAATAGGTTTGTAACAGGCACTGAGGAGAACAGCAAGTTGCTTGTCATGTGTTTGCTAAAGCCAAACGTTCCCCCCATATACATGTACGATACAAAAGCAGTGAGATGAAGGACGGAGAACTCAGCTGTCCAACAGTGGTCATTTTTAAGCATCGTTTTCTGAGTATTTCTCACATCTAGTGATCTAGAGGAGTCTGGTGCTGGCAAAAGAAGCTCCAAAGGGGGTGGTTATGTGGCTACTAAAAGCTAATAAAATAGTGCGTTCTGTGGTTCTGGTATACCAGTAACACTGGTATTTTGTCTTGGGGATTAGGAGGAGGGACAGTGGGGTGGTGGAAGGTAGTACGTGAGTTTGGGCAGCTGGTATTTACGCTCAAGTATGAGGATAACAGTTCTGACTCATTTTTTAAACACTTGAATTTTTAATTATTGTGTGTCGACTATTTCTGTTTGCTCTTCAGCCTAATTGCTAGTTAGCATCACGAAGAGGTGCGATGAGAAATTCCTGAGAAATCAGGAAGAGGAAAGGACTGTGGTCTTACACATTCAAGCGTATGATGTGTGTTGCAGTACAGCCTGGCCATCTCTGCTTGCGCTCGATAAGTGCGCGAAGGCTGCCTGCTTGGTAGAAGAAGTGCACAAACAAGTTGGGAAATGAGTGGATACGTTAAACTGGGTACTGCGGAGGGAGGGGGGAAAGGGAAGGAACCTGAAGCCAACCACAAGGCAGTTGAGAACGGTCGATACGGAGTGGTCACAACACACACAAACCAAGCGCTGCTCTAATTGATAAAAGAGAGGTAGGAAGGATGTCTGTGTGCGTTTGACAAATGGGCAGATCACGCTGGCAGCTGACAGCGTGGAGGAGGTGGGGATTAATGAGGTAAGATAAGATTGGATGAACAAAGAGTAAATATAGAGAATCATGAGCAGCTTTGAACACTAAGCATTAAGGCGATAAGTTGGTGTAACTTGATCGGAGCATCGAGAAATAATTGCCTTGGTTGTCCTGACCCCTCATCTGCTTGCTGTGTATTTACCTTTAAAATGCAGGCTGCTTTGCCTTGCCTTGATTTTGTTCACTTTCTTCGCTATCTCTTGTACGTTATCACATCAGCTCCCTGCTCCACCAAGGATGTATGTGCCATCTATGACCCACCTGTGTATCAACATCTCACTTAAACATCTGTTAATGAGATGGGAGTCTCTACGTACCACGCGGTGAAAGCGGCTGCAGACCGAGCGTTCGCAACTGTCTGGTTACCCTCTGACCAAAATGTCGCCACTAGATATGTTAAAGCTTTGGAAACTTTTCAAATGAGTAAATAGTTTCAAGCAACCTGTATTTAATTTTCTATAACATTTCAAAGTTAGTGTGTTGATGGTACTTTTTGACAGAATTGGGTCTATGGTCGGTCTCAGCTTCTGTGTTTTTATCTGCAGTTGACTAAATGACTTAGAAAACTGTAAACATTGACAGAAACTGAGCAGCAGGTTTAATAACACATTTACTAGACCAGAGTGAAAGATTTAAATACCATAGTTGCAAGCGTATAGCTCGCACCTCAGAACAAGCACTCTGGAAAAGAAGTACCAAAGCTTGAAAATCTTTGCTGGCTTGAACGTTATCGGTAGCAGTGGGGAACCAAAAATGAAGCAGCAGTGGGAGAGGGAGACAGGCGTAGCGCTGGGAAAGAGCTCTGGGATAAAGTTGTGTGGTACAGTGCACGTCGCTGCACGGTTACAGCTCCGAGGTAACCTGAGGCTTACGTGGCAAGGAAACCACTTTTGTCTTGGTTTTCTAGTTCGTGAGTCGAAGTTCAGCAGAGAACCGACACTCGTACCTTTAACTTTAGCACTGTAACTCGGGAGCAGCTGAACTGTTGACAGCAGGGTCTGTGGCAGCAAATATTGTTGCAGGGAACTTAGTATGATTTTCATGGTGATTTGTGTTGCCTTTCTGTCGCATCTTTGATCCAGGTTTTTAATGCATAATGCAGTTCTGAGTCTGCGACTTGAGGTCTAGAATGCAACACCTACAAATGCGCAGTTCTGAGCAAAAAGAAAACTGGATGAAAGAGACTGTAAATGAAAATGTGCATACAGTGTAAATATTAGCCTCTGCAGTTTCTTTCTCATGACAGAGTATGTATCTCTGAGCTAGGCTGGAGTGACTGATACCTTGTCACTTACTCAGTGTTACCGCTAAGGGTTAGACTTTGCATTTGTGGTTGCCCATTCCCACTTGTTAGTGTTTCCTCTTCGCATGTCTGATCAGCGTGAATAAAGCCTGTACAGTATAGCAATTTCTCCACGGATATGACTTACTTTCTGCAGTTCGGGCACACATCGATTACTCATTCAGGTCTGAAAATGAGATGCGGCTCAGGCACGGAGGTGTTGCCGTTACACCATTGCAGGTGCATTACTGAACGCACAGGGAGGTCAGGTAACATGCCCGTGGTCATGCGGTGTGTCAGCTTTAGGTTCGGAACGATCCAACCTAATATCCCTTTTTATTTAAGAAGGCATTTAGGGTTTTATATCAATTTGACCACGTAGTCTGTCTCTTGAATGCTCAGAAATTGATTTAAGTAGCAGAATAGTGTACAGGCTTCAGCCATATCATGCCTTGCGATATTTGGTCTCCAAGAAGACAGCTTAAAAGCTGTTAGGACTCAGTCTGACAGCTTTTTAATCATAAGCAGAACAGGTGGTCACTTTCTAATTAAATGCAAGTATTTAAGACTCTTTCAAGCTAGCATTTTTGTTTCAATATATGTGGATCATGGATTTGACTTCATAGCGAGACTTCTGCAGTGTCCTGCACAATGCTCTTCTGCTCTGATGCTTGAAAATTTCCTGGAAGTGAGCAGGAAGAGCCAGACCACGATTGCATGAGTGTTCTTCTTGCTATGTTTCTGCTGTAATACCTTCTTTCATGGTGCTTGGTCATTAGTCTTTCAAGACTTACTTTAGAGAAGGCAGATTTCACTTCCATTCATCCAAAATGGGTAGAGAACAAGTGACTCACAGTAGCAGAGCTGGGAATAACTAAGAGCCAGACTTTAGAATACCAGTTGTCTGTGTGATGATGCAGTTATTACCATTTCAGTAATTTGTTTGTCGTTGGGAATATTACGTTTCCACGATACCAGTTTGAGGTTGGCGCTGTATACTCCAATAGTATTGTCAAACTTTCTGAAGTAAAAAAAAGCAACCTAACGTGAGAGGCAGGTAAGGTTAAGACAGTACTGTGCTCTTGTACTGTGGCTTTCTCATCAGCTGGTAATCTCCGGACTCCTCAGCTCAGTCTCCCGGTTCTTGCTCTCTGGGAATGCCAACTCTTGCTAGCGAGACAGTTCCAAGTCATCTGGCAAAAGAAAAAATTTAGGGAAAAAGGTTAGTAAAGAGTAGGTCAGGAAGCTGGCTACTAGTTCCATGTACTTGTGGTTGGAAATACAATGTAGGATAGGGGGGGTTTAGAGGCTATCTCCTAATGAAGTAAGTTGGATGAAATGCTGGTAGCCTGAGGCCTCATCGTGTTTAATAAGATGTCTTTTGGAAATGAAGTTGTCGTTGTGGGAAAGAACGGGCTTCTGGGTAGCAGTGCCCATGAGCTGAATTACTGATAAATACTATTTGAGTTGTCAATAGCTATGGTTCCTCCAAAGCTGGTAATACCTTTTGATCAGCACTACGCAGAATCTTTGAGGAGTTACAGAAACAACGCTTCTTTGAGTATTATTTTTAAAAAGCCTTTAAGGTGAAGTTTTATTTTCCATGGTTAATAAGTCATCTTAAAGGCAATTCACAGGCTTTGGATCCGCTCACTGTAATAAAGAAAATCCAGAAATTGTTGAATGCCATAAACCTAAGCTAGGGAAATTTAGTGAGTATCTTGCCAGAGTTAGCTCATTATTGAGGGCTTATGAAGTTGTAGACCTCACCTCAATTTAAAGTTGCTTTGATAACAGACACTTGATTTCCCTTTTTTGTTTTACAAGATCAAAATGGTTTTTCTACTTTTAAACACCTGTAGTGTGGAGGATTTCACTGTTTGTCTGTATGGAGCTCATCAAGCTACAGCAATAATAAGACTGTGTGGAGTGAGCAGAATGGGGTTGAATTAATACTTCAGACGACGCTCTTTTTTTCTTCTATCTCCCCTTTTGCTGGGGAAGTTGTATATATTGTTTTCGTCTCCTCTTGCTAACCATTAGTTTTATTCTTAAGAAAGCTCTGTCAGCTGAGCCTCTTTTTCCTAAATCAAGAACAATAATGCAACAAATCATGTTGGGGTAAATGGTGCTTTTATTTAAGGGTCAGTAAGGGGTTTTTCTGTGTGTGTTTTGTGGTGGTTTTTTTTTTTTTTTTCCTCCTGTCAGTACTTGCATGGTACTGATGAAAACTACCTTTTAATTTTCTTTTGCTCTTTCTGTATCTGGTAACTTGGTATCCTCTTACATGCTGTTATTTAATTTCTGTAGTCAAATATATGCAAAGTCTTCTGTATGTTGTGGGAAAGAAATGTCTGTTTCCTGGTCTGTCTGTTATCCTCTCAGAGTAGAGGTCAAATTTCTTCACCTCTGCCAACTGGGAGTAAATACTGTAGGAAGTATCTGATAGTGAAACCTGTGTTAGAGGCGTTATTCATAACGTGCATGTAACTGGCTTTTGACCCAGTCAGTTCTGTGTTTTGAAATACCCAAAGTAGCTTTTGTTCCTTTGTAGAACCAACCTGTGTTTACCTCATACTATTTTTTCATCTGCTGTTTGTCAAAAGCTTATTCTAAATTAACCCTTTCCTGCACTGTCCTTTTTCTTTACCGGGCTTCGTTCTCCTTCCATAATATACCGTGCCACGGTCCCTCTAATTCTGCCAGTGTCCACAGATGTTTGTCTGTGGCTGCGGCGTCCTACAAGAATTTAACTTTCTTGTTGCATTAGTTTCTTAGGACAGCTCAACTAAGGAGGAGAGCGTTAGGATTTGTAAAGATACAGACTCAAAGGTTAGCTATCTTGAGTTAGCTGTGCTCTTGAGTATGGTTCAGTGGCACGGGTGAGCTTTCTTAGCGAGAAGGTAGCGGGTCGTTTCCAGTGAAGCTATACCTGTTGCTTACTGAGTCCTGATTAGGTCATGACAGACCAGTGTTGCACTGGAGTACTTTGGACATGTAAAGATTACGGTATCGATGGTTAGCAATCTGGTGGATCCTGAAATCAATTAGCACCTCTTATTACTGGTCAAAAAACGATCAAGGGTTTGGTGTCAAGAACAGCCCAACAGCAGTTGGTATCTTACTGTTACTAACATTTTCATAATTTGAATGCAACGTGACTTTGCCTTTAGTGTAATGATACCATTTATTTTTCAGTAATATACCTACTGCAAATTCATGTTGCAATATTTAGATTTTATACTACTAACTTAATAATTAAAGCAACAAATGAATAATCTTAGCTTGCGGATGAGAAAATGACTGGAGATCGGCATTTGGCTTACAGTTCCTTTCCAGCCTTTCTGTAGAATTTGGGCATGTCACCTGATCTTTCTTCTTCAGTTGGCCAGACCATAAAATGGGTATGTTACTGCCCTGTGGCAGGAAGGTTCTGGCTTAAGGCAGAAACACAGCACTGGTATTGAATTAAAGTATTTGAAGCTTTAAAATACCTGAGGGTCGGTTTTGTTTATTTCCTGTGTACTAGCATGTGGCAAAGATGTGTAAAAAGGACTGATCATAGAATACTTACAAACTGTAGAGTTGCTTAATATCACTTACCTCATCTTTGTTAAATGGCTGTCATAAATCCATACCAGTTCTAGTGCAGCTTGAGCTTTTAGAGAGCTGTAAGAGATGAGGAGATGCTGGTGAGTCGCTGCGTGAGCTACAGAAGTACCCGCAGGACAGCCCAGGCAGTTGTAGCATCGGTTAGGTAGGCAGCACTGTTAGTGGAAAGGAACGTTACACAGAACTTGACAAAACAGCTCTCTTATCTGCTGAGAGTATCTGTCCTCCTGGTGTCAAGGGTTGTGCAATTTTGGAGTGGTGTTTTGCAAGATCAGGTGAATCGTCCACTGCTCTCCCATGCTCCAGGCCTGTTGCTCTTGTCTGTTGTGTAAGATGCTCACCTTGCTCTCCTTCTGGACCCTGACTCCGATCTCATTCAGCCAGCTAGCCCCATGATAAGGTGCACAGCTTTCCTCTGGGAAGTTGAATTACGAAAGAACTTGATGGGTGCTACCCAGCAGGTAGGCAGTTCTACCTCTTTACAGTGGCAGTGGACTGCAGGATGGACTTAAGGGCTCCTGGAACTGCAGCCTCTGTCCCATGGCATTCATTGCTGCTTCAGGTTGTCCAGATAACAGCAATAGCAAGGTACGTTTGTGCCTGTCTGTGCTGGACCAGCTTTGATTTTTGCAGGAGACAGCACGAGCCCTTCTCGAACGAACACTGCAGTACTGAGATGACTTTACTACTTCAAAGTTACATTGCAGTTGTCCTGATCTGCCGATTGGAGCTATTAGTGAATAACGCAATGTTTGATTACTTTCAGGATATTCCAGATAAATGTTCTTAATAGAAAATCTGTGCTCTGAAAATGAGGATTAATTTGTTACTGTTATGCTCAAGCAATTTAAAATGTGCCTTTTCTGTGAGCATTACTTTATTGACCATGGTAGAACAACAGACCAACATTTCTTGAGAAGAAGAGGTCTGTTCACATAGAATGGCATGAACCAGCGGAGGAAGCAGAGGAGATATTTCCTTTGAGTAACAGAAATGCATAGGTAAAGTGGGAAAATGTTAAACTCAAAATCTTAGAAAAAGATGATACATCCATATGACTATCCTCAGTGGGGTGATCTTCTGCAAGCTAATATATGGCAGAGAGAAAAAGAAATGAAGCATGGCTATCCTAGCATTGATTTCTGCCACTAGTTTTGTTGAAAGAATAATGAAAAATCTAAGAGCGAGTCGCTTAAATTTTTAGAAACAGATAGTAATAAAAATATGCCCCCTTTAATTTTTGAAGTAGAGAGCATTGTAGACTTTAAATCGCTGCGCACTTGAGAAAAATGGTTTCACTATGAGAAAGAAATGAGATTTTTAGAAGGCTAAGTGCAGCCAACCCTGTGTGCCTTTATCTGTATGCTAATGAATTTATTTTTACGAGGACTGTGGTGGTGTTTTTTTTTTTTTTGTGGGATTCCAGTGCAGCTGGTGAATGTTTCTGGAAGCCTGTGTGCAGGCTTGTGAACTAACCCATAGCTGGTAGTCACCTTTAATTTGAAAGAGGCAGAATATGTGCATTAAGCATTACAATGCAAAAACCTGTATTTCAATGTGAAGTCTTGCTTCTTATTTACGATGAAAAATGTTGCTTTTCAGGGTTGCAAAGGATGCTCCGCAAACCTTTGTTTTAACACATACACTTGTAATTTTTATTCAGTCTTGGATAGTTTGTGTATGCAGCCTATTGAGCACTCAGTAGGAGCAGCCTATTTTTAACCTTCGTTTGTTTATGCAAAACCAGTTGAAACACAGCATTAGTTTAATCCTTTCTTCTTTTGTTCTACACCAAAATTCTCTTACCAATTCTCTTACCGTGTTAGTTGTGAAGGGTCCTATTCTTTAGGATTGGTACCAGGCCTGATTTATGAATCATCTGATAAAGAGCCAGCTCCACTCCCAGAAATGTGCCTTAGGTAGAATTGTATGCCAGTGAGTCAGCTTTAGGGCAGCATTTTCAAAGGAACACTATATAAATTACACAGTATCCATGTGGGGGTGGCTTAGTGTTATGAAAAATCTGCTCTCGAGCACCGTGCACACACATCCACACAGAGCTGAGTCAACTGTCTTGAGTTAAATTGAGTGCTGGTCCCACTTCTGTTGTTTTAAGTGCACGGGTATATGTGGCACTTACAAGAAAATAAAAAAGAGTGTATGGTATCTTGGGGAGGAGATGGACGAGTCCAAAAGACGGCAGTTGGGAAGTGCAGAAAGCGTTGGTACTTCTACGTTTCTCTGGATGCACATTAGTTGTTTCCGATAGAGGTCTAATTATTTGGATTGATTAGTTTTTAGTTACTTAGACATTTTGTTCTTGGGCATGTCTGTATGTGTTACTCATACTAGAATGTCACTGGTGAGTTTGCTGAATTAAGCGTGTTGGCTTTTTAATGGAAAGGAAAGCGATTGGAGTAGAAAGAAAGCGTGACCAACACAGATACGCCTACAAAGGTTTTCGGTGAAGCTCTGGAAGTGGCCAGAGTCATTAGCACTTCACGTCTTCAGAGTTACGCGGTCCTCTGTCAGAAGCGGACATAACTTTGGTGTTTTCCCAAATTTTCTCTTGTATTATGAAGTGGACTTGTGTGCTACGATCAACTCTTTGGTACCCAGGTCATGTGCTGCTTCTGTCCTTTCCCAGCCCACCATCCTTAGACACATAGTCTGTCAAGTGTTTGATTCAGAGTTCTTGATGGGCTTGCCTGAGTGTTTACATTTAAAAAAAAATAATCAACTGGTTTACATATTTTATTAGCCTCAGTTGTATACATTTGTCATTACCTCACACCTCTGATTTAGTCCATCTATGCTTAGTTACGTTGGGTAAATGTGAGATAATGTGACCCACTGATGATGGACATAATTGTTTATGTTAGTATGAGCCACTATATTCTTTAGTTCTATGTAAATACGAAACCATCTTCAGATGAAAATACTGACTTCTGTGATGCTGGAGCTGCAGGGTAGTACATGCTCTGGAATGATCTCTGTAGTTAGCTGTGTATTCTGAACAAGTAACTCCTGAGCAGCAGTGCAGTTTAACTTTTCATTTCTGTAGTCGCAAAAGCTTAAAGAACGTACTTGATGTTATTTTCTGCAAAAACGTAGGTACAGTTTCTCATTTTTTTCAAATTACAGCTTGCGAATGAATGGCTAGTGGTGCGAGGAGGTAGGTTGTTCAAACCGTTTTCTTTCAGTGCTAAAATGGCGTTAAAAGACAATATTCTGCTAGATAATGGTTTTCATTTAAACAGTTGCTAGAACTGGCATGAGGAGGTGATACAGTTGTAAGCAGGGGAAAGTAGTGGTCTGTTGGACTCTGAATAAGAGTTTATTAAGAGGGAATGTGTCAGTAATAAACTGAAATGACTTCTAACAGCAAGCTGCTATGAAAAACTTAGTACTTTTGAAGTAAGAATCTGTCATATCCACAGCTGCTGAGAAAAAGAACTGGTTTGCTTCATATAAGCTAGGCACTCTTTATCGTGAATCAGTTCAGTAACACCTAAAAGGATAATGTACAACTAAGTTTAGGGTGTCATGCTGTTTATTAAGTATTTCAGGCCTTATCGTTTGTTTGGGTGACACTCATTTCCTTCTGACATTGCAGGATATACAATTAAAAAGAAGAACATTTACTGGGAGCCATCCAAACAGAAATATTATGAAGGATGTATGAGTGGCCAGTTATTGATTGATAAATGGCATGCATGCCATCTTTGATATAACTCTTTGTGCAGGAATATATATTACTTAACAGCGTACATTCCATGATAGTTGTTCTTTAGGAAGCTACTGACACCTCTGTTTGAATTTAATTTTTTGCTTTTTAATCACTTTTATCTCAAAAATCTCTTCTCGGAGCAAACAGTGCTGTGAAAGAAACACTCAGTACCCTCTCCTGTGTCTAGTTGGAACCTGTGAGTGCGAGGTGTGATGAGACCAAACAGCAGGTAGTTTTTAGTCAGACTTGTTTTTTTCTGAAGGGATGGTTTGTTGCTTGCCCTGCCATCCCTCATCTTCCTGCCAGCTCTGGCAGAAAGTTTCACTTATTTTCTGGTTCTGTTTTCTGCTGGCTTAGTGAAGTGAATCTACCCGAGAAAGGACGAGCCAGTTCTGGTGCAAAGGAGGGAATATGACTGCGCAATCGCAATTAGGTGGTAAAAGAGTAGGGGGTAAAACCCATCCCTGTTAGTGGCAGTGAGCTGTTAGACCGGCTGGGCTGTCTCTGCTTATCTGACCTTCAGAATCCTTCTGGATTTCTTCACTGAAGTGCAGGTTTCATAGTGTACAAATTATGTGCCTTTACAAATGAGTCCACGATTTGAAAATATTTCCCTGGTAAAGGTACAGTTAGATATTTAATGGCTTCTGCGTACTGGTGTGTTCTATGTGTGGCTGGAAAATAAAATAATTTCGATTGGAAAAATTGAGCACAGAAGTTCTTACAGAATTGCCTTTTAAAATCATCAGTGCAGTATCTGTGCATCAGAAGGAGGAGAATGACATTTCTGAGCAATGTCTAATTAAGTATCCATCTGTGCCTGTAAGCATCACAGCTTATTTTTCAGTGCTATGTTGTTCTCATTTAAGTAAGAAGCTGGTCTTTCTGTAGCATCACCTTGAGATTACCTTTTCTAGTACTGTTACGAGAAAAGTGAGTGGCAAGAAAGGAACGGGAGTTTTTCACTGTAGTGTCTTCCTCTCTCTGATCGATAAATTTTTCAAGTAGAACTAAATCAGTACCTTTTTTTGTTCTTTGAGACAAGGCTTTCCTTGGCATAGGTATTTTCCCCTGAACTGTCTGTATTCTTCCCTGCAGCAAAGCCTGTTTTAGTCACGACAGACTTTTCTTTCACCGAGATAAATATCAAGTTCTTTTATATATGTACTAATACTAGAATTGTTGACTTTTTAAATAGCCAGTTCAAGGGACCTGGAGAGTACAGACCTCATCAGAGCAAGTATTTTTTACACACACACAGAAACACACATCAGTGTTGACCAGATATACTTCCGTGAAGTTACTAGTCCCTGTGCTGCCTTCTCACTGAAAACATAATTCACTGATCCCTGCGTGAGGGATCAAACCAGCGTGGTTTGAATAGTTAAAGTAAGAGCCTACTTAATAAAAAATCTTCTTAAGTCATTGAATAGACTGTTAGCAAGGTGGTAGCATGTAGATGAAACATATTTTTTTTCTGGCTGATAGGCTGGAGAGATGGAAAGGCAAGTACAGGTGTTCTTATAGTCCCTTTGGGAGCTGTGAGGTAGATGATGTTCCCAAGTAGGACGTTTATAAAAAAAAGAGTCTCTAGTTCACTTTGGCTGCCCTTTAGCTTTGTGTCGAGCTCTGTCCTTTGTGCTCCCCAGGCTAAAAGGATGAATAGTGCAGAAGCTGTTCTGCAGTTATTAGTATGAATATTTAAATACATTTCTTTTGGCCAGACTAATATTCTTTTTGCATGTGTTTGAGCAACCAAATTTTTCCTTGCATGTACATTTCAAAACTCTTAGAAAAAATATTTTTCTTCTCAAAGTGCATGACCAGAGCAAAGCTGGGAGTTGCACTAGCAGGTACAATACATATCCCACTGTGTGTAACTCTTGGCTAGTCATTCAGTCATCAAATCTGTGTTTTACTTGCCTGTATAATAGGAGAATTATTTGATAATGTAGGTTTGCAGATGAAATATGTAGAAATACTGATTTTATTACAGTACGGGGATGCGTTTGTCTCAGAACATGTGTATTCATCATTTGGGTTTGTTGATGCTGTGCTGTGGCCTTGGAAATAAATTGGTTCTTATGTGATATTTATTGCCTACATTAAATTACCATCTCCAGAAATTCTTCTTTGAAGTCGCTTTCAAGAGAGTTTTACTCAGTGCAAGTATTAGCAACCATTTTTCTTTATATATAAAGTTCCTGTATTTTACAGTATTTTTTTTTCAAGTAAAATGCTGGGTTTACTTGTTTGTTTGTTTTTCATATTTAGCAGGCCTAGAGTTGTCCTCTCCATCTTTCTTGTGTTGTCTGATAGTAACTAAACTTTCCTTAACTGGTGTTTCTCTCCCATGAATATTTTCATAATTCTCTTGCACCATCCAGCATTTCATTCATTAGCCTGAAGGAAGCATGACTTCTATTTTAATATTCTTTAAAAATTAAGTTTCAAAGTGGGTTAGGGCAGACAGGACAACACTGAGCTTTTCACAGCACCTTTTCGAAGCAGGGAGGTAGCCTTATTCTGTGCTGCAGATGGAGGGGGGGAAGCGGCATGCAATTACATACATACAATTACAGGCAGCTTGGGATGGGTCAGGAAACTGAAGAAGGATTGTCAGGGTACAGAAAAATCTCTCTGAACCATCCATGCTTTCTCAGGCTGCTCAAGTACCGATTGCCCTTGTCTGCAGAAATGCATTTTTTTTATAAACAGTAGATGAAATCTTACTACTGCTTTTTCTTGTCTACACTTTTTTTGAAGTGCCATAACTTTATTGTTTATTATATTTCTAAACCCATAAATGACTTGTTCCATAGCATTAATCTGTAAGCAAATGTGGCAATTGAAAGGTCTTTGTTCTATGTTGAATTCCAACTGAAAATGTAGGTGGAAGGCAAAGTGTGAATATTGAAGATAAAATGATAGATACTGGTCTCCAAAACAAAATTTCCCTGAAGGTGCTTCAGGTACTTTTGGGTTGATAACGTGCAAGTTATCAATCAGATAAATAGCTTGGGGTTTGTATTTGCAGTGAAGCAATGCAATTTGTTAAATTATAACTTGAAGTAAAATGTAGGATACTGGTGTGGGTGGATACTGTTTCTTGCTTGCAGCCCATACTATTTGGTGCTGTTTTCTTGTCAGATTTGAGAGAAAACTAGGTCAGCCTGTAGGTTCTCATACAACCAGGACTGGTATGGGAGACACTCAAGGAGCACTCGAATGGTGTATTAGATACGCCTAAGAAGTCTGTACATGACTCACCAGCATGGTGGTCCCCTGCTGAGAACAAATCTGTGTTACAATGCTAATGCTTCTAAAGACGTTGCCTGTAGAGGTCGTAAACCCCGTGTCTCTGACAACTTAGTGTCACTTCATGGCACTTCTTGTAAATACGTCTTTGGTACGTGAGATCTACTGGCAGAGCGGTTCCAGTGGGAAAGAAGGGTGTTTGTAGTCTTGCTCTAATGTTCAGCAGCTGCTCAGTTTCTGCTCAAAGTGACTGGATTTCTCCTATGTCATGTTGGTACTGTAAGCTTGCAAATTACCATAAAAACATTGTAACTTTGTAAGACTGAGGTCCTGTTCAACTGAAAGTAGATTTCTCATAGATACAGAAACTGAATTATATTCCGGTCTGTCCAGGTAGATGACTACCAAGTCTGGGAATTTTCAGGCTGGTATTGTTGATAAGAGCTAAAATTCTCCACTAAAATATGTTTAAAGTTCTAGGTAAGAAGTTTAGCATATGCTGCTTATAATATATTGATTTAAATTTTATAAAGTAAGAGTTTAGAAATATTTTTATTATTTTCTGATCTGTTTTGATTATTCTAGTGAGGTGAACCACTTTTAATGTGATTCCAGTACCAGCTTTCGTGGGTGTGTAAAAGGAAGAATAGTTTGGTGTAACAGGATGAGGTCTCTAGGAAAAAGCAAATGAAGAAAACCAATACGATACTGAACCATACTGTCTGTAATTGAAAGCAATGAGTTGTTTAGGTAATACTGTGAAAAGCAGGATTGAGTGAGTTATATGGGTAAATTATTCTTACTGTTCTGTTCTTGTGCAGGCTGCTGTATTGCTGAAGTCCATATCTAGTTCACCCAGTCTTCCAGACTGCGTGCTCCATGCTTTGAGACCAGGAGGACCTTGATGTTCTGAAATGAAGATGGAGGCAGTGGGAAAAGCAGAAGACCTTGTTGATTCGGAAGTTCCACCAAAGACTTCTGAAAAGCAAGAGACTGCTCCTGATGAAGACGGACCTATAGAACTGGAGACACAAACTCAGAAAGACAACGTGCCCACTGCAGCAGACTCTGCGGTGCTCTCTTCAATGCCTTGCTTACTGATGGAACTGAGGCGAGACTCCTCGGAGTCTCAGCTAGCATCTACAGAGAGCGATAAGCCAACGGGTGGTCGAGTTTACGAGAGTGACTCTTCTAATCATTGCATGCTTTCCCCTTCTTCCAGTGGGCATTTGGCTGACTCAGATACATTGTCTTCCACAGAAGAGAATGAGCCCTGCCAAGCTGAAGCTGCTGTAGAGGGAGACCCTTCTGCAGTGTCTGGGGTTGCAGTTGGGAGGAAATCCAGGCGATCCAGGTCCGAAAGTGAAACTTCAACAATGGCTGCCAAGAAAAACCGACAGTCTAGTGATAAGCAGAATGGTCGAGTTACCAAGGTAAAAGGTCATCGAAGCCAAAAGCACAAAGAAAGAATCCGGCTCTTAAGACAGAAACGGGAGGCAGCTGCTCGCAAGAAGTACAACCTGCTGCAGGACAGCAGTACCAGTGATAGTGACCTGACGTGTGACTCGAGCACGAGTTCATCAGATGATGATGAAGAGGTTTCAGGGAGCAGCAAGACAATCACTGCCGAGATACCAGGTAGAGGATGTTTTTTAAACTGAACTGTAACGCATCTGACATCGTTTCTCAGCTGTCATGCTAAATTAGATGAGTGACACTTGAGAAAAACCAGGAGAACTGCAGCTCTGTGTAAATTTGAAGACTGCAGTATATTAACAAGACATGGGCAAATTTTAAAATCTGTTCTGAGGTTTCAGTGCACTTTTGCACACCAACAAAGCATAGAAACGGTAAATTGGAGGAAGGACTATCTTTGAATTCTGGAATTTTCAGATCTTTTCCTTTGTAAGCCTATATGAACTCCTATCAGTGCTGTCAAATCCCATTAGATGGTGATAATCTAATAAATACATTCTTAAGATAAGTGGCCAGCTTTGCTTTAATATATTAAGACCACAGCTCGGCAGCTGTGTTAGAAATAACACGGCATACCTCTTGCCCGTGTTACAGTAAGGCCCTGTTCATTATTGCACTTATGCTGCGCTTTCAGCTCTGCGTTTCAGTGCATGACAAACCTACTTAGCCTTATTGTAAATTCTTGCAGGTTGCAGCTGGTCACCTATTTTAGGACATAAATATGAATTTGTTTACACAGGTGCCAAGCTATATCCACACCTAAATTTTCAACATTTTAGATAAAGCTGTTACCATTTTCCTATGTCATAAGGATCTTTAATTTCTATACTTTTACTTTTCTGACACATTTGTGTTAAGATTGGAGGCAGCAAATTATAGGGGCCTTCTCATGATTTTATTAGCAAAAGAAAAAATGAGTTCTTCAAGCTTTTTGTCTGCCGAGTCTTTGTTATTTTATTAGCCCAAGTGCCGTGGACAGGATTTTGTGTGAATTATTCTTGCAGCATATTATACCATAGAACCGTCATCATATGGCAATCTTCATATGGCAATCAAAATAAAAATCACATCAAAATAAACTTTTTGGCTTGCCAATTTTTACTGGGTTGCATGCCTTTTTGCCTCTTGTGCTAGAAGATTTTTTTTTTGAGATAAATATCAGCTTACATAGGGCAAGAACATTTAAAGGAAAACTGCAATAATTAGTCTTATGTTGCTGAACTAATGTTTGCTAGATGAATTATTTAAAAATATTTGCAGCAGATTTTACAAATAACTGTTTTTAACTGACTTGATTATGGTGAATGATTCTGTCACCATGAGAACTGGCATTTTTCCCACATATTGCTAGGAAACAGGTTGCACAAAGGAAGTTAATGTTTATTATTAGAGAGTCTGGGAAAGGCATAGTCCTCCTATAATTATTGTGTAGTAAACTTTTAACAGAATTTCTAAAATTATTTTTACCAATTCAGTAATTAGTCAAACTTCTAGCTTTCATAGTTTGGTGCCTTTTTATTTACTGTATTTACACTTTGCTGGGCAATTAAAGCCTGATTTAAAGCCTGTCGAAGACAACTATTTCATTGAGTTTTGGGACAGGTTCCTCCACACCCCTAAAAAAAAACCCAGAACACACACAATAAATCCCCCCTTTATGACTTTTTTTAAGTCATAAAAGTACTTTGTGATGCAGAAAGGCACCACGTGGTATTTTCAGATCTGCCCAGATTTCTGACTTCCATTGTGGAGACCTGAAGCCACCCTAGGGTACTTTTTCTGTGTCACTAGGCTCTTCTGTATTTGAGCTCTCAGTCTTAACCATGAGATGCTTGCAGTGAAAAGGTCCCATTGCAGTGCACGAAAGAGCTTGATGATTTAGTGATGGTTACACCAAGGCCCGATTTTACCTGCGATGCAAAATGTGGGAGTGCAAAAACCATCCTGAGAGCAGTGACCTTTATTTTTATTTCATAGCCTGTATCATCTGCTTGATACTAAATTACATTTAAGACATTACAACTTTTGAGCTGTCCTTTTGGAATTAGGTGCAATGCATACCTGCCACATTGCGGTTTTCCTTTAAATAGAAACAACTTTGGTTTGTGGGAAACAGTCTCCGAGTAGAAGAGAAAAATATTCTCTGTAGAGATAAGGACAAGGTTGGCCAAGAATGCATCCTGTGCTACTTGTGGGTTAATGAAACGTTGTGGTCTTAACAGATGCAGCGGAGCTGTGAGTCTGAGTAGGACTCCCAGCTCTCCGTCGCAGTGGTAGGTTCACATGCCATCTGCGATCCCTCTTCCTGGAACTGGCAAAGTGCTTAACTTGAATTATTTTTTTGACTAGAAAGCCATTTTAGTGCACTTAGCATTACACTGTGAATATCCTCAAAATTTAGGGAGTGAACAGGTAGTTGGAAAATAATACAGGGTATCAAAAAGCATTACTGGAAATTCAGGCGATGAGTGTCCTCTGCACGCAGTCAAAAGCTAAGGCTTGAACTAAAAGCTTGATGCTTGAACTTGAGTGTCAAGAAACTACAATGCACCTGTCAGAAGGACATAAGCATGGAAAAACTTTTGCCTTTACTTTTGAAAAAAGTCTGTACGCATTGATGCAGAAGAGTTTTTTACAGGTAGCCTGTGTTCCCTTTAGTCTTACTGTATTTGGACACTTTAGCTGCAGTGTTGGTGACTGTCTCAACATAGCTTATTATTGGGACTAATTTTCAAATGTCTGTTGCCTGAAAAATAGCTTTGCCAACAGAGATGCTCTAAAATTTTTAGTGACGGTTAATTTAATGTGGCCTTCGTGTACAAAGGTTGTACGTACTCTGGCTCTTAACCTTTTATTGACACATGTAGCATTACAGAAGACAGTTCACTTGTGCGTGGTCTGAAAATTTTAAGTGCCGTATTTGAGAATACAGTAGCAGTCTTCCATGTCATGTTACTAAACCTCTTCCATTTTAATAGCGCAGTTATTTTTTTCAAACCATCCACGTGACTGGTTCTGAAATACGTTTGGTTAAATTAGTAAGGTAAGGAAAATGTTCAGTGAAATACATAATGCCGTGAACATCTGTAGTGTTACTAGCTTCACTTTGTGCATGCACCCAAGTTGTGAACGGAGCAGTTGTGCAACAGAGTCAGTTCTCTCTGCCGAACTCAAATGTAATGTGGATTAAAATACTGGCAGGCTTGTTTGTCTTCTCAACAAAGATTGAAGAGTAAAGAGTTGAGGTCTTACTGGTAATACTTCAATACAAATATTGTGAGCTCAGTAGGAGCTACGGATAATATGATATGTTATTCTGAGTATATTATATGGTGTTAATTTATACCTGAAAATACAGGTTCAATCTAAACTTCATAGATGCTACCGAGAATCTTTTCGCTGACCTGAGCAGTCATAGTCTTGGGCCCTTTAAATCAGGGAATGCCATGATTTTTGAATTATTGCAGATAAGGAGCAATTCTTAACTTTTAATTATTGAGCTTCTCTGTTGGCATTTAGAATTTTACCATTCTTAAACATCGGATAGCATTCACAGCATAAGAGGGTGATCTTTGAGTCCTGAACAGGTTCTGCTAGACCTGCTGCTGTTGAAAGTCTTTCCTTTAAACAGTTTCAAATTTGACCATGCAAATTAGCTCTGAATGAAATTGGCATGAGAGCAAGTCTGGGAATCGATATTTATTTCTGTGTAAACACTTTTCTTTGGAAGAAGGAAGGGGGTTTTAAAAAAATTGGCATTTCACCACCATTGTGCTTTCTACAACTCAGAAAAATCTGAATTGAAATAGGGGTGACTCATGTTTTAGGCTTTAAAAAAAAAAATCTGTTAAAAAGTTTGAGTAGTGATGTTGAAAAAGGTATTGCAGCTCCCTTTGTTAAAAAAGAAAAAGAAAGATTTTTTTAATATGCAGAAATCCAAAGAGAGGGGCACAGTGTGTGTGAGGGACTCTCAGCCAGGTTACTTCCTCCTAAGATTTGTGCGTAGACCTTGGATGAAGCATCTTGCAAGGGATGAATTTGGTTGAAGTGACTCAGAATGACAACTATGTAAGAACAGGGAAAAAAATCCGTTAAGAGTGATTTGCAGTGAAATACTCATTTGGAAATGTCAGGTAGCATAATGACAGAAAGGAGTCCACCGTTGCTAATTAGGGTGAAGATGTGGCATATCTTCTTAAATTGTCACATTGTCAGGTTTCCTAAATTAAATAACTTTGGATTTGATCATTATTTGGATAGTACTTAATAGATCCCATAAAGAGACAGCACTGGGGCATTTCTTAGGTGCTGTTTTGCAGGAGGTATTGTCTTGAAAATAAGATACTATTCTTGGATTCTGACCCCTTTGTGATTGCAAACTTCTTTGCCTTTTAACTCGGCGTAACTTCAAAAACTATAGAGCTGCAAGTTTACAGATAGCAAAGGGACCAGTTAGATAAATGCTAGCTTTTTAATATAATGCATTTTTAGACTTGATTAATTTTTTTTTAACGCTGAAGGCCACCAGTAAAGAAAAGATTGAATAAGGCTTGTTACAAGAACTGCAAGGAAAGCATTTGAAACATTGATTTGCTGCTACTGTAAATTGTAGATATGCTATGCTCTGAATGATGCCTTTTAAAAATAGTATTGCAGGGTAATATATATTTCAATAGTCTCTCCAGTTTGCAAAACAGTTTTGTCAACTTTGACCATGCTAGTTCATTCTTGACTTTAAAAGCCTAGCTAGATTGTCTCGCGTATCACCATCAATAGTTTCTTTTTAAATTGCGATTAAAACTTAACATTACTTAAAGGTGTCTGATTGTAAGCCTGTGGAAGTCAGAAAGACTGCCATTTAGTTACTTGATCTTGGGATAAGATCCCTGACTAAAGATGAATAAACAGAATCATATTGGATGTTCAACACAAGGAGTATATGAACAGAAGGAATATTTTTTTCAGGGAGGAAAAAGACATTGAATATACAAAAGGAACCACGTTTTAGGAAAAAGGTACCATTTTACTTAATTACTTTTAGTTAAAATGCAGTCGGAGGGATGTAAATTAGTTGCTATAAAGTAGTTTATTTTTGAGCAGAGGACCTGAATGCTGAACTTCCAGCCTGTCTGATAGGTAAACAGATGGGAGAGAAGACTAAAAAAGTAGGGTTTTTAATAGAATGTTTTTGGCCCCCGACAGGTAGCATTGCTACTGCTCGGAAGTAAGAGAATAATCCTGGGCTTTGTTCAGCTGTTCCTGAAGGACTTATATATACCTCATTTAAATAGCTCCTAAAAGGAATGTATTGTTTAAGTAATACTGTAATTTCATGTACACAGTGAATCCCAATAAAGATTTAGTGCCTTACGTTTTTATTAAGTAATATTTGCTTAGGTTGTGCAATGATTTCTCTCATTCTTAGGAGTTTTTCTATTATTCTTAAGCTAGAGGATCCCACAAATTTCACGTTTACATGTTAATTGTCAGGTTCTGTAGCTGCTTTGTGTAGTTTAATGTGATGGTTGTCTTGTTTTGGAATTACCTTGGGTAACGTTTGTGCGTTCAGACAGCATGCACATATTGTTTATTAGTCCTCAAACAGGTACAGAGCCTCGTTTTCTTGGGGTTTTATTGCTTCCTAGAGGATTCCTGAGTGAACTCTAAACTTAAAAATATAGATACCACTGCCTTTTCTTATTGATACGTAGAGTAAGATAATGAGGATGGCCTTCTCTTCTTGCTGCTAAAGTTCTTCCTAATGATCCCAAAGCCAGTCATTTTAACCATCTTTTTGATGGACAGAAGGAAGAACACTTTCCTTCCAACTACGCCCTGTCTGTTTTCTGCCTTGGCTAGAAGTAACGCTAGAAATGCTGCACAGCCGGTGGCTGGTGCCATGAAGGGCGTGCTTCTGGTTGGCGTGAGGTTGATCACTCCTGCGGGTCGTGTGGATTACCCCTGTCATGTAGCTGTGTCCATCAGACCGAACAGGGTGCTTTCACCTCGTGTATTAGCATAGCATTCACGTATCTTCTTGCGTGTGTGTGTGTGTGTGTGTTGTGTATTCTCTTCATTGGTGTTCAGTGTGCTTTCCAAAATCAGACCAAGAGCTTTGGGCTCGGCTACTTTAGATGCTGCAATCGCTGTATCAGCCTTTATCTCTGTTATCTTGTGTACAATTTTGTGTGTGTTTAACAGGCCATTATAAAAGGGTTCAAGTATGTAAGTAAAATACACATAATTATTCAGGTTTATCAGTTAAATAGTAGTATTTTGCATGGCAGCCTAACAGAACTAAACATGTTATTGTACAATGTTTTTGACACCTTCAGTTGAAATCAAAACAGAAATTGCAAGGGAATTGGACTAATTTGGTTTATTTAAAAAAAAAAAGACCTTTGTGACAGAATTGTCTGAGAATTCTAGAATAAAAATGATTTTGAAGCCAAAATTTCTATAATAACCTCAGTGAGTATAAAATTTTTTTTTATGGTAATACTGTTGGTTAATATTTGTTAATTCCTCCCCCGTTGTCATATCCAAGGGACACAATTAGAAAAGTTTTGTTTTCCTGAGTTAACATGCCTTAATAAACAATATTATGTTCTTACTTAATGATGTCTTATCAAATGGCCTCAATGTCTTTAAAGCTGGCTTCAGTCGTGCTGGGGGATCTGGAGGAGCGACCAGGGAAATTCCAGGATTGCTTGACAGGGGCACCGTGTGGGATAGGAACTGCATAGGCAATGTCCTGGAAGAGGCCATGAACTGCTTTGCCGAGATGCAGAGGCAGACAGAGGAGAAATTTCGCATGTGGATAGAAAAGCTAACCCGTCTTGACACGGATGAAGAAAGCAAGCAACAACTGGAGCCCAGGGAACCTAAAATTCAACTAGTTGGCCAAAGAATCCCCCCTACCACACAGTCAGGGGCTTTCATACAGATGCCTGATAGCCAAGTACTTCCACAGCAGTCGTTTAATTCTTACGTGGGCTATCAAAATGTCGATGCTTCGCTAGAGTTTCCAGCGACTTTTAATAACAATTTTCCACCTATCTTTCCAGAGAATGGGAATATTGCAGAGCCTGATCTGAATCAATCATAAACTTAAAGTCCGATCTTTGCAATCTTGGTGTTACTTTGGATTATGCTAAAAACAAGGTTTGCTTTTCTCTTCGTATATGTTTGTTTTGGTTTTCTCTTTTGGGTTTTATTACCATGGTATGGTATATTTTTTTTTTAATTTATAGAGAATATATATGTAGTTTAAAAAAAACCCCACAGTATACCCACGTGCATGTGCCAGCACACGCATACAAATACCTTTAAAGGTGTGGGGGGGAACCACCCTAAGGTTTCATCACCAAACTTGGGAAAATATAACTTAGAATCCTTGTTTAGATACCCCAAAATCAGTAGAGCTATGTTTGTTACAACAGGAGCATTCAGAGTATTCATCTAAATGCTCTTTTTGCATGTTAAAACATTTATATAAGGAAATAAGTTTTATATTTAAAGATGTAAAGTACCCTAGAGAACCAGCCTAGATACAGACCCGTAACATTTCCTTAACTATCTGTTTACTCCCAAGTTTTGCAGCTTGAACACGTCACACGTTAGTTTTTTCTTCTTCCTTTTTAGGCAGAAGTAATAAATAAGTTTACTCTAAAGATTTAGCTATATATAACAAATGTTCACAGCTGATTTTTTGTCTCCCATTTAGTAGTTAATTTTCTGTCCAGAGTCTTTATTAATGTCACTGCTGTGTTGCACATGGCATATTTATGGAAGCAGCTATCTTATATTGTGCACACAAATACGCACATGTATACATGTATATGCGTTCGGTTTGGGTGGAAGCCATCTCCTCTAATTTTAGGTGTCTAGTTTGCTGTTCTGTGGATCTCCTTCTGAGTCAACGGGAAGAGATAAGCCCCTACAAAGGATACCTCCTGGCAGTGTCTTTCTCTTCCATTAGTTGTCTAAACCTCCCTTATAAACAGTTTAGAATAGATAACTTTTGACTAAAGTTAGGTGAGATGAATCACACCCAACTGCGTGTGCATGCATGACCTGTGCACGCAAAGCGCTGCTGCTTCCTTCTGTATATACGATCAAACTGCATCCTTCATGCTGGAATAAAAATAGTCGTGTCAGTCCTAAGATAAGCAGCCGTCGGTGGATGGATTGAGTCTTGGCACAGGAATTTAAAGGAAGGCTTGACAGTCAGATTAATAAACACTGTGGTGGTCTGAAGGTAGGGGTTGCTGGTCTGGGTGACACAGCAAGAGCTGCTTCTGAACCATGTCTGAATGCCGCTGAAGTCATTATTTACTTGTGATGGGGAATGCCAGAACATTAGTTTCATTTAAATAATACAATAACTTGCTATTGTGTGGATTTTTTTATACTGATAGTTATCCTGAATAGGCAGGCTTGAAACTGTGATGTTTAAAGTAGGATTAATTTAAACTATATATTAGAAATCTCTATTTAATTCTTACTATTATCACTACACACAGGGATTTTTTGGTCACCTCTCCATTAATGCCTTTCTTCATGTGAAGTAACTTCTCCGCAACTACCAAAAATGTACATTTATCATCAGTTAGAACTTGCTAAAAGTTTCTAATTCAAATGAAAATTCTAATAATGGAATTTGAAAGTCTTTGCAAAGACATAGTTTAAGTAAAGAGAACACTATAGGTCTCCTTTAGCTCTGTTATTTTGCTTTTTAAACTACAGTCACTTTTTTCCCTAATTATTTTAGTGTAATTCCTTTTCTTCCTGTTGGAAATAACCACTGTATCTTCTGTAGGTCTGATTTTTTTTTTTATCCCCTCCCTGAAGTCAGTGGGAGCCTTTCCATCAATTTATATGGGGGTTTGGATCAAACCTTTAACAGGAACTCAAGAAACACTTTTTGTTATCAGTATAATACTAACACTGGTGTTTTAACATTATTCTTGGCCCAGACTTACTTTTTTTTTTAAGTATGTGATGCCTTCATGAGGAAAAAAAAAAAGAGGTTAGAGAGCTGTGTTATTTTCAGAGTAACTGTTTGAAAGACTATGCAGGAGATAATTTTTAAGTACTGGAATAAATTCTTTACAAATCACCTTCATGCATAATTTTGATACAAAGATTTTGATATGAACTTGTAAGAATACTCCCTCGTCTGACGTTGTGTGCATTTTTAACTTAACTATAGGTAAAAGTTAAATGAGTTATTTTATGTTTGATTGCAATTTAATAAACTCGTCCTCGTGTTTAAAATTTAAGATCCTTCAGGGAAGATTATTTGCTGATAGTTAAAAAAAAATCAGATCCTTCTGGTGTTCATAGATTTGAGAGATATATATATATACACACACACCTTATGACGATGATAAGAGCAGCATATTTTAAAGCATGACAACTTTACAAGTCTCCCCGTGCATGCAGAAGCAGCTTTTTGCAGTGACTGGTTTCTTTTAATGTGTAAGAGTCACTTAACTCAGTATGTCTGTAAGCATGCCCTTAACCTTTTTTATAAAATAGTATATATGGAGCAATTAGATGTTTCAAAATGAATTGTGTAAGGAGATCAGCTGAACTTATTTATCTCTCAGACTGAAACGGACTTTTACGTATTGATCTCATAAATGGATAATAACTTTGTTAGGGATTTAGCCAGTGAAATTTCTGCAAACCTGCAATATCTTGATTAGGTAATCTCTGGGAAAAAAAAAATTGAAATCATTTAGTGTATTAATAGATAAAAATTTGGATTTGGTTACTATAGGCAAAAATTAAAAGCTTTCAAACATTTTTATCCATTTGTGCTAATTGTTTATTTTTTTCAATTCAAGTAGCTATGAATGCGAAAGAACAAGCAGAGGGTTACAGCAGTTGGGCATACAGACTTTAAAGCTGTAGTCTTTCTAGGATAAAATTATTCCACGGCACGCAAAAGACTGAGGGAATAGTTCACATTAGATATAATTTTAACTTAATTTCCCCACAAAAACTACCTGGTGTTAAGAACACCTGTGCAAGACCAATGGTTGTAAATGGTTTTGTAAATGGCTAATATTCTTTTATTTGGTTGCTCTTTTCACTTGCCTCAAACCTGGAGCCAGATCTTCAGCTGTCATAAATCAGCTCCTCTGAAATGAAAAGCGTGCGTTGATTTACACAGTTGAATATTCGGTCCATTAGCTTGTTTTCCATGTTTCTCCTTCTAGGAACTGAGAGGGGACCCCCACCTTTCTGTTGTTCAGGTGTAGTATAACCTACCTGGTGAAGGATTTGGCAGGCTGTGCAATGAAACAGGAGCATCTCTCTTCTTGCTTTGTATTGTGAATCTGAAAGATGCAGGGCACTGAAGAAACCAACCTTCAGATACCAGTACTAGTGATGAGTCTGTATTTTAAATGTGTGCGCGACAGTCTTTGGCGTCGCTTCGAGAAAACAGATCCCTAATACATAATTTCAGATTTATTTTTTTTTCTCCTGGAAATATTTTTGCTATATTATATGGCTGCAGTTAAGTCTGTCATGATTTCCATTATAAGCTCTTATTTTCAAAGGGCTTTGACTAGAAACTTTCAGGGAGTTAAAATTTCTTCAGCTGAAATTTTAACATAAATTTTAATCTCATCCATTCCATATTTCATTAAAGCAGTCTGACCTTATTTAAGACTTTTAAGATTATCAGAAGGAAACTCCTACTTTCCAACCCAGAGTTACGTTTTGAATGTATGTTTATGCTCACATCTCAACTAATTACTCCAAAACCACCAACTTTAACAAGTAGAGGAGAAATCAGTAGGAGTTTTGCGCAGACCTGGAGAATCACAGATGGTGGTTTAGAGTTTCTCTCATTGCCCTAGGTTTTATACTTCAGAATGGAGTAAAGAAACATTCTAGTTTCTTTAAAGAATTTTCCTTATCTTATGGTTTGAAAGAGTAAATGCATCAAGTCAGATCAGCTGGTGTAATTCCAGGGAAGATGGTGCCAGATGAAACCCAACTGGCTTATTCAAGTTTCTATATTGCCATTTTTAATACCAAATTATGTGTTTTCAGTGTGGCAGCTGTTTGCATGGGAGTAATTGAACACCCCTGTGACTGCAGGGTCGGGATTTAGTAGCAGGTGAAACACAGCTACTTGGTTAGCATTTTTTGTGCAAGTGCACAAGAAGTTAAGTCTTTACATAAAGACCTGATTTAAATGTCGCTAAATGTCAAACTGACAAGGCAGTAAATGAAAAATTAAAGGATCTGCTCCTAGAATTGGACCCTGTGTAGGAGTCCTTGGAAGTCCAGGGGCTTTAGTGCGCAGTGTTTTTGCAGGCTTGGCTGCAGGTTCTTCCCCAAGCATTTGTGCCGCTTCCCTCCCTCGAGTGGGGCTTGGTAAGAAAAAGGAATTCCACCCTTCGCACATCATTTTATCTGAGGGTTTGGGGTTTTGCTTCACATGCTACTAATAAAACATCTGAATTTTCAGGTTTTATTTAGGGGAAAAAAAAATTAAGGTAATTTACAATATAAAACAAATTCAAGTAAAGGCAGTGAAACTTTATTCAGTGTTTCTATTGCAAAAAAAATAACAGCAGGGTGGAAAAAAAAAATCTTAAACCTTTCAGATATACTGCTCTTCAGTGTTATTTTTAACAGTATTAGGACAGAATAATTCAGGCAGAAATATACATCTCTATTTTTTTTAAGTTCACAGTGTCTTTCAGTGTTTTTGCAGGATTGGTAGGTTATTTTATCTGAGCTGCTAGAGTTAAGACTGGAGGACCAATCTTAACTTCAATGAAACGGGATTATATTTGGCTGTTATTTTACAAATTGAAATGTATTTATTATCACTGATTTCTCTTGTTAATATATTTTGTTTCTTCCTGTATCCACATACTGTAAATCTCTTTTTTAAGTAATATTTCAAGGGCATTAAGAAATTAAATCCCAGCCCTATTAAAAGCAGTAGAAAATTTCTACTAATTTCAATGGGGCTAGCATTTCACCTCATTAGAAATTGAACTTATTCTGCAGTTTTTGGTCAGAGAATCTTTCAGCTGACTTTAAGTGGGGTCTTTGCCTGATGAGTGTGTGTAAATCAGGCCAGTTGAGTAGATGTTTTTAAAATAATCGAGATCTGCGCTGTGACCAGTGCAGTTACATTTGGAAGCATTAAAACAGATGCGCTGT
Source organism: Aptenodytes patagonicus (assembly GCF_965638725.1). Taxonomy (NCBI): domain Eukaryota; kingdom Metazoa; phylum Chordata; class Aves; order Sphenisciformes; family Spheniscidae; genus Aptenodytes; species Aptenodytes patagonicus. The sequence continues at coordinate 4,846,099 of NC_134982.1, read as the reverse complement.
GTAATTTGTACTGTAGGAGCTAAAATATTCAGGCTGATTGATAGAGATGGACAGTACCTTGCAAAACACGCAGCTAGAAACCGGTCTTTCTCACAAATTTTATTAGTCTCATAGTGTTAGGTCAGCAAAATGAAGGCACATGGAAAATAGGCTTATTAAGTTAGAAACGATTTCAAGTGCTCTGTTAAATCTCACAGACTGATCAAGCAGGGGGGTAGTCTGGACCATCAAAAGTTTTGCATCGAGGCTGTACCGGTCCTTCCATGGCAAGATGCAGTTTGTACTTGCAAAAATGTGATGTTTTCTGGAGGGATGCGTATGGCGTGCGTGTTTGCCTGCCTTTTTCTAATGTAAGTCGTATTTACATAGGGAATCTTTTTTTTTTTTTAAACTGTCATAGCTATGTAAGAGTAGGGTGTGATGGTTTCCAAAACCCTCCTGATACACTTTTGCAAGAAAAACTGGGGAAGAGATCTGGCTAATGTATCTGCTTCCATAATTAATGAATCATTAGGTGGCATCAGGGAAAACAAATCCTATCATGGGATATAAAGTGCACACCACTTCCTGATATTTTCAGTACGCGGCTACGTTCCATGTGCCTTTGCTTAACGCACAATGAAAAAGACTTTATTATGCCTTTATAGATATAATTTGGTAAAACAAATCCAAGATATTTTCCATCTAGTCATCAAAAAGCCTGAAAGAATGAATGTTGATCAGCAAGACTTGAATTTGAGATGTCTTTTGCTGTGATATATTAAAAATGATCCAGTCTCAGAACAGATACTCATTTGATCATGTTGTTTTGATTTTATTATTTTATTATTATGGTAAAAAAAAAAAACCAAACACAAAAGCTTTACTGTGTGAAATGAAGGAAAATGTGAGGAAAGTGGATTCATCGCTAACTTTTTGTTCACTTTATGATTTTAGAGAGAATGTTGTTACACTACTTTTGGTTTTTTTATTGTATTTACAATGTATCCTTTGCCTAACCCTGTAAATTTTGAAATGTAACTACTGTAACCTGGAATAAATAAATAAATATAAATAGTAATTAAGCGTTTCATGTTGCTAAACAACATAAAAAAAAGCACAGATCTCCAGCCCCACACCCCCCTTTGGGAATTGTTTTAGGGTTCAGCTGGTTTATGCCATTTGAACTGCACATACTTTATGAAACCGCAGCTCTGGATCATGTTTTAAATAATACCAGGTTTGTATTGTTTATCTAAAACAGAAAGACTGTCACTTCAGCCTGTAGTCTTGTATATGAAGCCTTTCTGTTTGGATCAAAGTTACTGATGTGTCTACTGTAAAACTATCTTGGCAAGTCACTTGAGATGCATCTTCTAGGTTTTGGCACACAAAATATGATTATTTTGATTACTGTAATGATCATCTGATCTTAAAATTTATATAGGTATTCAAGTCCGTTCTATGTTTTGCTTAATCTTGAAGTAAATGGAGTTATCTCTTAAATTTAAGCGTCAAGTGTAAATGAGGGCATTCTTAGATCTCTTATTGTTCTAAAATGTCTCAGTATTCTTTTGTTGTATAAAAATAAATGCAGTTTAGAGTACTGAGATTGAGCCAAAGCAGTGCCTACGTTCACAGTGAAGATGCAGAGGTGAGGCTGGAAGAAGCCGTGTCTCCTCAGGCTCGCGATTACCTGGACACCGCTGTGTGTTGCCTTTTTAGCTTTTGTGTGTTTCACGAAAGCATTCCTAAACACTATTTTTAAACTCCTCAATAATTTACCAGTTAAAAATACCTCAGTAATTTGAGGGGAGTGGTGTTTTCGGCAAAGCTGAGCTCCTCTGCTTGTTAGCCTTGAGCAAGCTGCAAATCTCTGCGTGCCTCAATTTCCCCCATAGGCAAAAGGAGGTTAATAACCACCTCGGAGCTCTTTGAGATCCACTAATGGAAAGCTTTTTGTAAGAATAAAGTGCTGTAATTATTATTGCTATTATTATTGTACCTGTTCTGTGTGTGTTAAAGCTTAGGGTGATACTCACACCTAAATAAGGCTCCACGTCTCCTCATTGCAAAGACACTGATGATTCCAGAGGGTGGTTCAGACCACCAAAATTAGGCTTTTAATTTTGAAATTCTTTCCATCAGGATAGTCCTCTGGAGAGTTCGATCTTTTTCCTCTACTTGTAGAGAAAATAGAGCGAAGTTTAAATCCCATCCCTAAGGCTGGAATTCATTTTGCTGAACTTCAGCAGGGTAGAAGTTAGGTGCCTTGTCTAAGGTGGTTGTCTAAGCTCTTTCTGTTGATGGGGAAGGAGGGGAGATGACGATGTTCCAGGCTGCAATCTCTAGGCTGAGATTACTTGACCCTGAAGTTCCTCTCTCTGGCTGCGGTGGGAGTGAGTTTAGGTGATGAGCTTGGCTCTACATGCCTAAATTTAAGAAAGCTAAAGAGAAACAGTGACTTAAAGGATGAAATTCAGGTTCTGCTAGCTAGTATCTTTTGTATCTAGTATTAAAGTACTGCTGCTCATTGATACACAGCCGTTTCAGCGCAAAGGTATGGTGCTTCTTACAGGATTGCTGCTTTTAACCTACAGCTGAAATTTTACGGTTGATTCCCCCTTCTTGCTTGTGCTGCCATTATAATGAATTCAGGGATAGTAGGAGTGTGGATCTTACAGCACGGTTTAGACCGCTGAATGTTGAGATGTGGCTCTGTGAAAAGCATGTGAGCGGCTAGCAGATAAGAAATTACTGGATTTTCTACGCTGCAAGCTTAAAATAAAAATTGACATGTGTAGACCTGAATTTTTGTGCATGTGGCTTCTGATTCGGTTGTCCTGAGCGGAATTAGTTTTGATGAGCTGTGTAAATTAAGGGAGAATTGGACACTTGGAAACGCTTGTCCCCATGATGACCTCTGCCTCTGAATTCTTTAAAAAAAAATAAAATAAAAAAGCAGTCTTTCCCTCCCCCTGCTAACGTTAAATGTCAACAGCTGTATTTTGCTGCTGGTACTTATTAACTTTCAGCCTTGTCTTTTTCAAGCATTTATTGCTTTAGAAATGAATTAAAGCTTATCACCAGGGAAATATAAGTCTTCCAGCTATCTTGGCTTCTCAAAAGATGCAATTTTTCTTAAATAGATTGTTTAAATTACTGACCAGGGAACCTCCTAATTGTGCTACATTAAATTTTGATTCTGGCATGGTTTGTTTTGGTGTCTGTTTTTCTAGCTGTTGAAATCCTGTTACAGTCAGTAATTACGAGGAGTGGCTCTATTGTAAAGACAAGATGATAAGTTACAACTGTGGTTGTAGTTAATCCTTTCACCTTTTCAACCTGAAGGCATTTTTTCACTTATTTCCTAGCTGAAGCCAGTTGTCCTTATTTCTTGGTACCACACGTTCACTTTGCATCACATTATCGGATGATCACGTAGTTGGTTAGGGAAGTATTATTTACTTCCAAATTTAACCCTTCCTGTCCCGTCCTTGTAGCACTGAAAAGGAAACAGGCTTTTGGGAATGAAGGATTTTTAGAGCATTTTTTTTTAATATGCCTTCGCTGCAACTTTCATCTAGTTGTAGTTGTCTACACCTTATATACTGGTTTATTTATTGTTGGTTTTTTAACACACGTAGGCATGTATTGCTTATTTGTTCTTTTATACATGCTGGGAATCCTAGGATTTGTTGCAGCAGTGTCGCCATTATCTTGGCCTCGTTGGTCATTTACTGGTGATAGATATGGATAACCCTGGTGTCAGGGGCCTTTCATTTCACTTCCAAATCTGATCCTGAAAGGCAAGGCTGAGAAAAGCAAAAATAGATCTCTGCTGTGATTGCTTTGTAAACAGGCAGCTTGTTTTTTTCCAGATTGTAAAAATTGGTGGCTATTACACTGATAAATATAATTACGGTATGTAAATTATATTGAAAATATTTTTGTCTGTTTGATGTATACTAAATTTAAGCTAAGTTATAAGGTGTGCTGTTTGGAAGTGTGGAAGATACAAGAGTGGAGCTACAGATAACAAGTTTATGCTTGTATTTCCTACTGATGAAGACTTTCACACAAGTTATTTCTATGGGTAGGTGATGAGAATATCACTCTGCATGTATATACATTTATTATACATTTTTGCATGATTATACATGTAGGAGTGGTACAATTTTGACTTGAGACTATTGGTGCCTTTTGTCCAAATATAATTTTACTTGTGTAGACAACATTATCGAAAATCAAATTTCGCTTCTGCTTTTGGAGATCTTAGTAAGAAGCGAGAGAAACCAACACCTGAAGAAACAGTACCTAGCTCCTGAAATTTTAGATAACCTCTTGAAAAAATGGTCAAATAGTCAATATTGTACTTGACCCTCGTATCTTCTGCACTCGACTGTTTATTTTTCTAGATCACATTATATATGTTCACGCTGAACTCTGATGATAAGACTGAAAGAAAACATGCCTCTCATGATTCAGTCCAGTTGTAACTTCTGCATGATTAAATTATTAATCATCGGCTTTCACAAATAATTAACTGAACATCAGCCAGCTTAATTTTGAACTTGGTATTCCATTAGTTTGTAATTGCCTTTTAAAAAGACAAAGATTGCCTTTCAGTTAATTATCGGGACTTCTTTTCCAGTCATAATCATCAGCATTTCATGTTGCGAACAGTTTGGTCTTTAATACATTGACATTTAACTACCCATTTATTTTTGTCGGGTCTGTTTTAAGTTTGTAATATAACATTGTTTTATGAAATTGTTGTTTTGGAGGCAGATCTGATCGGAAATATTTTGTGAATTTCTTCATACCTTGTTGCAAAACTGATCTTTAGTACGACTTAAGCAATATGGTCGCTCTTTAACGAAGTGTGTTGCTAATCACAAAATAGGCGTTTCTTAAAATAGTGGGTTGAATTACGTTTCAGGGACCAAGTTACAAAAAAAAAAACCACCACAAAACCAAAAAATCCCTCCCTAAAAACCTCAGTAGAAACAGATTTTCAGAGAACGAAATTTGAAACTTTTAGTTCATCGTGTTCTTTCTGTCTTCGACAGGCACTTAACGCTCCTAAAAGAAACCAATCTTTCCTGAAAAGTCTTTCCATTTTATTCTTTGTGACTTTTAAAGATTTCTGTAGCCATTTTGTAATTCTGAAGGTCCTATCTTCCTAAACACGTTATTGGTTTATGATTATTTTATATTATCCCACACAAACTACACCCTCTATGTATCATACCCTTAACAAAAAAGTCCTGCAGACACTCAACTGCCAGAACTTCCTTGGAGTTAAAGCATTGCAGTAGCAAAGCAGCGGAGCTTTGGCCCAGCCTGTTTTTCTATTTCATACTCGGGGTTTTGTGGATGAAGTCTTAGCCCAAAGAAAGTTTTGATTCTGCCGTTTGGGGAGCGGGAACTCCAACCGCGTTCATCCACTCTGAGTCGATAAGCTATAGCTGAGATGAGGCATCAGAGTTAAAATGCGCATCCTTTCAGAATGACGATATTTATCCGTTCTCTCTTTGCTTCCACATTAATCATTGTCTTGAATACGACTTTTTTCCGAGCCTCTTCTGTTTCTAGCATGCTTTCCAATTGTAAGTGATTTTCATTCCTCACAAAGAAAATAGTCCGTCCTAACAAAATAGACCAAAACCAGCTTTTTGTTATTCCTCAAGAATAGGTTTCAGAATCATATAAGCAATTTTCTCTCCCTCTTTCCCCCTTCACTTTGGTGGCCAAAAATGCATATGGTAATCATATTGAATTAAAAGCATATTTATCACTGCACGTTACAGTTTTGTTTCTTGTTATTCTTGACCTTAAAAAAAAAAAACCACCAAAAAACATTGCCATTTTGAAAAATTCCCCTGTCCTTGACAGGTAAATGTTACGAAAGGAAAGTTGCCTAATGTTAAATTTATTGTCACTGGATCAGTTATATCAAAAAGTTAGTTTTATTCAATCAACCCTAAAGTAATGTAAACTGTCACTTGAGTTTTGTAAAATTCTCTAGATAAATATCTTGTCTTGCCAAATTTAATGTCCTGTAACTTATTTTTTATTTTGGACTGAAGGTTTTATCCTTTTAAGATTGTAAATGTAACGTCGTCAGATATGGAGATGTTTATGTGTTAATGTAAAAGATAATACACAAATAACTGATACATTGATAAACATGTTTTTCTTACATTTGTGTTTTCTGTGTATGCAAAGGTTAAAATGTCTCTGTAATCTCAGACTATGTTCATTAACTGAAGTTTAATAATTCATATAATTTATAGTTCTTTAAGAGCTTCATGTAGGAGATTGCATTAATCTTTCAACAAATTATTTGTACTTTTAAAGGTGTCTTTCACAGTATGCTGACTTCTAATACGCTTTGCTTTTCTCTCTTTCTGCAGATGGACCTCCAGTTGTAGCTCATTATGATATATCAGACACAAATTCAGACCCAGAAGTGGTAAATGTGGACAATCTGTTGGCGGCTGCAGTAGTTCAAGAGCACAACAATTCTTTAGGAAATCAAGACTCGGGATCTACCTGGAGAACCAGAGGGCTGCTAGATGAACTGAGTGCTGATACAGGTTTGTTTAAACTCTCTTCCTCTGACGTTTGTTCCAGCATCTCAGTTGGTGTCTCTCCCTTTCTTGCTTTCAGTATTTTTGTAGTTTATGCAGCTTTAAAAGCTCCCCGTGTGGATTTTGCAGTAAAACAATACAGGTGCTTATTAAAAAAGTCTGACATTTATTCTAAAATACAACTGATAAAAATGGACAAAGATTCCTGCAATGTATTTTTGACACTAATTTTCTTAATTATTTTTTTCTCCTTCTTTTCCCTCGAATTACTTCTTGGAACTTAGGTCTGGGGTTTTGGTGGTGGTTTTTTTAAAATGAAAGTGAGCTAAACTTGTTACTGAATGGTTGATTATGACAACCCATGCCACCACCTAGTAAACCAATTATAATCTCATTTTAAGTATTGTAGTTGTCTGTGTGTGTCTTTTTTTTTGTTTGTCTCTCCATTTCTTTAGAATACAAGCATTAATTATTCCCATATTCCATCTGCATTTCTAACATACCTTAGAAAATTGGGCAGACCAGCATCAGATAAAGATGAAGGGTGAAAAGGCGCTGGTAAGTGGGCTTAGCATCAAGAGACAGCAAAGAAATTTCTTTCAAGAAAGCAAGAGCGGGAATACTGTGGAAGAGTTCAGAGACGTTCACGTAGCTCATAAAAATTGTTCAGCTTCACCAAGTGCTTGCAACTCTTCACTAACAAAAGAGTTCAGCAACAATGTGAAATGCTACTGTGTTTTGGATGCAGAGAGCTAACGGAATATTTCCTATCGACCTCATCCCGTAGCCTTGTATGCCAACGTATTGCCTTCCTGTCCACTCATTTTTTTTTTAATACCCGTGTTAAGATTTTTAGCTGCATAAGAGAGTCTTGCCTGCAGTGGTGGAGCAGAGCAGGGTTTTTTTTGTTTCATGCTGTGTCTTCCAAATGTAAGCCTGCCAAAGGGCACCTACGCTGGAAGTGTCCTGGTAGCTCTGAGCTACTTTTCAATGTCTATAAGGCTTAAAGAAGTAGAAATATGTGGCAGGTTTTGAAAGAAGTGTTCCATTATTGTCTAGTGGACAAGTCCATTATTTGAATATGAGAATCTCTGTTGCATTATTTTCCCTGTGCTCTGTGGCTGGATGTTGTTCCAGCCTTTTTGAAGCTAGCCGGTGTTTTCCAAGCTCACTGGTATTGTTTGCAGGATAGCAGCTGACTGATAGTTAGCTATTTGACCCCTAACAAGCCCTCTCCTTTATAAAGTGGTTTATTAAACGATTAGAACAGCTGAAATTAACTTTATTATATAGCACTAATGGATTGGTACTTCAAAGGAGTGTAAGGAAATAAAAAGTAATGTTTCTTACTAAGCTTTCTTCCACTTTCCACTTACGAGTACAATGCTGTGATGCAGGTAGAAATTTGTCTTCCTTCCTCCACCTGTATCCAAGGGGACTTGCAAGGAAGAGGTTGCCAGGAAAGAGAAAACTAGAAAACTTCAAGAAACTTCTTCATCCTTGACCCTATGGGAACGTGTCCAGACAAATTTGCTCCTGGTGCTATGGCCATTTCGACGTCTGAAAGGATGAATCTCTTTTTCTTCCTGCATACACCTTGCCCCAGAGCCCTGTAGCCTCCATACGCCTCTGACTGCACGTTTGTCAGTACTGGCCTTTTCTTACCATGTCTGGGATTGCACATTTGGATAGCAGAATTTTCAAATCTTACATCTTGTTCCCAAATTTAATCTTCAACCAGTATCTAGTTTAACAGACAATAAATGATGTGTTCCCATGGGAAAATAACAACATAAGCTTTATCTAAGTGAAAAATCTTATTAGGACACACTATCACATCTTTGTGCATGGACAAATACCTTGGGCTGTTTTGCAAGTCCTGATGTTGTAGGGCAAACAAAATATCTCCTTTGGGCATCATCCTAATGTTTGTGCAAAGAAATTAACAACGTAGGCATGTTATTAGGCATGAAATTTGTATAGCCAGAGGCTGTAAATCTATCTGTATGCTATAATTCTGATTTACACTCGGCTACTGTTGCAATATTTACTCTGCTAATGATGGTTTCTCTACTGCTAATTACCTTTTTGTTCTCTGAACTTAAAACTATGCATGAAAGCTCTTTTGGGGCTCTCATTTATACCTCTGGGGATTCATTTGGGGGCTATTTAAGAGGTGGTCTGCTTTGCCTCTCTGCCAGGCGTTACCCTGTCTAGCAAAGGGTGCAGAGTGGTGGTACATCATTAATGCATTAATACAACGTATTAAGGCAGGTTGATACCCATACCAGTTTGCGTGAACCAGTGACCAAGGATTGTGTTGCTGTTCTGCTGCCTGTGCTGTAGCAGCAGTGACGTTCAGGAGCGGGGCGATGCGAATCACTGGGGCGGTGATCATTTAAAGCTCACAGTTTGCATTGCCAGCACATGAATCAAAGCCTCTGAGCACTTCCATTTCATGTTTCACAGTGTGCCCAGCCGCTTCTATTAAAGAAATCCCAAGCACAAATACAAATTGGGGGATGAAGGGATGGAGAGCAGCCCTGCCGAGAAGGACTTGGGGATGCTGGTGGATGAAAAGCTGGACATGAGCCGGCCACGTGCGCTCGCAGCCCAGAAGGCCAATCGTATCCTGGGCTGCATCCAAAGCAGTGTGGCCAGCAGGTGGAGGGAGGGGATTCTGCCCCTCTGCTCTGCTCTGGTGAGACCCCCCTGGAGCACTGCGTCCAGCTCTGGAGCCCTCAGCATAAGAAAGACACGGACCTGTTGGAGCGGGTCCAGAAGAGGGTCATGAAAATGATCAGGGGGCTGGAACACCTCTGCTATGAGGACAGGCTGAGAGAGTTGGGGTTGTTCAGCCTGGAGAAGAGAAGGCTCTGGGGAGACCTTATTGCGGCCTTTCAATACTTCAAGGGGGCTTATAAGAAAAACAGAGACAGACTTTTTACTAGGACCTGTAGCGATAGGACAAGGGGTAACGGTTTTAAACTAAAAGAGCGTAGATTCAGACTAGATAGAAGAAATGTTTTACGCTGAGGGTGGTGAAGCACTGGCCCAGGTTGCCCAGAGAGGGGGTGGATGCCCCATCCCTGGAAACATTCCAGGTCAGGTTGGACGGGGCTCTGAGCAACCTGGTCTAGTGGAAGGTGTCCCTGCCCATGGCAGGGGGGCTGGAACTTCAACCCAAACCATTCTATGATTCTGTGAAATATCTGTGACCCATTTGGGGACTTTCTGGCCATCCGTGATATTTGCCAAGAAATGTTCAGCTGAACTGTAACGTTAGGAAAAGTCTGCCTGGGCTATTAATTCGTTTTAAGTTCAGCTGAGAAATCTTTTTCGTCTTGTGAGGTGGAAACTCCTCCTTCGGGTACATGGCAGCACACAGGTTTCCTTCCCTTCCTAACCCTGATCGGATGTTGCACCAAGGGTCATTGCTTTCCAAAAACTGAACGTGCAGTATGGCCTGTGCCCCTCTATTTGCTTGCATCTTTTTCAAATACTTTAAGCAGTCATTAGAAGGTTTCCCTGGCACTTGTTTTAAGTTTAATTTCTTCTCTCTGTGTCCTCTTGATCTACCTGGGGGTATAATCAGTTCTGCCTATTCTCACACCTTTGAAATTCAGTGCATCATTATTGCATCCTCCTCCTCTCATCTTTGAAGAGGCTGTCCAGTCAGACTAGATATACATAATATATTCATCTAATCTCAAATTTCCTGCTCGATAAATGATTCTTCCCCTGTGTAATACAGCTGAGTGAGTGGTTTCCAAGAAGGAGGTAGTCTCATTCATCTGCTTCAGGGCTGCCCAGCATCCCCCAGGTTACTGCTAAAGAGAGACAGTAGAAGTAATCTTTTTTTGTTTTTTGAATTAAAAAAAAAAAAAGTAGAAGTTATTTCTTTTTATTGAAATCCTATTTTTTAATTGATTTAAAAAATGTGTTTATTTTCTGTAAAACAAATAATTTTGGCTGGCTTGTCTTTTCCATGCAAGTATTATTTAATATGTCACAACACAGCTTCGCTAATTGTGGTGAAGAACCTTCTTAGCAGTACTTGGCAGAAAAGACAAAACCTGCCATACTCGTGAGTATTTAGAAAGGACGTGTTGTTTGACAGACTGATGAACTGGATAGCATTGAGGAACTGTAATAAAAAACCAACACTGCTGTATATGGCACTTATGAAAAACAGATTTTTTTTTTTTTCTCAAGTATTTGTAATAATGTTACGAGCAGAAGCGTGAAGCAGCACGACCGGACACTGATGGGTTTGTTGGGTTTTTTTCATTGACCTGTTTCCCTTGGTTGGTTGGTTTTAAAAAAAAAAAAAAAAGGCATTTTCATTCTCTTTGGGGTGTGTGTGATGTTTCTGTCCAGGCTATAGGCTTTGCTTGCCACAGTATCATTGAATTTGATTTATTGACAATAGATTGTCTTGTTTCTTTATTTCAAAGAGGTTTGGGCACAGTCTAACTCTTAGCACTGTTGTAAAATAACAGCTGGAAAGCCTAATTACGTCAAGTGTTCTTGATGCAATAGTTGGGCTTTGCTCACACTTGTGTGATAACACCATCGCTAGAGCTGTTGAGACTGGATAAGTCCAGTGGTCATCCTGTACCAGGTGATGAACTGGAAGTTGGATAACTTGATCTAATAAGATTTTGCAATCTCAGTGTTTCAGTCTTTTTTTTTTTTTTTTTAGCTTGGGAAACTCCTTTTCCAGCTGATTTGGGAGTTGTGTAAGCTGTTAAACATTGGCTGTATTTGCATTTTCCCCATCTGTAGGTCATTTGGATCCAGGCTTCCTTGCAAGTGACAAAACCTCTTCTGGTAATGCCCAAATCAATGAAGAAATTAATATCGCCTCTTCTGATAGCGAAGTAGAGATTGTTGGAGTTCAGGAACATGCCAGGTATTGATTCCTTTTTTTAGCTCTAATATTTCTTTCATTTTATCAGAATATCTGTATTGCTAAAATAAATAAAGAAAAAAATTGACGACTTCTACTTCCGTAGTTATCCATCCATGACTGATGCCCAAAAGGTAGCAAGCGTTGCACTTGTTTTTTCTATTCTGCTGGTCACGGTGATGTCAGAGTGTGTTTTTCTTTAGAACATTATCAACTTCATATGTGTTCAGATTAAGCTTGTGATTCGATATCAAACATTAACAGGCTAAACATATGTAGTATTAAAATACCAAATATAGAGATACCAAATTTACGTACATCAGGAATTCAGATTTTAAGGGTGTAGTGTGAATATGCAAATACATAAACAAAAATATTTGTGTGGGTTCTTGTTCCCTTTCAAAAATGTTCACTTACTTTAAGCATTTAATCAGCTTCCAGTTTATTTAATTAATCAGTAGTAAAAATACTATAAAATAAATATAAATACTATAAACTTTTCAATGGCTAATGTCATAAGATAGCCCCTTTATATTAAAAATTGGATCCTTATGAATCTTAGTTTTATTTCAAGATACAACAGAGTTCAAACCCCCAAAGTAGATGAGGGTAAGGAAGCCAAAGGTTTCTCTCAAGCTCAGATAGAAAGCTGTCCAGCTGTGCTTCAGCTGTTATTCTTGATAGGCATTTTTTGATGTTGCCCCTCACTACAAGAAGGACGTTGAGGTGTTGGAGCGTGTCCAGAGAAGGGCAACGAGGCTGGTGAGGGGTCTGGAGAACAAGTCTTCTGAGGGAACTGGGGTTGTTTAGCCTGGAGAAAAGGAGGCTGAGGGGAGACCTCATCGCTCTCTACAACTCCCTGAAAGGAGGTTGTAGCGAGGTGGGGGTCGGTCTCTTCTCCCAAGTAACAAGCGATAGGACAAGAGGAAATGGCCTCAAGTTGCGCCAGGGGAGGTTTAGATTGGACATGAGGAAAAATGTCTTTACTGAAAGAGTGGTTAAACATTGGAACAGGCTGCCCAGGGAAGTGGTGGAGTCCCCATCCCTGGAGGTATTTAAAAGACGAGTAGATGAGGCACTTAGGGACATGGTTTAGTGGGCATGGTGGTGTTGGGTCAACGGTTGGACTCGATGATCTTAGAGGTCTTCCAACCTCAATGATTCTATGATTCTGTCTTTAGTCTATGATCTTTCCTTGGCTTAAGGTATTATGAAGCAGTTGAAGATGACTGGCATTTTCATATAGTATGGAGGGTTAATTTGGTGGAATAAAAGCAAGTTAAAACAGTATACAGACAAGGGTTTTCTAAAACTAGTCTGCTGCCTGCTTGATGCTTGGAGGTGGAAAAGGGGTGTGAGGGACAAGGAACAGAGCTGTTCCTCGTTGTCCCTTCACTGCATCTTTCTTGAGGGAGGGCAGAAGGAAGGTGTACAGGACCCAGTTTCCCAGGCAGGAAACTGTACAGATAGTGTGGGCACAATCCAGTGCTGTTGGATGTGAAAAAAGGAAATTTTAAGATGCTGAAGGAAGGGAGATTTAGTCTTCACTTTTAGAATAGTGAAAGTCCTTGCATGGCTAACTCTTTTGGAAGATACTAATTCCTTAGGAAGTAGCTCTCCTGGCTGTTTATCCAGCAGACCCAGGGCTTAGAGGAACTTTGTCCTAATGATAAGCAGTGTGGACTTGTCCTCCACTACTAGTTTGTGTAAATCCGTCTAGCACTACATACACACAACACTTCTGCTTGAGGTCCTGTCCCCGTTTCGGCTGGGATAGGGTTAATTTTCTTCCTAGTAGCTGGTACAGTGCTGTGTTTTGGATTTAGGATGAGGATAATGTTGATAACACACCAATGTTTTAGTTGTTGCTGAGCAGTGCTTACGCAAAGTCATGGGTATTTCGGCTTCTCATACTGCCCTGCCAGTGGGCAGGAGGTGCACAAGAAGCTGGGAGGGGGCACAGCCAGGACAGCTGACCCAAACTGGCCAGAGGGACATTCCATACCATGGGACGTCATGCTCAGTACAGAAACTGGGGGGAGTTGGCCGGGGGGCAGCAATCGCTGCTCGGGGACTGGCTGGCTGCCGGTCAGTGGGTGATGAGCGGGTGCATCACTTCCCCACTCCCCTGCTCCACCCCCCCGCGTTTTTTGTTTTTCTCTCTCTCGTTGTTTTACTTTCCATTACATCATCATCATTATTATTATTATTAATTATTTATTATTATTTCAATTATTAAACTGTTCTTACCTCAGCCCATAGGTTTTCTTATTTTGCTCTTCCGATTCTCTCCCCCATCCCACCAGGGGGGCGGGGAGGGTGAGCAAGCGGCTGGGTGGTGCTCAGTTGCTGGCTGGGGTTAAAGCACGACAGGTCCCCTGTTGAAAACCTTTCCGTGCTGCTTGCCTCGATAATAATTACCATGTACAAGAATGGAAATGTTAAGTAAATGCGGAGTTGCTGTTTAAAATCAGTTTATCTGGCATCTCCTGAAGACTAGTTCTTACTGGCTCCGTTGAATACTCGCACATTTGAGTTGTTCGAATCCTATTTAGAATTTTATTTCTCTTGCAGGTCTAGGCTTGCAGTTATGAAGTATTGATGGGCTTCTGACAGGGTTGTCGTTTGGAAAAGGTTTAGGTTTTTGATCAGTATTTTTTGCATGCTTAGTTAGTATGGTGTTTGGATTCAGTTCTTTTGCTCACACTGTTTTTTTTTTTTTATCGTGCCACGTATTCCATGTTGTCGTTGGACTGGTGTGAGTCATGACACCCTAGAGTTTGTCCATCATTTGTAGTTTTTCAGATTGCTAGTGAATTGGTGGTGTTTTTCATCATTGGAATATTACTTGGCATCTACTTAGGACACCAAGCCTTGTTTTTCAGTTTGTTTAATTTTTGTCCAATAGATTTTTTTTTTAACATGCATGTGTATAAAACAGTCTTCCTCTTTTTTTCCAGTTTGTTTTTTTTTTCTTTTTTTTTTGGTTGCCTTTATTTGGTATCTTCCCCTTAGCTACAGATTGGAAAGCATGTTCCCTAAGCTAATGTTTGATTGAACATTTTGCTATTGGCTGCTTGTGTGACTTGTTTGAGGATAAACACTTTTATTTTTGTGAGGTATCATTTCTATGAGATAATTTATAGCTTGCTTTTTGTCATCTTCAGGGAGAAAAGTTAGTGTTAGCTTTGCCTAAGCATTGAGGACTGTTCTGTATCAGAACGATGGACCATAGTCCCTGAGACCGAACATCGTATTTAGTTTGCTTTGGCTACGAGCTTTTCTTGTCAGTTATGCTTAACAATATTTCTTCTTAAAAGAAAGCTTTTTTTTTAAAAAAAGAAAAAAAAAATCCCCTCTATTTGTTAGAGTTCCAGTCTCTTATTACTAATTCTTTGTAGATACGTACTTTAAGTGTGTATTTTTAAGACTGAAGAAGTAATAAAAAAGTAATTCTGAACATCCTATCCAAAACTAAATAGCGTATCTGAGAAGGAAATGAGACATTTATATTCAGAGAAGTTAGAGCTCGGAGAATGAGATTTTTCATTCTATTTCATGAAACTCTAACCAGAGCCAAGAGAGATGAGCATAACCTAAATAGTTCTGGAGAAAATAAATTGCACTACCTTAAATTAAAACAAATAAAATGTAAATGTCAGGGACGTCACTAGGAAACTTCCTGGCCTGGTACGGCCCTTGGACTACTACCCATTACTGCTCTTCCACGTGGGCGGCGATGAAGCCCTAACGTGTAGTCCAAGGGCAATCAAAAGAGACTTCAGGGCCTTGGGACGGCTGGTGAGGGAATCTGGAGCACAGGTTATTTTTTCCTCTCTCCTTCCAGTTGCGGGCGGCGACATTGGAAGAAACAGACGCACCCAGTCTATTAATACATGGCTCCGTGGCTGGTGTCACCGCTGCAATTTTGGGTTTTTCAATAATGGGATGGCCTACACGGCACCAGGCCTGCTGGCATCAGATGGGATTCACCTTTCTCAAAGGGGGAAGAGGGTCTTTGCTCATGAGCTAGCGGGGCTCACTGACAGAGCTTTAAAACAGACTTGAAGGGGGAGGGGGATGATATCAGGCTTGCCTGTGACAAGCTGTGGGATGACACGCCGAAGTTAGAGGGACGGGGTGCTAGCGAGAGTCTTCAGCCTGTTGCTCTGACGTGCTGGCTACACTGGAGCGCACTTGAAGTCTTACGGAGATGAGCCAGGGACTTCTGAGGTGACAGGAGCCAACAGGGAAACACCAGTGAAATACCTCAAAGGAATTAAGGGCTGTTCCCCTAAGAAGATGACACTGCCAACAGCCCAGCTGAAGTGCCTCTACACCAGTGCACGCAGCATGGGCAACAAACAGGAGCTGGAACCCACCGTGCTGCTAGAAAGCTATGACCTAGTTGCCATTACTGAAACTTGGTGGGACGAATCCCATGACTGGAGTGCGACTATCAATGGCTGCAAGCTGTTCAGAAGGGACAGGCGAGGAAGGAGGGGCGGAGGGGGTGCCCTCTACATCAAGAAATGGATAGAGTGTGAAGAGCTGTCTCTGAAGAATAGCCACGGGCATGCTGAAAGCTTATGGGTAAGAATTAGAGAGTGAGGCAACAAAGGGAACCTTGTGAATTGGTGTCTACTACAGGCCGCCCAATCAAGGGGAGCCTATTGACGAAGCCTTCTTAGAATCATAGAATCATTAAGGTTGGAAGAGACCTCTAAGATCATCGAGTCCAACCGTCAACCCAACACCACCATGCCCACTAAACCATGTCCCTAAGCGCCTCATCTACTCGTCTTTTAAATACCTCCAGGGATGGGGACTCAACCACTTCCCTGGGCAGCCTGTGCCAATGTTTAACCACTCTTTCAGTAAAGAAATTTTTCCTCATGTCCAATCTAAACCTCCCCTGGCGCAACTTGAGGCCATTATTTCCTCCCGTCCTATCGCTCGTTACTTGGGAGAAGAGACCGACCCCCACCTCGCTACAACCTCCTTTCAGGTAGTTGTAGAGAGTTCTTACTCCAGGTAGTTCTTACTCCAGCTACAGGA
The DNA here is from genome assembly GCF_965638725.1 of Aptenodytes patagonicus. Classification (NCBI taxonomy): domain Eukaryota; kingdom Metazoa; phylum Chordata; class Aves; order Sphenisciformes; family Spheniscidae; genus Aptenodytes; species Aptenodytes patagonicus. The sequence continues at coordinate 4,829,554 of NC_134982.1, read as the reverse complement.
GGCATCGCGCTCTCAGGCTCTCATCCTGCTGGGGACTTCAACCACCCTGATATCTGCTGGAAAAGTAGCACGGTGAGCTGTAGGCAATCCAGGAGACTCCTGGAATGCACTGAGGATAACCTCATAAACCAGGTAATGGGCAGCCCTACCAGAGGGGATGCGATACTGGACCTGTTGGTCACCAATGCAAGTGAGGTAATCGGTGATGTCAAGATTGGAGGCAGCCTGGGCTGCAGTGACTGGTGGAGTTTGCAGTCCTGAGGGATATGGGTCAGGCAAAGAGTAAAGTCAGGACCCTGAATTTTAGGAAAGCCAACTTCCAGCTGTTCAAGGAGTTAGTCAATAGGACCCCCTGGGAAACTGCCCTCAGGGACAAGGGGGCAGAACAGAGCTCGCATATCTTTAAGGACGCTTTCCATAGAGCTCAAGAGCTCTCAGTCCCCAGGTGTAAGAAATCAGGAAAGGAAGGCAGGAGACCGGCATGGCTGAGTCGAGACCTGCTGGCCAAACTAAAGGGCAAGAAGGAAACGCACAGGCAGTGGAAGCGGGGACAGGCATCCTGGGAAGAGTACAGGGACGCTGCCCGGTTGTGTAGGGGTGGGGTCAGGAAGGCCAAGGCGTGGATGAAGCTGAACTTGGCACTGGCTGCAAACAATAATAAGAAGGGCTTCTACAGGTATGTCAGCCAGAAAAGGAAGGTAAAAGAAAGTGTACCCCCCGATGAGCAAGACTCGCAAACTGGTAACAACGGATGAGGAGGAGGCCGTTGCAACAACTCAACAACTTTTTTGCCTCAGCCTTCACTGGCAGCCTCCCTTCCCACACCTCTCGAGTGGATGGATGGCAAGGCAGGGACTGGGGGAACAAAGTCCCTTCCACTGTAAGAGAAGATCAGGTTCATGACCACCTGAGGAACTTGAATATACATAAGTCTATGGACCTGATGAGATGCATCCTAGAGTCCTGAGGGAATTGGCGGATGTAGTTGCCAAGCCACTCTCCGTGATAGCTGAAAAATCATGGCAGTCAGGCGAAGTCCCCGGTGACTGGAAAAAGGGAAATTTTGCACCCATTTTTAAAAAGGGTAGAAAGGAGGACCCTGGGAACTACCGACCTGTTAGCCTCACCTCTGTGCTTGGGAAGGTCATGGAACAGATCCTCTTGGAAGCTATGCTAAGGCACATGGAGGACAGGGAGGTGATTTGAGAACAACCAGCATGGCTTCACCAAGGGCAAGTCCTGCCTGACCAACCTAGTGGCCTTCTATGATGGAGTGACTACGTCAGTGGACACGGGAAGGGCTGCAGATGTCGTCTGTCTGGACTTCTGTAAGGCCTTGGACACGGTCCCCCACAACATCCTTCTCTCTAAAATGGAGAGGTATGGACTTGATGGGTGGACTGTCCGGTGGGTGAGGAATTGGTTGGATGGTAACATCCGGAGGGTAGTGGTCAATGGCTCAATGTCCAGATGGAGACTGGTGATGAGTGGTGCCTCCAGGGGTCTGTACTGGGACCAGTACTGTTCAATAGCTTCATCAGTGACATAGACAGTGGGATCGAGTGCACCCTCAGCAAGTTTTGCAGATGACACCAAGCTGAGTGGTGCGGTCGACACGCCAGAGGGATGGGATGCCATCCAGAGGGACCTGGACAAGCTGGAGAAGTGGGCCCATGTGAACCTCATGAGGTTCGACAAGGCCAAGTGCAAGGTCCTGCACCTGGGTCGGGGCAACCTCCAGTATCAATGCAGGCTGGGGGATGAAGGGATTGAGAGCAGCCCTGCCGAGAAGGACTTGGGGGTACTGGTGGGTGAAAAGCTGGACATGAGCCGGCCACGTGCGCTCGCAGCCCAGAAGGCCGATTCTATCCTGGGCTGCATCCAAAGCAGCGTGGCCAGCAGGTCGAGGGAGGGGATTCTGCCCCTCTGCTCTGGTGAGACCCCACCTGGAGCACTGCATCCAGCTCTGGAGCCCTCAGCATAAGAAAGACACGGACCTGTTGGAGCGGGTCCAGAGGAGGCCACAAAAATGATCAGGGGGCTGGAACACCTCTGCTATGAGGACAGGCTGAGAGAGTTGGAGTTGTCCAGCCTGGAGAAGAGAAGGCTCTGGGGAGACCTTATTGCAGCCTTTCAGTACTTAAAGGGGGCTGATAAGAAAAACAGAGACAGACTTTTTACTAGGACCTGTAGCGATAGGACAAGGGGAATGGTTTTAAACTAAAAGAGCGTAGATTCAGACTAGATAGAAGAAATGTTTTACGCTGAGTGGTGAAACACTGGCCCAGGTTGCCCAGAGAGGGGGTGGATGCCCCATCCCTGGAAGTCTTCAAGGTCAGGTTAGACGGGGCTCTGAGCAACCTGATCTAGTTGAGGATGCCTCTGCTAATGGCAGGGGGGTTGGACTAGATGGCCTTTAAAGGTCCCTTCCAACCCAAACTGTTCTATGATTCTATGATTTGACCAGTACAGAAAACCTGGATTGCTGAAATACGGTACACGTGCCTTCACATAGAAACGGGAAAAGGTTGCACCAGCAGCCAAACATCTCCTGCTTAAGTATGCAGCCAGGAGCAGCTACAGCCGCCACCAGTGCTTGTAAGAGCAAAACAATTTTTGGAGCACTAGGTATAAAGTTTTACTAGCACTTTTTAAGATTTACAGCTGGCAATGGAGTGATCATCTTAAAGGCTCCAGTAAATTCTTGTCATCGCTTCCTCATGTAAAAAAATCAGTCTGTCTTTCATTTTTTTTTATAATTATTATTAGCTTGTACTTAAATTGTCACATATCTTTTATGAATATAATAGGTAAAAATACTGTGCAAATAAGTAGATACGTACCTCACTTCAGCAAGGCACTTGAGTGCGTGCTTATCTTTAAATACATGACTTAGTCTCATTGACTATAATCACTGAAAGCTTAAATGTTTTACCGAAGTGGGGCTGTACTGTTATCAGTGAGCATTTCCCAGCATGTTTGTAATTTTTAGTTAAGCTAAGAAGACCAAAGAAAAATCAAATGTAATGGCTGTAATAATGTAATTACAAGATCTCTCTTGTAATTACCGTGATGAAAGTATCATTATGTCCTTATTTTAACATGGTTTTGATTTCATATAGAAAGATAGCTTTTCTCTTTGTCTCATCAAGCCTCACTTAATTTTTTTTTCTCTTTTTAAAAGTCCAGTGGGTAAAACTGCTAGCAGGAAACTATGCTTCTGAATAATGCATTTTATTACACATGATGGGGCAGACTTCTTCAAGTTCCTCGGGATCCATGCACATCTTTTGTAAGGAATATCACTTTACACCCGCTGGCAGAATTCAGTTCTTAAAAATAATTTAATCCCCACCGCCACCCCCAAGTTCAAATTTAAGTTGAGTCTCAGCTTTGTTTACCGGGTGTTCAAGATGTCATGGACTCTACAAATGGAAAATCCACGAGGACGTTTTGGAGAGGGACACGTTAACGAGATAACGCCTAAGTGATAAAAAACACTGCAGCTAAGAATCTTGTGCCTGACTTCAATAGTAGCTTTAATCCTTTGTGCTTCTTGCCTTGCTACAGGTGCGTGCATCCCAGGGGAGGTGTGATTCAGAGTGTGTCTTCCTGGAAGCACGGCTCAGGCTCACAGTACATTAACACTCAGCAAACACAATCATGGACAGCTGTGACTCCCCAGCAGAATTGGTCTTCGCCCCCAGAAGTAGTAGACCTCACTTTGGATGAGGATACCAGGCGCAAATATCTACTGTAATGCGGTGTCACTGTGTGTGTGTCCCCAACCCCTTCTCCCCTTTGTGGCACAGAAGTTCATTGTTAAAGCTTCAGCTTCAGAAGCCCTGTTCCTGGCATTACGAAACTCAAACTCATGAAGTTTTTCATTTCCATCAGAATGTAGTATAATTTCAGTATCGTTTAAAATGTTTTTGCCTTCTCAAAGGAGGATTCCTCCCAGAATTAAAAGCCAATAGCTCCAGATTTAAAACGCATCTACAGTTACTAACTTGTGCGTGTGTTAATCTGAAGAAATAACTGTGTGCAAACTGATGTCCTCCCACCCTTTGCCACCTCCAACTTCAGAACATTTTTAATTTATCAGTATATTGAGTTTGTTAGAAGAAGTTAGTGTTTTGCTGTGTGAGCATCAGTGATTTTGAGAAATGCTGTGTCCTCACTGATTTCAGTGGAACTGGGGGTATTCAACACTTCCGAAAATTGGGCCAAGAGTATTTGTACCCAAGCTGATTTGGTTATGTTACCAGCAGGAGGGACTGACTTTAATACAAACGGCCCATAACATATGCACTGAACAGCTTTTAATTAAAGGATTTTTATTTTCAATATAATTTATAGTTTACACTCTTTTCAGTGCTGAGTCTTCTGTCTACTTGACTACTGTGTTTCACTGATCATTTCCCACAGCTTGTTACGGTTTAAAATAGTAGTGACTTACTAGCAGCTGATTAGTGCAAAAGCACAAGAAAAAGAAAAGTAATAAAAAGGCCCAGCATCCCTCTCCTTTTTAAACATAGCTGAACTTTTTTACCTATATCCGAGTCTTGCCTGGAGTAGGAGAAGGAGAGAAACGAAACATTTTGCTCGTAGTCCTCATTTCTACTGTTGCTTATTTGCTTCATTGACCACGGCAAAAAAAAAAAAAACAACCCCAACCCCAACCACCTTGCAAAGCCCCAGTCTGGCAAAGCACTTTAGCAGATGCGTAGCGTTCAGCTCGGGCAGTTCGCTGAAACTTGTGGGGCCATTCAAGTGCTTCAAAGTCTGTCCTAAAAGATGTTGCAGGATCAGGGCTTAAGGTTGTGATCTGTTTGTTTGTTTGTTTGTTTTTAAACTAGATCTGCACCATTTTCCTGGCTTTAGGTCACGTCTCTTATCCTAGTTTTGGAATTGTTTTTAGGGTGTGATCCAGGAAACACGTTCTACCGGAATATTTACCAAAATCAGTGGAACTACTTACTTTAGCAGGCTGTAGTTTCTGTAGTGTATATGGAAATTCCTGCCCCTCATCTGTCATTTTGAGCCTTTCTCAAGGCAAAAACCAAAGATTAGACTTTAACAAGATGATATTCACTTTAAATGTCTATTGTGCAATTAAAATGTTCTTTTGTATTCAAAATATTTCTAGTGGGAATTTTGTACAGCTCTATCATCAGATTTTTTGCCATTTAAGGCTGAACAGGGGGTAGTCAGGACACGGGAAGTTCTGTTTTCTTTTTGTGTTGGCTGGTTTCTGAGTTGATTTGGCTTCCAATAATTTTATCTGTGGGCAAAAAAAAAAAAAAAAAAAAATTACCTATGTTGTCACGTAACTTAAAGGAAAAAAAAAAAACAACCAACCCAGCAGTGGTGGTATAGTTAGTAACAAACAGCTTTTTCTTTAATGAGCAGAACGGTTATGACTGCACTTTAAAGAACAACTAGGTAAGGGACTGATAATCCAATTTCAAGCTTTCTAAAACATTGAACATAAGTGTATTTGCATGGCCAGAAAAAATGTACGTGGTGCTTCTAGTGACCGATTTCTTTCTCTGGGGGTGGGAGGGAGGGAGGGAGCGGCGCGTGGATGGAGCCCATTCGCATTGCAGTAGGGAATAAGCCCTGTACTACTGGGGCACCGTATCAGTAGTGGCCGTCGATCTTTTCTCCTCGTATTTTAATCACGCAACTCAGCCGTCGTTTTAGTGGGCTAGCACACATGCTGTAAAGGTAACTTTGGAACAGTGATTTAGTGTGGCTGCTTTTTGCTGTTTCACAAAATCTTTTAAAGATCAGTTTTGAAAAAAGCTGCAGGGACCCATTTGTAGTCCTTCCATGAAAAATGCAAACTAACTCTCTTGTTTTTCAGTTTGTATATGATGTGACTTCCATGTATATATAAAAACGACTGCGTCCTAACCAAACTTCCTCCAATTGTGCACTGTGTTTGTTTAAACAATTCATGTATTGTAGTCTGATGCAGGTTTTCTTTTATTTAAAACACTACATTTTCTCTTATTCTTCACAAATTTGAAAGGGTAGTGATCTGAAAACCGCAATCACTGGATAGCTAGGAAGTGTTTTTGTTTTGGTTTTTGTTTTGTTTTGTTTTTTTTAAAGAGAGCAAAAGGTGCCTGGACGGTTTTGCTCTTCTCAGCAGGAAAGAGAAATGCTAGCCGTTGTCTGGCTTAAGAACCAATGCACTGGGGGCCTGATCCAGAACCCACTGGAGTTGGTGCGGGGCTTTCCGTCGACTTCAGTGTGCATTGGCTCAAGCCCTTCGTGGTTTTAGCAGTTCCTGAATTGCTGGAGTGTGAACTTGGAATCTTCTGTAGTGAAGACAAATCATTGCTTAGAATATAAATGTTTAAAACGTGCGACTCTAGTTAAAAAATTTGATTCTTCTCGACACTCATTATTTAGTTCTCATTTTCCATCTAGTATTTAATGGTCTTTGGAGAAATAATAATAATAAAACAGAGTGTTATATATATATAAATATATATATTTTTGGTGCAAGATGAGACCTTCTGTTTTTTGAAACAAGTCTGTAGCATAAAGGTTAAACTATTTTAAGACAAAATAAAATAGAGTGTATTATTTAAACAATATCAGCTTGTTTGGGATTTTTTCCCCCCCCCGCTTCCATTCAATACGCTGCTGTTTGTCGCATCTCCAGAATAAAGCCTTAAGCTCCGGGAATGGGTTACAGCTGCCCAAATGCAGCACTGTTCCCTGCGTTTCATTTTGAACGTCCAGAATGTAAACGTGATTTCCTGACCGCAGAAGCTTGCTTTTCTCTCCCAGAGCAGGACAGGACCGCCGCTTCTCGCTGTTGCGCTGGTGGGGGGATGCCAGGGGATGCCCAGGTAGCAGTAACGAGCGGCCGCTGCCCATCACGCTCCGCAGAATCCCTTCTAGGGATGCGGTTTCTGCGCAGCCTCCATCTTCCCACACGCCGCAGTCCTCCGGGTGCCTGAGCAACCTTCATACCGGTATTTTTCCGACCGCATCCCCTTGTCCCATCCTCACAGCTGTCTTCTGCTGGTCAGCGAGACCCTTTGACTGAAAGACCGACGTTACACTCGGATTTTCTCACGCAGCCAGGTAGTGCCGACAAGCTCAGATCTACTGCCATTTGAAACGGATGTGTTAGACCAGCTGTGAAGCTCCGGGCAGGTCCTCGCAGACCATGAGAGGTGGTGCCGGGCTGAACAGTGTTTGGAGAACCGCTAAATTGTACTGGGGAATTTACAGCCGCAAGTAAAGAGAAGGATGGTAAGTGTAACTGCGCTGTGCTAAACTTAGGGTCCCGCTGCCTGCCCGTCTTCTCATAGCCAATATGGAAATAGGAATAATAATAATAATAAAATCCATTACATTTCCAGCTAAATAGGGGAGTTTGCTTTAGTTCCGATGTTTTGCACCACCGAGAGCCTTCTCGTGATAAAATGAGGAGAGCTGTTTATCCATGTGTTTTAAATGTCAAGGTTGATTACGAGCGAGGTGAGTTGGCTTTTCAGCCCCACTGAGTTCTTGGCTTGTGCGAAGCTCGAAAATACAAATTCTGGGCCTGGTGGTGGTTGTGGAGGTGGACGCCAGACTCGGATTTTATTTCGTATGTATCACCAGCTGAGGGAGACCAGCGCTGTGGAGTCTGGTGCAGATGTGGAAAGATGAGAGCTGACGTATCTCCTGAATCTTTTTTCTCCATCACCAAGAGATACCCGGAGCCTTTGGACTTCAGGATACACTGAATGGAAAGCTTAAAATTTCTCCTGCGGCACTCAGCACATCCCTCGTGGCTCGGGCCGCTTTGCTTTGTGGGAACTGTCTTTTCTGGGGCAATAAGAGAACTGACAAAAGCTACCCAAACAGGTTAGATTTTGTATTGCTTTTCCCAGTGAAATCGTTGCAATGCAGATTAATTTTTTGGCTGAAAACCTAGTTTGCCTTAAAATGGGGACTGAAAGTGTTTTACTAAGTGGATTAGTTCCCCGGTTCCCTGGAGAACCTGTAAATGGTGTCCTTTGCCGAGTCCATCACCTCCATTTGCTGAAACACTACTTGTTCTTCCCCCTCTCCTTTTTAGGGCCGTTGTAAGTGAATGTCAGCTGCTGTGGCTTTCTCTCCAGAGCATCACGGGGATGCAGTTTCCCTTCTGTCTGCAAAGGAAAGGAGCAGCACACCTGCAAAATGCAAACTTGCGACAGACAAACCCTGCATTTACTTTTGTCTTTGGTGCAAATAAGATGAACGCCCTCCTTTTATTGAAACTAAACAGCAGCTGAGGAGTCCAACCCCCCCAGGTCTATATCTCGATACCAGGGAGTTTATGAAAGTATAAATGCAGTCCTGAGAGTCCTTACGACTACTGATTCATAAATGCCCCTTGGAAGTTTTCTCTTGGAGCTGGTTAGTCATCTGGATTTGTAATTCAGTTTAAAATTAGAATTAAGTGCCAGCTACTGGGAAGGAGGGATCCTTCAGACCGTAAATCTCAGGGCAAAGCTGGAGTGGACAGGGGAAAACTGTCTGAGAGTTTAATTTCAGATAATTTTCTAAATGTATTAGCTGCGTAGGCAGCTTTGGGTGAATCCAGAGCAACCACATTGGAGCTGGAAAAAGAAACAAGAGTCCCCCGTCAAATTCATTGTTCATTACTGTAGGTGATGCAAATTGAATGCAGAACTGCTGGAGTCCGGCCGGTGCCTTTTCCAGGGGGTTTCCTATGCGTGGCTCTGACAAAAAGCTGTCTCACACAGCTGAGGATCGCATTTGCTTTGCCCATGGCTTCATAGCATTGATAGCTTTTGGCTGGCCCATGATCAAGGACACCCAAATCTTCCCGTTTCCTTTCTGCCAGGTGCTTGTGCGTCCACCTTAAACTTGACATGACTGAACTCCAATGCCACGTCCGTCGCTCCAGCTCATCCGACCTCATCCACGTCTTCCAGTACTGGCAGTGCTGCTGCACAACCCTGTGTGATCAGCAGTTTTTTAGTAGAAATCTCCAACTCTCTGTGACAGTGTCACTCATAAAAATAGCGACTTTCCATTGCTTCCTTGGAAAATGCATCTTTTCTAATGTTACCACCGGCAGATCATAGAATCATTTAGGTTGGCAAAGACCTTTAAGATCGAGTCCAACCGATTTAATTATCTGCATCCTAAAATACTCTTGATTTCCCCCCATCGTTCCAGCTATAGCCCTCTGGATGCCCCAGCACTTGGCAGCATGGGCCTCCAGGGGAAGCTGCTGTTTCGAAGCAGGGCGCGTTCAAATCCCGCCTTTGGCGTTGTAGATAGGTAGGAGATGTTTTTCCGTGGTGCTACGAGCCGGCAGTGGTCCTGTAAACCCAAAGAGGAGCTTTTGAGTCAGAGGTGGTTGGGCTGGAGTGATGATTTTAAGATCCTAATGAGAAATTAGGATCACTTGTTATGTGTTCTCACTCAAAGCTCATCTTACCTGGCACGGGATATGACAGAGATTCATGAAAGGGTAATTGTGTTGCTTTTCCACATGATTACACTTCCCATTTGAGTCCATTTATTCACACTCTCCCTGGACCGCGTGTGACAAAACTGCCAAATAAAAAAACCCCTCGCAGGAGCTCTGCCAGTTACAAATCACCGGCCGAGCGCCACGGATCTGTTTTCTGACATCTCGCTAACACCTCCCTTCTGCCAATGTTTTACAGCTCTAATGGGATCCGCCGTCTGCGCGAAGAGCCACAGCAAAGCTCTCTGCGATGCGGTGGCGGGCTGGAAACCACCTTGGCCGGGCTTTCCTCCTTCTCTTGGTCAGCAGCACGTCCCTGAGAGGAGGATCCCCACTCCTCATCTCCGTATTGCTCAGAGCAGCAAGAGGGAAGGGCACCCTAAGAAACCCGTTTTCCACTTAAATAAAGCGGTGATGTGGGTTAATGAATAGATTTGGGCCAAAGCGGTGGTTCTTCTGAGCATTCGGGATTGGCTCTTGAAGGTTGAGGGCCTGCACTTGCTCAGCTTCCCATCTTGTTGCATGGGAGCGGGGAAGGATGGAGGCATCCTCACAATGTGGGGTACCAACGAGGGTGGGACCCATGGGAGTGCGACGTCGTCGAGGGCAGCTGGTGGCTGACTCCTTAACTGCTCCTCCACCTTTGCCTCTTGCTTCTGGAGGAGATCCCCAACCCCTGGGCAGAAGGGTCATCTCCAGCATGGTGGAGAGAGGCAGCCAAAACCTCGGCTTGTAAACACATCCCTGGTGGGGACGGTCTCTCCCTTCCTCAGCGAAGGTGGGAGACGGGCCCTGCCTGTCTGTGAGATGCATCCCAAGGAGGAAAAACTGCAGGTTTGGGTGTTTTGTCAAATCATTTTCATTTCTGATGGTTCTTTACACGTGCTGGGTCTTTTCTTGGACTGTTAGTGTCACGTTTCCAATCCCACGCTGAATATTAGGCTGGACAGGCGGTGACAGGAGCTCACCCTCGGTCTGTGGAAGGAGCAGAGCTCTTCAGAGCCGTTTTCAGCTCCAGACAGGTGAGCAATGGAGATTATCCAGACAAAATCCTGGTGGGTGATCAGACACGGGAGCACCAGCTTGAGGAAACACCCACATTTCTGTGCTTTGCCCAACCACCCTCCCAAATACCCCTCATTAAAAAAAGTCCCTGAAAGGATGAAAAATCCAATCACTGGGAGTCGCTACGTGTCCACAAACCACGCCTGGCCCAGGAAAAGCCAGACGCGGGAGCCAGGAGCACGTAGCAGAAGCAGCGTCTGTACGGTATGACCTTCCCCGTGTGCTCGCGGCTGGGTGGAGGTTTGCTCCAACAACCCCAGGTCGTACTAAATAACCAGACGCTCAACCCATCCCTTAACGCCTAACACAATCTTGTGGCTTTTTGGTGGCTGTCGGCTTCAGAGGAAGTGCGAAGCTGCTCAGATGATCATGCATTACTTAGGCTGGAGCGAGTAAGCAGATGCCTTCCCTTGAATAATTGAAGACCGTGTGTTTACCTGTGCTGATGCACTCATTTGCCATGGGTGTGTTGTAGACGTATCCTTGATGACAAGCATCAGACAGCCCCAATACAGCCCCTGGACTCCTCCTGTGCAACCAAGCCCATGCCACCGCCTCAGGCCCTGACACACGATGCCCAGGATGTGATTAAGGGAGCCGAGAGCAGCGTGCTGCCCCTCCGCTGCCGCAGGAGATGCAAAACTGGTCTCGATATTGCTCTTCATTCAGTTGGGTTTATTTTTTCCATCTTATTTTCATCAGTCAGGGTGGGTCCCCCCTAGGTTTGAAGACCACTGTCCCCGACAGAGGTGGCGAGATGGGTGCAGGTCACCTTTGGGGTTACCCAGGGCAGACTCAAGCCATTAGGAAACAACGGTGGGAAGGTGAAGAGCAGGGTGCAGGTTGAAGACACCCAGAGCAGAAGACAAAACACGGTGAGTAAATCCTAATGACAAGAGGGATAACTTCAAAAGGCAGCTCACAGCGTGCCTCGGACAAGACTTGGCCAGTTGAAAATGCTGTTTAGTTCATCTCCTCCATTACAAAAGGAGGATAAGGCCCTGGTGCACACCTGACCGTCCTCCACACCTCCCGAGAGCATCCGAGGACCTTTTCTGTGGCTGGGGTGCTGCTAAAACATAGTCTCAGGCCATTAAATACCCCATCCCGCTTGGAGCTGCGGAACCACTGGCTCCTTGCACAACCTTTCCTTCCTCCAGCTGCTTGTCAGGAGAAAGAATTAGGGCAATTTTTAAAGCAGACCCACCTGGGCACGGCACGAGGCAGGGAGCATGCTTTCTGGGAGGGTCTGAGCTCCCTGCCAGCCAAAAAAGTGTTCTTATAATGCTTTATACCCCGGTAAGCAGCAGCACCGCATGCTACGGCCAAGTTTTCGGAGGGGTGATGCTGAGCTCCCCCATCCTTCGATGGCCAATGTGAGGTCTTGCCCTGGACCAGCGCTCCCGGCTTGCACAAGGGAATAGCAAAACTCTAAAATGCTCAGAAAAGCTCTCCAAAATGCTTCAAAATAAGCTTTACACACACTTTCCCCCCTTCCCCGTGCCCCAGGGAGGAATCCCCTTAATTCCTGGTGCTCCAGGCTCAGCCCGACTGGCTCCCAGCCCCACGGGAAGGCTGGGGTGGGGGCGTGTGGGTGGAGGAGAGGGGTCTCAGCAGCACCCAGTCTGCAAAGGAAATAATTTGGCAAGAAATAGTCATTATTTTTAATGCAATTTGGCCACCGACGTTTTAGCTCTGAAAGCCCGGGCTGGAAGCAGCCTGTGGGAAGGCACTAGATGGCACCAAAGCCGGAGGATACGGGCTGCGGGCTGCCATCGCACCCTCCACTGCATCCCCCAGAACGGGGGAAAGGGCCCCCCGAAACAGCCAAAAAGGCTTGTGGATGTGAAAAGACCAAATTTTGGGGGTTTCCTAACCATGCTGGACTCAATTGCCTTGGCTGGATCCTGCCCGTGCAGCCAGCATCCATCCCGTAGGGAGGAAACGAGCCCCAGGAAGCGCAAAAGAAACCGAATCATCCGGATGTAACGCCGCAATTAAATCACCCAGCTGTGATTTCGAGGCCATTAATCGCCGATGGGTCCGATGGAGGGTCGTTTCCCCGGGTTTCCAGCCTGGGATCTAGGAATGCGGACAGGGGTCATCGACCTTGCCTTATTTTTGGTTAGTGCAAAGCCACCTTGAGAGCAAGGAGCGGATTTCACAGCTAAAATATTGCAAAGTCCTTGATTAGCGGCAGAAACCGCGGGGCTTTGCAGCAAGGCTGCTGCCGAGCGTGTTGCCAGGAGAGGGCTTTGCTTTTGCCCCGGCTCTCACACCGCCTGCGGTTGCATCCCAAAGCCGCTGCCACAGGGCGCTGGCGGGACGCTGGGATGGGGACAGCACCGGGGCACTACCGAGGCAAACGCACCAAATCCTCTGCTCTCCAAAAATACGGGCAGGACGGAGGAGAAAGGATGAGTTTGGGGCCATTCTTCTTGAAAAAGGGTGATGCGAAATATCCTAAAGCCCCATCCCTGCCCGCTCCGTAGGGAGGCACAGGGTCGATGTCGAGGATGTGCGGTTAAAAGTGTAATTTGAAGGAAGAATCTAATCAGCCCCAATATCCCGCTCCGAACTCGCTGCAGCGAAACGTCGCCAGCTCCCATTTTGCAACAACTGTCACGTGTCAGAAAAATGACAGTACTTTGGAGGCTGCTGTACCCGCACAAACGGAGAATGGAACTCCTCGAAGCAAAATAGTTCAGTTTTAGCAAAATGGTTACACGTAAATGGGGGCATCGCAACCTCCTGTCCCCCTTTGCCGCAGTAAATTGCGATCCCTCTTAAACGAGCTCAGGAGGGCACTGGGTGGGCACTGCGTCCCTCTGAGCAGCTGCGAGCTCCCGAAAATCCCCGCTCTCGGGGGAGGAGGAAAAACTGCCTCCTGCTTTCCTCCAGAGAAAATCCTGGGCTGCGTATTTGAAATCTGCTCTGGCAAAATAGGGGCACGGTGTTTTCGGTCTCATCTCCCGAATGGTTGCTCTTTGGATGTGAGGTTTTTACCCGTTTTCTTATTTTCTCCCCGTAAAACTGGAAAATTGAAATGCTGAAATATTTCATTTTAATTTTGAGCGAATGCATTATGATTTTGTCTACCTCGCCTCTCTTTTTTTTGGAGGAAATTAAAAAAAGGAAGGCGGTAAAAGGCAGAATAGAGAAAATTACAGGGAGGCAGAAACTAAAGGAGCCGAATAAGCATAGATTAAACTTCAGCGTAAATAAATCTCACATAAAGCCCTTTCACGAACCAGGAGCCCCCCACTTTCTGGCTCCCCACCTGGGTTTGGGTTGCTGTCGCTCCTGGGCATGGTACGATGCTATGGTGTTTGCTGGAGAGATTTCTCCTCCCTTTTCACCCTTTCTCTACCCATTCTTCATTTTGCCTTTAATTTTTCCACCTTCCCTTTTCCCTGTAGGTTCTTTTCTTCAGCGCTGGTCTCCCAAGCGGCTTTTTGCCTCCCCCCATCTAAGACTTGAGACCCTCAAAACCCCAGACCTGTTCTTCTTAACGGGGTTTGTAAGACCCACCACCCTTCCCACCACCCTTGCCCTAGAAGCACCATCAAAGGTCCAGCCATGGCCACGCCGTGGTTGTATCGCCACTGACGTCAAGACGTGCTCCCAAGGAAATCGTTACCCAAAATGTAGCTGAAGATCAGAAAATAATCAAAGGCTCAGACCACCATCTAGCAAAGAGATCACGCCGTCAATTATACTTCATCCCTACCAGGAGCGAGGCACCGGGTCTTTTCATGCCGTCAATCCCATTGTTCCCCATCCTGCCATAAGATGGCCTCGGGGGGCGTGAGATGTCCGTCCTGAGCAAACCGTGGCTTCCAAACTGCCAGAAAAAGTCCTTCACCGGGGTTTTTCCGATGTCCTGCCAGAGGTCGGCCAAAAAACCCTCAAGTTTGAGGGATGCTGGCTCATCAGTTTTTGAGCCGGTTGATACCGTCCCGACTTCCCAAAGGATTTCACCCAGCTCGGTTTTTGCAGAGAAGGTGAAAAATCCTGTACCGCATCGAAATTACCGAGGGCTTTGAGGTGGGCAGAGGGCGAGTGCCAGGTCTGGAAGTGAGCTGAGAGTTACCGTCACCCCCAGATCCACCCGAGGATGGTGGCTGATGTTGATGATCCTGGGCCGTACGTGCCCCAGGACTTCTCAACTGCTCTGTATCACATTTATATTTCTTGAATATCCTCTGTGCGTGCCTGGCTAAGGGGAGAAACCTTCCCCGTGGGACCGAGGGGTGAGAGAGCCCCGGTGCCCCGATGTCTGTGCTGCAGCATCTCCAACACGTCTACTCCACAGACACACTGGTAGCACATGCGACATCCACGAGGCTGGAGAACATCACGCTGAAGAAGAATTTCATGGTGTTAATTATTAAAGAGAGCTTGGAGCAAAAGCGGGAGGATGCCCCAAACTGGGTGTGCTGGGACCCCAAAAGCTGCATCGGAGGACACCAACAGGCACCGGCCATGCGGGCAGGAGGAAGCCAAGGGCTAATTTTAACGTCAACGTGTGCCTGCGACATCTGCGTGACATGCAAAGCCCCAGCGACGGATCAGGTGTCCCCGGGGGGGGGGGGGGGGGGGAGCACGTGCGGACGAAAAGCAACAGCAGCGAGGGCTGAGCCCCGCGAAATACCCACAACAACTGCCGCGGCGGGGCCGGGGGCCACCGGAGCAGCTGCCCAAGGCAACCGGAGCCGGTGACGGGGCTGCAGCCCCCGGCCCGGGGCCAGCGGCGATCTCAGGGGACCGTGGGGGGGGACGCCAGGGTGCTTTGCAGGGTCCATGCACGTCCTGGGAGTCCCGCGCGACCCGTCCTGCAGCCATCACAGTGGGGACGGGCAAGAGGAGACGAGGTGGAAATCTCTCCTTGGTTGATTCACGCGTGGATTTGGCTACATTAGCCCCCTCCAGGCTTTTTAGCGTTTACAGACATGTCCCTTTGTGGGATGTGTTTAATACGGCGCGATCAAGCAGATCGCACCTTGCTGCTGGAAACGATTTCTTGCCACTGGCAGAAATGGGTGGAAAGCCGTAGTTTTCCCATGCCGCACCACGAACGGGGCACGGGAGGCGTTTCGTTACGGCGCAGGCATGGAAAAAAAAAACACCCAGGTTTGCTCCTTCCTTGGAAATATTCGTGCTGGTGTGGACGACGTGTGGTACCTGCAGATACGGAGCGTTGCAGATCCAGTATGGCCGCGCTGCGGCCGTGGGCACTGCTCAGAGCAGCACGGTGACAGCGGGGGACAAGATCCAGCCTTCCCGCCCTGAAAACCCTCCTGGGGTCGACACAGCCTCCTGGGAGACGCCGAGGGGGGCAAGGCAGGAGGGCAAAATCCAAACTGGGATGAAATGGGGTGGGCACTGGGAGGCACTGGGCATTCCCCATCTGAGGGGAGCTCGGCGCAGCGGCGGTGCGAAGCCTTACCCGAAAGAGTCCTTTCGGGTGGATGTCACAGCTCCGAAGAAGCCGGGCCCGGCATCTGCCCTCAGGCTGCGGGGCTGGGAGGGAAAGGGTTAAACAGATCCAGGTTGCCAAGCCCCCGTTTTAATTCGGATCAGGGGGGGAAAAAAAAAACCAAACCAAAAACCACACAAAATAAACCCAATGACAAACCCAATGAAATAATCCAGGCGAACAAATCCGTCACACATAGACGTTAGGAGGCTGCCGAGCGCTTAAACCTGCCAGATGCACGGGATGGATAAAGCTAAGCGGGGATTAAGGGGGCTCCCCCCCGGTGGGACAGCGGCCGGCGGCAAAAACAACCCCCGGCCTGGCCGGGGTGGAAAGGCCACCAAAAAATTGGTTGGCAGCGCAGTAAAATGCTTCCCGGGACCCTCTGCCCCGACAGAAACCCGCCCTACGCAACGGGGGTCTTACCCACTTCTTTAAAACGGTTTTAAATAAACAAGGACGAGGTTCTGGTTGGGTTGTTTTTTTTTTTTTGGGGGGGGGGGGGGTTGTCCTCCTTTAAGCCGTGGGGGTTCTTGGCCCCATGAGGAGGGCGGCTCTGCGCCCCGTGGGGTTTCCGCGAGCTCTCTGCATCTCCCTGGGCTCGGCCGGAGCCATTTTGGGTCGGCGGTGCCCCGACGAGCGAGCTCCGTCGGCAACTGGGGCGTCGACACAATAGGCCACAGTGTCGCCTGCGGGGACGGGGACGGGGACGGGGACCAGCCCCTTCGCGCTCCTGCGGCCGGCGCCATCCTCTGCTTTGGGCCCGACTCGACGCGTGTCTCCCACATGGGCCACGGCCGGGGCGCGGGGGCACGGGCCGCCGTGCGGAGGGAGACGTGCGGAGGGGAGAGCCGGGCTGCGTGCGGCCTGGGGCGCCAGGCGTGCCGACCGCTGGCCTTGGCGGGGGAGATGGTGGTGGTGGCGGCGGCGGTGGTGGGGCGCGTGCCCGTGTTCTGTGCGTGAATACGTGCGGTTGCACGCCGGCTTGCACGCGGGCGGGCGGGCGTGTAGTCGCGCAGGTGCATGGCACTGCGCGTGTGCACGGTGTGTGCATCTGCCCGCCCGCCGACGCGCGGGCACGCGCCCGAGTGCGCGCGCGCCAGCGCCCGTGTACGTGCGTAGGTACCCGCGTGTGCGCGTGCACCCGCGTGCACCCGCCTGCCTGCCTGCGCCCGCCCGTGCGCTGCATGCATGCACGTGCCCGCCCGGGCACCTGCGTGCGCGCGCACGTCCACCCGCGCCTGCGTGCACACAGCCGTGTACGCCTGTGCGCGTACGTGCGCGCTCCGCGCGCGCGTGTGCACACGCGTGTACATGCACGACTACCCCCCCCGCCGCACGGCCACACGCGCGCGGCCGCGCGGGGTGCGTGCCTGCGTGCGCGCGGCCGCGGAGGAGCGGCCGCACGTGCGGGCGCCCGCCCGCCGCGGGCTTGCGCACGCCCCGCCCTCCGCCCTCCCTTCGTCTCCCATTGGCCGGCGCGTGGGCCGGGGGGGCGGGGCGTGGCGGCGGGAGGGCGTGGCGGCCGGCGGTCGGGACGCTGCCATTGGCGGCGGGCGCCTTTGTGTGCCGGCGGAGCGGGCGGCCGCCACTCGCCGCCGCGTCGGAGGGGCCGGCGGGACCGGGCCGGGCCGGGCCGGGCCGCGCCACAAAGGCCGCAGCATGGTCCTGGTGCACGTCGGCTACCTGGTGCTGCCCGTCTTCGGCTCCGTGCGCAACAGAGGTACCGCGCCGTGCGCGGGGGCCGCGGGTTCGCGTCCCGGGGCCGCTCCGCGCGGGGTTCGGGGCGGGGGGGGGGTGTGGGCGAGCGGGGGCCGCGGCCGGGCGCGTATGGCAGCGCGCCGCCCCCACCACCCCCCCGCCCGGCGGGCTCGGCCCGGGCTCCGGGTCCCCCGGCAGGAGGAGGGGTGCCGCCCGCTTCTCCCCCCCCCCCCAGCCCTCCCCGCGCGCCGTCAGGTCGGCGGTTGGGGCGAGCCCGCCTCGCTCCGCGGGCGCGCGGGGCTCCGCGCCCCCCCCCTCAGCCCCCAGCAGCGCCCGTTGTGGGGGGGTGTCCGTGTGTCCCGTCCCCCCTACCCCCCCCCCCCCCCCGCACCCCCGGGGCCGCCCCGGCGCCCGCCGCTTGCCCAGCTCCCGCCTGCACCTCCCGTCTGTGCTTCGGTAGATCCATTTTCCTCTTTTTATTTGTTCAATTTTATTTTATTTTTTAATTTAAACCCCCCCTCTCCCCCCCCCCCCCCCCCCGTCTCGCCGTGTAGCGTAGCCACCAGGCCATTTCAGCGTAGCTGTAGCCGATAACAGCCATTTTTGTACCTTCATCCTGTTTAGCTGAGTACATTGCACTGTAAATTCCTGTTAAGTGGATTCATTTTGCTGTGGTCGTCGGGCGCAGAGTCTCCTGGGGGGCTTTGGGGGGTGGGGGGGAGGCAAACGCCCCCAAATTGCGGCCAAAAAAAACCCCCAAAAAATGAAATCGGGGAGGGGAAATCCAGCAAGGAAACGCAACTGGCCTGAATTCCAAAAATAAAATTGGAAAAGAGCTGGAGAGCAAGATCTGTGGTTAAACTGGGGCTAAAATACCCCCCAAAAGCTGCTGGCCGGCGCTGGCGAGAGTCGCCCGCAAAGGGGTGCAGCATCCCTGTCCCCGGCGGCGGCGACACCGCAGCCGACAGCTGTCCCCCGTGGGCGCCCGCCCGCCCAGCCGCTCGCCCGGCCATCCCACGCTCCATCCCGCCCGTCCCCATCAGCCACAAGTGTCCCGTCCCATTAGCGCACCTCAGACGTGGCGAACGCCCCCCCCCCCCCCCCCCCACGCCCCCCCCCGAAATCTGATTGCGAAAAGAGACGACTGGCAAAATGGTTTTCCATTAAACAGGGATAACATTTTTTTCTGCTGTGCTAAATTACTTCCTGTTCTTATTTTGTGGGTAATTTTTCTGTATCGAATATCCTTTGGTTGTGTATCTTCACCTTTTTCTTGTACTAAAACTAAAGCATGGTCTGTATTTTTTTACATTACCTAGTTTCTGATGTAAATCTCTCTGTAGAGACATACCCTGCTGAAATGTAATGTGCTGTAGCCTATACATCTGCTCAGTGTACGCTGCTTTTGTTCTGTTGCCCTTCCATAGCATGGTGGGCCTTGCCTTTTTGTATTGTGTGCATGATGACATTGTTACACACGATTCCACTAATACTAATATACGATCTCTCAATAAAGAAACTAGTTTTCCTATATTAACCTAGTGTGCTTTTTCTATTGCTGTTTTCCCATTTATTGTCGTATCCTGCTGTTTAGATTTTTTCCTTGCTTTCCCCCATCGTGAGGTTTGAGTGAGTGGATTTTTTTCCCCCGTAGTGCAGATCTGGGGGCTTTTTAATACATTTCCCCCCCCCCCCCCCCCATCCCATATCTACCCTCAGCATTAGTCTGTGTGTACATACTCCCTAGACGCACAGTCCGTATTACCCTTGTGCCGATGCAGAATTCTGTTTTACCGCAGAATAGCCGAAAAAAAAGTTGTGTAAATCCAAGCCCTCATTATTAATCAAAAAGAGAGAGGTGTTTGATGAAGGGTCTGCCGCTTATTTCATTCTAGTTACAACATTACACATTCCTTACCAGACTGATACCAAAACGAGAGGGATGACCTCCGGATGGATGGGGGGGAAGTATTTTTTTTTTAATTTTATTTTTTTTTTAAACTGATTAACAAGAGGTAAATGAACCCGGGGGGGGGGGGGGAAATCCCTCTAATCTCTTAGCTGTATATTTATACATATATGCGAGTGCCCTGCCCGCCATCTGCTAGGCGAGAAGTTGCCGTGCCTCGGTCCCACGGCGACTGGCACGCTATAAATATCTTCGCTAGACCCCTGCAAGGCAGGGCTCGTAAAACCGTCCCAGCTGCTAATGTTGTAACTACATTTTCCTGCTTGAAGCCTCCAGGCCCACCATCTTCTGAATAACCCGATTTGGTCAAAAGAGCAAACTATGGGGTTGGGAGAAAGTCACCGGGGACCTTAAAATGTTGGAAGCAGGGAGGGACGGACCACCAAATTGCGGTCAGCGAGCAATTTTGCTGCAGCCGCAAAGCGATAATACCAGTCACCTCTCCTTGTTCCTGCGCCAGGCCTCCTTTCCCAGGTCTGCAAAATGGTCCTGTAAAACCTCCCAATTTTGGCTTGGATGCCGCCAGAAACTGAGGGAAGTCAGGGCTCCCGAAAGCAGGAGATGGGGCTGGGGTTGGAGCGGGGGGGAGCATCTTGTCTTAATTGCATTTCCACAGAAGGTGGGGAGACACAGGATTGGTTATTTGTCTTTAATGAGAGGAAGACAAATTCAGCAGGTCAGGGGTTCCCACCGCTAAAATTTCAAGAGGAGCCGCTAGCAAACAAAACAAAAGCAAGTGGCTCCAGCAACCCACCCTGCCTTACCCCAGCATCCCTCGAAGAGACGCATCATTTTGCAAGGCCGTGCCTTTCCACCTCCCTCCTAGCTTTATCCTGAGTTCGGTTGGTTTTTTTTTTTAAAACATTTATTTATTATTTCCTTCTCCATATTTCCTTTTCCGTGTATCTCGATGACTGTTTGGCCATCCTGTCCCCGTCCCCCCCCCCTCCCCCGGTATGAGCACAAGCGGGTTGCCCCCCTGCTCCCCCCCTGGATGTAGTGTATGCTGTGGCCCTTTGTTCTCGCTCCATCCTCTCCCTGGGCCAGCGCTGAGCTCCGTGCGTGACACATGTCCCCATACGCATCCCGAGGAGGGAGGCTGTGCTTCTCGCTTGCATGAAGGGAGACGTGCATGCCTGTTGGGGCTGATCCATTTTCCAATGTGATTCCCCCCCCCCCCCTTTTTTTTTATCCCCCCCCCCTCCTTTTTTTTTTTTTTTTTAATTCAACCCCCATGTGAGACAATGAGATTTGGGTTACGGCGTGGAAAAAAATGAATCCCCTCCTACCCCACCCCGAAACCCCGCCACGGATGAACCCAGTCCCCTCCGAAACGTACCTCGCGCTACGGACACCTGCCGGCAGCTGCCCCTTTGTTAGGAGCGGCGGATTTGCTGCAGCGGGTGTAATAACCCCCCCAGTGTAATAACTTCTGCAAATCAGCGCTAATACAGAGCAAAACTGTGTGGTCAATATACTCTGAGGATACCTCGGTAATCTAATCATACAGAAAGCTGCTGGGTTAATGGCAACTCCTACCAAGCAATTTATCATCCGCATCATATTTTGACCTGTCTTGTTAGAAACACATCCTTATGAGAGGAAACATTTCCCCCCCCCCCCCTCCACCTCCCAGCCTTATTAGTCAGTAACCACCAGGCTTTCACAGCTCATAATCCATCAAATGCATCCACAATTTAATGACTTAATTCCTTTGACACTCCCGAGTCTTGAAAAGCCACCTGGTACAAAGAAAATAATCTTTTTCGATTTTAGCATCGCGGGCTGAGGAAACGCAAGACGAGTCATGTGCTGGTGGTGCTGCTGTGGGTGTGGAGGCACATGCAGCGATTTCTATAAAGCCTATACATCTCTCCAGCACCGACCTGTATTCCTGGGCTGCTTTAAATAACTTCTTTTCAATAACAGGGAGACAGATAATCCCAAACACGAACAAAACGGGCTCTGAGATTCATTTATATAAGGGTTGTGTAAAGGTCTGATACACGTCTGCGTGCATTTAATGATGCCAAACGGGAGCTGGACCGATCTGTCTCTCACACGGGGCTTGGGGTGTTGCCACAATTTCCATCATTTTTAAGAAAAAGGTAAACAAATAGTGGTCACATTTTGCCCATATTAGGAATTATCCCCAAAGTCTAATGAAAGCTGATCTGGATTTACCTTGCTGTGCGCGGATCCGGCTCCGTGGAAATGTGTTATTTAAGAACCCGGTGAGTTGGTGCCCGAGCGAGAAAGCAAACGCAGCTGCGAAGCTCGGGGCAGGGGGGGATTGGGGGGTGTTTGCCACAAAACCCAGGAGCTGCCGTGGCCGGGGGGGGGAATGAGGTGGTGGGGACACGGTGGGGACACAGTCCGGCATCGCTCGGTGCATCCCGGACAGAGTGCGGGGTGCGAAACCGGGGGGGCGAGATCTGTAGGCGCCAGGACGCTGCCGTAACCACCTCGCCAAGTCGCCGGTCTCGTGCCGAGTCCTCCTCCGTGAACCTTCTGGAAGGACTGTCCTAGAGTAAGTCTGAGCTTCCTTTTTCATTGTTGTTTTAAACCCTGCTCGTAATTTGGGGAGCGCCTCGTTTGCTGAAATGGGAGGATGGAGCATTGCTGGGGCAAGCGCGGGAGCCCCGTCCTCCCAAACCTGTAGGAGAAACCCCCCCCCAAGTGCCATGGGGGAGCACGTGTGGCATCCCAAGACAGGCTCATCCCTTTCCACCGACCAGATGGATGGTGGTCGCAACCGCTGGAGGTGCAGGGGTGGCCAGAGAGGGGAGGATGGCTCTTTCGGGGGCCCTGCGGGGCACGACACCGGGTAGCGAGGGCACGGGCATCCCCTCCAGCCCGTTTACATGCTGGTTTACACCCAAACCGTGCGCTGGGGCTGCCTCGTGTCAAAACTGGAAGGGCCTTATCTCTAGAGGTGTTCAAAAAGGGACACGTGCTGCAGCAGGTCAGCAGAGAAAAGCCTTTCCTCCCCCTTAACCCGGGAAGGCTCGTTTTGGGGAGCATTACAGAAATGTGCCAGAAATGCAAGGTGAGACTTTGCAGAAGGTCTTCTCCTACATCTAGATCATCTTCGATATCCGTAATCTCCAAGACCAGAGTTGGTTTTGCAATTGAGAGATGTGTGATGGCACCGCCCAAATGTCGCGTGACTCTGTGGGCATCTCACGGTATTTGGGTGTTTCTACATAAACCCGCAGCTCCGGGAGTCGGGCGATAGCACAAGGCTTTTCGATTGAAGGGTAGTATATAAAGTAAAGCTTCAAACTGCTGCTTATCGCAAACTTGGTGCTCAAAACTCAGAAGTCGGCTACAACACTCGGGAGGTTTTTCAGCCGACGCGGTGGTTTAGGAAGGAGAAGGGCAACGTGTGGCTGCGGTGGGGCCAGGGCAGGGACCTGCAGGTGGGCAGCAAGAGCGGGGCTAAGACCCAGTGGGGAAAATGATAGTTTTCTCCCTTTCTTAGTTCAATCTGGGGAGACGGAGTGGGTCAGTCAGCAGAGGGGTCGGGGCTTCCCAAGTCGTGCTGTGCCTGGGAGCAGCTCCTCACGGGATCCCATGGGAGACCCCCCAGTTTAATTCTTGCGTGGTCTTGTCTTACTCCTAAACCTTCTTAGGGGGAAACTCAGGTCTTTTGGAAGTGGCTAAATTCTCCCTCTAAAATAAAAAAAGACAAATCACTTTTCAGCCAGAGCAGCAGATCCTGGTCGTTGCAGGGACCAGGCTCCCGTGCCGGAGGGCTGAGCTTGGCAGAGCTCAGCAGAGCCAGGACACAGGGAAAGCAAACCCATGTCT
This sequence comes from Aptenodytes patagonicus, assembly GCF_965638725.1. Taxonomy (NCBI): domain Eukaryota; kingdom Metazoa; phylum Chordata; class Aves; order Sphenisciformes; family Spheniscidae; genus Aptenodytes; species Aptenodytes patagonicus. The sequence continues at coordinate 4,806,025 of NC_134982.1, read as the reverse complement.
GCTCCGTGCCTCCCCACCACCTTTACTTAACCCTTCTTGCTCCTCCTCTGCTCAGTTTTGCAGTCTCCTGGGACCTTTTCTCACCCATTTTCCTGCCTGCTGGTCCTTTACATTTCCCAGCCCCAGCTGGGTTGGGCTGGTTGGCACGTGCTGTGGTGGATCCCTCTTGGTAAGTGTCCTTAACCACTCTCGTTTTCTCTCCCTCCCTTTAAAGGCTGTAAAATGTGCCTGCAGGAAAGCTGCACATGTATGGTTTGTAGCTCTTCAATGAAGACCATTGCTTTGGTTTGAGTGAATAAGCCCACCGGGGTCAGGAGCAAAGCAGATGCTGGAATCAGTGAAGACGCAGGTTATGGGGAGAGGCAATAAGGGGCAGCTTGGTACCTGTGGGCGGGGACCCTTCGAAGTGAGGATGTGCCTGCGGGGAGATGTTCGGATGAGGATTTCGGTAGCTCGGAGAAGGACCTGGATGTCTCTGTCTCTCGCCCCGTATCCCTGTGCTCCTGGCCGCTCGCAGCGTCTGCCCTGCCTGGAGGTGACACCCTGAGGTGTGCGTGACCATCGGCTTAGACGGAGCCACTGGCCATTGCTGTTTTTCCCTGGGGGGCTCAAGTGATGCTGTAGAGCTGTTACCGTGTGTCGGTCCTCCACCTCCTTCCCCAAATGGTACAAGGAGCAGCCGTTTCCCTAAATGAGGAGAAAGCCGGGCCGTGGGTACCTTCTGGGACTTCTCTGAAGGGACCTTGAGCAGGACTCTGATGGAGCTGGACAGCCTGCCAGGCCAGGTGTCCAGGCACCCAACGCCAGGGTTGGGTTAGGAGCTGCTCCAAAAAACTGCTCTCGTCTTCTCCAGGCTCGGGGGGGGTCTCTAAAAGACATTCAGAAACACAGTCCCTCGGGCACCTGCCGTGCTGCAGCTGCTCCCCACGTTGGGCTCCTCCAGTGGGAGGGTGGGATTGGGAAACGCCCCCCTAGCAAATGTGCCCTCCCCAGCGGTGCTTCGCGTTGTGTCTTTGGGCTTTCTCATTCTCCTGGTGGCATCTGACTCTTCCTTCGGTCACTCCGCTCGCTCAAGGTCCTGATATATCCAAAGGGATCTTGGTTTTTTGGAAGCTGTGGGTGCGTGAGGAGGCACCACTCATGAGCACTTGCCCAACCAACCTGTTTCCATGATGTGTCTGCTTGAAAACTGGGTGTCTACAGGTAAAAGGAAGTTTTCTCCTCTTTTTTTTTTTTTTTGATAGCAGAGGAGGTGCCTGTTCTTATGTAGGCCTGCAGCATTGGGTAGGATCTCATCTGTCTGTGCTCCTTGGGGGCAGTGGAGGACGTTTGTCTGGTCCAGTCAGGGCTGATCATCATCAGCTGGTGGGAGCTGAGACTTAAATAGACTCTCCTGTGAGCCCCAAACCTCAGTGAGGAGCAGCTGGGGTCAGAAGTGAGCTGTGGGTTTGTAGAGAAGCTGCCTGGACGCGGGATCGGAGACCAAGCTGGAAAGGTCTGAACTTGTTTATACGTGAATAAATCCAAAATAAGTCCTCAACTTTTACAGGAGCTGCTTGGCATTTATAATGGGATGAGTAAGATGAGAATCTAGTTTGAGGTGTTTTTTTTTTTTTTTAATTAAAAAAAAAAAAGTAATTGGCAGCAAACTGACCACAGTCCAAAGGTATTTTCTTTGCATGAGGGTTTAGTGATGCAGTTATCTTTGCAAGACTATCAGTGTATTTTCAGCCCTGGCATGGCACTTACTGGTGAATTTGAGCAGGAGCTTTTTTTTAAGCCTCAGGCAGCCTCTGAAGGTAATGGGGGTGCTAATGCTTCAGGAGAGGTGTCCGTCAAGCCTGGCAGTTTCCAAGTCCTCCAGGCGGAAAATACCACGTCTCTAATTTGCCCGGCAGGAAAGGAGCTGTAAATCTCATGCAGATTACTGCACTTGTTGTTGTGGTTTGCTAAATCCACATTTCTCTTTCTTGTAGCCTGGCCTTTGATATTAATATCTTTAATTTCATTTATAAATTCACTTATTGGCTTTCATTAGTCATCCCATTAATGATCCCAGGCAAGAAATTTGTCATTTGACGTCAAAAGGCAGATTAAGGGACTTCTAGAGCCTTGGGAAATGGCTTCATGCTGCACTGGAATTATAGCGGTTGGCATATGAGGCTAATACTATGTATAATTTGCATCTGCTGCTCAGGGGATGAGTGATTATTTTATATATTTAGCAGAAAACAAGAGCCTTTCTTAATCATGAATGGTGCTACATTTCCTGCAAGCTCTGCAGTATTATGAATCACTGGGCTATAAACATCTTGTTGCCGGTGTGCCTGGTTTCGCATTACCACGGTGGTAAACCCTGGAGGGTCAGATCCTGACAGCTTGCCTCCTCCTCGGGGATTTTACTGCACGAGTGGCTAATTGAAATTAAGACGTTCCCTCAACGCTAGGAGCTGGGAGGGACCGGGAGTGGATTAAGCTTTGCTTGGCCAAAATTGAGCGTCTTTGGTCTCCGCTCTTCCTGGTGGGAGGTGAGGGTGTTGGTAGGGTTTGGAGATGGGCATCTAAGGTGTGAGAACGGGGGGGGGACACACACCCACAATGTTTACTCAAAACATCTGGAAAAGAGCAGGGTTGGACTAAAATCGGAGATGTAGCATCCCCAGGCACTACTGGTCCATTCAGGTCCGTCACGATGGGGCTTTATAGATGTTGGGACCAACCAGTGTGTCGGAAGAAGCCTTATGTTGTCCAGCTGTTATTTGTGATATCCCACAAATCTCCGGGGGCTGAGATAAGGAACGAGGAGGCTTTCTGCGCAGAGATAGCATGACATGAGTGGGCTTGGGGTTACAAGGCTTTTTTTTTTTAATAGTGAATGTCTCGGTCGTATGCAACCCTATAAAAAAGGATCCCCTCCCACGCTGGCCACCTGCAAAGCCCCGTCAGCAGCCCCAAACTCCCTCCTCTGGGCAGGCCTTCCTTCGAGATCGATGGGCTGCAGGCATGAGGCCGAACGGAGAAAATTTTATCCATCGTGTACCAAAAGCACTTACTAAGCTGGTTTTGCTCAGCCCTCGTTGGCCTGAGTGGGAAACGTCTGTATGAACCTGAGATAATGGTTGTATCGCGTGTCAAGTGCAGCTCTGGGAGAGTCTGGAGGTAAGCAACAAACCTGGCCGGGGGCTGCAGACTGACCTACACTGTCTGGCATTTCGATTACCGGTGCGTGAATCTGGCCTGGGTGGGAAATGATGGCATGGGTGAATCTGGGTGGGCGGGAGGCAGCCAGAGGTTGTGGGGATGTGGGGAGGTGGAGCCCCTCAACCTCCCATCTGCAAGGGCTGAAGGGTGACCCACAGCCCAGGGAATGAAATACCTTCTTGCTTTTACCAAAGTAGCAGCAAAACCCATCGTCCATCCTTAATCTGTTGCTCAGCTCTCTGCCTGACTCCTTCCCACGTTAAATTAACGAGTGGTGGCCGGACTCTTGTCTCCGAGGTCACTCCTTGAAGCTGTGAGCTGAAAAAAATGGCAACTCATTTGTGACGTGGAGGAATGTTGCACGGGAATTGGGCCCCACAGCGAGGGACGTTGTGTCCCAGTGGCAGTGGGGGGGGATGCACGGGTGAGCGATGGGTGGTGGACCAGCAGCCCAGCTGATGGCACTTCTATTGACCTGAGTTTCTGGGGACTAGAGCTACGTGAAAATAGAGATATCTGGTTTTGATTATTATTATTTTCCGGTTCACTGGCTCAAAATTTATCTTCCTAGTTTTATATTGTCTTTGAGTTTTTCAGCAAAATGGGGGGGAGGGGAAGCCTTTTAAATGGTTCATTTGAAGTGAGATGAAATATGCCATGACCCCAGAAGTGAAATGCTATCTTGTGGCAGAAAATGAAACAGCATCAACTGGATGCAGGGAATAAAACCAATTCATCATAATCTTTCAGTTGGGTTTTTCGTACAGAAACGTTTCACCTAGATGTAGTTTTTTTTCATATCCGAGAGATGGATTCGGTGTTTAGTCCTCACTTGGAAAGCATGCAGTGGTCAGGAATAGACTGCCCCAGTCCTCCGTGTTCTTGTACTGTGGAACCATGCTGTGACTTTAGTGCGTGCAGGAATCGGATTTATTTAATCAACAGAAAGTGCTTTAATGCCTGAGATGAGTCTTGGAGAAGCAAAGGCTGTGTTCCCGGTGTGGGAGGTCGCAAAATGTAGTTGACCCTTTACAAAACAAGGGAGGTCATGTCAGCCCCTGCCTCTCCTTCCTTCTCACCTCTATTGGCAACGAGGGTGGATATCCAGGCTTGCGAGGACCAGAGGCGGTTTCCAAAATGAAAATGAGAGCTGAGGTCTCGAACGGGATGTGCAACCACTGCTTTGCTCCTCACTGGGCTCATCCACCTGACTTACTTCAGCCTGCAGGAACAAATAATACCTCCTCCGTGGCCTTGTTTGATCTGAGTAGGAAAATCTGTCTGGCATGTGTGATTACAAACTTGCCGGTGGAAATCCTGGGTGTTTTGCCAAAGGAGTCCATAGAAGTACCCTGGAGATAAGGACGTATCGTCTTGCCCTGGGTCATCTGCAAGGAGAGTCCTGTATTGCCAGATCCAGATGGCACATGATGCCGTCCAGGTGCTTCTTCTATAGGGTGCAGGGGTGTCCTGGGGAAGGAAAATATTACCAGGAGGCAGTTACAAGCTTAGAAAAATAGGATGTGGACCAAGGGGAAGGGAGGCAATGTAAATCCCCCCCCATCCCTTGGACAGAAAGCAGTTCCTCCTGAAAGGAGTTGGGGTGCTGTTAGGGAAGCCGAAGTATGTTTGTTAGGTGTCCAGTGTGGCTCTGTTCTTCTTGTAACAAGCAATTTTGAGCCCCATTAATAAAATCAAAGGCCAGACCTCAGCAGCATCCAGGAAGCTCATAGCAGTTTTTGGGGATATGTTACACTGGCTCGTGCATTCATCCAGACCATGTGGGACCAGCTGTGTTGAAGCCCTGTCCTTGTCCTAGGATTCCTTGTCCACAGCCCAGCATCTCTCATTGGACCTTTTTCTGTTAGAAACTAAGCAGTGAGAGGAAGTCTTATCAGCCTGGGCTGACCTCGATGCTGGCAGACCCAGGCTTAGACCCATCCTCTGGCTCTCTGCAGAGACACAACATTTGCTGCTCTTCAGCAAATGCATTACGAGGCTGGTTATATGCCAGATGAGAAGTCCTCCTGGCCAGCACTGCTGTTGGTGTTACCTTCACTTGATTTCTTCACCTTTACCTCTCTCTTTTCCCACCATGTTTTTAAATATCTGCCATGTTTTCCCCCGTGGCTGTGATGTTTTTTTTTTTTTTCTGAATTGCTCCTTCCTTGCATTCATTCCCCAGGCGCCAAAGTCTTCCTCAGGGCTGGTGCTGGCTCCAGGGCTCAAACCTGCTGGAAACACTTGAGATGCTCAAGCACGCTGGTCTGGTGTGTGTTGGTGGAGGGGAGGGTAAGGCACTGCTGTCAGTGGGACAGTGTGTCCAGAAGATGGAGGACCTCCTTGGGACCTCCAGGGGCTGAACGGATGAGGAGGCTGAAGAACAAGTGCTGTCCTCTGGCCGCTACATCGGGAGATGGCTGTGATTGATGCTGTAATAACCGGCGTTGGGAACGCAGTGATAGGGAAGTCTATCTCCTAACCGGAGTACTAGCTTTAAAGCATGGTCACATCGGTCATTTGGCTGGGGGAAAGGAGCATCACGGTGTGGTGCCGAGTGGGCTCTAGGTACACATCCCCCATCTGGCTTTGCTTCTAGAAAATATTGCTTTCAGAGGGGGGGTGGCTTTGATGGATGCTTTGCAGAAAACACCTGTGCAAAAGTGCTGCTGCTCTTTCGTCGCGTTGAACAGGGAACGCTGGTACCTCTCCTCTCCCCCCACCTCCCGTTTTTGGTGCACCGGCACAACTGGTCACAGCTTTCTGGCCTTACGATGGGAATGGAGAGGCAGTAAGGGCCCCTTCCCAATGTCCTGCAATTCAAATGGGAAACGGGGGGATGGACATGCTTTGCAGAAACCTGGCTCACTGGCAGCATCCCTTGTGGGGAGGTGACGTCCAGGCCAGCGCGAGAGCCAAAGGGCATCAAAGAGGTGCTGGGACCCTCCTGCAAGCCAGGGCCGGGCAGGCAGATGGTGCAGGGGAGGAGGGATGTGTCAGAGCACCCAACAACTAACCCCACTTGGAGCTGCCACCTCTGCGGAGGACTTGGGGGAGTCCTCTTTGAAAGCAGCCTAATGGAGGTAAGTTTAACGGAGCGAGTGCATGTGCAGAGTTGGCACTCTGCCCCCTGAGCCGAAATGCTCCAGCCCATGAATAGACCCAGCTCCTGGTTGCTTTTTTTTTTTTTCCCCCAGCATAAAGAACAAGTCCGTTTCTAGCGATGCCGTGACACACGCACTTTCGCATCACGCCAGGGAGCTGGAGCTTTGAGAGCGCCAACAAATATAATAAGACTTTGTGATTTAAAAAAAAAAAAGTAGAAAGAAGGGATAAAAACCCAGAACACAACAGTAACATGAAAATGCAAAGTGTTTGCCAAAGTTCAGACACCAAAAAGCCAATGAAAAGGTGCTTTGTTCTTATCGATGCCTGCCATGAGTGGTCTGCTCCGCACGTCTCCTGGGGTTTGGGGTTGGCTGTGGTGCAGTCCTTAAGCTGTAGGAGTTGCTTTCTCTGTGTGTCCACGTGCATACCACCTTCCATGGTGAGAAAGGTGGCTTTCACCTCCGGTGTCCCGCTATCTCCAAAGAGCAGGGCTTAAAATTCCTGGCAAATTTGCACCTGTGGGAGAGGTTTTAGGTGAGTTCTGGTGTGGAAGTGCTGGGTGATGGTGGAGGAGGGAAGGCAACACAGAGCAGGAAGCCTGGGAGGGTCTCAGGGCAGCAGGTGATGGACCAGAAAGTCAAGGAAGAGAGAGATCCCACACCACGGGCTGGGGATGCTCATCAGTGCGGCTTGGTAATGGTTAGAAGAACTGTGAGTCTCCACCGCATCCAAGCTGGGCAGGGGTTGGTGGTGGCCATTGACTGGTTTCCACAATATTAAGAGAAAAGGAGACCTTTGTCAAGCAAGCTGAGCTGCTCTGAAAGGCTGGGCACTTTGGTTGAATGAGCTGCCACTTGCCATCAAGAAAAAGGGGCATTCAGGAGCGTGGCAATCTGCCCAAGCTGCACCTGTAATACCAGGGCACCTCTGCATTTAAAACTGCAAGCAGGATAATGCTAGTGGGGCTTTACACTGCTGTGCTGCTACCCCGAAACACAGGGACCAGAAATCCATGTACTCCATTAAAGCAGAAAAGTAAATGACCTGAACCCAGGGGTCCCAGGAGGAAGTCTGCCATCCGTACAGCTTTTGTTGTTTCTCTAAAAAATAAGAATGGTCCCACTGTAAAATGTCAGAAATCAAGATTAACCCATCCAGCTTTCTGTGCGAGGGTATTCAGGGCTTGGGGACTGCCTCCAGACATCTCTTTGGGGCTAGATGTTTGCAGATCTGCCAAATCTTGGACAACTTCTGAGCCAGCCAGCACCTCCTAATGGGGCTCGGTTTGATTTGCTTGGTCAAGATGCTTCTTCTGAATGGAGGAACGGGATTAGATGCTTTGTAGCCTATGTTTCTCAAATACACGAGAGAAATTTTAGGAAAGCAGCGTGCAGCTCGGCTGGTGTTCTAGAGGCACCAGATTTTAGTTAACATCACTGAGAAGTTCAGATCCCAACTTATTCCTTTTTGTTTGTAACTGGGAGCTCTGAGGAGTCAACAGATTTTGTGGCTTGAAGAGATGTTGTTGGTTTTTTTTTCCCCAGAGCTGGGTTGAATCTGAAATACACCTTTGTAATTGCTGCTTTTATCTCTTCTACTTGATATCTGCCAGAACCACCGACCAACGGACATTATGTGGGCTAGTGTTATTCATGCTGTATTATTTCAACCCAGGCAGAAGTCTTCTCCTGGATTCAGCAGTTAGCGCTGTGAAAAATCTTGTAATCTTTTTCTGCTTCCTCTAAAGGTTCAGTTACGCTGTGAACTGACAATATAAATGGAAAATGCACATCTAGGATTATTTTCATTCCAGTCTTTGTGTGAGGTCTGCGCTCCTCGTGATGCAGAAGTGCTGAGCGCTGCACCACTCTGTGCATGTGTGTGCATTTACAAGCACACCCCTTGCAAGGGTAGAGGAGACTTTTCCACGTTGTTGGTGCTTTCAGAGCTGTAACGTGGAGGTGCATACCCAGCTGCCCCAGAAGATGCTCTTTTTTTTTCCTTTTTAAGAACATCTTCCACTGGCTGATAGAGTTGCAGAATAATTCAGCTGGGAAGGGACCTCCGGAGGTCTCCAGCCAAGCCTCCTGCTCAGGGCAGGGCTACCTTCACAGTCATTGAGTGTCTCAGGGTCCTGCCCAGCCAATCTGGGACATATTCAAGGATGGAGATGACAGCACCTTGGAGGTGCCCGCTCTCTGGTCAGCAGTCCCTGGGGGTACACCTGCTCCCAGGGCTGGATGGGCAATCAGGTGGCGTGGGTAGGGGTGCAGATGTGCTCTCCCTTGCCATAAAATTCAATGTTGGACACTTTCTGTCCATTCTGCACCGGGGTCGTCCCCTCCAAACAAGGGGACTTTCCATGGGCAGGGAGATCCACTTCCATGGCCACATCTGCATGGGGAAGATCCCAAACCACCATGGGTCTGGTCCAAGGCCAAGCAGCTGGGCTGTGTCCAACACCCGGGGCAGAAACTGGCTCTCCCCAACGTGCTGGACATGCTCCTGCTTGCCCAAACAACGCGGGTGGGTCCGGGTGGGCAGCGGGCACAGATCCCCGCTCAGACCCTCCGGCCTTCCCTAAGGTTGAGTAAGTGCTTTTGGTCTCCCACCTTCATTTCTCCATCTGTACGATGCACCAGTGCCCATCTCGCAGGCCACTAGGTATAAAATTCAGGGAACAAGGAAAATGCGGATGACTCTGCTCCTTTGTAGGTAAAATTCCTGAGAAAATGTAAATGTGGATGGGGAAAAGTGCATTTCTGGTTTTCATCCTCCTTTCTGTGGTCACTGTTGAGGAAATGTGTTACAGGAGATGTCTGAAGAATTGTATTTAGCCATAAGAACTTGGTCAGATGTCTCTGCTTTCCTCAGGAAATAGATTTAGAAATTAAACAGAAAGCTGACAACACTGAGATTTTTTGGATGAAAAATAAAAACCTCAATTCTTTCTTAGTGTCATATATATCTATATATTTTTTTAAGAATGGTTTTAACATTATTTTGTTTTAATCCAGGGGGAGGCATTTTCCCAAGGTCGCCCACTGCCGTAGTGGGAAGAGTGACTCAGGCCCCATCTCCTCTATGAAATCTGCTTAAAAATAATGACCTGGGGGAAAACCTGGCTGCTGACACTAACTGTACGACTTCCTTATCTAGCTGCTCTGATCAATAGGTTTGCTTTCCCCACGTAGCTGATAGATCTTGACTTTTTGAGTCCGACAGCAACTTTTTGCAATGCCAGCAGATACGGGGCCATGGAGACTTGTGGCCACTTCTCAATAGCAGGGGATTTGTTGAAGTAAATCAGATCTGGAGTCACTGGGAGGGTATTAATGTGAAATGCCTTGATGTTAGTTTTACAGTCACTTTAATAGGCATACCTATACTATTAAACTGATCTGCCTGTATTTAACTCTTATTTGTACTTGAGCGGAATAAATGTTTTCCTTTAGGAAGGATGAATTTTACAGAGTAAAAGAGCTATTATAAAATTCCCAAATACCTCAGCAATAACGACGTGACAGCCTGAAACCCGGACTCCTTATACTGTGGTAGTACCTTAAAGTCCAATTTCACCCCCTTCCCCACCTCCTCTTCTCCCCCACCCCAATTACACTTCCAAAATGTCTCTGAAACAGTGGTGCTGGGCACACAGCTTGTTAGACCTTGGGTAGTCACACACGACTAAAATTGTTATCTTGCTTCAGCAGAGCAACTCCTGACTTCAGGCCAAATCAGCTGCTTCTCCACGTTCTTGTGTTACTTGGTGGAGAACATCCTCACCTTGCTACCCCAAATGGGACTTTGATAAATTAAGGCTGTATAAGATGTTGAGGCTTGTCCTGGTCTGGTACAGACATGAGCTGGCTGGACCCTCGGACTTGGGTTAATTGTGCTAAAGAGTAGGAAAAGTGTTTTCTGATGTTTTTTTAGTGGTAGGTCCTCCTTTGCCCATGAGCGACAGTAGCTATACCACTTTGTTGTAGAAGCAGGGAGAGAAACTGCAGGTGAAGTGGGCCACCAGCCGTGGGGCCATGCCAGGAGGGTACGGGCAGATGACGGGGTGGGCACCTGCATTGCTCGCTTCCCTGCTGTGTTGACCACCAGCTCCTCAAAGCTGCTTCCCAGCTGGGCACAGAGACCAAGGGGGGGGCCCGGTGTTGGTGGCTGTTGGGCTGTGAAAAGCAGAAGGAGCGATAGACCCAACAGACTGGGGTGAACTTATCCAGATCCAATGCCCCTGGGTCCAGCAACAGGGAGGCTCTTGTAACATCTTTAAATCCTCCGTACCGTCTCTGTGGCAGGCAGCACAGGGTGGAAAACCTTTAATCTTGCTCATAAAGTGAGGGGTAGAAATTCATGGCTGGGGGTGAGGGCTGGAAACGGAGACAGAAAAACCCTGCTGAAATCTGTTTCTTGCTTTTGGGATTTTTTGTGGATTTTTTTCTTTCTTTCTTTTTTTTTCCTTCTTCTTGGCTCTGTCTTTCAACTGAAGCTCGTGCAGATTTGTCACAGGTCAGAAAAACTTAAGCCATGATTTGTAGAAGATGAATGGACTTTTAAAATCAATTTTGTGGTCCCTGGTGTCAGCGGGGTGCCAATCACTCTGTGCTGGTGCTGCCCGGTTCCTCTGCCGGTATCATTAAGAGGCGTGGGCAGCATTCATTACAGGGAGGCTGAGTCTCGCTGCCTGTTAATGGAATTGAGCTGCCTGACCTTAGTGTGTGACTGATATTTAATTTGAAGTTTCTCTGGACACCAGCGGGCTGTAATGGAAACAATACAGGCCCAGCGATGCAAAGCCTTAGCCACGAGAAGGAAGGAAAATAAATTAAATTTAGTAATTAGTAAAAATCCTTGGGGCCTAGAGGTCACACGTGGAACTAAAAAAAGAATATTTTTTTCCACTTTGCAACTGCATGGGTTCCTGGTAGTGTCTCGTGTGCCGTGGGGAGGAGCATGGTACAGTCTATTTGCCCTGGGCTGGTGGGATATTTTGAGATGTTCCTGGCCCCACTCAGACGGGTGCATCTCCAGCTCCATAGCCATCACCATCACCCTCCCGGTCTCCTTTGCTTCACTGAGATGCACAGGCCCTGTACCCCTGAGACCCTCATCCATGGGGTCTCTCCTGGTGCACCCATTGCCCCATGGGGTCCCTCCTTGCAGGTGTGTTACCTGCAGCAATTGGGCTCCCTACGGTCCCCATCTGGCCTCGGGGATGGTCGCCTGCTAAAAATCCAGCTGGTTGCCCAGAGCAGACGTGGTCACTCCCCATCCCTGGTGCTCAGTTGCAGTCCTTGCTCTGGTGGGAGGTGCAGGCAGCAGGTTGAGAACATCTGTGCAGCTGGGTCACAAGCTGGACCGGGCGGGGGCTGTTTTCCTCCCATCCCACAGGATTTTCGAGACTGTAGGAAGAAGTACAAACCTCTGCCTGCGGCTCAGGGCTTTGGGCTCTGCCTGGGACCGAGCATTGGCCAGTTCCTGCCCTGCGAGTGCCAAAGATAAAAGGTATGAGTAGGTGTCCGGGCTGGGGCCATCAACCAGGTTTATTGCCCATTTCCCTCTCCCCAAGAGCCTCACTTGCCCCTTGGTGCAGCAGGGCAGGCAGGCGAGGTACAAGCAGGGGGTTCCCAGCATGGGGCTCTTGCAGGAAAAAGTAAAATTGGGGAATGAGCCCACCATCCCAGCTGTTTGGCAGGGAAAAGCGTAGTCCCTCTTCAGTCTGGAGCAGATGAAGATGTCTCTCCGGAGCCAGGAGGAAGCTCTGGGCCGGTGCGGTGCCGCACAGCTAAAAGATCAAATTACAATTTCCTAAATGCTTCCTGAACGTCTAGGGCCATGACGCTGTAAAAGGTGCTCTGTCATCCTTTGGGAAGGAAAGGTCTCCACTCCCTAAGACGCAGGAGTGATATACATAGACAAAGCTGAGCTATCTTACGGTCTGTAAATCTGCTGCCCACCTCCCTGGGGCTGACCCAGTGCCCTCTGGGATGAGTCTTCCTGCTCTTGGTCATGTGTGTCCATGGTTTGCAGGGCAGAAAACCACCTGCTGCTGGGAAAAATGGTTCGTGTAAGGCAAAAAAAGGGTCTCTATGCTGCTACTGGTAGAAACTCAGCCCTGTTGTTCTTCTCTGGTTCATCTTGCTAGCAATGGAAACCCACTAACCGGCATGGGAGCCCTGGGTGGGGTGGTATCTGTAAATGCCCTGCAAGCATGGGGTGATGTAGGAGACCTTGGCTGGTCGTAGGGGAGAAAGTGGCTTCAGTCCCTGAAGCCAGAAGGTTGTACAAACACCTTCTCATGGGAGATATGCGGAGGAGAGGGTCTGGTCCTGGGTCCGCCATCCACCACTTCTGCTGGCCAGGACAGCTTTGTCCTCTGCCCAGCTCCCATCGCCTCTGTAAAACAGGGTGCACTAACCAGCCTGGTTCTCGCTGCGCTGGGTAAGTGTCCCTCCGTGCCGCTTAAGTACAGAAACAGCTAATCTGGGTGTGCCGTGATTCACCACGGCACGAAGTCTGCTTGAAGGCCCTGCAGAGGAACCGAAATCAAACAAATTTCAGATGGTCTCACAAATGAAGCTGAAAGGTCATAACAATATCAAGCAGGAGGTCGTGTGCGGCACTGCAAGTCTCTGCTAAATATCAGCCAAAGATTAGTCCATCCTCTCCAAAAGGCCAAGAGCTATAAAGGCTCCGAGTTCCTTCTGCTGCACATTCAAACTCACGGCGTCTAAAAATGGCACAAGCCCCCTATGAAAGAGAGATGCAACTTCAGGAACAGCAAATTCAAGGGAAAATGTCAGGCCGGTGAGGTATGCGAAAATGAATTTGGAAAATTCTTAGAATTTTTTTTTTTTTAAAGCCAAAAGGGACTTGTAGATCATGTGGCGAGCGCTAATTAATTTGGCATTTTGCCAAGCATCCTCATCCCACTTTAATCAGCAGCTGTGAAACAAGTGTTGTCCATCTGCCAGCCTCCTGTCCTGGGGATGGTCTCAGTGGGTGGACAACCATTTTGAAAGGTGAGTTTCTGGGGGTGGAGGACAGCTTGAGCCAGTCTGAGATTGATTAACTGCTCATTTAGGCCCCCAACGAGGTGGGAATGGTCAGACCTCTCAGGCTATGGCCTGCTGTGTGGTTGCATCTGCTTGGCCATTTCTAGATGTCCATTAGGTACATCTCCACATCCTGTATTTGTCTGAAAATCTGGTCTTTCAAAGGCTTCATCTGGCATAAAAGTTGCCTGGGCGGGAACTGTACTGGACACGAATTTCATCTGGGAAAAGCAGAGTCAAAGTTTAACCAGGGGATTAGACTCTTGTGGAAAGAGCTCAAGGCTGCAGGCTTCTCCCCAAGGCCACCAACCTTCTCCTAATAGTATTGTGCTATTTAACTGGCAAACTCCTTGGCTCTTGTGCTGGCATGGATGGCTGGTCTAACTGGGTTCAGTAATTCTCCCTAGACCAATTTCTGCTGTCTGACACTGGGTCTCCCACAACCTCCAGAGGTCCAAGAGCAGGAGTTTGAGGAGCAGCTGAACCTCACACTCATTAAAACCACTAAAAGCCCATAGGAGACACCTTGCAAACATAAAATAACCCATTGGCATGAAAGAAATCTCACCTCATATGTGGCAGGCAGTGGCTGATCCTGAAAACATGTGGGTGGATGCATCAGTTAAGTTAAAAAGTGCCTGGTGTGCACAAAGCTGTGGGGCTTTCCCTGCCACAGCATCCCCCTTTCCTCCCTAGAGCTGACAGCTCACCTGACTCCAGTCATTGACAGTATTTGTATTTATGGGGTACTTAACCAGCTCTATAAACAACAATTTACAGGTTATTCTGCAACCGAAAACCTCTTCTTTGTTTTGTTGTCTCTGCTAAGGGCAGCACCCGAAGCCCAGGGAGCTGAATTCCCTCTGGATGCCAGTTTTCTTTCTCAAGAGCAAGGCTGGCTTTGGAAAACAAGACAAGGTGACAACCTGGTGCTGCTAATGGACATCTGCAAGGGGGTTTGCTGGCCCAGGGGGGCTGAGGGCTGCGTAGCCTCCCCGTACCTGCTGTGCTTGCTGGTTATGCTGAATGGCAGCGTGTAGGTTTCCGAGGTTTCTGTCTGAGCAGGCTCGGCAAAAACTCTGTCAGGAATGGTAAAAATCATAATGGGAGGTCAACTCGGGTCCCAGCTGGGCAGTTTGCTCCTGCGTGTGATGAGAGGAGGCAATTCTTTGAAAGAAAACTGTGAAGGGAGATAAACTTGACTGCCACTGCCTTGGTAACCCTCCCTTCGGCTGTCTTAAGGCCGCCTGATTTGGCTTGTCCCCTGCTGAAAAGCACTTTCTTCTCCCAGCAGCTCCCCCAGGTCCCTGATGCTTTCCATCCCACGAGGTCCCCATCGTGTCCAACCAAGGGGTCGATGCTGTGTGAGGACTCTGGACCCAGCCCAGTTTCCCACCCCGTGATGCTCAGTTTAGCTTTGCCTGAACTAATTTGATGGGGAGCAGACTGCTGGAGGTTGTGTTTTGCTCGAAGGAGAGAGCAGACTTTGCTGCCGGGGTCCCTCTCCTCCTCCCCTGCAAACTCCTCATCTGCTCAAGCCCCTCATTCCTCCCATGGCAGCTGGAGAAGACATGAAACCAGGGGTTGCAGGTTTGCGCGTGGGCCTCCCTCGTCACCTGGCTTGGTTCATTCTGGATTTGTTGGTAGTTTCTGGGTCTTTAATATTCACACGGATTAATCTTTTGGCTCTGCAACAGCTTTCCATTTGAGGTAGCTGGGTTTGCTTTTTTAAACTAGTTTAATTACTGGTACCCTATTGCCCTTAAATCTAAATGAAAAAAAAAGTGCCATTCATTGATGACAAGCGCAGGGAGTGCAGATCCACCACTGCCGTCTTTCCTGCAGACAGATTGAAGCCAGTGTGTGTGGGTTTGCAGCAGACACAACCAGCAAATTCGCCGTACCTCTCTTGCAAGTAATTCTTCGCTGGGTCTGCTGGGATTTGGGGAGGCTGAGATGCGGGACAAGCGTGTGGGGAGGCTCTGTGCATGCTGTTGGGTTGCAAGCCCGGTGTTGAGATGGAGAATTTGGTGGGAGGCTGATGTTAAGCGAATGCTTCCCAACTGTGGACCATGCCCGGTGTTTTCTCCAGAGACCCAACTGCGGGAGCTGGATTATGTCTTATGTGAAAGAGAGCTGGGAAGAACTTACTGTGGTTGGAGGCAGCTTTGGACAATTTATCCACTGAAAAATTCCTGCAATGGCCTCATTGCAGCAGGAGGATGCTTCTTCCTTGAGTGCAATTTCTATGCCATGTCAGAGTAGTTTCACATGAGTGACTTCTTGCTGCGACATCTCCTACGTGCTCTATAATGTGGCTTGTGTTGCTCAAGGACAGATGGCCCGAAGTGTACCTGTATATTTAGGAGTTTTTCTTCCGATTCACCACTCCCTCATTCGGTGAGTCACCTGGATCCTGTAAATCCATACCATATGTGGGCTATCCCATTCTTTCTGGAGACTGCGCGTACGCAGGGCTGGCGGCAGGCTGGGACCTTCTGGGACAAGGGGTGGGCTCTGCAGCATGAGCCGCCTGCCTTGCTTCCAGCCAGCAAATTCCCCGTACCTCTCTTGCAAGCAATTCTTCACTGGGTCTGCTGGGGTCTGAGGAGGCTGAGATGTGGGACAAGCGTGTGGAGAGGCTCTGTGCATGCTGTTGGGTTGCAAGCCCGGTGTTGAGATGGAGAATTTGGTGGGAGGCTGTTTTGGGGGAAAATTTCCGACCCTGTAGGGTTGCCTTCAATCCACCCTCCCAACCAATGGGGGTGTGGCTCAGCAGGGATGACGGGTGGATCCCCACCCCAAGGAAAGGACAGTTTCCTAAAGTAACATCTGCAGAGTCCTCCTCAGGCCACGCTGCGCGACCCTGACCTGTCGTCAGCCCAGCTCCCCATATCAGTGCAACGTTCCCATACCCGGCAGCCCCCTGCTGCCTTCTGCAAAAAATCCCAGTCCTGCAGATAACGAAGCATTCGGATAACAGCACCAGCTGGACAGTAGCCCAGCGTCCCACCGGGGAGCCTCCGATGTCTGGAGCTGACCGTATGAGCAAAACCACTGCTATATCTTTCTGCTCCAGCTGAGGTGGACTTTTGAAGGGCGGCCAAGCCCTCGGGCTGAGGGCTTGGGGCGTCTCCTTGGCTTTTGGCCACTGAAAAGTAGCTGGCCAAAGAGTGCTCGATAGAGCAAACTCTGTGTTTGGGGTAAATCTGAAAGCGCTAGATCCCAGCGGAGAGCTGACAAAAACCGATGCTCACCCAGGGGCTGGTTATTGCTGGGCTGCAATAACTGCCTGAACTCTAGAGAAGTGGGATGTCACAGAGGCGCAATTAAAACAGCAATCCATCCTCGAAACGTTACCGACATTGATTAAAGGGCTTGGGGAATTTTGCCGTGTTCTAGCTCTTCCTGAACATCAGGCTTAATGTGCCAAAGATTGAATAATCCAGGGTTGCGAGCCACCCCCGGAAATCTCGGGCTGCAATGCTGGCGCTGCGCTGGGCGAAGGACGTTGATCCTGTTAAAGAGCGGATATTAAAAAGGCAAGATGTTTGAGAAACAACATTGTGGACTGTGTGTATCTGAAAAAAAAACTGCCATTATTCAGTATAAGCTGCTTTTCCAAAATTATCGGAAGGTAGGAAAAAAAATCCCACACATTTTTCTTTTCCCATTTTACATGTTTAAGCCAAAAAAAAAAAAAAAGGCTTATGAGATTTAAGCTATTTATTACCAAATAAAACTGCATCTGGGCCGTGTGCTTCTGTGCCAAGTTTTGGCCTCACGAGAGCACAAACGTCGAGAGTTACGAGCCCCTCGAAAGTGAGGTTGATGATGGAAACATTGACTTAGTCTTAACTCTCTCAGGGATGCCAGATGCTTGTTGAGCTATTTCAGAAGCTGGTTGCAGGGAAATGAGATGCTGCCTGTGATGTAGAGCCATACCTGCAGCATCCTGCCTGGTTGCTGCCGGGCCACTTGCAGCCCTGCGGGATATTCTTGATGGAATAAGCAGGAACCTGATTTCCTATTCACACTGTGGTGGAAAAGCGAGTCCCTTGCAATCAGCCTCCTCTGACTTCAGTGGGAGGGGAAAATACCCACAAGCGGGTGGATTTTCATGCCGGAAGGGACAGCTGTTGTCACCTTCTCCATCCCACATCCCAAAATTAATTCTTGCCCAAGTGAGGGGACGTCCTTTAGGAAACCATCCAGCCTGGGCTTTATCAGCCCTGGTGCTGAGGAGGGGATTTCGGCTGCGGGTATGTGGTGCCCGGTGTTTCAGCCTGGCCTGCGTTGGCTGCAGGTCAGTCTTGGTCGATGGGTTTTGTCAGGCTCATTACCAGGCTGATGAGCCTCATCCTGCCCAACCAGTGCAAGGTACCATTTCAGGCTGTGCTCAACCACGGTTTCATCTTCGCTCTTTCTGATGTGGAGGCCCAGGTCTCCTGCAGTGCCTCCCTCCAGGGTGCGTGCATGGCACCCTTGGGCTCCTCTCCAAGCCTCCTTCCTGGCTTTGGCATCAATATAAGGGACTTATTGCTCCCAAGTGACCCCACCCCCTGCTTTTTATATAGCAAACACTTGTGCCTTCAGATGCTGCTGGGGCTCTGGGAGCTCGTGGTTTGCTGATTACCAAAAATCACTTTCCCTCGAATAGCCTGCCACCTGCAAATAGGACCTGTATGGTTTTTCTTAGATGGATGACTTTACATTTAGCCCTATAAAATACATATTTCTTGCTGTCTGAGTAGAGTTTTCCCTTA
Organism: Aptenodytes patagonicus; assembly: GCF_965638725.1. Classification (NCBI taxonomy): domain Eukaryota; kingdom Metazoa; phylum Chordata; class Aves; order Sphenisciformes; family Spheniscidae; genus Aptenodytes; species Aptenodytes patagonicus. Next base: position 4,787,886 of record NC_134982.1, on the reverse strand, counting down.
TATGTTATAACAGCAGGGCTTAGCAGCACTAACTCATGCCAGGACCTCATGCAGAAATGTAAAGTAAGAGCTATTTCCGTATCGAGAAACTGATGTTTTATTTGTACTTTAAACACAGCTCTCTCTCTCCTGGAGTGACACATACCTATAAAGTTTGGGATATTAAGTTTAATAGGGAACAGGCTTCCAAGATGTTTGACTTTTAGCTACAGACTTCTTATTCATGGAGCATAAAAGGGGAATTGCCAGGACATGGCGCATCAGAACTTGCGGTAGCTGGGGTTTTCCCAGACCTGAGTTCAAGTCAGTTCAGCGTAAAGAGCCGCTGAGCTGCCCTGACCTGTGCCAGCTCGCTGCTGGCACCCACCGCATCTCATGCGGCTTCTCTTCAGCCTTTGTCCTTGGGATGGACTACGGTCCTGGCTGCTGCCGTGGTGCTGGGAGCACAAACAGGTGCACAGCACCTCCAACCAGTGCACAGTGATGGTTTAACCTCCAAAGTCCTTTAGGTTAATTAAATGAAGAGGTCCAGTGGGGACTGGGAACTTGCAGGAGCTCCACAGGTCCGAGCCCCCATGCTGAGGGCTGCTCTTGGACCAGGTGGTGAGCCCATGGGCTCAGGATAGGACCTTATAGTGTTTTAGGGGGGACTTGCTAACCTTGTTGCATTCGCTGCATCCCATGGACCCATCTACCAGGAGCGTTTCTTCTCTCTCTTAAGACATAATCTTCATTTTTTGTACCCTAGCATTTGTAAGACGTTCCTGTCTTCTGTATATTGTCGCTTGGAAGAAGTGCCAGCTGCTGAATGGCTCCTGACTTCTGCCTTGTGGGGTGAGGAGAGGCATTTTTTGGTGTGGTTTTTGAGCAGTCTATAAAAATCGGGAGGCACTGTCCAGTATATTGGATTCCCTGGGTGGCAGGTGCCCCACATGGGGCAGTGTTGCCCTCCTGGCCCCACTGAGGGTCTCATGTAGCCTGGCAAATGCTATGCACAGCATCTGGCATGTCTCTGCAAGGCTTAGGATGAAATCCAGAAGGTGAGCTGCAACATGGGATCAACCGATCCCTTTGCAAGCGGATGTCCCATGTCCTGACTCTCATCCTCGCCTCTCACTGCTACGAACTCTGTTAGCCCTCAGCATTAACAGTGGCACTAACGACACACCCAGCACTTGCCACCTCCCTCTCTTTAATAGCCAGACTGACTTCTTGCTGCTCCCCAGGGCTGCACTCTCTCCATGAAGTCAGGCAGCTGTTTTTGGTGGCACATTTCTGCAGATGCTAGGAGAAACAAAACTCAGAGCTGTGCTCTGCTGTCAAAAAGTTCTGGCTTTTGGGCTGATTTGCCAGAGAGCCAGCAATGAAGAAAGGCTGGACTGTTTATGGTTGGACTCAATGATCTTAAAGGTCTTTTCCAACCTAAATGATTCTACGACTGCAAAAACCTATGACATCTAACCTGATGTGCTGTTCCCAGAAATGGTGAAACACTCCACCCGTCCCCGCCCCATCACTGCTACTCGCTCTGGAGCTGTGCAGATGTGTTGGGTGGGATCTCCCACCTCCAGGCTTAAGCTGCAAATAAATAAATCAAGCAGGACAACCCAGCTGGTGATTACAGCCCCATTTGAAATGGGGCGGGGGGGAAAAATCAATGCATGCAAAATGGAGACGGGTGGGATAGATGCAAGTAACCCTCCCACAAAACAGCCTGCTCCGTGTTTTCAGGACAGGTTTCAAATGCTGCTCTGATCTCTCCCTGGCAGGGAGGTTTAAAGCAGGTCACGCAAACCGTGCCCCAAAAAGCACCTCTCTCCTCTTTGATGGTAAGGGGAGAGCAGGATGGAAATCTTAGCTGGAAATCCCTATGGATAGGGGAAACAAGTTATGCAGAGAGGAGAGGGCTGGCACAAAGGCCGCTGGCCCTCACCCAAAAGCTGCCGAGGAGGGAAGGGATATTGGGGCCGGCACAGGATTGGGGTGCTGTCGCTGCATCCCCACAGCCTTGCGGGGCAGAGCAGTCCCATCCCCTGGGCTGTGCCGGGACTGTGGATAAGCCCTGGTTCCTGAGTGCCCGCGGGGTACGGCTGTACTGAAGGACTTGGCTCCTGTCTGAGCTGCTGCGGGTTGATGCTGAGCAGATGCAGGTTCGAGACCAGGTGGGATCACGAAGCCTTTTGCTTAAAAAAGGGACAAGAGGCAGCTGAGAGCATTGGCTCTTCCCATTAATGCCTTCTCTGGAGGAGGGTTAAAGTTGCATTTGGATTTCAGACCCACCAGGTCTGGCAGCATTTGGGTGGAGGGTTTTGGTTTGGGCTGTCACAGAATTAAGAGGCTCCAAAAGCAATGCAGAACAACACTCGAGATCCTTCCAGGTCCTTGCAATGTCTAGCTGGGGTTTTTCCCCCACGGTTTTGGCTTTTTGCCTGTTTCTGGATGTCCTGCATATCATTACTGGTAGGAGGGAGCTGCTGCAAGCCCCCCCCCCCGGCCGGTCATTAGGAGCAGTTAAGAGTGTTTTAAGGCAGGTGTTGAGCACTTCCAAATGCCTGGGGAGGGCTTTGGACACTGTGAAAGCAAGGAAACATTGGAAACCCAAGTATTGAATTTCCCTTTCCAAACAACTGGCTGCAGCATATCGCTGCCCGTCAAAGTCGAAGGCTCCTGCGTGCACAAGTCAGCACGTTTTTACATTCCCAAGGGCAGGGATAGGGTTCGCTCCAAGTGCTTCCCCATTGCTCTCTGCAGGCAGAGCCAAATAATAGACTGCTGTCACGTCATTTTAATTTTTTATTTTTAAATTGAGGATTAATTCCTTCCCCTGGTTAATTTTCCCATTTCCAGGTTGGGGACTAATTCACATGGATATAACACCCTGCTAGTAATGTATAACCACAAAAAGATGAGGGCTCTTGCCCCCTTTGACCAAGGGGCCCCTGGACCCCTCCAACTCCCTTTTCAACTTCTTTTTTTAATTGGGCTAACAGTCCAAAGCCTGGAGAAGAGCTGTCAAGCCTAGGCGCCTGCCAATAAACTGGGAAACTCTCCGATTTTGTTTGCCTTCCCCACCATACGGCACGTAAAATGGGCTTAGGTTACACATAGGAGCTGGCTGGGATGATGGTGGGGGAGAAGGGACAGGTGACCAAATCAGGGTGCCTGGCCGATGGCCAAAGCCTCAATAATTGCCTTGAAGTTCAGGTACTGGCCAAACCCTCTCTGCCCTCGGCAGCGCAGGGGTTTCGCTCAGGCGTAAGCCCTGCAAATGGCTGAGCAGCCCAAAAATGTTGGTGAGACCTGAGATGCAACCCCTGCTTTTAGTGAAGGATTTGAGGGCGAGTGATTCCTGTCGGCCGTTCATTCTCCATCCTTTCTGACGCCTTCAGACCGAACAGAAACGGAAAAAGTCACAGAGGGGTTTTGCAACACCCCCAAAGCTGGCTTTCCTCCAGTGCCCTTTCCTGGCACATGCACAGAGCTGGGTCCAAAACCATGAGAAATGGGGTGGTTTGGGGAGGAAGAGCTGGGCTGGGTGGGAAACATCATGCCAGGCTGCTGGGGCCACCCATCCCTCCAGGCACACGAGAGCCTGGGAGGGGAGGAGTGAAACTGGGACCTTTAAATCTCAGAAAACGTTTTCTTTCAGCACGGTTTGGCTTTTTTTTGTGTGTGTGTGCCGATCTGAAAATCATAAATACACCCTTGAATGCCGTACATGAGAATAAAGCTATAATTAAAACATAGTGCGAAGTACAAAAGCAAAAAGACGGATTTAAGTGTAGCAACGCGGCCGAAGTGTTTCTCCTTCCTCCTCGGAAAATATTGCTGAATTCAACACGTTCCTGTGAAACATCATCTTCAACAAAACCTTTTTTTTCCCTCCTGAAGCTAGTGGAAAAGGGTTGCAGGGAAAAAACCCTCAGCCAGCTCTGTATAAACAGCCGTCTCTCTCCTGTGATGGGTCCAGGCTGCCCAGCCATATCCCATCACTAGCTGTCACTGCTCCCCATCCCCACTGCTCAGCATCGCTTCAGCCCTGATGTAAATATGCTGATAAACGCTGGTTATTGCCAGTTGTAAGGGGTTTTTTGTTGTTGTTGTTGAATGCTGTGTCTAGGCTCTGGAAGGAATCCCACCTCGGCTTTTTTTGGGTGCATCAGGGCTGCACGTGGTTTCACCCCGTGGTGTGCAGGAGAGGAGATGCTCTGCTCGGCGTTAGGGACCACGGGTGTGTGTACGAGGCTGTGCTCCAGCCACGCCAGCTCATGTCACTCAGCAATTAATGAGAGGCTCCGTTAGGGCGAAGGATGTTGAATGGGGATCATACAGTGGGGACTGCAGGGGCAATCTGCAGTCTCTGAGGTCTGTGTTTATGTGTTTTTCGGGACGAACTGAGCTGTGTTTTGCTGTGCCTGCACAGAGGTCCATAGAGGTGGGGTTCAACAAAGGCTGTTGGGTGGCAGTGACCATCAAACCATTAAACAGCGATGGGGGAACCCATCTCAGCCCCATTCCCCTTTGCAGCCCTTTTCCATCAAACGTGTAAGACTGAGCAGGAAGATGATAAACCTCCAAAACCTCATGTTTCCACCTAAGACCCAACCATGCTCCGCCAACCACCACAGACCAGCCCTTTGCCTACCACAAAGGCTCCATCCTGACTCGGTCCCTGGCGCTGCACAGCCTGGCCGAGCAAATATGACAAATGAAAATGCTCTTTATCCATCGTTAACGTGTGCCGGGGCTGCTCCTTACCCAGCCACGGGCTGGTGCTGGGGTCTGCTACCCACTGCATGGTACTAGCCATGTGGGACGGCAGGCTGTACCTTGGGCTGGATTTGAGCTGGCTGCCTATTATTTTTGGCACAGTTCTTGCCATTTGCTAAATGAAATGAGAAAGCTGTTGGCGAAGGTGCTGAAAGTGATACAGATTCCTTCCCATCTGATACATATTTCCCAAATTCTTTCCTCCTCCTCTTCCATGCTCCCTGCCCCGATCTCCTCACCCTGCACTTTGCTATCCTGTAACGGGAATGAGGCGGCATGATATCTCCCTCTGTGCAAGACTGCTAAATTTTTATGCGGCTGAATATACCGTAGATTTGGTCTGGGGGGTTATTTTTTTAATTTTTTATTTTCCAGGTGCATCGTCACCCCTCATTTTCTATTAGTAAGTCAATTTAACTCGTTTAATAAGAGTATATCCACAAATCATTTGCAAAGGGTTGACACGTGGCTGACAGCACCAGGCAATTAGTAGCTTGTGTGTAAATGCAGTCCTTCTTGGTGTGCCACCTGAAGCTGGAGCTGCTCCCACAATGTTAGCCTTTACTCTCTCTGTACCGTCGGGATAGATGCTAACTTCCCACTGCGTTCCTGTCTCCAAGGGGAATTTTAATGCATGTCCAAGGAAACAAGCTGCAGGCTCCTGGGCTATTAAAAGCCTGGTGGGCTCTCTGCAGAGCCTGGTTCTCGGAGAGGCACCGTGGATGGATCTGGTTTATGGGGTTTATCTGTCATCCCAGGGCAAGAGGAGGGGTTGTGGGGGCTCTAATCACTGCGAAATGGCCGAGATGGCATGGCTCCGGCCCCCAGCTCAGCCGATTGCAACGGGCAGATCTTCCGTGGCTGCAAAATCTGTCAGTGAGTGAAGCCAGGGCTCTCCAGGAGCTGCCATCTCCCTCTCCGCCGCGATGGGATCAAGATGTATAAATAGCCTCAGCCTCCCTTCCCACCCCCCTCCAGCCCCTATACACTCGCACACGGACCGTGAATGCCTCAACAAGCCGGCCAGGTTGCCTTACCCAGGGGAAAAATTCACATGCATCGCAGGCGGCTTAACAGCATAAGACAGATTTTGTTTTCCTTTCGAAGGCGGCTGCGCTCCCTGGGCTGCAGCTGTCTGCTCGAGATACCTATCCCCAGCACCAGCCCTGGGCTTGATCCTGTGTCCCTTACCAGTAGCCCGATCACTTCAAAAATATTGCTGCCACAAGGAAAGGAGGCGGAAATAAATTGTTCTGCTTTCTGGGTTTTTCTTTTCATAAAGCCTGTAGCATCCCCTGTCTCTCTGCAGGGTTTACCCAGGGGCTTTGCATCTCTGAGATGGGTCAGTGCTTAATGAGCACACGGATCCCTTGAACCTTTCTGGGGGAAATATTGGTGGATGGATAAATTTACATGTGCATATGCATAGTCAAATCCTGACTGATGCTAAAGGAGAATCCCTGGTGACAGAAATACCCAGTATCAGACCAGTAAATTTCTGTGACTCGACGTCACATACCAACCTGCAAAAATATATGAACTTGTGATTTACGGGGTTCACCTGGAGGTGCAAAGGAATTGGGAACATTTCTTTTAATGAAAAAAAGTCCAGGCTGCTTCTGATAACATATAGAAACAATAAATACAACTGTAGAACTGAGGTAAAAAAAAAAAAGAAAAAAACATGGAAGTGAGAAAGCGGCGGCAAGGAGGACGTGATGAGTTTCCCCGCGGGTTTCTGCCACGTTCGGAGCCTGTGTGAGTGAAGGGTGGAAACGGCATGGCGGTGAGCAGCCAAACAGGTTCAGCTATCCACGTGCCTGCATCATCTGTTGGCTTTCTAAAACCGAATTTTTACCTCCTCGGTTTGAGACTGCAGCATGTAATGCCACCTTCCAGCTAAGCGTTTTGGGTGCTTCGTAAATAGCTGTTAAGTGATGTTCCCCGCAGGCTTTTTAGCTGAAGATCATCTTCACGGTGCAGGTAGGGAGATGGGGCCACAGCATTGCCAAGCTGCGTAGCTGTGGGGAATACAGCAGACCCAGCTCCATGGTGGGTCCTCAGCATCACGGTGCAAAGCCGCAGCATCTGTCACGGTAGCAGAGGTGAGCCAGACTGACTGGGGCAGCTGCTGATCTGCACTCGTGTTCTGGCAGCTGCAGGAATTAATGAAGTGCCGATTCCCTACCCCTTGATCCCTGGTGCTGACCTTGGCTTCGGGACATGACGGAAGAAGCCAAGGGGGAGTGGATGCAGCAGCTATCAGAGCATCACGCAAGGCAGGGAAGTGTTGCTGGTGCTAAGGCACAAGGTGGATGGGGTACCCGTGGCCACATGGTCCTACACCATCATGCCATGCCGTAGCTTCTTCTGGGCCAGGCTTGGCCTCAGGCATGTGAGAGGACCATGTAGCTCCTCTTTCCCACCCCACAGATAGCCTGGCTTGCCCAAGACCTGATTCATGTCTCCACCGGATCCCATCTTTGCCTCCATGTGCTAATGCAAACCTTTAGACTTTTGCAGGGCACTTTTTAGACCTGGATTAGCTGGGCTCAGACATTAGCTGCCTTTGTGGCTTAGCTGAGGCCAGAGGGGTGTAAGGCAACAAGGGTTGTCCAAGCTGGGAGCTTGGGTGGGTGGGTGGGCAGGCTGAGAAAGACAGCAGACCTTGCAAATGCGTATGGTCAACAGAAGAGCATGAGGAACTAATATGGAGAGGGAGAGGAAAGGCAAAGAAGGGGCGGAAATACCCCCCTGCTCTGCTAAGAAATAACTCAGTTTAGATGCTTGCATTGAGACAGAAGTCTCTGATCTCAATGATATTTGGCCTCAACCAGTTAATGGGAGACTACACAAAACTGGATTAAGTTGTCTACTTTGCTGACACAGAAGTGACGCATTGCTCATCTCAGAGCTGCTGATCTGATGTTGCTCTGAGCTGTCATCATCTGCCACAGCAACAGCGTTTAAATGAAAGGAAGACGCAACAGGACAAGGAAAGAAGGATTTCTGGCTGGTGGGCAGCCTGACAGTAAGCCCAGAGAAATCAGTCCTCCATGGCTCCAGATATGAGCAGCTGGGGCTACTCATGCCACCAGGAGGAGCACGTCAATGAGCCTCATGCAGCGGGGTGGACCCTCCTAACCTCATGGCTGGACCAACAGGCTGGACATGGGGACATGTGTTTCCAGGTTGGCCTCAGGTCAAAAGATTCTCAGGGCTGGTGAGGACTGCATTGCCTCTGCAGCAAGGACACTGGGCTTCCCCCTCCCTCTTCATTTGGAGGAGACAAGTGTTTGCAGCAGAGGCCACTGAAGCTGATGAACCTGTTAGGTGCCTTTGGGGTAGGCCATAAAAAACCATCCAAGATCTGGCTGACCCCTCTTCCTGCAAAATCAAAGTATCCCAGTGGAGAAGGATAATCCTACTGTAGGATGAGGACCAAAATTCTGGAGCTCGTTGAGTGAGGAGAGGGTTTCTGCCTTGCCAATCCCGGAGCAACATTGCCTTCCTGCAGCCACCACTGGGGCAGGCAGTGGGGAACGTGGCTCATGGAGGATGCAATTAGTGGCTCTGGAGCTTGATAGGCACAGTTTCCAACCTCATTGTCTTTGCTGCAGGAATGCCCTCAAAGCTTAGCTAATGAAAATGTCAGCCCTGCCCTTATTCTGGGGAGTAAAAACAAAAGCTGGAGTGGGGTATCTGGACTGGCTTTTAGTCATGGATTGCTCTCCGCTGTGGCAGACATTACTGTCCAGGCAAAAAGCAGATTAAATCCATGAATCAAATTTTCTTGAAGGATTTTACGGGCAATGCTTGTCGGTTCCAATGCAAATGTGATCTAGGACCAAACTGCGGCTTGGGAAAGAGAAGGAAGATGTGCTAGTGGAGTAATCATTAATAGACACTGCTAACGTGAGATCCTCCATTACATTGAATAGGGGTGAGTGCCTGCGAGCCAGATTCTGCTGTTGGTTATGGTGAGTTACCTGGAGTAAGACTGCTCAGCTGGTGTCAGCAGGGTGACACTGGATTTACCTTGTGCATGCAAGATCAACACGTGGACTTGGAAAGCAGTCTCCACCAAGGCCCCTTGCGGCTAGATATGATGAACAGAAGAGGGTAAACTTGAAAATAGGTAACTCAGAGATGAAATGTGCTGTTGAGCACTGTAATTTGTTTGCCAGGGCTTTCTGGGGTCCACCAGTACCATGCTCGGCAAGGACTGGCTCTTTGTTGTGCAAGCTGGTTCAGTTATGCCAGCTGTATGATTTAATGACTGCTAATAAGCATAGATTTGCTGAAGTACTCCCCAAAGTCTTTGCTTTGCCATCAAAATCCTCATCAGCAATTGGATTAGTTGTAGGGAGTGAACAATTACAGCATAAGATAGTGAATTATGTTAAGAGAAATTGATGGGTTTTATTTAATCATATGCTCTTGGTCACATCTTGATAGTATTTTTCCTATGGAGTGAAATGCATCATTGCACCAGTAGGTACCAGAAAAAATACTAAAAAATGCTTGTTTTAATTGACTAGTGCCTAAAAATAAGGCGAATTAACTCTCTGTTCCAAAACAAAATGGGTTAGGCTTTTAGTTTAGGTTATGTTGGCTCTGCACGGGCCCTGCATGCCTTCCTGCCCAGATATCAGAGATATAGTTTGCACTTTCTGGACTGCAGGGAAATGTATGACCAAGTTCCTCGCAAGGACTGTCTTGGTGTGGGAGGAAAAAATCAAGTCAAAAGCTCTGACAAGATGATCTGCCCACCCTGTGCTCTCTAGTTCATCACGGCTCTGGCATCGAAGGTCCTGCAGATGTTTCACTAAATCAGACTGTGGTCTTCCAAGATACAGCAAAAGGCTGGAAATCCTTGTCTAAGGTTGCACCAGGCATCAAGAGACGAGAAAGATGCCGAGGATGAGAGACTGGCTTTTTCTGCTTTACTTATGTGCTACAAAATTTGTCCCAGTAAATGTGGGGGAATATCACTAAGCTTCATTGTCTTGTGTCCTCCTAAGCCAGTTTTGTCTGAAAGACAACTAAACTGCTGCCTGGTGGCACAGGCTGCTGTGTCTGGGTGTGCAGAGGGATTAGCACTTTAACCTGCTCTAGCACCTTGTCTTCAGGTGCTGTGAAGACCTGGAGGTGTAAAATGGCTCACCCGTGACTTGCTGTAGCTGTTTTCCATTGGGAGGACCCATGGCCGTTAGAGGTTGAGCAATTCACCATGAGTCGCTCTGCAAGTACCCAGCAAACGCAGTAGTTAGGAGGCATCTCCCCATGATTGCAGTGTGGCTCAGCTTGAGCAATGGGCCAGGGCAGCACAGGATCCCCATTTCATGACTCAGCCTTTACCTGTCGGTGGGCTATGGTGAATTGGGGCCAAACCAACGGCAGCAAATATAACCTGCGGTACCGGGAGATGGTGTACATTGACGGCTCATGGGTCTGGGTTTGCTGCTCCATCGTTGGGGAACAGTGGGTCTGATCCCACCTCCTCTGGTTTTAATTAATAGGGTAGCCGAATCATGCTGTTATCTGACAGCATGAGAAATTATCACCTTAAGAAGTTCTGCTGCTGGTAGCACACACATTTGTTACCCGCTGCCTCTCTCAGAGGGGCGCTACGGAGGATTAGTTTGTATTTAAGAGATGCTGTGTGTAATTACTTATGCACAGTTTTGCAAACCATTCATTTCTGTTAGGTCCTCTCCCGTTTCTTTTGCTGGCATCTGGCTTTCTTTGTGCATCTCCCGTTTCCATACGGACGTGAACAGAAAGAGCTCGGGGCTCCCTGAGCTGCTGTGGTGGACTGGCCCTGCCTGCTGGCAGAAGGGAGATGTGAGCAGAAGGGATCTGGGTGAAGAAAGCATCATAGGCACATCTGGCCTGTGTCTTGGGATGACACTCAGTGTCTCTTGGTGCTGTTGTTCCTGGATTTAAAAAAAAAAAAAAAAGAGGAGTTCTTTGGAAGATGAGGTGTTCAAAAGACTGCGTAAAAGGGTAGGTGTCTTATCCTGGGGCTGATCCTCAGCAAAGAGGCATCTCTAATAGCCTCACTTGAGTCTCATCCTTCACCTCTGAGCTGCCTCTCTCCCTAGTTTAAGAGCCAAAAGTTTTGCTGTGATGCCTGTAAATGCTCTGGGAATGTGGGAATTAACGTGCCGGATTGGGCCAAGGGCCCATCCAAGCAAGGATCTTGAGGGAGGTGCAAGCCAGTGCCAGATGTTTTGCAAAAAGCCTCTGCTACGGATATCTTTCACACCTCATTTCTTCCTCATTCCCATCAGTTTCATGGCTGCTCTCGTAGCAGTCCATGTTGGGTCTCCCGCAGCCGCTGTCTCCCTGCGTGCAGCTCATGAGGATGGGCTGTTGAAGGATCTCAGCAAAGACGCACGGTCTTAATCCCAGCTCTCAGAGGTGGAAGGTGTCTCATTCACGTCCTGCAGTCAGTGAGAGACAGTTTCTTAGAGCAGAGATTATTTCCTTGCCTATGAGACATTTTTAGACAGGCGAAGGAATACCTTGAGCTCATAACCCATGAAAACATATTTTAGAAAACAGATTTTTTTTTTCCTTTTCTAAAATGTTGAGGCTTTTTCACAGAATCATAGAACAGTTTGGGTTGGAAGGGACCTCTAAAGGCCATCTAGTCCAACCCCCCTGCAACGAGCAGGGACACCTTCAACTAGATCAGGTCGCTCAGAGCCCCGGCCAACCTGACCTGGAATGTTTCCAGGGATGGGGCATCCACCCCCTCTCTGGGCAACCTGGGCCAGTGTTTCACCACCCCCAGCGTAAAACATTTCTTCCTTATATCTAGTCTGAATCTATGCTCTTTTAGTTTAAAACCATTCCCCCTTGTCCTATCGCTACAGGCCCTATTAAAATTTTTGTTCCTTTTCTCTTTAAGACAGGCAAACCAAAACAAGCTGAAGCAGTTTTCATCAGTATACACTTCAATTTGGAGCCAAAAAGTCACTTTGAACCCAAACCCATGTTTTGGTTCCAATGTTTTTTGGAGGAGAAAAACTATTAGTCAAAGACAACATTTTTCCATGTAATCAACGTTAACTGACCTGTTCTCTCTTTTTTAACCCTTTTGGCAGAGGAGAGAAATAGCTGTTTGCTCAATTCTTGCCCTGGATGGGCAACCACTGGGCTGGGGTGCCCCGGCTGCCGCTGGCCCCCGTGACGGCCATGCTCTTCTCTTCCAGGTGCTCCTTTTCAAAGGTCTCAGCATCCCCATGCTACCTCCTGCCGGCACTTCCACCTGGGTCCCCAGCCTCAGCTCTCCGCCGACTTCACCCTGCCTCACGCAGTGCAGCCCCAGCCGGGGCTGACCCCCCACATGGCCCCCGCGCACCAGCACAGCGGCCCCCTGCACCAGCCCCTGGCGCCGGTGCCAGCCCTGCCCTTCCAGGACGTGGCCGGACCCTCCTTCCTACCTCAGGCGCTTCACCAGCAATACCTCCTCCAGCAGCAGCTCCTCGAGGCACAGCACCGCCGGCTCATGCCCCATCCCAGGTAAGGGGGTCTTACTCGTCCCGAAGGATGCTGAGAAGCTACATCAGCCTCACTTCAGCAAAGTGGCTTCTGCAAAGCCCCGGCAGTATGTGCTACTAATGTTGGGTTTTCTTCACAAGTTCATCTGTGTACCACTAAAATGCATCCACCAGAAGGGAAGCTGAAGGGCAGGTTGCACCTGCAGGTGTACCTTTCCCATGGGGATCCATACTGTGCTCATCTAGTATGTCCCAAGGTCACCTATTATTGTCACTCGTAGGAGAATCATGGTGGTAACACGTTGGTGTTGCAGTGAACCTGTCCTGCATGGCAGAGAGAGCAATAAACTGCGTGCACAAGCTACCTCCTCATAGCTGCTGTTTCAAAACCATGTAAGAGATTGTATCCACCTGTCCTGTCAGGTTTTACACACGAAGAGCTTGCTCCTCTGGGTCTAGGTAGGCTTCCCAGATCTATGAGGGAATGACGCTGTTGACCTGCAGCACATTCAGTCACGGAAAGCAGCCTAAATTCAGACTGGGCTGACGACTGCAGAGAGAATTACTGTAACGCAGCAGAGGTGGAAATGGATGCCTGGCCTTGTCCTGGTTGTGTTTCTTGAGGAGGGGTTTAGATAGCACGTAGGAGAGGAGTGCTTTTTTTGGAAACATATGGAAGCTATTTGTGGGTTGTACCCATGGATCAAGAATCAGAGGATGAGTCTTTGTGATAATGCTTCATTTGGAAAGAATGCTGCAGACAGACAGAAAACACTTTCTTTCCATAGTCTTTCTGTCTGAAAATTGTGTGCTCTTCTCATCCTTGTTTTGTTTTGCATAAGCTGGATTTTAGGTGAATTTAATGATTAGTTAATAATTGGGTAGCAAATATGTGCGAGGCTGAGGCACTGATGATACAAGTGTTTCTCTCTTAGTCATAAGCTGAATTCAAATAAAAGCACGGAACACAAGTCCACGCAGAAGCTGCTTTGGTAAATGCTGTCAGTGTTCCATTTGTAAGTGGGCTGTGGTGTGGAAAAGGGCAGGAGCCCCTTGCCCGGTCCCACAGGCTGTTTCTGAAGGCACAGCTGCATCAGAGGAGGGTGTCAGAAACCTTACAGGTGTGGGGCATGAGGTCCCAGTAACGGGATTCTGGGTCATGCCTTTAAAAGTGAAGCCTCTGAGCTGTGGTTGCACGAAAAATTCTTTATCTAGCAGTTCCCTGCTCCATTTGCTCTAGTGGTTTCCCGTAGATTTACTTTGCGATGGCCCCGCTGGTAAGCAGGGACTCGGCAGGGAGCAACGGGCATGCGTCTGTTTGTAGTGCAAATCCTGCTCGTGCATCCACCTTGTCTCTCTCCAAATGTGGACACTGATGAAGAAGCACGTGCTCTTTCCCTGAGTAGTCCAAATGGGCAATAATCACGAGAAGAGACTCAAATCCCTAGAAAAACCTCGCTGTATTTTCTACCACTTTCCTTTCCCTGCTTGTAAAGGCAGCAGAGCTGGGGGAGAAGGAGCTGGATCCCAGGCTGGCCTGTCCATCATCCAGAGAAATGTTGGCAAAGGCCAGCGAGAGTAAATTCTGCTTTCAGTTACTCCTGAGTAATCCTGTTATGAATGAGGTTCCCCAGGAGTTTATGGACTGCACGGGGAGACAAGACAACCTGCAGCTTCTTTATGATGATGGATAACGGCTGAACCAGGGACATGTTTTGTCTTGTGTTGTTTATGGGGCTGACAGTGGAGAAAAAGAAAACAGTGCAAATGGTACAAAACTTCCAGGGAAGAAGTTGTTTGGTTTCCTCTTTTTCTCTCCATGTTGCCGCGAAATAGCATCTCTTGTAAACTGAGTGTATGTGGATGCTACAGGGGGTGAGAGTGGAGGTCTGAGTTATGTCTGTGGTGACCATGAGTAAATGACATAGCTCTGGGTTCCTTTTTCCACTATCCTTGACACCTGCTTGGACTCTTTTCTCCGGGACACATATTCACAAGCCCAACTGTTTGGGTTTTCCCCTGGTTTATTGACACGGGCTCGGAGCCGGAACCGTACGTACCAGTGCCCCCTGCATGGCTAACTCGCCTGCTGGTCTCCTCCTCCCCGCAGGCGGGCTCAAGAGCGCATGTCCGTTCAGCCTCACCGGCTACACCCCAGCTTTGACTTCAGCCACCAACTGCAAACTCCACAACCCATGGGGCCCCAGCCCAGGTATTTAGCTGAAGGCACGGACTGGTAAGTCTTCCACGTTTCACTTGTGTGTTGAATGAGGTCTTTAAAAAGTCCTGGGGAGGCTGCAGGGGTTGCTGAATGTCATCACGGATCAACGCTTTCATGAAAGCTAATGGTGCAGCTCAACAGATACAACGTGGGGAGCGTGCAATGGGAAAACTCATCTCTGGGAGGGCCACAGGTGCATGCTAAAGCCTTTATGCATGTATATGATAACATCGAGGCATCGATATTCCCCATAACTCTCCATCCATGGATGTAGAGTGCAGCCAAGCATTAATCTTCCTCCAGGGGCTTTTCCCACTGCAGGGCACAGCCAGGGTCTTTTTCCCGTAGACCAACGTCTCTGCCTGAACTAGATCTTCTGCTGTCCACCAGGCACTCAAAAAACAGTGGCCACAACTTTTTCTGTGGTCTAAATTAGGGAGCACGGTGCTGCCCTTCCCCACAGGGTGGTGTGAATGAATTAATAGCTGTTAATTGTTCTCCCACTGTCATGTTCGATACCCTGGAAAAGCCAAGCAGCGAACTGATCATTTCGTTTTCAGAGCAGGTTTTGAGCTCTTGCACGGTTAATAAGGTATGGGGGCCCTACTTGGAAGAATAAGAAAATAAAAACATACTTCTGAGTAGCTGTTTGTTAGCTGAGCAAAGTCCATTCTGTGCACTGAATGGAAAAAATAGCATGTGAACATGTAATTAGAGACAATCGCAATGTATATGCACAAGGGGACCGAAAGAAAATGTCACAGAAAATCTTAATTATGGCATTTCCTAACATCTGAGCACTTTGCTCTGCAAATGGAGAGTCCTTTTAACAGAGGGTTGGGGTTTTTTCCCCCTCCGGGGTAATAATATACAAACTAAAATATGGCCAGATCCTTCTGCCATTTTCTTCTCAGGTGTTCCCATTACTGGCACCACCGTGAGCTGAATTTGGCCGGGATGACATTGTTCGGATCAGTTTGCAAAGCGGTTCACGTACCATCTGGATAGAACCATTCTTTCTGCCTCTCTTTCAGCGCAGAATGTTTAATTATAACCGTTAGAAGGATCTGATAAAGCATCGCTTTATGTTCCCCTCCTCCTCCTTCCTTTTCCCCCCTGTGTTGCTCCATAGCCTTATAAAACCTAAGGAGTGGCGATGACAGAAATCATATACTGTGTACATATATTTGGGTGACTCACTTCCCCTTGGGGCACATGTACAGTTTTGCCCAGTGACAGATATAAAAACTTTCCTCTAATGTGCTACCACTGCATGAGCAGCAGCAGCGCTGGCTCGGAGGCGGTAGGTGGTAGGTACTGTCGCGGGAAATGGGGATGGAAGGAAGATCTGGAGGTGATCAGTCATCTCAGACAGCCCAGCCTCGATTAAAATCTTCTGGTGAAGAAGAAATAAACACCCATTTGGTTCCTTAAATCATCTCCTGCATCTGCATTTAGTGATGACCATCCAACCTGTTATCTGGGTCCTTATCTTTCACTTTTTGGTTGTTGGCAGCCCGTGTACCATAGGCATCATAGCTCTTGAACCTCGCACCTGAGCATCAAGATGCTGTACAGTTGTCCATGTAGCACACACCATGTAGAAGGTGATGGTTGGTTCTGGTTTTCTTCTGCTAATGTGCTCTGCTTATTCACCTGCAAACCCTGAGAAAACACTGTTCCATGAAGTATTCTGCTTTGGGCCCTTCTGTAGGCCCACAGCATCACTTCAGGAGCCTCAATATCTGATTTTAACTATCTAGATGCACCGGTGCACAAACAGTTCAGCAGTGCTGTTATTGCAATTACTTGAGCAAGTTAATAACGGCCGTTCATCTTTGAGAGATCTCTTCAGTCCTTGATCTCAAAGCACTCTGTGGATTATCGCATCTATTTTGTAGACAGGGAAGATGGGAAGGCAGGGAGGAAGTGGTCAAGGTCATACATCAGGCCAGTGACAGGGCTGGGAATGGACTCAAAGCCTCCTGATTTCCAGTTAAGCCTTCCATCCACCTGGGATCAGTCTTCAGCAATTCGATAAATCTCCAAAATTGTGACACGGGAACTGGAAATGCTCAGTCCTGAGGATTCTCACCCTGGCTGTGTTCCTGCCAGTTGCTTGCTGTGTTTTATCCTCTGCCAATCTTGTCTGTCTAGGACGTGGCTAGCACAGGGCCAGCAAATATAGTCCCTCTCTTTGCTTCAGCTTGCTGCAGGGAGACTTATTGGGGAGTATTGAAGCACTGGAGCTGCTGCCTGGTACACAGGCTGTTCTGGGTAAAGGATTTCTGCATTTACTGTCCCCTCATGTCTGCTGTTGGATGAACACAGTTACACAGCTGCTGGAGGACACGTCTGGGTTGCTCCTAACAAGCCGTGGTGCTCGCTGCTACCGTCCTCTGTGGAGGGGAAGAGAAGTGCGAGGATGAAACGGGAAGCCACCCTTGGGCTCTAATTAGCTTAGCTTTGGCAAATGTGAAGACAATGGTTATTAGAGCGCCGGCTTTTGTAATTATGATAAAGTGAATGACGTTCAGAGCACTTGTTTGCTGAGACACTCTTTGGCTGGAGAGACGAGGGATCAGCTAATTGGATTATAGATGGAGATGCTGCCTTAGGTCTCCTCCCGTCCCCTCCACATGGCGTGGGGATGGGGTTGCAGTTTGTCTCTGCGTGCTGGATTGGGCAGAGCTGCGGCGTTTGCTGGGATCTTGGTCATGCCAGGTCCTGGGATTGAGCTGAGTTATTTTTCTGGAGGAAGAAAGTGCCCAAACTCACCAAGCTGAGCTCCAGCTCTGCTTGCCCGGGCCAGGCCACGTGCGGGCAAGTGGGACCATCGGGGATGTCCTGCTTCATTGGCGTTGGCCCGCTGGTTGTGCAACACGCTTTCCTACAGCAGTCTCATCCAGAAATTTCTTAAAACCTTTACATTTTCTGCACAAACAGCAGTTCTGGAGTTCCCTGAGGCTGGGTTCACGTGAGGTGCAGTCTCCCTTGTCTCCCCGAGTCCTACCATGGCCTGGGTGGGGAGACCTCCAAGGAGAGTGCAGGCACATCAAAAAGCCCCCCAGATGGTGCCTAGCTGGCTCCTAACAGCTACCCAGAATGGTTCATCAGTGTGTCCCCTGAGTAATTAGCTGTATTCCTGCAAAATATTCAAGGCAAAATGTAATTGTTTGCAGTGATGGCAGCACAGGGAAGACCTGGTCTGGCCGGGTTGAGTTACTGAGCCTGGGTATCGATCGGAGCCACCAAAATGCTCTTGCTCTGAAATTAGCAGGCTGCGTCTGTGCAGCTCTTGACCCTGGCTAACACAAACGCTAGCTGGCATAAAAGCAACCCCTCACTGCTTCGTGCTGGCCCGGTGAGCGATTGCCCAAATTGGAGGAAACTCCCTTCCAAGCAGTAGTATCACCGTGGGCTGAGGAACCTACAGCAGCCCCGAGCCCACCAGTGGAGGTTGCCCTGTGAGCATGACCTGACTTGCTGTAAGCCACACAATAAAACCCTGCAGTGAAAGCCGTATCTTCATCCTCGTGCCCACAGGGACCTCAGTGTCGATGCGGGACTGACTCACGCCCAGTTCCAGGTCCGCCCAGTCCCTCAGCCCTATCAGCACTACTTAGCTACACCTCGGATGCACCATTTCCCCAGAAGCACATCCTCGACGCAAATGGTAAGTGAAACGCTTTTACTGAGAAATGTTTTATGCATTGTCTGCCAGAAGGCAGTCAAAATAAAGGCTGCTATCTTTCTATCACCTGTCTTCTGTGAATCCCACTTATCTCTGGCCGTGGGAGGGAGAGTCTGCAAGGATAATGTTGCATCATTGCACTCTGGATTAGAGAAAGGAAAGAAAAGCTCAGCTGCTCTGGAAAGATTCGGTCCATCGCATGCAGCACCACGCTCAGAAGATGGTCTGCAAATCCTGGGCAGGATGTGAGAGACTCAGCAGTTATTACCAATAATATTATTAATACTGGAACAAATTGTGGGCTCCCAGGACTTTTTGTATGCAGAAGGATTGGCAGTAGGTGACTTCCTTCCCTGGGCTCAGCCCAGAGGACCATCCCTCATCACATCATTGCTCTCCACATCAGCCTTGATGCCATCTGTAAAGCTTTTGCATGACCTCTTCCACAGGTGGAGATGGGGTTTGACAAGAAGATGGGCTGACTGGGGTCATTTGCTGGCCCTCCTCCTAGCAGGGTGCTGTATTTGGAGCTAAGCCATGCCAAGCACTGCTAATCCTTAAAGCATCCTCAAAAATCCCACGAGGGTGTTTTTTCCTCGTGCCCGTAGCCGGACCCTGACACCTGTGAACTACAGTGAGGCTTAAAAAATCAAAGCTTGCATGAAGAGAAATCCACCCATTTAAAACTAAATAAAATAAAATCTCTTTTTAAGCTAATCCATGTTGACAGTTTGGAACTGCAATGTTTTAGATGCAATAGGAATTATTATAACAGAGAGTTTATTGAGAAGAAACGCATGTTCTTAGTTATCATTTATAGGAGATCTATTTAATAAAACCTCATTTTTTGTTTATTAAAAGGCTTCCGTTGGGGAAGGTGTCGGTCTGCTCTTTCATTTTGAATTTTTAAAGCACTAGAGTTAAATCAGGGTACACAAGGGATTTCTGTGTGCAAGTACAGGTGGCTTTATTTTTCTCCCTCACTTCTCGCAGGTTGTTCACGAAATCAGAAATTACCCTTATCCTCAGCTTCAGTTACTTGCTCTTCAGGGACTGAACCCAAGCAGGCACACGTCTGCTGTGCGGGAGAGCTATGAAGTACGTACCTTGGGGACTGGAATTATTATTAAATTTTTAAGTGCTGGGAATCTGTGCAAGCTCTGGCGTAAACTTGTAAGACTGTTTTGTGGCACGGCAGTTGCATTGAGTCTTGCGGCTATTTTAGTAATTACTGGGGGACAAAGGGGTTGAGTGGGTTTGGTAAAAGATGGTTTACTCCAGGGTGCCTGGGTCTGGCTCAGGTTGACTCTGGCTCACTTCATGTCTGTGAACAAAGTGCTTCAGTTCTGTGGGGTTTTGTTTCCCAGCCTGTCAAACGGAGCTCAAATTCCACCCTAATTTCTGAAATACTGGATATCAAGCTCTCTGCCTTGAGCCCTTACTTACTAGCCCAAGAGCCAGGGCTCAGATTCATCATCAAAGCATGGCTGATTTGGGTTTGATGGACATTTCCACCAAGGAAAGGGCAGGAGGGAGCCTTGGTCCCCAGCAGGTGGGGTGGGGTGATGGGACCTCGTGCCCCGGGAGCAATGCTGATGGTGCTTTGCTGCTGTTCCTGCGCCGCAGGAGCTGCTGCAGCTAGAGGACAGGCTGGGCAGCGTGAGCCGGGGCGCCGTCCAGAACACGATCGAGAGGTTCACCTTCCCCCACAAGTACAAGAAGGTGAGTGCCCCAAAACCGCGGCACGACTGCCAGCCCCCCTCAGTTGGCCAAGGGTTGTGGGCACGGAGCGGACAGAAGGAATGACTTTGGTGGGTCGCAATCCTCAGGGTTGGCAAACTGGCGCTATCAATGTTCCCCAAAATAGGGGAGGAATGTAAAATCCACAATTGGTGCTTTAATATCTTGTGGGGCTCCCGGGCAGAAGCGGTGGTGTAGCTCAGCTGGCTGTTTCTCACTTCTAGGCTAGGAAGCTGCGGGCCAAATTTTCAAAAGGGTCTCAACCTTCTCCCACCCAGCGGGTGCAATTTCCCCCCTGTCCGCACCTGGTAAGAAAGTGCTCACACCAAGGGGGCTTTGTGCATGCAAACCCACCCCATTTTGCATGCAAGCGGCGTTGCCCGCACGCCCCGCCGTGAGGGCGCTGGCTCCATGGCATGGGGGAGCTTGTCCTCCCCTCGTTTTGCAAGAGGTGTCTCCTCTGTTGGAGCTGATCTCCTGCCCATAAGGAAACGGGTGCCATGTTTTTCGGTCATGCTAAATAGAAAATGGGAAAAGCGCTTGTTTGCGTAGTAATTTCACATGTTGGTCATTCCCGGCTGGGCAGTAACAAGAAGGGACATTGCATTGCCCAGGTTGGAAGTGAGTCAACTCCTGCATCTCCAGTGGATCCAGAAAAATGATATTAATAGGAACGGACGCGTGGGGGGAAGAGAAAAGGGGAGAGCTGACAGGTTAAGCACTGCCCCATGGTGCAGTGTGGGGCTGGGCCAGTGGCCAAGCTGGCATGGGGCACAGTGATTGCCCTTCCTGGCAGTGGTGGCCCCACATGCTTTGGGCTCTCCAGGAGAAGCCTCCAGCAAAGGAGACCATGGGGCCATCCCCACTGCAAGGAGGATGGAGGAGGTGTGGGGGGGCTGTGTTAGGGCAGCAGAGGACAGGCTGCTCCTTGGGGCACTAGCACCAGCCCCACTGCCAGTGGTCCCAGGAGGAGACGTGCCGACCAGCAGCATGTTGGTGGCATCCTCCCCTCACTGGCTGTTTTCGCTGGGCTGGCTTCCCCAAGCTGGAGGATCTGGCTGATAGACAAAGCTCTTATTATTTGCCTTCCTGCAACTACCCAGGCTTGGGAGAGCATTAGAAAGTCAAGTCCTAACCAAATTATGTCTTCAACCTTGCTGCAGAGAAGACCGCAGGAGGGCAAAGCTGAGCAAGAGGATGGAGAGGAGTCAGACACCGACGAGAAATGCACAATCTGTCTGTCCATGCTTGAAGACGGAGAAGACGTCAGGTACGATCCTTCCATCTGCTCCTCTGCCCCTCGATGCCATCTGAGTTGCGTTTATCGGGATTAATGTCGCCATGCGCTGGGGGGGTTGTCCCTGCTCTCGTCCTGATAACTCACTTGGGCTGTCTCAGGGTCTGGGAAACCAAATGCCATTTAGATGGATGTTGGTATAGGCTGTAGGTAGGAAGACCTCTGCAGCAGCAGGAAGGCCAAGTTTTTACAGTATCTCCTGGGTTTGGATCACCTGCTTCAAGGCTGTGCCAATGGGCCAGGTGGCAAGTGTCAGAGAAGGATGGGTCCCAGGTCTCAGACAGCCATCTGGAGCTCGGGAACGTCAACATCTGAGCTTGACAGATGACCAAAGTACGATAAAAGGGAGTGTGGGTGTGAAGTCCAGGGGTGTTTGGCTTGTGGCCAGGACGGAGCTGCTTCATTGTAGAATAAGTGAGATTACTCTGCCTGCACGGTCACAGGGAGCCGTCCTGAGCCAACAACAAAGCCCCGGTTATCCCTCACAGACGTCCCCAGGCTCTTGGCTGGGTCAAATCTCTGCTTGTGACAGAGGATGGGGACAAGCAACTGCAAGGGGCTGAGCTACCACAGCTGAAGGAGCTGCAGGTGGGCAGTGCAGCTGCACTACCTGGTCCTGCTCCTCACCCTTTAATTGCCTTAAACCATCAAGGAAAACTCTGATCCTCTTGCCGTGGGTCCTTGTGGTTCAGGGTCCCTCTGGCTCAAGAGGGTGACTGAAGAGATGACAAAGGTGATGTGGGTGAAAAGCAACCACATTCCCTGGGGCACACCAGACACCCACATGGGAGCGTTGGGGACCCACCTGACTGCTAACAAGTCACAATGGTGAAGAACCAAGAGGCTCTGGAGTATAACCTAATACTCCTGAACGGTTAAAAAGCAGCAGCCAGGGTAATTAATAACTGGAACAACTTAATTCAGGAGGGTGTGGGGTTTTCTAAAAGGCTTTTAGCCAAGAAGGACACCATCCCTGACCTACTGCTCTATGTGAGCTGGCGTGGCTGGGGGAGGGTGTAGGACCTAGGCAGCACTGGTGTCACTACATCGGTGCTCCCCCATGTTTGAAGCAGCCCCAGCTGCTGCTTTCTGGCTATTCTTGGTCCCCTGGACCTCCTCCATCCTAACGGGGTGGTATTTCTCTCTCTGCAGGCGGTTGCCCTGTATGCATCTCTTCCACCAAGTGTGCGTGGACCAGTGGCTGGCCACCAGCAAGAAGTGCCCGATCTGCAGGGTGGACATTGAAACACAGCTTGGCTCGGACAGCTGAAAGGACTGGCTGGACACACCTTTTTCCTTACCAGGTCATATGGCCATAAATCCTTGCAGCAAAATTTTTGCCTTCTGAGCCATTTGATTGAGAGGAAAAGTCTGCAGGCACGTTAGTGAGGAGGAGGAGGTGGAGGTGGCGGTACAATATCTAGCAGTAGGAGATATTGCACATACGCAGGATACGGGCCCGGTGAAAGGGAGCTGGCATTCCCGGAGCTCAGAGACCCCGTGCTGCAGAAGATTTAGTGTTGAACATGAAGGAACTAGTTGTGGTAGTCTGGCCTGTCAATCCTGCATTTCATGAGGATTGTATATATACCTCTCGAATACGTAGAAACATGTTAGGGGTCCTTTAGCTATTTCTATGGATGGCAGCTGGAGCATGTTAGCTTAAGAAATGTTGTGTTTGATGCCCTACTCATCTTGTGGTGGACATGTTGCTGTTACCTAATTTGCACCAAATATTTTTTCATAGATTCCTTATTTTGGTGCCTGATTAATACATTGCAGAGGTGGAATAAAGAGGTCAAGCTTTCCCACCCTTGGGGGGGAAGAGGCGAAAAAGCAAAATCCTGTTTACAGTCAGAAGGGTTGCGCTCTTTGCCTCAGCCGCGTGTGCTTCCTTTCCTTGCGTTTACAGTGTGTTGCAAATTTAGAGAAGCTTAAAAAAATAAAAATTGGGAATGAAATGAATGAAGCAATAGGGAGAAGCTTCGTTCCTGCTTATCTGCTGGTGCTGGACACTTTCTGTGGGGGCACAATATTGGAGTAGATGCTGTTTCTTTGCTCTCCATATCTTAACGAAGTAGCTTGGCATATCGAAATCCAAGGAAGGGCTGTCTTCATGATTGCCATTGTCCATGACGCTTTCTCCAGTGAACTGCGAGGCTGGTTGGCTTCAGCAGCCGCTGCCAGCACTGCTCCAAAATGATGGTTACTGGAGTCGGCGCCTATAGCTGTGCTTTGGGGTATAATAATGCTGGAGAGGTGCTGAGAGACGTACGCTGCCGACTCCTCTCCCATGCAAAAGCATCTCTGATAACAGGATGGGAGAAAACTCGATGCTCGCAAGGCACTGCTGAAGCCATGAGCATTTTGGTGTGGGAGGGGACGGCAGGTTGGGAGGGGGGTTTGCTGCTTTCCGGAGGGGCTGGGTTGTAACCCTGCCTCAAAGCACATGCACCTGCACCCGCCTGTGTTTGTATACACATTTCAGGCTGTATCTGTACGGAGAACGGAGTGGTTGTTCAAATGAAACCTAATTGCATTAATGCCCAAAACAGAATTAGGAGGTAGTCCCCAAAGGAATGGGCTGTTGTGATCCAAGCTCCCGCTGAAATAAAGACCTCAGCATACTAACCACAGGGACCGAGCTGGAAACCCTCCGGAGAACTGGCATTCACAACCAAAACCACTTTTTTCCTTTTTTTTTTTTTAAATACTTTTTTTTTTAAATACTTTTTTTTTTTTGCACACTAGGGGAGCAAGAGAAAGATACCAAGGAGCAAGGGGAATTAGTCGGGAACATTATATATTGAAAATGCTGATGAGGTGGGGATGATTTCTGGCTCCCCTGAGCATCCGTTTCGCTGGAGCCAAGTGATGCTCTCTGAGTAGAAACAATCATAAATTACTGTCGGAGAGATCGTGGGATTCCCGTGAGCTGTAATTGGAAAACACCAACCTCAGAGGCACCCCAGGGATTTTTTTTTTTTTTTTTACCAACTGGAGAGGGGAGGGAAAGAGGGGAGCCCCGCAGGGTGCAAGGATGCAGGAGCCCCTCTCTTGTTGTGTCCATGGAGGTAGGAGGGAGTGGAGGGGGACACATGGTGGCATATAAGGAAGAAATGTTTTACGCTGAGGGTGGTGAAACACTGGCCCAGGTTGCCCAGGGAGGTGGTGGATGCCCCATCCCTGGAAACATTCCAGGTCAGGTTGGACGGGGCTCTGAGCGACCTGATCTAGTTGAGGATGCCCCTGCTCGTTGCAGGGGGGTTGGACTAGATGGCCTTTAGAGGTCCCTTCCGACCCAAACCATTCTGTGATTCTGTGATATATTTGCCACCCAGTGCAAGCGATGGCTTCTTAGGGGATTCAGCAGTCCCAGCCCCAACCGGAGGGCTGCGGACTCCTTGGGTCAAGGAGTGGTCCATCAATACCTATGGGGCTTGCTCCAGCAGCAGCAGATTGAAGCAGCATTAAAAATAATACTAATATTACTAATAATATGGACAAGCAAAGCAAGGCTTTGCTGGTAAAATACACTGTAATCCGGTCTGGTCTGTCCAGGCGTGAGCTGGGGGCGAAGCAGGGGGAGGAACGGGACAATTGGGACCCTGGCTGGGTGGGGAGGGAAGGAGAAGCGCTTCCGAACCGCGCGTTTTCTTAAAGCCTATGCGAAAGTATTACTATTTGCCTAATGAACAAGCACAGTTTTTAAAAAAAAAAAACAAAAAAACCAACCTTGGTGAAGAAAAGCACCAAACTCCCGTGGTCTCGTGTGAGTGACTGATCCCGAGGTGCGTGCGAATTTACAGCGTCTGGAGTTGCATCGGTGTGTCAGGTTCCTTTGCGTTTAAATAATTTGTACGAGTAGGTTGCGACAATAGGGTGAGTCTAAAAACAAAATGAAACAAACAACAAAAAATCTCTAGGAACAAAACATTGATAGTTTACAGGGTTTTGTGAGTTTAAATGCCTTATATTTAACAATCATAATTTATGACTAACTTGTAGATATCGTGGGTTCTTATTTAATTATTTTTATAGTTGTTTTTTGCATTTTTAATTATAATTTATTTATTTAGAAATTAATACTAATTTTTTTTATTACTCCTATTACCTCATTTTTGCATTGTTTCTGGGAATGGAATGCTTTGCATGCATCGGTACTTTAAAAAAAAATTAAACATGGGATGTGGGGGGTAATGCTTATCTTGTCAAAAAAAAAAAGAGAAAAAAATCAGGGTGTGTGATTACAAACTGTATTACTGTGGTGCTGTTACCTTGGATACATTCCATAAAAATGCAAACCTTTGATTCTGTATGCTGTGACATAGTGGAAAACTGCAATATAGTGACTGTGTTTAGCACATATATATGAATATTATTTGCACTCATAATCAAACTCTGGTGATCCTTTCACTTGCGTCCTTGCGCATTGAAGGCCATTAACGGCGCTCTGCAAAACCAAAACGTTTCGGTCAATTCCTGCTACCGCCCTGTCCCCGACGCCGCTGGTGATGCTACTGTTCTTGCTGCATGCGTTACCCTGCAGTAACACCCGGCGGGCCCCCGCTACAAGGCTGTGCTTGGGGCAATGCATGCATTTAGTGCAAGATTCTGCAAATTGCTTCAAAGCCGAGGCAGGAAGCCCAGGCGTGGTGGCTCTGTTCAATTTTTGGTGCCTATCGGTGCTCGGTCTGGCTCTTTTCACCCTCTGTGCATGCACCCAGCTGGGCGCTGCAGGGAGGATGAAGGAGGCAATCAATTGAGCCTGAGCTTGGAGGCAACAAAACCAAGGGATTCATTGCAATTTATAAGTGTTGACCCCTGGTCTAGCTGAGAGGGACTGGGATGGATGTGGGAGCGATTCGGGATCCCTTTGTAATGCCTGGCCGTGGGCATTTGCTATAACCCAGCCGCAAAACAACGCATGGAGCACAATCCCTCTTCTTGAAAACCTTACAGTTGGTTTCATCCCCCCTGTTGAGGGGGAAACCTCAACTTGAAGCTTTTTAACCCACTGTAGAGCTGGGACCTGCACCGGAGCACTCCTGTCCCCAAGGAGGGGGCCAGCCCCAAGCTGACATCCCACTCCTGCAGCGGTGGCCAAGCATCCCCACCCCCAGCCACGGCCACGCCGCTCTCGCAACGCACTGCCCTTTCTCAAAAGGCTCCCGAATATCAAGTGCTCGAGCCTCGCAAGGGGGTTAGAGCACCTTTGATAATATTTTAAGCTTTAAGCCATAACCGCTCTTGGTCAGCGTAGATGCTCGGCCATGCATGGACAGAAGTGGGGTTCGATGCATGTGCTCAGCCAGTAGCCGTCCGTCCCCCCTAAAAAACTTTGGATGCAATTCTCTTTCGGGTTAGAAAGGCACAAAATAATGACTGTACCTTATTTTTTTTTTCTCTGTCCCTTCAGGGTGCTGCTCTGCTTTGTTGACTTTGCCTTACCCTGGGTTTAAAATCTGTCTGTGTTTTTTTCCTTGCTGCTCTGTAACACTCCTCCCCTGAAGCCTGGAGCTGCGGTTTTGAGCCGTGTGGGGACAGGGGGGTCGGTTGTTCCCCCCACAAAGACACTGTAAAAGGGATAAGTAAAACAAGGAATGAGCGAACAAAAATCCTCTCCTTTAATGACCTGGGCTGGTGAAAGGATCACCCACATTTTTGTACTCCTACTGCTGTTCTGTTGTGCTGTGCAACATTTTGCTACATAGACTATTTTATAGAAGAAAGCTAGAAAAATATTTATTATTAATATTAAAGCAATAGTGCATTGAAGAAATGAAAAGACATTAGAAATTGTGTAAATGCTTAGATTCACTTTTGGTGGATTTTTTGTACTTTATTTATAACTAATAAAACAAACTGCATTGCTAACTATAAACCGGTGCCACACAGAAGTCACCTGGCAGGGCGATCACTTGGTCTTTATTTACCGCTCATTTCTTGTTTCTTTGGGTCAGAGTCAATTCTTCTTTCACTGCTTATGCTTTTGGACTTTGATGTGCAAAAAAGACACCGCTGGGGCATAAAATACTCTGCCCAGCTGGTTTGCAGAGGCTGTTGGTGCTTAAGCTCCATGGCAGAGACGAGGTGAGGCTCTCCACACTGGGCACACCACTGTGCGTGATGTCCTGTGGCATCAGTTTTGTAATTAGGAACCAAAAATCACTTTCTAGAACCAGGCTGGAAGTTGCGTATTAAAAAGAGATTTCTCCTCTAAACACATCCCATGGTGCCTGTAGGATATCTCTAGCAAGTCCTGCAGAGATACCGACAGGTCCTCCATCCTCCCGGTGGAGAAGCATCTCCCTCCACGTGGGTCTCCTGTTTAATGACTAAGGAAAGAGAAACTTATTGGAAGGAAAAAAAAAAAATCCTCCAAACTAATACAGATATATCTGAGGGTATTTTCAATCCTTTTGTTACCTGTTGGAGAATCCAATGGGCCATACACCCAACTTTGCATCCTGCACAGCTCATTTCATGGGTCTTCTTGCACTTTTATTTTTTCCCCTCAATGAACGGTGCCGGTCTCTCCTCCTACCTACTCTCAATTTGGCTGTTCCTCCTCATGCATTTCACGTAGAAAGGCAGAGACCAGTCCCCAGCTTCGACTATGTGATTAGACTAAATGAGCCTTGGAGACAGGCGGCTGCTGATCGTAGAGATTTAGTTCCCGTAGCCGAGGGGAATTGCCGGCTCCTCCAGCATCCAGCAAATGTTGCATAAGGGACGCACCGTATTCAGGCAATACGAAGGCCCATTACAGGAAGCTTTTACAAATTCAAAAAACGGAAAACAGGTTAAAAATGACCTGCTGGTCCAGCTGGGGAAAATCTCAGTCGCTCGCTGAGATCTTGCTGATGTCCTTCGAAAGGGTAACGGTGCTGAGAGAGTTGCTTGAGATGGCAATCGGTTTTGCTTCAAAGCTGCCACAGTAAACACGCCGCCGCGATCTGATAACAGCCCTGCCAAGTGCGGCGAGCAGTAACCGGTGGCTGTGCTGGGGAGGGAGAGGGGTTGTGCCCATTAAGGTATAACGCACGGGCCAAGATGCAACATCTTTATTTGCTGCGAGCATCCACTCTCGCAGCAGCTGCCCGGGGTCGGGAAGCTTAGCCCTTCTTTGTGTTTTGTAGTATCTAAATCCTCAGCTGGCCCACAGGTTGCAGCTCAGAGCTGTACAACCCCATCAGTAAATATCAAGTTTTTGTTGGTTTGGGTTTTTTTTTTTAATGAGGTTTTTTTCTATGGGCCTCTTACACATAACAGTGGGGCCTGGGAGATTATAATATGGATACTTCACAGCCCTCAGTTATTCTGTCTTCATGCATGTAAGGCTGGTGTAGGTATCTGATGCTATTAAAAATGTTTCACAACAATTTCTTAGAGGTTTTCAAATAATTCTCTGTGTCCTGCAGCAAGAGACAACCAGTCCCTCTTAGCATCCAACTCTGCAAAGGACTCCTCGGTTATACTTGTTTTCACTGGCGGCACCCAAGTGCTTTCACAAACACAGCACTTCACTGGGCTTCTAAAATGATGGGGACCACAGAGACGATGGGATAGCCTGGTTTTGAAGAATCCTGCTGGGTGTCACCATCCTTTTCCTTTGCTCTTGCTTCTCACTTACATTAATGGTTTTGACTGAAGGCATGTGCACTAAAACCATACCAATTAAGAAACAAAGAGAGGAAAAAAAAAAAAAGGTAGAGAGTGGCAGGGGATGGAAGAGCTGCGCATCTGCCCAACAGCTTCGGGGAGCTCTGCCCCAGCAGGCAGAGATTGCCTGAGCCCTGCAAAAGGCACAGCCCTAGGACAATTTTGGCTTTTCTCCTCCTCAGTTCTCCGCTTGGCCAAGAACATGTTGGTTTTAGCAGCTTAATGCAAATCCCGCCCTTGGAAAAACTCCACTCTTGCCTTATTACTTTTGTAGCATTAGTTGTTGTAGCAACAGAACGACTCCCCAGAGCCAGGGTGGAGTTGAGTTTTGCACAAACAAGGGACATTTCTGAAGTCTTTAGAAGAAAAAAAGCAGAGTTTTTTTCATGCTTTGCCAAGGTTGCCTTCCTGGGAGGCAGTGAGGTTGCTGACCCCGTATCAGCAAACTCCCCCTTGGCCCTTTTTAGGGCAGCATTGCCTGGAGGTCAGCACAGCTTTTGTGTTGAACATGCCCGTCTGGGGATGGCAGGTGGTTTTGATGACAACCCAGGTATCTGCAATCCCATCTTTCACCTACGCAGTGATTTGGTGACCCCGAAGATGTTCATTCTTGCTTCAACAGGACCTCAATCCATGGCTGTAGCTACTTGCTACGTGTGATCGCTTCCAGATGTGAGCACATCTCATATGCAAGATAAGGATTTCTCTTTCCTCCTTGCCCCATGCAGGGATGGTGTGTGGATCAGGAGCTGCCTCGCTGCTCCCAAGGGCTGGAAGCATGGAGCAGTACAGGTCCTGCGTGTGTCATGGTGAATTTGCTCAGGGGCTGGCAGGGGTTAAACTGCTGCGATGCAGCGATGCTGCAAAACCAGCATCTCTGGCATCTCCGCACCAAGTGGGTGCTGACTGAAGCCAACTGGAAATGCTGGGACTACAGCATCTTAATGGGAAAAACTCCTATTTCACTGCAGCACACATTTGTCTAAAAATGGGACAAATCTATTGACAGGGAGGTTTTTTTCATAGCCCTGGTAGACTGGGGTGGGAGGGAAAGCAGAGAGATCAAAAGCCTGAGCCTTTTTTTGTTTCAAAACACTCACTGGGGAACTGCTGCTTTGCAACAACACTGCACAAGCGCAGGAACAGCAAATGATCCAGACTCTGCTCGTGGGACCCCCTGGCTCTCCAGGGAGCCCGAGCCCCATCCCAGCAGGGTTCCAGGGATGCAACACACCTGCTGACCCCAGCACCCGCCTTCAGCCCTGCTGAGGTCTGTTCTGCTCCTCCTGTGAGCTCCCGGCTCAGTCCTTGCCCAGAGCTTGGTAGCAGCAGTCTGCAGTGAGGAGGGAGAATACAGGCAGTAAAGGCTGCTATTATTATTTCCATCAGCGAGTAGTTGATCATTGATGAGGTTGATTACTGGGCTCATTTAAGCAACTTGCTCCACTCCAAAACCATCAGTTACCATAAAGGTTTCTAAAATGAATTAGTCTGAGCTATTATTTGTGAGCTGGCACAGACAGCCCTGAATAAGCTCAAGTCTCTTCGGTGGTGCCTGCTGTGGAAAATAAAGATGCAGTACTTCCCTGGCGTGGCTTTGGTGGGATGCAGCAGCTTTCAGATATCCAGGAGCAATCGACAGCACCTGCAGTACACCCCTAACTCCTGTCTCAGCATCACTAGCCTTTGCTGGGGCCTCCTTTGCCCGTGACCAGGCAGGGATTCAGCAGTGGGACAGTCCTGCCTTGTGGCCAGGCACATCCAGGTCACGTCCCAGCGGAAGCATGCATCATCCTCAACTCAGGGACTGATGGGGTGGGTGGGCTCAGCGGGTTTAACCCGCTCTTGACCCATTTGAACCCCATTCGCACAAAGTGCTTGTTTAAAACCAATTTCTGGGAGGGGGAATGACCTCTCCTAGGACTCAGGTGGGCCAGGAGGAAGGTCTTCTTCTTATGGCGGCTCAGACACCCCCCTTTCTCCTCTGAAGGATGTGTCGCTGCTTTGCTCCCTGGGGAGGGAGACGGGGCTCCAGAAGCAACGATTTGTGAACAGCTTTTCTTGTTGGTACCTGTAGAGATGCGAGTAGCTGGGAAGAGCTCATCTACAGGAGCACTGGCCCTTATTGTGGCTGGGAAATCCCTTCTCCACCACAGAAAAAATCAAAAGAGCAATCCTTATTAAAAGAAAAAAAAAATAAAATGAATGGCAGCTGCTCTGAAACAGAGTTGGTATTCAGGCCATATAGGGTAAGATTATCCTGAGGCAGCTTTGAATATAGTTAGCACAGCTTCCTTGCAGTGGAATTGATTATCTGGTAGGTCTTTTGCTGCAGCTGCCGTAACTGTAGATCTCAGCTCTAGGCAGACCCGGACGAATTCAGCCCGAGGGCTGGGTCTGGCTTGCGGGGGAAAGCCCATGGGTGGAAAACGCCACCCAGATCCCACCCCTTGAGACCTGGCTGGTGGATAATGGGTCCTTCCCAACCTCCCTGCAGAAAGCCCTGCTGTGCCCACTGCTTTCGATGTGGTGCCTTCTGGAGGTGCGCATGTGTGTGTACGGACATGCAGTGTTCACAGTTGTCAGAAGTGGGAGAAACTGGGATCTCCAAACTCAATTTTCTTAAATATATTGGCTCAATTCTCTTATCCTCTTTACTCATCTAGAAGGGGAGCCCATCAGTGGTGTAGGCCAGCAGGCTTTCCCAGCCCCGGCAGGGCAAAGCACTGGAAGCAGAAGATGGCATCTGAGCTGTTAAAGGGTAGTTTATGGCTCTGCTGGTTGTGGCTTTTAATCATAAATAAGCGAGAAATGTATTTATTTAATTCACAATTTTATACACGCTTTAAAAAAAGCAGTATTACTTTTACAAAATGTTAACCCAGGAAGCACGTCTTGCTACTAAAAATCTCTCAGTATAAAAGGCGGAGTTTTAAAAAGTAAAATGCAATATAAAACAGTATAATGAGAAAAATGCGCATGCCGGAGTGACCAAAACCCTCCTGCAGCCCTGCCCTCCTCAGTACCTAGGAAAAAGCTCCCTCCAGATTAACCCATCGCCCCGGTTTTCATCCAGCCACTTCCCGCAGGGAAATATGGTGGTCACGCCGGTCGCCGAGTTGGTGATCTCCACCCGCTCCACCAGCCAGCCTGGTGCCAGACCGCTGTTGTCATGCTCAATCCGGACTTTTTTTAGCTCCCCCATGTCCAGCGTTTCCAGGTAAAACCTGTTGGCTTTGCCCCGCTCAAATAGGTTCCTGAACTTCTGCTTCAGCGCCCGCTTTCCCGAGTCCCCGTTCAACCCGAAGATGGTGATGAACACGTTGGCATTGGTCCCCGCGCCCTTTTCAAAGCCTGTGACCACGATGGTCTCGTATTTGACTGGCACCAAGCTCCGGGCTTTGCTGGCAAAGCTCTCGGTGACCTTGGCACACTCAAAGACTTTGTAGTCCCGTCTCTTGTAACGCAGAGGGATTTTCACATTGCACCTGAAGAAGTATCTGCCGAAGGAAAATTAGCAGCATGTTAATGGTATGGATGGCCACTTTATGGATGGCAAATGTTACGGACTGGGTAAGCTACTAAATTGTCCAATATTAATGATGTTGCTGTACTTTTCCATATATGTGCTAGCACTAGAGTTTCCCTCTAGAAAGACAGCCGTGATTGAACATTGCAACTGCAACTGGAAAACCCAGCATCTCCCTAGACAACCACAGACACCCCGCACATGGGAGGGTTGGCGTGGGGCACTTGTCACTTTTGTCTGTGCAATGGCACGTTCATTTGCAGACCCACCGAGGCAGGACGGGCCAATCAGCCCCGCGGCTAACGCAGCCCAGCGCTGCTGAGTATAACTGGTCTGGGAGCAGGGCGATCAGCAGTTATCCTCACTGATGGTATGGTTAAGGTTGGGCTGGGTACTAGGAAAAAGGGAATGAGAAAGACGGAAGGAGGAGGTTAAGCCCCCCTCCCTCCCCCCCCCCCCCCCTTTCCTCATCTAGATCACCCGGCCCATCCTTAGCAAGCAAAAAAAAAAACCCAGCATCGAGCACAGAAATGATAGGTAACAGATGCCGAAAGCCCTTGGCTCTGCAGTGCTGCCTCTGGTGATGTGCAGGGAGCACATCACAGCGCACCCATAAATTACCGCGTACCTGGCACCCGGCCAGAGGCTGGAGCACTCTGCTTTTAATGATGTATTTCACTTCCAATGATGCAGATCATTCCCAAATGAGTTTTTTCCCTCTCCCCTGCCTTCACCAAGCTGCAGCGGGTCCTCCTGGAGGGAGTGTTGCTGGATTGCAGTGCGTGTGCGTAAAATAAACACCTGGAGGAAGGGTTACTGCGATTCCAGCAGTACTGTGCTTATTAAGCACTTCCAACATTTTTGACATTTTCCGCAGCCAAAGTAAAGCATTCCTTTCTCTGGAAAGAAGCTTTGTAAACGAGAAATTCTGGTGGGAGCAAAATTTTAGGCTCAGGGACAGAAAAACTGCATGAGAGTGGGGTGGAGGGGTTGCCTGATGCTGCAGTTTTATTTCCTGGGCTATGTAATATCTCATGGTCTGGGGTTATAATGGAGCATGCCAGTCTTCACAAGGGGCAAGAAGAAAAAAGATGACC
This sequence comes from Aptenodytes patagonicus, assembly GCF_965638725.1. Taxonomy (NCBI): domain Eukaryota; kingdom Metazoa; phylum Chordata; class Aves; order Sphenisciformes; family Spheniscidae; genus Aptenodytes; species Aptenodytes patagonicus. The sequence goes on along the minus strand of NC_134982.1, from coordinate 4,754,362 downwards.
TTTCTAGCCCTGGAATTTGCAAGAAAAAGCTTCTAAATACAGCCCTTTCATATACTAAGATCTACTACTGTAAGGCAAAAATCCCAGTATAATTCAAAACTATTGCTGCAGCAATCTCATAACTCTTTTAATTTGGTCTTTGGCTTGACTGGGTGGGGTTTTTTGGATGTTTGGGATTGGGAATAGCTGAAGCGAGAGCTTGCTCTCACGGTGCAATCTGCTCCAGTTGATCGTTTGCAGAGCAAACACCGCTGTGAAGTGCTGCGTCTGCAGAGCTGGAGCCCTGCTTCAGTGCAATGATGGGCTGCAGGCTTTACCGGTATCTCCTGGCTGCCCTCTTTAATGTAAAACAACTATACGAAAACTGGGGCTTTACGAGAAGATCTTTGGCCCCTTCAAAACATACTGTTTCAGCAGTTTCAGCATGCTCCCAGTGAGTTTAGTGCACAGATTTGATTGCACAGCTGGACTTTAAGGGTTCCAGGTTTTTCCCCACCAGGAGAAAAGAACACGTTTTAGTACGTAATTGACTGAGTTTTCATTCAGCAAATATTATTGTGGCTCTTCTGCTGGCTGATTAATTTGCTAGGAGAGACTCAGCTTCTAAAAAAAAAAAAACCACTTCAAGGATTTCTTCTTAAACACTCAATTGTCTTGGCTGGAACAAAGCCTTTACAGTTAAATTCTTTAGCAGCAATGGAAATATCATTGAAAAGAAAAGAAATCCACAATTATCATTGTGGGTATTTTCTCTGAAGAGCAGTTTGTTCTGCAAATGGATGATCTTCTCTGGTTCCTGCATAGTTCCTGTGCTATCTGCTCCCTGAGTCGTGAACGTCACCCCTTCCAAAGGCAGGGCTCAGACCAAAGCGCGTAGGACCTGACGTGCTCAGGGCTCTTCAGACGTTAATTTTTCAGCCATGGCAGATTTCAGTAATATTCAAATCAGAGTAGCTGAGCTGCATGACTTCAACATTTCCAGTGGGCCTTTTGGACCATACCAGAAGGGTCTCTCAACCAAACTGGTCTGAATCAGAGGTTCAGGTTTTGTCTTACCCTCCACTTTTTTCTAGGAGCTCATTTTACAAGACTTACCTAACAGCCACTCTGTGCAGAGCATCCTACAAACCCCTTAAATTTCAGTCCGTCTAAGTATTTTCCACAAGCTGAGACATTAATTTGTCATAGCTGCGAGATTCACCCCAGCCAACTTGTTTATAAACTTATCTGCACATGCAAATGCTCTCTCTAACAACTCAGAAATTGCACAGGCAAGTCAGGCAGGGACGTTCTGTACCCAACACACCAAACAGCTTGCCCTTAGCTTTCAGAAAGGGTAAGACTCTCCGCTATTGCTTAAGTCTGAAATGCTTCAGGAGGACGCACGCAGAGCTGCTCAGCTTCCCCATGCCCTCCTGGAGCAGCTTCTTGCAGATGAGAAGGCACTTACTTGTTGCAAAGCTCCATCTCTGTAATGATAATCTCTTGGACATGCCAGAAGACATCAGCTTTTGCAGATGACTTCTTCCCATCTTTTGGGCAGTGACCAACGCAGATGGCTGCAATATCACCAATGTTCTTTGAAGAAAACTGAAATGAGTCTGTTGCTCCCCTGCAGGAAACAGGGAGCAGTTTCAGTTAGTATCTTGAAGGACGGCAGTGACTTGTCTCATATGGACATTAAGTAATTTGCACATGGCTACAGAAGATAAAAGATAAGCCTTCATTTAAAGTCATTTGATTTAACCTACAATCATTCAACACAAAGTATAATTTCCATATTTAAATTTAGTATTTTCTCTGATTAGGGGTGACACTTTAAATTGTTGCCACTAGGACTTTCCAGGATAAACTTGAGCTGTTCCACATACAAAATCAATTTGCCTCATTACAGATGAAGCTAAAGAATTACTAATTTCCCCTCCGGCACTTATTCATTCATTCTTGACAGATACTGTATCTGTTACACATCTACCCACCATAGCTGTTTTAAATTTGCTAGTTCAGCCACCCTTCCTGGAGCTCAGCTTGAAAACAGTTTAGAGAAACAATAGGTCTCTGTCAAACCCTTGGCTGGCTCCCTGTCATGTCCCCTGCGTATCTGTTAGGTTTATCTCCTTGGACTGGTCCTTATTCAAACCTGCCCCCAAGGATGGACTGTGACTAATGCTTTGGAGAGTGGTGTCTTTAACTCCACTGTAGACACCATCAGCTGAAGGTCAGAAGGAAGCTCCTCCTGATCTTTCATGTTTCATATGAAATTTCAGCCATTCATACTAGAGTCCACACCAGCTGTAATTTCACCTTCCGTTACAGAGCCACAAGAGAAACCTTTCCTCCCTGCAAAGCAACCAAACATCAGCAGAGTCCGTGGCTTTGAAGAGGTTCCCATCTCCTAAGGGTGTGCTGTGTCCTTAAACAAAGTAGAAAACCCATCTCACATCTGCACCACTTTGGTCCCACATGGGAAAAGGAATCTGCCCCACGTTACATAGATGGTCCTCCAGCTCGTCTGCACACGAGGCTGATATTCGGCTTTCCTCACGCGACAGTGATCTTTCAGCCTTACCCCCCAGATTCATCTGGAAAGTCAAATCTGAGCAGCTCTGACAACATTTAGCCTCCAACTATTTTTATTTTCTCTCTGATTCCCACTGCCAGTGAGATGCTGTAAGAGGAACTAAAAACACCTCCAGCTTCCTTCTGCTCCTCCCAGCTCAAAAATACAGGGCCTCCCCGGGGGCTCGCCAGCAGCCCGTTTGTACATACTAATACAAGAGGACACACACACACACACACACACACACACACACACACACACACACGTCATTGACGTTTCCTTTTACCAAATGCCTTTTTCTTACTGTTTTTAAACCTGCTCTGTGTCTGCCCATCAGAAACTAATTTTACACCTTCCTTTTACTCCAGGTGAGAAGCCATTAGGCTTTTTGGAAGGGGGATGAGAAACAACATGGCACAAATGCAACTCCGGAGACCATCCTGGAGAAGAGGTGGCATTTATGGAAGACACACAGCTGATGAAGAGTTCCTCTAGCCCACCATCCAGTCCCACTACCTTTCAAATCTCCTTTTCCTGGAGGAGTTTTCCATAAGGAATTCTTTCGAGCGGCCCAGTTTTCCTTCTAAGATGATCCAGATGTTTTCCTTTGTTTCTGCATCCTCTCTGTCACTTGTTACTGTGGCAATCTCATAGGCTTTAAAGCATAATTAACACACACGTTAAACAGAAAAGGAAGAGCAGATGGCCAGAAAGATCTCTTCATTTGGCTGTCACTTCACTTAAAAACTGTCTTCCTAATATTTATCACAGCACACAAGAAAGCATTTGCAAAATAAGGATGGAACCATACTGAGATCTGTGGGACTTTTGACTTCTATGTGCTTTGGATTTCATGCAGGGATAGAGTACATGAAAAATATAAGTACTGCTCGATCAGCTAGCAAGAGTAGATGAAGCTGTTCTTGAACAAGCTGTATCCAGCTCCCTGCTGTGCTAAGCACTCCCTTTTTAACACAGCCCAAATCTTACAGTTTTTGTGCCACCGTTCCTAACAGGGACAGTGAGGGTATCCATGTACCCAATAGGATGTGCTCAGATGCTACGGTGGCATGTAAGTACCCAAAATGGCAACCAAAAGGCTGATTTTTTTGCGGGGCAGAGTGAAATCACACTGAAGTAATGTGATTATTAACTCTCCAGGACTCTCCTGAAGAAGAGCACTGTGGTGCAGGAGTTCTTGAGATGCACTTTGCATATCATCAGTGTGGTTGATGTGCGAGTGCCAGGCTGGGTGCACCCAGCGAGCAAACTCTTGCTCGCTCGCTTGCTCACCACATTAGACACCAGTATCATTACCTTGGACTCAGTGGAATTACCCAGAGCAGACCCAGGGCTATGGGGTGTTAAGCTCAGCCGTCAAGTTCAGCTGGGATACTTGAGCTAGTAGCCCAGAACATGTTAAGAAGGAAGCTGGAGCAATGTTACTTACAAAGCTTTCAGGATTAAACTTATTTTCCACCTCAAAGACTCAAGCCCATTATTTCTAATGAGACCATAACCATGTGTCCTTATGGCTTACTGCTGGATTGAACCGCTGCAGATGGGCCCCTCAAGTTTCAACCCATAATAAGATCTTTTTCTTCCTTATAAATCCTGATTTGTTTCTTTCTTATCACAGCATTTCACTTTTGAACTAAGGAGTACCTTAAGTAATTCAACCCTCAAAGCCTGCAAATACCAATGCCTATTGCATGGGAACCCTCAGTGGAGCAGCTTGCAGGAGATGTGATCCTATGGCCCCTGAGGTCCCTCAGCAAATGCCACAAGTCAACTCTAAACTTACTGGTCCGTTCCTTCAGTTCCAAGATGTCATTATTGGCACAAGCCAGTTCCCTTATGAGCTGCCCATCGTCTTCACCTTTAGCCAGCCAGCGATCACACTGGAAGCGAAATGTCTTGTCCATGGCAGAGTCCTTCACGTCAATATATTCCAAGTGCCAACCTGGTGCGATTCCTAGTAAAACAACAAAATAAAAACACTTTTGGATATTTTCACATTGCTTGGGTAAGGAGGTGAGATACCTCTCCTCAGGAGTACCCTGCTGGTACTAGAAATGATCTATATTTGCTTCAAATAATGTCGCCAGTGAACATGACATTGTTCTGATACCAAAAGCAATGACGACCAGCTCAAGACCATAATCTGATCCCTCTTCTAGAGTCAGGCTTTTGAGGGAGTCACTGGCTTTTGATCAGATATAAGGGTGTTGGAGCATGGTCCTGGATAAGCTAGATTTCAAGCTTTCTGGGCAAGGGGCCATCTCTTGTCCTTGCCCGGCACTTTGCACGAGACAGGACTTCTGCAATACCAGTAGCAGCAGCAGTCAACAGGGAGAACCGGGGCCGGTGTGCCCCTTGTCAACACACCAACACAGGAATCGCCCCAGGAAGAAGCACTACTGTGGTTTAGGGACAGCAAACCCTTACAAAGTCCCAGGGAAACCAGGGCCCTGCAGAACTGTTTGCCGGAGCCAGAAGCAAGAAATCTCCTGGAAATCAGAGGGTTTGGGGGCAAAAGTTAATGGAGCAGCTTCTGTCACAGAAACCGCTGCTGATTCTTCCTTCCATTTTAAAGGAAACATGAAGCCTGAAAGCCAAAAGAAAGATACAAGTTCCTGTTGCACCTAACCCCCATCCTTCCACCACACGTCCATAGTTATTAAAAAAGACACAGCAGTGTGTGCATGGTTTGTGGGGGTCCCTTCACGTCTTGGGAGTGCTAGTTGGCCACAGGCTGTAGGGTTTAGTGTCTTTCTCTATGGCTCCCCAAACCCTTCATGTTTGGATTTGAAGGTCAAAAGGTAGATTACAACTTGCTCCTTTGACCCTACCAGCTAGAACATGCAAGGAAATTACTTATGCTATCCTGATCTTGCCAAGCAACCAGGGTGAATTCACTAATGTTGTGACTGGATATGAACGTATGACAGACTAAAGTGATGGATGTTCCAGCAGGGACCACCAAATCACCTAACTTTGGCTTTGGGGCCTCTGAGGACTCATAGCTCCCTTTTAGTTTTCTATTTCCTTTTTTTTTTTCAGTGGAAAAGCAACTTTAAAATTAAGAAAAGGGCATTTGGGAACATTTTCCTGATTTCTTTGTTGAAATAGAAGGAGCCCTTGTTGAGCTTAGGTGGGGGGACAGGAGGTTCTGACAGTTCTACTTACAAGTCCTGTTATTAGTCAGACAAAGAAAGATTATGTTCATGATGAGAGATCTCTGCTGACTTATTATTTATTATTATTTACATCCCAGAGACACTAAACAGCTCTTGCTCTTCCAAGAACTCACTGCCATGTGCCTACTTCCTTAGTTTGCAAATATTAATCTTCTTTAGCCCTGAAAAGGAGATGATGGCACCTTTTTGAGTTATGTCAACAAGTCTCCCTGCTCCTGTTGACTGCGAGCCCTCCACACCACATGTTGGCAGTTCTCTACCAGCCTCACAGCCATTCCTGTTTTGTACTTTGGCTTCCTGAACCTTCTCCAAGCTAGGAAATCTCCCGCTACAAAGCACAGACCTCAACCAAAGACACCACTTGCCCCTTAAATTTAGAGGCACAGAACCGCAGAATCATTGTGGCTTGAAGGGACTTCTGGAGAACGTTTAGTCCAACCCCCTGCTTAGAGGGGATCAACTAAAACAGGTTGCTCAGGGCTGTGTCCGGTCAGGTTTTGTATATCTCCAAGGATGGAGACTCCACAACCTCTCTGGGCAACCTGTGCCAGTGTTTAATTACCTGTGCAGAGAAAAAAAGCTTTTTTCTTATGTTTAAATTGGAATTTCCTGTATTTCAATTTGTGCCCTTTGCCTCTTGCTCTGTCACCGGGCACTGCTGAGAAGAGTCTGGCTCCATCTTCTTTACTCCCCCATCAGATATTTGTACACCTTGATAAAATCTCCCTGAGCCTCATATTCTCCAGGCTGAACAGTCCCAGCTCTCTCAGCCACTCCTCGTAGAACAGACGCTCTAGTTCCTTGATCATCTTTGTGGCCCTTCACTGGACTCTCTCCAGGATGTCCACATCTCTCTGGCACTGGGAGGACAGTAGCATGTGCCAGTGACAAGACCTGTGCAAATACCATGGGTGCAGCACCCAGGCAGGGGAGTTGGATGCACTACCCAAACGTGCATGACCTCCTCCAGGCTCCGGCAGCAGAACAAGGGTATGAAGGGGTTTTGGGGGTGAGCTGGCATGCGATACCCTCACAGATCCTCACCAGTTTACTGCCTCCTGGGCAGACCTTATCAAGTTCCCCAGGGCTCCCACCGTGCTCTAACTGGAACAACTTTGCTCTTTGGGGCTGTTTGGAAATTTATTCTAAACACATTGGCAGTGTCAGCTGTTAATCTTTTTGGCAGGCTCATTTCCATTTAAGTTCAATGAACGTCTCTGCAGCATGTTCAGGAGGCTGCTCCGCTTCCATCAAAACTTTAGTTAAAACAGCGCCGGATGAAAGAAAGAAAACATCCCATCCTTCTCCATCGAGAGAGATCAACGACTGCAGACCAGGATAGAATAAATTGGTGATCTTAGTTCTGTTGCCAGCAGTGAACAGCACGACTGGGGCAGGATCAGTGCTAGGTAGTGGTATCAGGAGAGAGGCTGAATGAGGTGCACATACCCTCCTCCCTCTTCTCCAGCCTGGTCCCAGCAGCTGCTCACCAGGAGAGCTGCAACAAAAACCTGCTCTTTTATCACAGGGGTGGGTGGGCCAGAGCTGACTTTCCAGCACATGTTGGAGTTGAGGGCAAAGAAAGCACAAAGTGCAGCTTTTCCTGGTGTTCCCTGCGAAAGGTGCCATTTATCAGCTCTGGGCTATTTAAAGAGCAAGCTCTGGGCTCTGTCAGGGGATCGACACTGAAAAGCAAATACCAACAGGGTGTCCCTTACAGTACAAGTGTACCTCGAATCAAGGAGCTGGCTGGTCACTCTTAGAAAAATGGTGCTACTGCCTCAAGGCATCTTTCTGTCTGCTTTAAGGAAAAAAAAACTTCTCTTCCCTCTCACTAGAATTGGTCTTTCCTTTTTCCTGTTTTCCTTCCTGATGGTTAGCAACTTAAATTAGATTAGGAGACCTGGAAGCTGTAGAAGTATCCTATATTGCTTATCATTTCTCAAGAGAAATAATTCACTCCAGGTGAATGCTGTGCTGCTTATGTCCAGAGCAGCACATCTTCCCACCCTGTCCGTGTCTCCTGGTGCCAGGAGCGGTGTCACATCAAGCGTTTCACCGCCGCAGCATTAAACCCCATTTAAAAGCTGATATGGAAATGGAAGGATTGATTCAGGGTTGAAGAAATTATTCTGCTTTACCAGAAAAATAATTGTTTTTCTCTTGTTTCAGACTGGGAAAAGATACATTTAATTTCTTTTTGTATCGATATAGAAAAAAACCACAAAGTCCCGTTATGCACAGAGTCTAAATGTGAGACTTTCCCTCCACTGAGCTGGCTCTGAGTGCCAGGGGGCACATCAGTGGAAGAAGAAACCATGTTTGCAGAACCACTTTTCAGGTCATGAAATCCTGGGTTCAGGATATTACCCTGTTTCCACCTTCTGTTTCCGTGCGGCTTTTGCAGAGCAGTGGGCTCAGAGGCGTCACAGCACCTGAGAAACAACAGGAAAGGGAACTACGTCTCATATGGGTGTAACCCTGGAGGCATCAAATCCTCAGCACAAGCTGGTTTATGGAGTGGGCATCAGTGAGGGAGTGAGGAAGAAGAGCCAGGAAAGTGGTGTGGATGTAGCAGGGTGGAAGGACTTTCCTAGGTCCTGGCCACTGCTCGCACAGCCTGGCCATGCAGGAGAAACTGGAGGATCTCTGCAGTGATGGCTCATCAGCCTTTTCCCTGGGTGCCGGGATACTTTTGGATGGTGGATCTTGATTCAGCATGAAAGCCACAGCTGTTCCATCACTCAATTTCCAGTGTTTGCAGAAGAGCCAGAGCAGATCTGTTTGTATCCCTTCGGCACCTCGACCAACAGTGCCAGGAGAACAAGGGCTCAGGAACAAATCGACTGCACGAATGCCTTGGAGAGCATCGCGGGCTTTTCTGCAGTGACCCCAGTACAAACCAGCACCACTACATTTGTCTCCATTACTGCTTTGGGGCAGAAGGGAAGAAATAGCACTTATCTGAGCAGTTCCTGTTTGATTATGCAGGTCTCGGTCTTTAAAATAGTTTGGCCACCACTGCGCCATTGTGGAAGATCCCCTATCACCATAACAAGTGTTCAATGTTTGCAACAAAAGGTACTTCACTCCAGGCCTGTTTTGCTGCCATCGAAATCCCCAGCAGCAAACCTGCCCTAATAAAACCCATGGCTGTGCCACGTAGGCTCCTTAATGGTCCACAGCTGGAAGTGACATTTTCAATAGCGTGCAAAACATTTCAAATGTAATTAGAGGAGGAGAAGAGCTTTGGGGAAAACAGAATCACTTTGCTTGCTTGACTCTGGCAGTTGTATAATTTAGTGTCATGTAGGGAAATGTATTCTCTTCCCCAAGTGCCCTTATCCAAAAAAGCAGTTATTTGTCCCATTTATCCTCCTTTCCAAAAGGGCTTAAGCTGACAGCTGGGTGATGCTGGGCAAGGGCCTCCTGTGTACGTCTGCAAGGTCTTCACAGGACCATCTTGTCTTTTTCCCAGGCGATGCTAAAAGCCTGTGCTTTCCTGACCTTGGACAGACAGGTTGGATTGTAAGCTCCTTGCCATGCCTTTCTGCAGTGATTAGCGCAATCGAGTCTGACTTTAGAAGCAGTAGATGCAACACAGATAATGACATTACCGCTTCATTGAACTAAAACCCCAACTTGCAGCACCACAAGTTTCTTTTGCCCCTCTTGGGAACAGTCACCACTTGCCCCAGCCTATATTCACCCCTAAAATATTAAGCTGTTCTGACACATGCAGAAACATGGGAGGATGGGAGAAAGAGCGTGAGAATGAACCGAGTCTGGTGGGTTCACCACTGACCAGGCACCTGGTCCCTGACCTGGCTTTAGTAAATATTAACTATTCCTTGCAAAGCGAGAGCTGGTGGGATCAAATCTGTGCTGGCAGAACCACATCCAGGCTTGGATACACACATGCCCATGGAAGTTAAACTGACTCCACTCTTTGTAGCCGTGTTAAATTGATTTTCCTTTCTATCCCTTGTCTATCTGTAGCAGCATTTCTTTGGTTTGGTTTTGAAAACGGTTGATGCCCCATCGAGGATAAAAGTTGTCATTACCGGTGTTTATGTTCCCATAGGAGTAAACGAAAAATCCTGCTCAGGACTGGACTGCTCAGGGACCAGTGAAGAATTGCTGCTGCCCAGCCATTCACAACCATCAGCCAGCACTGCTCAGCCCCCTAATTGCATTTTTTTTTAATTTTCACATTTTCTGAAACATAAAGTAATGACCATCGCAAAGACAGTTCATCAGCCTTGTGTCCTCTGACATTAAAGCTGCCTGGTGGAAAAGGACCTGGGGGTGTTGGTCGACAGCCGGCTGAACATGAGCCGGCAGTGTGCCCAGGCGGCCAAGAAGGCCAATGGCATCCTGGCCTGGATCAGAAATAGTGTGGCCAGCAGGAGTAGGGAAGTGATCGTGTCCCTGTACTCGGCCCTGGTGAGGCCGCACCTCGAATACTGTGTTCAGTTTTGGGCCCCTCACTACAAGAAGGACGTTGAGGTGCTGGAGCGTGTCCAGAGAAGGGCAACGAGGCTGGCGAGGGGTCTGGAGAACAAGTCTGATGAGGAGCGGCTGAGGGAACTGGGGTTGTTCAGCCTGCAGAAAAGGAGGCTGAGGGGAGACCTCATCGCTCTCTACAACTCCCTGAAAGGAGGTTGTAGCGAGGTGGGGGTCGGTCTCTTCTCCCAAGGAACAAGCGATAGGACGAGAGGAAATGGCCTCAAGTTGTGCCAGGGGAGGTTTAGATTGGACGTGAGGAAAAATGTCTTTACTGAAAGAGTGGTGAAACATTGGACCAGGCTGCCCAGGGAAGTGGTGGAGTCCCCATCCCTGGAAGTATTTAAAAGACATGTAGATGAGGCGCTTAGGGACATGGTTTAGTGGGTGGTGGTGTTTGGTCGACGGTTGGACTCGATGATCTTAGAGGTCTTTTCCAACCTTAATGATTCTATGATTCTATGATTATTTATCCCCTGCCTGGTTAGATGACCATCCATCCCTAAACCTGACCACATGAGACATCACCCAGAAAGCGGTGGGAGTTTTGATAGCAGCATCAGATCACTAGAAATGGAGCATTAATTGTGAGGTGTTAAAATCATAGCATTGAGCTTTGCATCAGTACATCTCAAAACACTTTAAGAAGGGGAATAATTTTTATCCCTAATTTACATAATTGAAAATGAGGTACAGGGATGTGATTTACGCAAGGTCATTCAGCAAGCCAGTGGCAGAATAAAAATAGATCAATTTTGTGTATCTCTCCTTTAGGATCACGTTAGTTCACACCACAACATTTCTTATCAGAGCAGACAGGCAATGCAAAACCTCTCACAACCTTTGACAAAGCAAAAGTTTAACACTTGGGACAGTTTTAGAAAATAGGTCCCCTGCCCCCCCCCCCTCCCCCCCCTTCTCTGTTGTCTATGCAACTTGTTCAGTCCAGGATTTGACTCAGGTCAAAACCACCCATAAATTACTCTCAGACAACCCCCTCCCCCCCATCTTACAGATAAACGACTCCTGTGCAAAAACACTTAACATCTCAGAGTGAAGATATAACAGTTTCTCAGATGATATTCTTGTGATTGAAGCGTATTTTGTGTTTTATTGAGGCATACTTGATGCAAAAGCATTTAACAAGGGTGCAGGATAACTTGTCCCCAAGAGGAGGTCAGGAGGCTTGTAGAAAAGAGAAACTTTTACAGAATTGATAATTCTACAGCTATATCTGGCCTTTTGGGCTCTTTCCACTCTGTAGTGAAGGGTTCTGCAGTTACAGGGGATTGGGAAGAAATGAATGACCGAGCAAGGTCAATACTGAAGTCTTCGTCTTCTCTCCAAGTCTGTTGATTTATTTGCTTACATCTTTTTTTTTTTCTACTTTATGTCAACTCTGGACTTTGAGATGTTTGCAGTGTCTTCTGCTTGCTCTGTAATGCCTGTAGCACATCTTTGTGATAGGACTGTTGAGCGTAAGGAGAAGACCTACCATTGAAGAGAGAGGAAGGTGCATGGCATGTGAGGAGGGCTCTGCAGGTCAGTGGTGGGGTCTCCCGAGGGGCTGAGGCCAGATATGGGCAATCTGAAGGACTAAGCAGCCAAGGCACGGTTGTTGGGATGCTACACAGGTCTGCAGCTTGCATGCCCATTTGTGCCTTGTCTAAGGTGTTGACTTCAATCCATCCAGAAAGATGCAGGCGTTGACGTTGTCTTCCTCTGTACTGAGCCATCAACAAAACAGGGGGGATGGTGGACCCTCCTCTCCTTGGGCAGTTTTACACAGCTAATTCTCTTCCTCTCACTTTTTATTTAACGCAGAAACTACTCAACAAATCTGCCCCACGGATCAACAGAGTTTATGAGGCAACAGTCAAGCGCTGAGAAGAGGGCTTAGAAAAGCCCTTCTCAAGTCTGATAGCTGAGCAAATCCTTACAAAGGGCTAAAAAGGCAGATCTTTAGGTTTCTTTTAATAATTTATGGTCTACCAGTGCCCAAAAGGCTTGGAATCGTGTCCGTGAATTGTAGAAACGTATCTCTGGAAAAGCCGTGTGCTGCGAGTTCAAGGCCTGGGCAATTTCAGATCTGATCCAAGATACTGCTCCTTAGAAAGGTAGTTCCTTCAGAGAAAGAAAAGGAAAAACAAGGGTATACTGATGTTTTTGACTTGGGTCCAGATCAAGAAAGGGGAATAAGATACTTTCTCCACTGGAAGAGTCACCCAAAAGGAGTCACTGGGGCAGTTAGGCTATTTAAAACTCAATTAGAGAATGTCATAGCAGTTGGTGTAATTGGGAGAAGGGCCCTGTTGAGGCAAAGAAGAAATTGGGCTGCATAACCTTGTTATTTACTTCTGTCTCTGCTCCTATAATAACACAGAGAAGTCTGGTTCATCCATAATTAGACGCTTCCTGGCTCCCCTTGGCTGATGGCAACTGAGATAATCAAGAATCTGAAATTAATGACTTTAGAAAGACAGCTTATCATCTGGGTTCAAATTTACTCAGGCAGATGAGGGAGCTAAATCCAGATTTCCCATATCTCCTTGTTGCAAGGAGAAAAAGGCAACAAAAAAAAAAAAAGTGAAAAAAAGCTTTTTCTAGGTAAATAATTCCATTACTGAGATACTGAGAAACTTTAAGCCATTCTTCCAGAATGGTGATTTAGTCCTGAAATCAGAGAAAAAATTGAGGCCTATATTTAGAAAGCCAGCATTTCTACAGACCTACAGATACTGATCTTGCATAAATGTAGAAGTAAATGAACTGAGATATGAGAAAATACATAGTGCCTATCTGAGATCAGGAGATGGGGAGTCTGGAAACGATTAAATTTGCTTAGGGAGTCTAAATATATTAGGTCGAACATCAGTATCTGAAAATAAACAGGGGCAAGATAAAAAGACATGGAGCAAAACTTAAAACTAAATTTCATTCACAGCAATTCATTGTTACCAGACTCTCGCTGGTGAGCTCTAAACATCTAAAAAAACAGGAACAAGTTCCTTGAAATTACAGTTGTGAAGTCTCTCAACTGCCTGTTTTCGAATGAGATGCCGACTTCCTCCCTAATCAATTTTACTGAAGTCAGAGGCATTAGATGGGGGCTTCATTCCTCCTTTACATCTCATACAGAGATGCCGCTCAGCAGTTTTTGTGGGGAAAACGTCATTTAAAAGCATTAAAGTGGGACCATAAAACTGGCATGCTTTTCCAGAGGAGGCAAACGCAGTGTTTGCAATTTAAAGACCTTCTGACAGTCTTTGCCATTGCAGTTACTGCCTCTTCAACTCTGAACACCCCACTGCAGTCAAATTTCAGTGAAAGGATAAACAAAAGCGGGATGTCAACTGGGAGCAAAGCCACCGCAGCAAAACTTTGCTGGTGGAAACGGATGCTCAGCTGGACTTCATGGCAAGGTAACCACTTTGGGCAAGCCATTTAAATGTTTTTTATTCTGAAATAGGGACAGGTTGGTTGACTTCTTGCTGGGAGCAGGTGATGTCTGAAAGAAAAAGAAGCCTTGTGATGGTTAGTAGTTCCCTTAACTAGCCCATAGGTGCTAAAGGCACCTAATGTGAGTCAAAACAGGCTGATGCTGTCATTCTTAATAATCATTATTATGATTATTAAGAAAATTAGGAAAAGAACATCATCCATGTTCCAAGTCTTCAGCATGTGAGGAGCGATGGGGTAGGCCAGTGTGAGGCTGAGTCTTCCACAGACCATTGGCAAAGAACCCTTTAGTCCAAAAAAGAAAAAAAAAAAAAACTAGGGAAAGAATGATCAACATCTGATGCCTCAAAGTAATGGTAAATACAAGCACATTTTTGTTTAATATCCAAAGTCCCCCAAGCATCTGACAAAAAACATGCACGACCCTCTACCCCTGACCCCACTACTCCTTTCCAAAAAAGAGAGCCAGGAATTTCCAACCAGTGGCACAGCCAATTTATATAAATTATATCGAGAAAACAGGCATATATGCAAAGGATAGCTATAGCCTGGGATCCCAGCAGTAATAAATACTCTACCCACCCAACAAACTGTCATGCTGCATTGTGTGAAGTTTTAGATAGGATATGCCTTTCACATGACTAATGCAAGAACAATGAAGACAACATATGTTATGGTTTAAACTACAGTTGTCCTTCTTTCTGGGGGGAAAAACAAGTACATTTTTGCTGAATAAAACCTGAGCATGTTGTTTGTTCAAGGCTTAACCCTGCAGTCAGCCAGGTCTGGTAGAAGCCCTATTAACTATTATTTATAAATAGAAACCAGTGATAAGAGGGAAATAAGGAAAGAGAATATGAGGTTGCAATGTGCATTTATATTCATAAATATGAAGTATTTGTTCAGGTTCTAGGCACATGGTTTACTATTTTAGCTGACTTGTGGCTATCTGGGTATGTGCTCTTAGCCCACAGCAAATTTAAACGAATTGAGCCTATTTACTGCTTAGCCTAAAGCTAAACTCCGTTACTTCTCTTTGCCACTAACCAAGAGCGTGCAGATAGCAATTACCATAGCTCAGCTGCAATGTGGTAGCTCTCCAACCTGTATCAACATCATCATCAGTGGCAGGGAGAAGGTGAAGCGTGATCACTCGTGAAGGAAGAGGCAGCAAAACTGCCTAGATTAACAGGATTTGCTTATCACACAGCAGAGTGCAGACCCATGGGTCTCATTGCCACGGGATGCTGTAGGTGCTAAATGTCTCCTGGGGAGTCTGGACAAGCACTTGAATGAGAAAATTCACTGAAAGTTACTTAATGGACAAAAATTACATCCAGTTCAGGAGGTGGTCTGAGCTACGCCTAGTAAGATGCAGAGGATTAGAGAAGGATTACATGTGCTCGCTCAGTTCCTCCTCTTCCTCAGGCACCCAATGATGCTGCTGTTGGAAACAGCTGCTGGGCTCGACAGGCTCTCGGTCTGACGCAGTTCTTATCTTCTTACATCCCAGGCTGTTCGTGTGCCTGAGCCCTAAGGATCAGCTCTGATCTGGTGGATGTATTTCATTCTGTTAGCACGACCGATCACCGGGGAGCCACGATGCCTCTTAAGGAAAATGTTCTCTTTGTAGACATTTTAGCTGGTAATATATTTGAAAACAAATCTGCAAGTCCACGTTGATTTCTTGCTGCTCTCCGAAGGACATCCAAATCACCCTTGCAACTGCAAAGCAGCCTGTTTGCTGAGCTAAAACTCCAGTGGGTATTTTGATAGCCCGTTCCATTTCAGCATCTAAACCGCAGATTCGAGGAATAAGTGTTTTGGCAACTAAAATCAGGTAAAATGGTCTCCCTCACTGCATTCAGCACCAGCTATATAACATGATGTTACAGAGCTTAAACAACTAAATTGTCCTCTGTTGTGGGAGTGATAAATATGAGCCTGAAGCTTGCAGTGGCTGGGAACAAACAATCATGAAGCCAGATTAGGTGGATGGTCACATTTCCC
This sequence comes from Aptenodytes patagonicus, assembly GCF_965638725.1. Lineage (NCBI taxonomy): Eukaryota > Metazoa > Chordata > Aves > Sphenisciformes > Spheniscidae > Aptenodytes > Aptenodytes patagonicus. The sequence goes on along the minus strand of NC_134982.1, from coordinate 4,738,627 downwards.
GTATTTCACAACAGATTTCTCTCTTTTTTTTTTTTTTTTTTTAAAATAACAATACAGAGACAAACTTACGGTGGGAGAGTCCGATCCAGAGGTAGCATCTTTTATTAATATTGCATGAGATGCAGCTTTCCCCAACTGCCACAACTTGGAGAAGTCAAGAAGGTGATGGCCATACTGACATATAACCCCAGCCCAGCCATAAACCAGCTGCCTCAGTACCCCGAGGTAATGACTGGGTAGTTCTGCCGCCATTCCTCCCAGGACTTCGATAAATACTACTGCCCAAACACCCTTGTTCATACTGACCGAGGTGGGTCTATGGGAACCATCAAGCTTCACCTTTGGGCTGCAGCAAGGGCCTGCCATTAGCGAGCAAGTCATTGTTAATGCAAGATCATCTCTTTTAGATGAAGGTGGGATGGGATGAGGTGTCATCACAGCAGTGTGAGTGATGCATTTGTTACAAGATGCTGCTTGGTACCTGAATAACAATACAAATGACTACAGCAGTGCTGCTTTGCTGTTTGTGAAAGCAGTTCGTGTGTCCAGCAGCAGGGAAATGTCAGAATCTCTCACAGCAGGGAGAGATCACACTCACTGTCTGATATAGTGATTTTAATAAAGACAGACACAGATCTTTATTTCTATCTTCTAAAGCCCACTATGTTATGCCAGGCTGCATTACCCCGTGTGTCAATGTCAGGCTGATAGCATTAAATTGCCAGGAAAGTGCCATACTAGCCGGTGAAAAAGGTATTGCATTAATAGAGCTGGTGTGTTGGGATAACAGGCTGGATGGCTTTGCTTTGGAGGAGCTGTCGTTATCTGTGCTGCAGTGGTGGCTGTAAGCTCTGACTGAAGCTGGGGACCCATTAGAGCAGATACTACACCAGCACGTGGGGAGACGGTCTCCTGCATGAAGGGGATATGTCTAGACAGGCAAGCTGGGACACAGGATCCAGGTAAAATCCTTGGGATTACCAAGGATTGGTAATTATCCACGGAGGATCATGTGTTTCCTCGAGTGACAACATTGTCCTGACCTCTCCCACCCCCCCCCAAGTCACTGCCCTGACCTTTGTTGTCGTGCCAGATCCGCACTTTGCAGAGATCTCCCAGGCTCAGCATGTCCGAGAAGTTGAATTCGTCCATCTGGTTCCTCTCAAACTTGTTAGACTTGTTGGACTCCTTCAGAGCCAGGGTCCCGCTGTCCCCATTCTCCCCAAACAGGATTAAGAACACGTTGGCGTCGGTGCCTGCTCCTGGAGAGAGAGAGCAAGGCACATCGTCACAAGCTAGCCTGCCGCGTAGGGCTGACACCCAGCCTCCAATTCCATGGAAATGGAGGCAGCAAAGGCAGGCTGGAAGAGGCTGCAGTGACGATCAGGTTTCTCTGGGCACAGCCAACAAATTTCAGTGAAATTGTGCAGGGTCCTGCAAAGAGGACACCCCATGGTAGCTAACAAGCCAGCCCTTCCAGTCCGTCCCCCAAATACAGCTGGAACGCTTCGCCCTTGCATTCGAGGTATGGTGACCGTGGTGATAGCAGTACTAAAAGGAAGCAAGAGTATCTGCTCCGGATGGAGCACTGTGCATCGTGTCGCTTTGCAGAGGATGTCAGTGTCGTCATTCCCATTTGGGAAGCAACGTGACTTACCCAGCAACATCCAGCAATCTATGGAAGAGCATTAAAGAACATACTTTAACTTTTCTAGCTATAGTCAAAGTATTAGTACACATTGTCCTGGGCTTCCCACTGGGCCACAGTCTCTTTTCCACACTGTGGTCTCCTTCTGCAGTCCCACAACCTCCTCCAAGCTGTCCTGTGGCACCCAGGACACTTTAGCTGGGGTCTGTCTCGTGCTGCTCTCCCTGTGTTGTACGGCACAGGGATTTGAAAGAAAAGTGCAGATCATCAACCAAACCACTCTGGCATCTTGTGGCTCATTTCCCCCTCCCATAAGTCTTCTTTCTATAATCCTGTTTCTCAAAATATTGCCACGCTGCGTTAATAGAAAAAGTCCTAGTTTCTTGTACAACAGTTTGCCCCAGCAACTCCCACCTCTTCTTATGTATATGTTAGGAAAAGAGTAATTTCTAAGATGATCTTTATTACCTGATACTGAATTTCATATGCCCATGACTGCCCATATTTTGCTGCAGAAATTTTCCTGACTTTTGGAGAGCTTAAGGCCAAACCATCACCTGCAGTGCCCTTACGAACGTTTTAGCTGAAGGTGTTACAACGATTTTACCTGGCACTATTTATAATTTGACCAAAATTATTGCTTTTTTTTTTTTTTTTGATGCCATAATAAAAAAGCAGATTCATAGGAAGAAATTTGATTCCGTGTGGGCAGACATTCATTGCTGTGTCAGAACCAAAGCCTTTGAATTGTGGAAAATGAAAATGAGATCATCAAACCCAAATCTGTCTTACAAAGAAAGTCAGCATCTGCTGCCCTCGGTTAGATAGCCCAGCTTTGAAAACTCTAACCGCCTGCCAAGCCATTTCTTACACAAGAGGATCGTAAATCCACTTTGGACCACACCGACAGTATTTCCCACAGCTCCATTCACAACACAATGCAGGGACAAAGTCGGGGGGACAGAAAACTTTCCGAGAAAGCTACCACTTCTTCGGGATAATTATTTGAATACAGAAATTAGGAAGAAATCACAACTCTTCTATAAGGAGGACTGAAAAAGACATTAAAAGAAGGAAAAAAAGAGGAGAAAAAGAGTCGAACAGAGAAAAGGCAAAGCAATATTTGGTGTCCACTTGAAAAAATTGCCTATGTTAAATTGGGGCTAATTTTCAGCAGTTCCCTGGGAAGGACTTAAGAAGGAAGAGAAAGCATCAGGGATTCAGGCAGTTTATCTGGCAGTACCTTTTATGACCCTAAAGCTTGCTGAGGTGAGGAACAAAGCAAACTAAAGTCCATTTCCTTACAAGGAGCAGGCTCCCAATTAATGCAAGGTCTCAAAAAGCACAGAACCAACTGTTTCTTAGCAAAACCTTCCCCGCAGGAAGAAGCCTCATGCCGTGACATTTCCCTCACAAGCAATTAGCAGGAGATGGGCAAGAAAAGAACAGGAATCGCTGAATCAATGTACATTTCACCTATTTGGGTCTCTCTCTGATATTTTTGTTGTGGTTGTTAATTCCAGGAAACTGTCAGGCACATTTAGGAACTGTAACAGATTTGATAAATGAAGAGATGAGGGTGCTGTGGTTGCACAGGCCTTAACTGGCAATGAGTGCAATAGTTCATGGGTCGATACCGGGGTCTGCAGCACTGAACTTTGTCATCGACACCCTAAAAAATGACAGAGTGCATCCTGAGCAGATTTCCGGATGACATTAAATTTGGGGGAGTGACTGACATGCTGAAGGGCAGAATTTCAACCCAGGTGGGCCTTAAGAAACTCGAGGTCTGGGCAAGCAGAAATCCCATGAAGTTCAGCAAGGAGAAATGCAAAGTTCTGCGTCTGGGGTGGAATAAACCCTGCACACGTACGTGCTGGGGAGTTGAAGAAGACCCAGAGGTTATAGCAGTAACATTCATATTCAGGTTGAATCTAAGCTAACAGCAAGTTCTCAGTTTTCAATGCAAACTGCATATTGGGCTACATCAGGAGGATCATGGCCAGCAGCTGAAGGGAAGATCTTATCTCCTTTGCTCAGCACTGAGAAGCCCACACTTAGACCATGCTGCCAGTTTGAATCCCTGGGTCATGTCAAGACACTGAGGAAGGCTCAGCAGATGGTTGCCAAGATGGACAGGAGCTGGGGCACATGACCGTGAGGAAAGGCCAAGGGAGATGAGCTGGGGCAGGTGAACAAGGGGCCCTGTGATCACATGGAGGGAAGGTGGTAACGATGACAGGGTCATGTGCTGTGGAGTTGTCAGACCATGCCCCAGGGAGCCACAAATTGCTGGGGACGTTCAGGTTGGGCATCAGGAAAAAAAAAATTCTTAGGAAAATGGTACAGATCTGGATCAGGTGCCTGGGGAGGTGGAAGTGGTACCACCATCCCTGGAGGTGTCAAACGCTTGGCTGGGCAGAGCCTTGACTGATCTGACCTAGTGCTGGCAACGGTCCTTTGAGCAGGAAGATGGATGAAATAACCTCCAGAAGCTCTTTCCAACCAAAATGTCTATGATTTTATGATTCTTATTGAGCAGCTGCATCATTTTTAAACAAACTGTGGGCTTGAGTCACAGCCTTCTGAAGCCAGCCTTCTGAATGTCCTTCTTTTGACTTAACAGAGACTTGGATAAGGCACTAGGAAATGACACCAACTGCCTTAAATTATGTAATTTGTAGGCTGTAGCTGAGCTGACAACATACTAATTAATCTTATAACAGCAGAGATAAAAACCTCCTGCTTCATTAATGCTTGGAAAATGAGAAAGCAGTATTTATTCTTTCTCCATCTTTATTGCATTACCATGTATACGATGCCTGCATGTAGAATACAGAAAGTCTACGTAAATCAAAATTAACAGGCGAGGACATTTTTATGCCACAGAAAGAGCCATCAGGTGATCCGGCTCTACTGCAGCTGTGTCTGTGGGTCATACCTTGAAGAAAATGAGCTCGTGAGTTACTTCTCTTATAAGATCAAAAGTAAAACAAGATGTTGGTTTTAACCAAAGTTTCCCCATCTGACTTGGGACGTGTCTGCCGTAATAACCCCTTTTCCCCTTATCTGTGTGTACTCTGAGAGCTGCCTTCTGAGGTACTTCTGATGGCCTATGGATTTGACCTTTGAAAGAGAGGAGGTTTGACCTTTCCCTGATGCAAACTCTGTATGTTACACGATCATCCAACTGAATGACTTCTGGAAAGCCAAACTGTAACTCAAAGGTTTCTTTGAGGAAAAAATAAAACAGGACTGTTGTTAAATATGTGTGTATGGTGGGGAGGAAATGGCTGATGCTTTCTTGTTCGCTGCAGGACATTTTCTGTGGGATTCGTTTTCCCTAACTTTAACCATCTAGCCTAACTTAATTGTGCTGGCTCTGTCTGAATCTGATGAAGAGAGAGTGACAGAGACCCTCCAGAGGATGATCCAGACCACTGATTAAGACTCCTCTCCCCTGTGAATTGACCAGAGACAGTCTAGACTAGAAGAAACTAAGACCAGAAGTGTAATTTTTTGGAGAGCGACAAATAGGTGAGCTGAATTTTCTTTTTTTTTCAGTGTGCCTCTGATGCACTGGAAAGTTGAAAGCTATTGCAGAGAAAAACTTTATACCTAGAAATAAACACGTCTGATTCTATTCATTGTGGAGCATTGCCGTCCCTAGACAATGTCAGTGTGGCAGGAGATGATATAACATGTTTAAACTAACCATCAAGGATAAAATGTCTTTCTTCCTGAATTGGTCCAACCAGGAGTAATTGTGGAATACATAACGATCAAAGAGGGGAGATAGTGCATGACTTGTACCCTCTTTAGATAAGCTGGATAAAGTTCAGCATTATGTCAGTGCGCTGTGTGATCTAATCATAAACAGACTCTCTGAAACCTCTCTGTAATCTGCTCTTTCCTACTGGTTGTCGCTGTTCATAATGAAATAAAAAGTTTTATCATTAATACCCATCATCCTTCGTTCAATAGGAAGGGCAGATCTGTCTGCTGTTGCTGTCATCTTCTATTCTCCTCCTGCTTCTATTATTTCCATCGCCTTTGTGAGTTAGGGCTGGATTTCACAAAAAGGTCACAGAAAGATCTATCATTATACTAGATGGATTGCCAGATACATAAACAAATCTTCCTCTCTCTCTTTTGTTTTTTATATTTCACTACATGTTTTTCAGTCAAGCAGCAGACAGAGCAGATAAATAAAAAATGGTGAGGTGGCACGAAGACACTCTGCCAGGGGGATTTTGATATTCTCAGATCAAACCTCACAAGCTGCATAAATTACCACTGGTAAATCCAGGGAAAAAAAAAAAAAAAAAGAAAAAAGAAAGAGAGGTAGAGATCAGGAGGTGGTTATGTGCACTGGTGTGGCAGAATCCCCTTTGAGGGTCAATCTTTCAAACAAGGTGTCTGCAAGATAACGTCTAACTTGCCCCATTTTGGCACGAGGCAGCTTGTATGTGGTTGCAGCTTTCATTCAGCAGCCTGACAGAAGTTCTCATGAAAAGAGGCAGTGATCCCAGGAAATGCCATAGAAATCCCATTTCTTGGCTTTTGAAGATCTGCAGCTTTCTTTATACTCTGTTCCACCTCTTCTATCTGGTGTGCATTTAGGGATGGTTTTTCACGGCCTGAGATAAATGGTCTCAAAACACTTTGAAAAGGAGGGTGAATTATTGCTCCTCTCTTTGGCCAAAGTCGATAGTGCTGACTGAAAACCTGGAGCCCACCAGCTTTGACCGTAGCCTTTTTTCCATCCTACGTGGATGGACCTGACCTGACCAAAAACAAAAAAGGGGGTTCCTGACCATTGTAACATGGTCTGGCGATAGCTTTTGTTAAGGTGTCTTCAGAGGAAGCGGCGAGCAGTCAAATCAAGGCTTTGTGTCTAAATATTTTATGCCCAGGGCTCAGATCGGGATGAATCCCACAGCATAACAGTCATGATGAACAGCCAGCCAAAATGGAGGTGTTCCAGCATAGTAGGGCTAAATTATGCTTTTTTAAATCTAATTTCAAATTAAACAAAATCAAACTTCATACTAGAAAAGTCATAAAATATCCACCATGGACTTGCCTCCAATATCACTGGTTTTAACCTGAAGAGTGTATGTCGTGTCCTCCATCATCTGCTCATCATTTATCACAGCTGGCATCTCACACACAAGACTTCCCTTGGCATTTTTCAGCTTTGACAGCCATTCACCATAGGTAAATGTGGCCACTTCTTGATTAGTCAGGTTCTTCAGGACGATCTGTGAAGAGCCAAAATAAGGGAAAAAACTTCAGCTAAACTTCAACTGCCATTTGAACGAGGGCAAAGATCAAACCTATAAAGTGCAGTGTGGTAGGACATGGGTAGAGCTCGGTCATAGCTTCAAACCTGTACTGAGCTCTTCTGGGCTGAATGGAACTCTCTGCTATGGACAATATTTGCTGTGGTGACTTGTCCTGAGAAATGGTCTTCATAATATTGGACCTTTTCATGCATGGGGTAAAGAATAGGAAGAAATTTGCTCCTCTGACATAAGTTACGGACAAAGCTCATCTCTAAGAGAGTCAGACCTTTCCTGGAAGCCAGTATGGAATTAAATCTAAAGAAGAAGTAACAGAGAGTTATTGAAAACCTCACTACCTCTCCTTGAAGTACACAGTATCTTTCTTTTGCCCGCCTCCTCTGTGCAAACACGCAGCAATCATTGTAGAGATGTGCAAACCGACCCCAAGCAAGTTAAAGCAATGCACAAGATAAAATTAGGCCAGCAAAACTTAATGCTTCACACTCTTCTCCCTCTGGGAAAAGGTGACAGAACAAACAGTATGCAACAGATATTAGTCACACTGTCTAATGTGTCACGGGAAGGAGCTCAGATGCTGTGGTGATAAGAACAGAATAGGAACCTGTTTAGAACAAGCCAGTGAGTTACTCCGACAAACACCTAATAAAACACCCACCTTTATGTGTCCTGTTGAATGTGGGCTCAGTGGGCCACCAGTTTACTGCGAGAAAGGCATGACACATGCCTACAGCAAAAACCTAGCAGTAAATTCCCACTAAATGGGGGGAGTTGGAGGGAAGGGAGGAGACAGGGCTGCAAATTATCATTTTTGTTACCATCTAACAGAAACAGAGACCATACCCAAGTGAAGGAGTGCATCAAGAAACAGTGTCTTGCAAGGCACGTCTCTGCAAAGGCCATGGAAACATGAGCCCAGATGCGCCAGAGAAGTGTGACATGATATTAGGAAGAAACAAATCATGGAGTCATGGAAAATGTTAAATTAAAAGGGACACCTGGAGGTGTCTAGTCCCACCTCCTGCTCCAAGCAGGCCTAACTGCAAGGCCATGTCCAACTGAGTTTTGAAAATCTTCAAGGGCGGAGTTTCCCTCCATCCTAGGGCTGCATCAGTCTCATTGGGAAGATATTTTTTCCTTATATCCGATCAGGATTTTCCTTTTCCTTGCTGCGACTTGTGTCCATTGCCCCATTCCCTTTCACTGTTCACCTCTGAGAAGAGACTGGATCGATGGTCTCTCTAACCTCCCTTTAAGCAGCAGAAGACTGCAATTAGATTCCCCCTTAGCCTTTTCTTCTCAAGGCTTAAAAACTCCATTTACCTTAGCCTTTCCTAGTATGCCATATGCTTCAGCCCCTTGACTATCTTAGTGACCTTCCGCTGCACTCTCATATATCAGTCTAAGAAACTTATAAAACTTATCTTGAGATAAAATGTGCTCAAATTCTGTCCTCAAACTCATGTGTCCCAGTCCATGCACTTCTGTTGACCCCAACCAAGCTTTGCCGGAGCCTTTAGCAGTTCAAAAGAAGAACATTGCTCCAGGTTATAAGAAATGATTTTAAAGAGGCCAGTAGCTACACCGAGTCTGAAGCAGTAGCCGTGCTATTTGTGCATTGTACTGTTCCTTGGGTAGGACACTCATCTGGGGTTTTCTTTCTGCCTGATGCTAAACAGGGATCTGTAACACAGCACCTTCATCCCAGAGGTACAGGACATTTTTGGGCTGTTGAGGCTGTCCCACTTTTCTAAAAAGCTGCTTATTCACAGCCGGTGACACTATTACTTTGTGGTCAGGAAATTGCTCTGTGAGTCAAGAGATGTTGAATCAAATCCTTGCTTTGAACCAAGCAGAAATCAGGTCTCCACCACCCCAGCTGGTGCCCTCTCTGCTGGGGTACAGACCAGAAGGAAGTCTCCTCTCTCAAGGATGTGTGAATGATGTCTACATCCTCTTAGGAGTCCAACCTAGAAACTTTTCTCTGGCTTAAATTCGCAAATTTGAATCACGAGTAATCTCGGGTTGACTGAAAATGCCTTTTTTTCCCCCCCTTGGTGCATAAACACTTTGCTGGAAAAGGTTCAGCCAGCTCTACCTCTGCCCTGCTTGGACATGACAGCGACACTGTTAGTAGCAAAATGTCCTGAGCAAAGCTTGCAGGGAAATGTCAGGAAAGCAGCGGGGGTTAGAAGCAGATTAGAGCTGCCAGCTGGAGTGCACTCGCAGACAGAGAGATCAGACCTCTCACAAATAACCAGCCCATGCCCAACGCTCCAGATGCTGTCTGGGAAAAACTGTCTGGCTCCTAAAAGCGCCGGAGCAAAATGCCCTCTCTTTCCATCCCCAGCCCCTCACCCAGGGTGGGTGAGTTCATCCCTATGCAGCTTCATGTAAGCAGTTAGCACAGACAGAGCGAGCAGCCTCTGCTATCTCGTTCTGGGATGGTGCTCCAGATAGGAGCAGACAGGAGCAAGAGATTCATTTTACGAGCTTCGTTTGCTCAGGGGGAGATCACAGCAAGGGACATGGAGGCAGCAGGAAACCTGTGGCAGGCTGATTGCTCAGTCACAACGTGGGCACGTTGCCTACCTTGCCTAGCGTGAACCGCCTAAACATCGGGCATCCAGCCCAAGCACATCGTGTTGGCCCTCCCTATGGTCCGTGGTCAGAGCTGGGTATCACCAGGGAAGCAACGCATCCCACCCAAGCTGGGGGCAGGTAAACTGCCATTCAAGGCATCTCTCCCTCTCTCAGATCGCTCGCTCTGCTGACTACAGAGGAGGCCTAAATAGTTTGGTAGAAGCGGTGAAAGCTAAACGCAACTTTTTCAGTGACTTAGATAGCACAAAATGAATCCCACCCTACAAGGAGATGTTTGTGGTTGTTGCACACATACAGGATGATGCAGGATTTTGGTTTGGATCATGAGGGTCAAGAAAGTCATCTCAGGGAGCCAAGCTGAGGCTATTTTTATTTTCTGTCTGTTCCTCTCAGAAAAATTAGCTACCGCTTGGCAATGAGACTGCTGCTTTACATTGCATCTAAACTGTTTTTTAGGATACCTAGAACTCGCTGCGGACATCCTGCGTGCTTTTAAGCTCAAACGTTATCACTAATTATGCATAGGTTTTAACTGGGCTGTAGAACACCTATAGAAATGAAAAGGAAGCGGGAACGGTACATATGAATAAAATGTTGATAATTTGCCTTGTAGCTGAGCAAATATCGTAGCTGACAGGAACTTTAAACCAGCAACTTGAAATTAATTGTGCACTTGTATGCTGTAACAGAAAGGTTTGACGTGTCTGATCATTTGATTTACCTCAACCCAGCCTTCTCCCAGCTGCAGTGTAAAACAAGCTCCGCAGGGGCTCACACCCCACTAACACCAGAATACAGAGGTCCTGGATTTCATCTTTAAAGACTCAACCACACGTTTTTGTGGTTCTGTTGCAAGTCATTTGTCTTCGCTTAAAAACAGGGTCCTCTGACTGTAAAACAAAAAGCCTTTGCTCTGTTGCAAAGAACAACAGTCAGCTTCAGCTATAATGAATTGTCTCAAATTCTCTTAATCTCTTTTATATAAAGGAAAAAGAAGTGAATAAAGAACCAAGTCCCACATTCAGGATTATTTGTGACGTTTGAATGCAATGCAATTAGTGCTTCATTAAGACAGCTTCTTATCTGCCTGGCTTTGACAGCACAAAGTAACATTAAAATTCTGAGGGAAGCAACTCTGCAGAATTCAAGTGTCTTACAATTCCTGCTATTTCACTCAGAGAGCTCTCATCCCTTCTTATTTCTAGCTTTTCAACTTCATATCTAAGACACTGGGCAGCAGGTGAAATCATCACGTGGACTGAGGAACTGGCTATCCCAGGAGGAGGTTTCCAAAGCATGCATTTAGGTAAGTTTCCTAATTAGAAGTCACAAATTTTTTACGCTGAGGATGGTGAAGCACCGGCACAGGTTGCCCAGAGAGGTGGTGGATGCCCCATCCCTGGAAACATTCCAGGTCAGGTTGGACGGGGCTCTGAGCGACCTGATCTAGTTGAAGATGTCCCTGCTCGTTGCAGGGGGGTGGGACTAGATGGCCTTTAGAGGTCCCTTCCGACCCAAACCATTCTGTGATTCTATGATTCTATTCTCTGATTTTTCAGAAACACAGAGCAGTGTCCTGGTAGCTTGACATGGAAGAACATGAGATTCAGCATTAGGTCAGAGGAAAACATCCAAACTCTGTCTCTCTCCCAGCAGTGGTGAGATCAGAAAGTGTTGCTCAGCTTTACAGAGTTTTTGGTATGTTTTTCTGTGCATAGCAATAATCAATAATATTCATTCTGGCCCAACACATCACTAATCAAATTTTGTTCCCTCTAGAGGATTAAGTATCAGCGTTTAAATCTTATTGCCACTTTTGGTGCAGTTTGAATCTTTGGCACCAAGTTCACTATTTTGCTGAGATTCTGAATGAAATTTCGATGTATTTTATCTAGACAGAAAGAAAAAAAAAAAAGACTACTTCCCTGCTTGTAAATTGAATCTTTTGGCTGTGTACAACATCATTGATAATTCATGCATTATAATTGGTATTTATGCACTTCTATTTCTGGTAAACTAAAAGCAGTATAAATTATGACCAGAAACATTTTACAAAAAGACCAAAGAGAATTAAAAAGATCATTTATTGTTATTTTAATAGAACAAGAAAACTGAGAATATCCTGTAGATAAATGGAGCAACAAATGGTTATTTATGGGGTTGATGGCTTAATCTAGCTTCTCATTTCACTGTGCTAGTTAGCACTAACTGTGAACCATCTGTCTGAGAGTTTAGCACTACCCCCACAAGTATTTCATTATGCAGTTTTAATATGCACTTCTGACAGAAATGGAAATGGGCTCAGATCAGTTTTCATGTCACACCAGGCTACATAAGTTTTCAAGGCTGGAATACAAATCAGAGAACACAAATCCTTCCTCCCCTCTTCCAGAGCACTCCTGTCCTCACTCGCTGCCTGGGAATGCAAATGCTGTTTTTCCCTTGCAGGGAAGGTGGGAAAGAAAACTAATAAATAAAGTTCTCTGCATATCACTGGAGCTAGAAGGTCCTCCACGCTCTTTTTCTCTAAGAAAAATAGAAACTATGGCTACAATTTTTAAAAGCTTCTAAAATCCTGGTCTCGAAGAGTTGCATGCTTGGTCTGCCTGTTGCTTCGGTAGAGCTATAAGAGGGCCATAATCCCGTCGGATGGGTCCACATGAGAGTCCTTTTTGCCTACCTCTCTGGGAAAGCCTTGCTTTGGGTGGGACAGTCCAGCAGGCTGGCCGACTGGACAGAGTTGGCAACAGGAACATGTGAAGGTGCTACCTGCCACTAAAGACGCCTTTGAGCTATTGCTAATTCACAACTGCAAGATCTGGAATGTCCCTGGATGAATAAGCTTTATTTGATTTCATTTTATATGAATATGATTTATAAAACTCGGGAAGGTATCGGGGAACTGGCAAAGGGAGTTTGACCAAGATAACTGAATCAAATCAGAAAGCAGATTGAGTTATTCCTTAGGCACAGAGAGAAAAATTGCGTGTCTGTGGCATATATTCAGGAGATATATGCTGGAGGTCTAATGCTTTGGAAAGCTGCACAAGAATTGCTGAGAAAAAACTTAGCAGTGACAAGGCTCAAGTACAAAAAGATACTGCACCACAGAAATGCTTTTTAGACCATGCTAACGGAGGTGGAGAGCGCTTCACTTCACTGGAAACTGGTGGCCACCTAGGACCAGTGTTTAGGGGAAAACGAAGGACAGCTTCAGACTAGTTGAAAAGGATAAAGGACCCCCCCAAAAAAATCCTGCACTATTCTTTCTGACCATGGGTTAAGCTATTGAGTCTTAACCTATTCTCATAAAAAAGTCAAGATATAGAAATCCAGCAGGATATCTACTCCAGAAAAAGCACGCTAAATAAACATGGCAGAGATGTGTTCCTCCCTTAATGACATCTGGTGGTGTGGAATCAGCACATCACTCCATCTCTATCTTAGAAATATAATTATAGGGACCCATAACAAGCAAACTACTTTTTACTGCCCAAATATAAGTGACGTTTACATGGGGCTGGTGGTTTGGTAGAAAATATAAAGGCAAGCACTGTCCTTTTTTGTGAGATAGGACACCAGGGAAAAATACAATCAACAGAAGCGGTGGGAACCGTTTTGCATGCTGTATTCAAAATGCAAGAATATTTAAGAATATTTAAGAATATTTCCCACACCTTACTTATATGAAGAAGAAAAGAAAGAAATCTGCCTGCGTGCTGGCGGAAGAAGGGAAGGGGAGAGATGTGATGCTTCACCTGAAAGGATGGATTATTTGGAAATGTCCCACCCAGCCCAGGCCCACGCTAGCTGTCCCTGCCTGGCAGAGGGTGATCCACTCTCCCATGGGGTCAGAGCATGGCAGGGGTCTGCAGGAGCTGAGGGTGCATCCCGGGGACCAGAAAGTTTTGCAGGTGCCCTGGTGGCAAGCCAAGGCTCTTTTGCAGGGAGGGAGAGCAAGATCTAACAGCGGAGACTGTGGTAAAGCTTTACAGCACAGCTTTTGCCCTTGCTCTCTTCTTTTTTGACTCGATTCCTGCAGGAAAAAAACATGAGAAACTAAATGGAAAAATGGAAATGAATGAAAGCGAGTCACTCGCTGCCTTTCTTCTCTTTCTCAGGGCTGAGAGGCTTCAGCACAAGCAGGTTGCGGAGAGACGCGATGTGAAGTGCATTACCCTTTCCAGGAACCAGTGCGGGCGAGTCCCCTTCCCATCCGTCCGGACCCTCATCTTCCGGAGGGGTGCGATATCGGCAATCTCCATAATGAAACTGTCCTCTTGGCCTCGCTCAAACCTGGAGGGATTGAAAGGTCGAGGAGGTTTCCCGCTGCTTTACAGCATCGTTGTGTCTTGATCCCCTGTCCGTGCTGCAACTCGCACCTTGCCAACAGCCTCAAATTAAAAGTTTATGAATGCACTTTATTGGACTCGAGCTTTTCTGTCCTGCAATCACTAGCTACTGTGTTTTTGGCAAGACACCTCACTGCAGATTTGACAGGGATTCCTCCTCCCCTGGAAAATCAAGCCCATACGAGGCACCTGGAGTCGTTCCAGGCAGCCTGTAGCATACGTTGTCACTCTGTTTGTAACCAGAACAATAGAGACTCACAGTCGGGTTTCTGCACATCGCCTTCCTCCTGGCATCTGCCCACGTGCCTGCCCTTAGCCCATCCCAGCTAGAAGGCAAAGCAATTTCGCTTAATCTTCTTTCCCTAAGGCGCAGCACACAACTTTGCATTTGCTGCGGTGATAGACAGTTGCTGCAGCCCGGCTAAATACGGCAACCTGATTGCAAGTCGGAGCCCAACGCCTAAGTTCAGTAAGCGCAGGCAACTTGCGTTAGAGAGGAGCCCAAACTGACTGTCCCGCACTCCCCTCCTGAATTTGGGGAATTTGGATTTGTCTTTGGTAAGAACCAGGGTGGGTTTGTGTAACATTGCATGAAAGATCTTAACCTATGCTTGGCTGCTGTATATAGGCACAAGGATGTGTAGGAACTGCTCATCCATAGCAATCAGCAGAAAGCAGGAAAAAGGGAAAAAGAGCTAACATATGCTTCTTGAAGAAGATATTACACTGGCTAGGACTGCTGCTACCTTACCTCCCTCTTAGCATCAATGATGCTCGGAAAAAAGCCTTGCTGCAGTGAAAGTGCTGCCTCAGGCTCAATATTACTCTGTTAGAGCAAGTGTATCTTCTAGGTTTGCCCCCAAAATACTCTGGCAGACCTGCTGTGGGCTTGGAGATGGAAATCCAACCCTTGCTAAGTAGAAGGGCAGCCAAATCCAGGGGGTCTACCGGGACTACTCTGCTGTTGAGGTTCCTCCTTCGTGCAAACTTCTCCTTGTGAGCAAGTTACCCGAGTTTGCTGAGACGTTTGGAGAGAGCTCTGCAAACTGTGGGCACTACCATAATACAGGCAATCCATAATGATGATATCTTGTTCCTGGCAATGTACTCAGCCTCCTACAGCTGTGCAGTGCCAGGATATGGAGAAAAAAACATTTCTTTAGCAACCTCTGCTCAGATTACACCCTGCAGCATGAATGTGATTATCCTCACACCATTATCTGAGCCCGCATAGCTGCAGATGTTAGCAATAGCGATTGGCTCCAGCCTCTCAGTTTTCATCCAGGCATTGCTTTCCCTGCACTCCCAGAGGCATTTGGATAGGGCGTTTTGGTCCCAGTCCATTTCTAGTTATTAAGGGCTATGTCTGCTCTTTGAAAAACTCCCCTCTCTTGTTATTTGTCTTTCTGTGGCACCAGATCCCAAGACAGCCTGTCTCACGGTGAGAAAGAGAATGTGCTTTTGTGCCTGGACTGGATTGATTTCCACTCCTATTTAAGAAAAAGGTGTGACCTTTCCAGCCTGAATTATCCCATGATCCTATGATCAGTTTTCATTACAATCACTATTACCTACAAAGCTTCATAGAAGTCTCTCACTCTGTTCCTTTCCAGGCTGAGCAACTCTAAGCTAAACAGTCTGTTACCAAAATAAACCATTATTTATCTTCGGTAAATGCCCTGTTTACAGTTTGTAAACTGATACCTGCTACTTCCAAGAAGTCATTGTACTAGAGGGGAACAATTGCTGAAGTGACAAACTGAGTGACCCAAGAGCTCTTTTCTATCCCTAATTTATATGAACATGAACATAAGCCTGAAAAAAATTGAGAAGGGAAGAAGTACCCTTCTGCTGCTATTCCTTTTCCAGGACACTGAAGCATTTATCTAAGGGATTTCATTAAGCTTTCCTACCCATGGCTGCACTTATAAATATTTCTATTGCCCAGAGGTCTTGGCAGTAACAGTAATGTAGCTAAAATTGCCTTAAACCTGCGGCAGGTTAGACAGACGGTTCTTCGTAATGCACTAAGCTGCTGTGAGTGAATTGGCACTGGATGGCCCCCATAAAGATGAAGTGCCTTTTACCATTTGGTTGCAGTGGCTCTCACCTAACCCTCACTGCTGGCGCAAAGGCTGGCGAGATTTCCATGCGAAACAAGAGCCAGGGAAGCCTGTGTTGTTAACAGCTGGATGAAGACTGGTGGGAGTGGTGTGGAAACAGGCAGTATTTGTATTTGGGGACACGCCATGTCCTCTGCAGAGGGTCCTAATGAGATGACGAGAGCTCTGTACAGTTGGAGGTGTGGTACAGAGCGCCTCCAGCTCGCAGAGCTGTGCCAGTATCCCCAAAGAATAGCACAGCATCCTGGGGATATTAACATATTAATAGTTGTGGTCTACATGTCCTTCTCCTTTATACAGCCCCAATGAGTTTTCATCGCCTTTTGCAGATCTTCTACTGGCAGAAGACAACCCAAGCAACTAATAACATACAAACTGTGTGGCCCTCCTTTATTGCGTTTTCATATCCTTACAGCAGAGGTTAGACAAATGTGATGTTTTTTTATAGGCCACATAGTTTAGGGATATCTCTTGCCTGGCCAGCTGGAGCGAAACTGCAGTCCCTCTCTTGAGGGGTTGGAGATGTCTTGGTCCCTTTGGTCGATGTACCCTGATATGAATTTTGCTTTACTTTTAAATACAAACAGTCGTGGTCCATTTCCCCACCTACTAGAATTGAACGTTGGGCTTAAAATAGTGGAAGACAGATCAGTTTGGGATTGCCTGGGGTCTTGGAAGGAGGATGTCACCGATAGCCAGACACGGTGGTAACCCAGGTGCATTGCCCCGCACGTTGGATGTCTCTCTGTGGTGGGGAGCAGGGCCAAGAGCTACGTCTTTCTGCGTGACTCAGCAGTGTTTCTCATGGAGAGTTTAGTCAGCAGCACCTCTGCTACATTTTTTTTTTCAGCGCAAACAAGGCTCATGCTTATTACTAACTAAACACATGAAGGTTTCAATCCTAGCTGAACACGCTTGCCCAGACACCCACTCTGCTATGACAGCTGCAAGTAAAACATCCCCTGAGCAAACACCTCTATGCAGGGAGCCTTATCTTCAATTATCCAGCCCACACATGATACGCAAAGCTGCGGTGGAGGAACTGCATCGCCAGGAGTCTGGGGGAAGAGTCCAGCATCACCTCAGCAAGATGAGCTTGAACTGCGTGGCCAAATGCTCCAGCCCTCCTGACACTCTGTAGATGTTTTGCTGAATAAGATCAGAGGTAGTCAATTAATTAAATTTAAGGCTGATGAAGCTCATCTCTAAAAGCTGGTTAGTGCCACATTCATTCTTGCCAAAGCTTTCAGTACCGAGGGAGGTGCTAGAAAGGAACAGGAAAGCTTGAGGAAATGGATCAGTGGCATGTGGGGTTTTTTTGGCTTACGGAAGTGCTGGCGTCAGACTAGGATTACAGTGTTTGTTAGCTGTCTCTGCTGAAGAAAACATGAGATTTCACCTTTTTAGTAAAAGCAGAGCACGCAGTGCAGCACTCCGCGCAGCTCATGGCCCATTTCCATCTCTCTGCACCATAAGGCCACATCTGGGCAGACAGATGTCATCGTGTGTCCCTTTTGTGCCAGCTGCAGGCAAGCCAGCTCCAGTTCCAAAACCATGTGGTTACATTAGCGTGGCACAGAGCCCAAGCTAAGAAGCCCACTTCTCAGCAGGGCCCTCAGCTTACCGGCTCAGGCCCTTGCATCCCTCATGCGGCTTCTGGACCAAACTGGCTGACATCTGGCCAGCAAAGCAAACGGGAGGAGCAGACGGAGGAGAGTCAGCACCTTCCCATCACAGGCATTTCCCAAGGCAGGTTTGTACATGTTGATTTGTCTTTCTTTCATTATGCAGTTACTCATGCATTCCCATTAAATAATGTTTAAATTAAATTACTTATTTTTTCCACAAAAGATGCATTTTGCAGAAATTGCACCTGTGGCTTCGTGCAATGCCGACAGTTCCTCTTGGAGCTGATGCAAGACTTCAAAATTCATATTTTTATTCTCAATGCTCATCTCTAAAGCCATGAGAAACAGGTCAAACAAAACTTCTGCAAATGACAGAAGATGATTCCCCTAGCTACACAGTGCTCTCCTTTCCTCCACTCTGCTAAATACATTATAATAACACTTACAAGGGGCCCAGTTCTGAATCTATGAAGTCAATGGGAGTTTATCTTTGTGTTTCAGTAGGAGCATGATCAAAGCCCCAAGTGCTTCTTGGCTTGACACCAGGATCTCTTATCACTCCACTTCTAACCAACAAAAATGACAAAGTTACTGTACCTGTCTCCATTTTTTTCCAGCTGCATCTCCTCAGTGTTCCCATTGGATCCAAAGACAGTCATGAAAAGACAGGCATCGGTACCACCGCTTTCGATGTCTCCAGTCACAACTGTGACTTCGTAGAGGACCTGGTGCGGATTTGAAATAATCAGAAGGTCTCATTCAAACAGCTGTCCTTAACCCACACAAAAGCCTGGGCAAAATGCTAGACAGGCAAAATGCTGCAGGAGATCTACTTCTTTGCCAGAAATGGTTACAACACAGCTTCTTGGGTTCTCTCCACACCGTGGTTCTCAGAGGCAAAGTTAGAGATTGCAACTTGCTACAGGACCTTCCTCTTTGCATCATCTATTACTTTTTCAGCAGATTTTCTCAGCCTCAATAGACTCAGAGAGAGAGACATTCATTTTGACAACCATATGCTTGGGGAGCGATGAAGACCTGGTAAACTACTTCTCCACAGGAGTCACAACCCTCATGTCAGTGTGTGGGTCTCCAACCCCCTGCTACTGCCGTCTTCTCCCGGCCACCTCCAGTGCTCCAGACCTCTGTACTGCACCAAACTTTCGCCATTTTTAAAAAACAGCTCCCAAAGACCCATTTTTCTCTTTCCCTGGACTGCAGAATGTTTCCCCCAAGTGTTTGGTGTCCATCTGGGCAACATTTAGTCCAACATCGCTAATAGTTTTAAAGTCTATACATCCAAATGCTCTGTACAGCAGAAGAATGCCGCTATCCTATTTCCCAGTGGGATGCACACTGCTGCATCAAATGCAGAGTGTTCCCAGATCTCATACATTAAAGGTACGCCAATTTGTGAAAAGATGTTTCGCGTCATTTTCATCTTATTAGCCTGACTTTGTTCTTTTCTTCTGACATGTGAATAATAAGATTCAAAATAAAATATTTCAAAAGCGTGCAAGTCCCAGTGGCTGTCAGTGGCATTAAGACTTTTAGGCCACTTAGATGCTTTCAAGATCGTACCTATGGTAACAAGACCTCTGGATTTAAGAGGTGGAAGAATATCAAGAAACAGCCCCAACAAAACATATTTCAAATGGTGCACTGCTAGGCAAGTTTTATTGGCCTGAATTGTGATTGCCACGTAAATAAACCGTGCAAAGGAATAACATCATAGAAAAATTATTTTTCATGTTTGTTCAATCCTGAGTAACCTGTCCATCACATATTCATCCACAGACATTTTAAGTCATAGCAAAGCATCATATTTGCTATAGGTAGGAGAAGAAAAACTCTTTTACCAATGCATTAAAGGTTTTTAATGACTGTGGTGGACATTGACTAGTTTCTGTATGTATGAGAAGTCAAATACTCAATTTAAAGCACAAAGAGGGAATATCAAGCCAAGAAGAAAATTAAATTGAAATGGGTACGTATGGCTGTGCAAGAGTCAAGCAAAAGCAAAACAAAAAAAGCATTAATTTTCCCAAAGACCTTAAACATATTAGTCTTCTCTGAACTCTAAAAAAAAAAAAATAAACTCAGTTTCTAACTACAGCGATTTCCGAGGGAACAGTCCCAAATTCCCTCAACTAGGAGACTGATCAGAAAGTCAAATGCGCACTTCTGATTTCATGTCTCAAGCATCTCCTCTGATTTCCTTCAAACCTTTCAGCAAGTTTCTGGCCCAACTTCATAGAAAAAAATTTAGTTAGATGTGTCTATTTTTGGCATGCTTATGAAAATAAATATTCAGAATTGAGCTTTTAAAGGAAGACTGAACATAAGTCTTCATTAACATCCACTTCATTCTACAGGCAAGCCATCAGCTCACTGATAGGAGTTTGGAAACCTTATCCAGGAGGGTAAACAACTGATGGGAAGTTTTTAAGATATTAGGTTTTAACCTTGGTATTCAGTCTGGGGGAGGTTTTTTTTTCCCTCTTAGGTCAGTTCTACCACTGAAACTTGCATTAAGTTGTTGAATCCTTCACGGATGCTAAAAATGTTATCACGCTTTCAAGTGTCTGGGGAACAAGAAAGATTTCAGGAGAATATCTTTAGCTTGGGAATCAAGAGCAGCATAAAGAAAAATGAATGTACTATGAAAGTGTAACCTCACTGTAAATAGAAACACATCTATAGAGATTTTAAATTGCCATACAGGTATTAAACACAGTATTATTGTCCCATTCATCCAGACTGCTATTTCTGTTATAAACCTTACCTCCAAAATCAGCATAGCTCAGCTTTCCAATTTGTACTTGGTTGAAATATGGCATAGCACACATTACTTCAAATTTCATATATATGGATAAAAAGACTATATAGGTTTTTTCATTGCTTATTCAACTTTAATCAGTTATTCATTTTAAATATCAAGCTTACAAATGTCTCCATGGTTCAACAACTTCCAATTATTATTAGTTTCTAACTGAATTCGGTTTCCTTATCCCATATTAGAAAAGCTGATATGTAGCCGCACTATGCAGAGATTAAAATTTCTCCACTACTCTGATGTGATGAGTTAGAAGTATCTCCTCAAACAAAACACAATGGAGTTAGATTGCACCAAGGTGTTCACCTTGCAGCCGCCCCCACTCTACGGGTACCAGGTGATGCGGTGGGTGCTCCAGGTGTGGTGACAAAAGGAGGACATGCTGCTGAACTGTGTCCTGCCTGCTCTGGCCCTACCCTGTCCTTCTGCCTATGCCATGGCTGCATCCAGCCAGCATTATTGAACAGTGCTCTTAAGTGGCAATGATGCTAAACCGTTCCTAAAGATTTTGCTAAAGAAATGACAAAGAAACCCTCTGCAAATAAACGGCTCAAACCACATGCAGAAGTCAAAGTATGAGAACTGCTGACACACAACCTATATCAGCACAGGTCCATGCAACAGCTAAAGATACCGGATGAGCCTAGAGCCTACCTTGAGGCCAATGTTAACACAGTCTGCATCCAGGATGTTGAGGATTCGTGAGGTGAGTCCATCACCTTTGTCTCTGGCCAGCCAGCACTTACAGACAAAGTTATACATGATGCCTTTGGTGGGCACGACGATGGTGAGCTCTTCCACCAGCCAGCAGCTCTCAGGGGTAGCGCCATCGTGCCCCACCTGTGAGAAAACACCTGCTTGTTAAAGGGGATTTCTTCAGAGGAGCGGCCCTGATTGGGTGTTTTAAACAGTGATGATGAAGGACTAAGAGCGTTGACTATATACACCATCACACCAACCACTTCCACAGTGGAATGGAGCGAGCTGTGAAATAGTTCGTGCCATTGCTGCTCAACAGGCAAGACGTCAGTGTACATGGTAGCTGATGTGGGCAAGGAAGCTCAAGTCATCTGCTGCTGAGCATGAGGGAAGGCAGGACACTGCCATTCCTAAAAGTAAGCAAGGGGAACATGGAATAGGTAGACTGCACTAACCTACGTGAAAACATGTCCACTCTCTTGCCACTCTACCTCTGCTCCATTGACTTCTACCTGTGTCCTGGTTTCGGCCAGGTTTGCTGGTCTCTGCAGACCCATTTCTCCATCTTTCCAACCCTTTCCACTGCTGTTGCAACACTTTGAAGTGACTATCCAAAGCTTCATAGCCAAGATGAAAGACGCAGCTAGGCAAACACCCACATGCATTATTCAAGCACTCCTTCCCTCACATATCCACGTCTCAGTCAACTATATGTACCAGGCTGTTTCTCTGCTTCCCATCTCCTTAAACTGCAAAAGCTCCGTGTTTGTATAGGAGCCAACAGATGGAGCTTACATCTGTAGCTGGTTGATTTTCAAGGACCACCTCCTCCAAGCTCAAGAATGGTGCATCCTGAAGAGCAGGAAGTCACAGAAGAGTGGCAGGAAGCCTCCATGGATGAACAAGGGGCTCCTGACAAAACTTAAATGGAAAAAGAAAGAATACTAGAGGTGGCAGCAGGGACAGGGGACCTGGAGAAATACAGAGACGCTGCCCAGGTGTGCAGGGATGAGGTTAGGAAAGCCAAAGGCCACCTGGAGCTGAGTCTGGCCATGAACAGCAGCAAGCAATGTTCCTACAGGTATATCAGCAGCAAAAGAATGCTGACGGTGCAAACTTCTCAAGAAACTGCATCTGTCCCTCTTAAAGAACGTGGGCAATTCATCCCAGGGCAGACTTATAAGCATAATTATTTGTCCCAGCTGATGTATGAAACTCAGTCAGCCAGTCATTCCAATGAACTATCTGTACATAAAAGGTTGAATAAAAGAGCTACCTATAGTTCGTTATTTTCAGAGCAAGTGTTGTTTGTGTCATTACTAGGAAAATGAGGTCGTTAGCTCTCTCTGGTTTTGTTTTTAAATTATTAGGATATTTAGGGTTGCTCAGAAAATAATTTTTAATAACAGGTTCATCTAGGGTGATATATCTGTGGTATCTTTTTTTCCCCCCAAAACAAGCGATCTTTTTTATCTGTTTCAGCCATCACTGCTATTAGGAGTATTATTACTATACTAATGTCTGTGCAGCTGCAGAAAATTAGAGCTAACCACTAGGGAAATTCAAGTCTACAATGGATGTATTAATTCTCAGATTCCTGGGTGTGAGGTGAATGGGAATATAACACTTGCCTTCCCATTCCCTCTCTGCCAGCTTGGCTGCCCTTCTCCAAACCCAAAGCCCCTCTGAGAGTCTGCACACAGCCTCTCGAGACCTGTTGCGGGATGGTGCAGATGAGGCAGCGGGGAAAATTCAGGGCAATGGCTCTGCAATGAAGCAGGGACAGAGCAGCCGGAGGGAAAATCCCAATGAGCCCATTAAAGTCTGCTGCTCTTTTGGGTTCGTTACAGTGACCTCCTAAAGCGCCATTCCAAGACATTGCAGGGTACCAGATTTTCACAGCAACCTTTAACTCCTTTGGTATCAGTGACTGGCCAGAAGAAAGCATCCTGCACGTCCAGTTGCCTTGGAGAACCTGCATACGAGCAGACTTCCAAGGGCTCCAAGAACAATGTTGTAAATTCTGGGATAAACTCATCCAGTGCTGAGTCTTCCTTATGGCTGGTCTTTTAGAGCAGAGCACTGGGATTTGTCTTTCGATTCCAAGCAAATCTTTAGACGGACCATGCCAATACAGTGAATGATCCAAAGCCATGGCCACACCAGCAGTGTAGCCTGGACATGTACACCAGCATCATGACAAGTTGTTTGAGCTGAGATGTTTGTACTAAGTTAGAATGACAGAATTTCAAAGGCAGCTAGATCCTTGGGCTGTTTGAAAATCTTCGTAACTCATTCCCACTGTCCTTGAGGGACTGTTGAGTACGTCGCATCACCAAGACTAAGACGCACAATTTGCACTGGGCTGCTCACAATCCCATTGAAACCGAACGCAACAACAGGGGAAAATGGGAGAGAATTTGAGTGGTAGATAGAAGGAAAAGATGCCAAAAAGTGGGATTTTTTTGCTTATTCTGGAAGGTGCAGAGAATATTAGAGAGACCTGAGGGTTTTCCATGATCAGGTCCCTAGTCAGTGAGGGACTGGACTTGTGACACTTTACACTCCATCACGCCTTGTGCTTGTGTTGGAGAAAGGGTCTGAACTAGAAGTGGTTTAGAAATGCAGACCAATGCAGGACTCTTCTGATCATACCTGTGTCTCTCTGCAGCAAAAGCAGTCTAGGAACAGAGATACTTTCATTCATTAGGAGAAGAAATATTAAAACTTGTTTTAAGAACACAGTATAAAGTGCCTATACCCAATAACTTGTATTATTTATTTTCATGTCAGCGTGTCTATTAAAGTACACCAGTAGTAAATATTATATCTGTAGGCTTACAAGACAGGTATAAACGGGCCCCTTTCAAATTACTTCACGTTCCACTGTTTCTGCTTTCAGTATAGGATATTTGCGGCAGGAGAATAATACCTAACTAAAAGTGGCATCACACTGCAAATCTTATGATCCTACTAAGTCCTGTAGTCTGCAGCCTGGGTTATACAGAGGGCTTCTGGAAACTTAATCCCCATGCTATGCTATTTTCACATGGTAACTCATATTCAGAACTTCTTGCCTTTTTCCAGAAGCAGCCAAATGCCAAATCTGAGAACGAACTGTTCCTCACTTTTCCCAAGTAGATAACTAGCAATTTTCTGCAATGTCCCTGAACACTGCAATTTTCTACAAGGAAAATATGGACTGATTCCATGGCAACCACGGCAGACTGGCACATCGATGTCATCGTTGGGACGTGGATGAACAAGAAGAGACTTTCCAAGCAGAGGGCACTACATGAAGGAAGGCAGAAGGCCAGGAGCAGATGGCTCCTCCAGCCACGAGCTGGGGGGTTACAAACTAAAAGGGAAAAATGAGCAAGAGGTGAGGCAGCAGACTGGTGAGATCACGGAGAATAGGGGTGAAAGAGGACAGAAGAGCATCGCCCAGCTTGAAAGCTATATGTTATTTCTTTTTCTAACTCTCTGCATTTCATTTGCAACCTTTTCTCTTCTTTCCCATTTGTAATCCTTTTCAAATTATTTCTTTTCCTTGCTTCTCTCTATTTCCAAGTGTCCGCTTCTCTTTCTCCTATTCTCTGCCCCTTCCTCACCCTACTCGCTGTCTCTTTTCCAGCATCCCTTTCTATTTCTTTCTTCATCCAGCTTTTCCTGTCTCTCTAGCACTGAGGGGTTATACTGGCTTTTTCTTCCCTCTTGGTCGCAGCCCATGGCTGTTTCCATGCGCACACAGTCTGGAAGAGAAGGATTTATGTACTTGCTTCACTTTCAAAGTTTGACCTAGAGATGGCTAGATAGAAAGTGACACTAATACTCATAATAACCAGGCACTTGGAGTGCATTAAGAAAATGGCCTGATAATAAGCTCAAATCTAGTGTGGAGACTTCTCAAGGTGTCAGAATCCATTGCTTGAATGAAAGCTAAGGGGAGTACTTCAGTCTATCAGCTGCTACAACAGGACGTACAACTGCAAAGATGTTTTAATTAGTTAGGATTTCTCTCTTTATATTTTTTTCACTCGTCTCCCTCCAAATACACAAGCACGCGCATCAACAGGTAGGTTTACTACAACACAGGCCATGGGGTAAAAATAAAATTAAATAGGCTCTTGGAAGTCCTCAGATGCTGTGGCTTTCAGCACTCGGGGGGCTGGAGCAGGCTTTCAGGAGGTGGAACTGCCGTATGAAACAGGAACGATGTACACAAACGCTCTGGAATATTCATGTGAAGTTTAAGCTCAGTGATGGAAAATCTATGCAAATTCTGTCTCCCTGAGCCATAGCAGAAAAAAATGGCTCCTGGACCGAAATCTGTTTGTGCATGTTACTTATGAACAATGATTAATTTTCTTCTCTAAGCCTGGGTCCTCCAAGCTGTGAAAACAATTTTCATGTTTAGCTAGAAAATTGTACAAGATGTGTTTCTCACTGCAGGCACAATTTATGAAACCCAACTGGAAGTAGCGTAAAAATCAACTAGGAAAAAGACCGATGGAGGACTGCATCCTGGGAAACTTCACTGCATCTGTCAATAACAGGGCTTGACTAAGAAAAAACAGTGCCAGAGGTGGGACAAAACTGGGACATGCTACAACTTCCTTATAATTCAAAATTATCTTCTGCCTCCCAAGGATCTTGGGTTTGTGACATGTAAAGCGTACTTATTTTCAGGTTCAGACACATGTGAAATCTCATTAGCACATCCCTGTTTACATTCCTTTCAGACCCAAGTGCCTTTCCTTCACTGCTAAGAATAACGGGAACATGTGCTTTCTTTGGCCACGTTTGTCATATGCCTCCAGTGCTTGTAATGCATTCACAAAGTACCTCCACTTTTTTGATCTCTCCCACATCTACGCCCCAAACAGAGAATTTCTCTACAGAGCCATCTGCAAACTCGTCTTTTCCTTCTGGGAGATCCAGCCACAGCCTCTCCGTCTGCGCTTTCTGAGGACCCATGATGATGATGTACACTCGGCTGTCGGTGCTGGAGTCATATTCTGTGCCCGTTGTGACGGTGATGTGGTACGGGATCACTGCAACAAACAGAGGTTTAATCACCAGAAAACCCACGCACAGATGCATTTACATGAGACTTCAGAAAACCAGGGACTCATCCCATCAGAGGGAGCAGTTGTGTATGCTAAATAGGTTCACCTCCCGTTGAACTCATTCGGAGAAGGGATAACACCGTGCCGCGTTGGGCTACAAATGTGCATGGGAGACTACTTTCCCATACGCACTTGGGACTGAATTCTGCAAGGGTTAATTTCCCCAGACAACCCTACTGGCTGCAAGGAGGTTATAAGTCCAGATTTCTCCCTAATAGATGACAGAACAGCAAAGGGCTTGAATCCTTATTTACACCAAGAGACCTTCCTGAAGATGAGGCTGAGCACCTAAATCTTAAACAGGCTATTAGACCAAAGTGATCTTACGCTCACCGTTCAATAAAGGCAAATAAATCTATGCTGACTCCAAGGTAAACCATCACTGACTGAATGTCCCAGTACAACTGCAAATGTTCTCCTTTGTGCTTCATTCGAGAATTGCTGTGATCTATGGGGCAGCTCAGGGTTTCAGCATCCCTTTGCAAATCCAGGCAAACTATGAATAATCCTTGCATTAAAGGTAGGTCACTCAATAATTTTATACATTGTGTAATAATACTGGTTAGGGGAAAAACCTTCAGGCCAAGGCTTGGGACTGAGCAGTTTTTTCTGTGGTTTTCAGAAATTTCAGTTCAGCTGTTAAAAGGGAGGAAGTGCCAGACTACTTTTCAAGTGCTTTCCAAAAGCTCATTTGGGCAAGCCGAGCAGGCGGTGCAGAATTAGATGCTGAATACTCGTTTGATTTCTCAGAACATTTGTGTAGGGCTGTTCAAACCATTCTGACAAGACTCGGAGCTCTGAAATTTGCCTCGTCACAGAATCGAAACTCAGCCTGGCTTCATCATCGCTTTTTTGATTTAAAAAAAATGGTTTATAAACCTTGACAAAAAACTTGGTTGGCTTTCAGATCATCTGGGATTGACATCTAATTTTGCTTTATGATGACTAACAGCATTTTTGGAGTGAGAGTTGTACTAGAAACTCCCATCAAGCTCAGAATATGTGTGCAATATCAGGGAAGGCATAAATTCATGCTGACCAAATCTGTTCTTACCTCTGGACAGAGCAGAACCCAAAGAAATTCATTCAGCCCCAGTTTGAGGATTTTGTGTACCAACACAAAATGACCTGATGATTAGGCAAGACTTATTCTCCCCTTTATGGTATCATTTACATTTCAGTGTGCACATCAGCAAAATGATATGCAATGCATTCTTCACAAAATAACCATTGGAGCTGCTGATATTAGCAGGAGAAAGGGTTTAGCTGTAGGCAAGACAGATTTTATAAGAATATGTTGAGGGGTCATGTTTAGAACATCTCCAGACTCCTCTTTTAAATAAAGTATATTTTGAATAGGGACAACATTTTCTTTTATACAGTTTTTACCCTGCTCTCCTGTGACAGACTAAGTTCGCAGAACTACCAGCATTTCCAACTGATGTTGCATCCTCAAGCCAAAGTACTTGAAACACCTATATAAAAAATGAGAACTATGAGAAATTGTTATCATTTCCCACTTTAAATAATGGATACAGAGACACAGAGTAGCTCGTTACCAGACAGCAGGAAACACTGTTTGCTGTTCTTTCCTTTAAAAACTAGAAAAGCGATCCTTTAATTTGTTTATCTCCCCTCTCCATTGTCTCCCTCTTTCTCTGGGTCTCCATAGTTCTACTTCTTCAAACATGGGAGAATGCAAAACCTGAGGCACATGGCCACAGCAGGACACCACAGGTGCTCCAGCCCATCTCCCTTTGCCCCCTGCTTCCTTGAGTCCCTGCGCAGAGGTCAGGCTGTTTGAGAGCACGTGTCCCCCTCACAGGGGGTTGGGTTTCATTAGGGATGTAGACCACGCCATCTCCAGCACTGCCTTCCAGCATGGAGCAGGGTTCCCAGTTCAGACCCAAGCAGGTTCCTAGTCAACAGGACCTTTCTCTGTGCTCCATCCTCACATCACCTCCTGCCCTTCAAAGGCATTCACCATCTTGAGCATGAGAGAGTCAGAACTGGGCTGCTCAAATTGTCACTCCCTTTCCCAGGCAACTCCCAATACCACTTCCCCTAATCAACTAATTAACAGCTGGCATTTTATCCAGCTCAGGAGGTGGCTGTCTGGCTCACACAGTCCATCTCATCCGACATTCCTTCAAGATGCGGTTTCCTTGATGAGACCATGTCACTGCAACAGAGATAGTGGTGATGACAAGCTCCAGGACTCAGAGAAGAAAGACCACCCTGGCACAATGGGGATGATGGGAACTATCTTAGCTCTGCTGGAGATGGGTTCTCATGGGAGATGTTGATGTTTTACCCATTATTTGTGAAACTACATGGAATGTCAACATGGCAGATGTTATCCATTGTCTCACCACAGAAGTAATATCAGAAGGAACATGGGAATCGCTTATTTTTTGTTTGAGCACAATATGGGATTACAAAAGAAGGGTTGCCCCGAGACACATGGGTTGCAGACCAGGTTAAGCAATGTGCAGCATTATTTCTGCTTCACAACTTAAAGGCTCGGGACACGCAACCCAGGTATCACATTACAACAAGCCTCTAGGAATCTGCTGAATTGCAGTAACCATTTGTGTGAGTTCTCTTGGACCACGTCAGTGAAAGCTATCTTAAACTCCTGAGCCAAATTACATCATTTTACACTTGGCTTACCATGGAAGTTTAAGATAAGTTTAATTATTTTGCACTTGCTGTGGACTAAGAGCCCATATACAGACAGTAACCGTGACTCAGCTGCTGCCCAGTTACTTGTTACAACACAGCATCTTAACCATGCATCTAAAATGTTAATCTAAAGCTAAAAGACCTGATACAGGATGACAACGAACTGTAGGTGCAATTTAGATAATTAGTCAATGTTCTGGAACACAGAGGTGACTGATCAAAAGGTACTTAAATACAGAGAAAAAAGTCTGTGTGGTAATGAAGTTATAAGGAAATATCAATGGACTGGGGAAGCTTTCCACAAAGGTTAACATCATCTGATGGACACTGATTTTCCAGGCTTCCTTCACAGCCAGGACAGAAACAGAACCCGCGCAACTTTCCCACTTCATATCGGAGGCAGCTGAGCTAGACTAGCCTCCCTGCATGAAAGCTGGCCTTTGCAGACACAGTCCAATATATTTCACTTTTTATAAATTGCAATCCAGAAACAGGTTTTTCTTTTATATTCAGCTTTGCTTTGTCTCAGGAACCAGAGCCTAGAGATGGAAATCTACACTAGAGCCACCAACTGTTTCCATCAGGTATTTGAGCAGCAGCCTCAGTCCAGAGTTCATGGACTCCTTGTCTCTCAGTGACAGCACTTGCAGACCCTCCTCCTCTGCCCAATTATAAGACAATCCACCTTCTAGAAAAGAACAAACTCACCTGAGCACTCCCAGTTGAAGCTTGTTTTCTGAGAGCCAAGAGACTTATCTGTGCTCTTGCTCAGCTCCCGGTATCCCACTCCCCTCCCAACCCAACAGCTGCTATGATGCAGCTATGTGTTGTAAGGAAAAAACCCGAAGGGTTCTAAAATAAATCACCTTTAAATTCGTATTAAACAAACATCCTCGGTGATGAGGCACTACTAGCCTGACCATGAAAAGGGGAGATGGCTTAAATGTGGCACATAACATCTCAAGAAATTCAAAGCTACCTTTGGCAATTCAGATCTGTTATGTTACATGAAACATCATCTTGAGTAGGTCAAAGAGATATAGGAGGAAAAAAACTGCTGATATCAGCAACAAGAGCTACTTTAAGGAATCATGTGGAAAAGAGCCTCTGATAGTCCAAGGGAGGCACCTTTGGTGATAACATGTCTGACTTGCCTACTGTCCCTCTCACTGCAAAGAGCTTTGGATCCTTTGAAGGACACTTCAGACAAAGTTTTACAAAACTTGCATGAATTCTTCCCTTAACTCTATCAGACCCTGCTGTTCAGAGGGCAATGTCACTTCTCCCCACCTCTGAAGTGCTGTCTGCAATGAAGGTGGAGGTGGAGGAGGAGGAGGAGGGAGTATGATTCTTCAGGTCAGTGGGTTTCTTTCTGAAGAGGCCCTATGGATGTTGTTGACTAGCCCCTTTTCCACATTTGATGGTGTACGTGGACTCTTCTAACTTTAGGCATCTAAGGGACATGATTTGTTATTGCAGTTGCCCATAGCCGTCCCCTATGCCTTTTACCTCACTGCAACAGAAAACAGCGTACCCTTGAATAACCACCTGCCTAACAATATTGTCACACTGCCCAAAGCACCACACTGTTTGGAGAACTTACATCTGCTGGCAATGGAGAAGTCAATTCTGACAAGCTACAGCATCACAAATTTCCACAGGAGAGAAAGAAGAGTGTTGGAAACACTGAAGTTGCTGTGAACTTCATGGCTTATTCCACTGTTAGGGTTGGAGAACGATAAGAAAAGCAGCAAACACAGAAACACAGGCATTGATCCAGCCTTTCCCAAAGCGGTCACAACACAGGGTGCAGAGAAGCGATTTGCTGTGCTGCCTCTCCTTGCCCTTCACCAGGATGAATGCAACACCTCAAGCACTGAAAGCCAAAAACACATGCATGCATGCAATCAAACACGGTGCTCGCTCACGTGATCCTTCCTCTGCCGCCTTGACCAAGCTGGATTTTTTCTTCTCCTTCAGGTTTTCATTGCTATCCTGACTTGACAGGCTGAGAGACGAGCCATCCAGGCTGTTTCGCTCACCGTCATAGCTCTAGTTGGAAGGCATGTACGGGAGGGTAATGAGGTTGAGAGCTCAAGTGTTGTCAGCTGTTCCCTTGTGCCTCCAAGAACAACATGAGAAGAAATCCCTGTAGTTCCCCAGGTAGCTTTTTGCTCAGTGTAGCTCAAATAAATGTGACTTGTAATTTACTGCAGGTCATTCATTTACTTCATTGGTAACCTTGACAGGCCATTTTGGATGTGTGTTATAATAAAAGAAAATATAATGGACCTAACAGACTTTAATGGTGTGGTGCGACTTTTCTCTGCTACCTGTGGGAGCAATAGCCACAGAAAATTCAGATGGATGGAATGGTATCAGATTTGCTTATCAGGGCACACACTGTGGTGTCAGACTAATTTACCTGGTACAGGTCAAAGAGCACAAGAGGGAGAGTACTGCAAAGCTGAATGATACGAAACATCTATTGTATTTGAAGAGTTCAGTGTCATTGTCCAATAAATGTGATGGTCTTACCATGCAGTCACATAATTAAAAAAAAACCAAGTAATTAGCTTTTCCTCATTATGAATTAATATGAGCAACAGGGTAAGCGTGACCACAACAATTCATAGTATTGTCTGCTGCAATTTTGTGAGGGAGCATAGGGCAATACTCATCCATGGTGTAACTCTTCTTACATCCATTCTGCTGTATTCAGGATGAGTCTGGCCCAATTTCATTGATGATAATTTTGGTGGTAACTGTCAATTAAAATGTCACTGTATTTTGCAAAGCGGACTCCTTAAATACAATGGACTTATAATCAGCTGCTTTATTATGCCTCACTGTATAGAAGCAAGAGAGGTCTATTAATCTTGTTTGCTAATTTTAATTAGTGTATGTACCTCGAATTCCAATTAGCTGTATTAGCCTGATAAAGCAACAGAAAATGTGCAAGTAGAAAGGGCATTTCACTAAAAACTGTTTGGTGCCTTGAGCGGTAGCAAAGAAACTAGATTTTTTATGTTTGGCGTTGGTGGAAGAAGTTGCTGAAAAGATAAACCCATCCAATCCAGTGAGGATGAAGTCAAAGGACCCAATATTTTGGCTTGAGGACTTTGAATAGTGGGACCCATAACTAAGCTACTTTGTGAGCACGGCAAGGAGAGCAGCAGGCAAATATACTCTACTGTGCATCGGTAAGGTACTTTGACTCTCAGCCAAAGAGTTTCACTTGGCCTCCTTGATTTTTCTGTTGAAATTGCAAATTACAGAGCTACTGATACTGGGCTGAGAGTGGCCATACTTTCAGCACTTGTCCAAAAATCACGAATTCATTTTGGACAAGCCAAAAAAGGTAAGTCCCTAATGATCTGTCTTGGACTTCAACCACATATTCAATCATTTTACTTTTATTAGTAGCTGGGTTTGGATCAGAGCTTTGAGCCGTAACCATACCTGTTCATAAAGTGTACGCTCTATCTTTTTGTCCTCTTTCTTTTTAGAGAGCCAGCGCTCGCACAGGAAAACGAACGACTCCTCTGTGGTCTCATCCAGGATCTCTACTTTTTCCAGGAACCAGTCAGGACTGAACATGCTATTGTCATGACGAATCTTGATCTTGTACAAAATGCCAAGGTCCACAGCCTGTATAGTAAACGTATCCTCCTGCAGAGTGTTCAATAGCAGTTGCTTCTGTTAACGAGCTCTCAACAGATCATCTACCGGACAAAAGCAAACGGAGACTACAGAGCACAATATGTGTTTAAATTCCATCTCACATGACTGTGCTTGGTGAAAAGCTTTGCAGCAGTCTAGAGAGGCATTTCTGTATGCTAAAACTGTTCTGCAGGGAAGTGTTTTGAAGCCTGCTTCTGCTATGAGGGGAGCTGCACAAAAATGTCATTTTTACAACCAATTACAATATTGAATTCCTGGAATTTTACATCCTGGTTTTTAAGTCTAAATAAGACTTCCCTTTCTAATCCAGTTAGATTGGTATGGACAATCCAGATGAGACAATCTTTGCCGTCATTATATCTGAGTATCTCCATATGAGGCTGTGCATATGACTCATGGACTGACCACAGAGTACCACTTTTGGAGTTATTTTGTCAAACAGAGCTGCAGTTTAGGTCCCATCAGTTTATCATGCTCTGCAGTGAATTACAGTATATACTATGTACGTGCAAACCAGTTGCACAGAGGCTATGGGAATGAGAGACCTCAGGTTTTGTGTGCTCTCAAATCTGCAGCTAACATTTCAAGCCAGTTTGTATGGACCAAGCTCATAATTTGTCAATCAGTGACTTCACGGAAACATCTACTGCAGTGCCTGTCAGTCATAATACCCAGCTGACAATCCATACAAAGCCTTCTAAGAGGTAATGAACATGGTAAATGGAATCAATCAATTCATCCCTCATAGGAAAACTCGTCCTATAAAGACAGTCATGGACTTGTTAGGTTAAAGACTGTGAAATGGAAAGTGTTATTAACCCGCTGCATTTGTACCTGTCCTCTTTCAAACTTGTTGAAGTTTGTTTCAGAATTGCTGAGTTTTCTCTCTCCTGTGTCCCCCAGATCTCCGTAGATATTTAGGAAAACATTAGCATCTGTCCCAGCACCATAGATATCTCCGGTGAACACGCTAATCTTGTATATGTGAACTGCAGAAAGAAACAGAGACGTGATTTCTGGCCAGGTGAATTATCAAGGTCTACCTTAGATACTGAATTTACCTAAGAAAATGGTCCCAAAACTCATCACTCAGTCCTTGGAAGTTTAAAATCCCACATGTTTTACTTCCAGGCTTCTGATAATGATCCAAAGGTTGGGGAATCACTGGGTTGAAATGTGCTGACTTTCCTTTTCCTCATCTAATCAATGCCTATGTATTGCTTTGATCACATAAAAACGCAAAGAATCGTTATGGTTATTACTGGATGCGAAGTTGATAGAGGTGAGGGAACTCAGCACCTTTTCATACCGAGCCTCAAGGGACCTACATCTGAGAACAAGCGATTCAGTGTTGTGAATTCTTAATACTCCATCTTCCATAAACAAACTCCAGGGATTCAGATGTGCAATTGCTGCCAGAGTTAATGGCATGTATCTCTATAAATTCCCCAAACAGAAAGAGAACAGGTTTCTGGGTCCTTTTGCTGAGACAGTATTTAATTAAGGAAATGTTGGAGCTGTACTGCTTAAGCACCCTTTCTCTTTAGCTTGCTCAGTGATGATCCAATAAAACCTCATCAAATCTTTAGTAATGTGCTTTACTAAACCTGTTAAATACTCCTATTTTTATTTTGCTACTCTTTTCCCAATTACACAGGGAAAACAAACAGTTACCGAAAGCATTCTTGCCCGGAAAACAATTAGGGACTGTACAAGGCTCTGATTACCCTGGTGGCATACGAGCCTTGGAGAATGCCTCCTTGCAAATCCCAGGGCAATACAAATAAGGAAGAGGTTACAAAGTCTTAGTTAGGATTCTTTTTTGTACATTAACAGCGTCAAAGAAAATATCTATATAGTCTTTTTCTTCTGTACCTAGCTGTCATGGTTTAACATCAGCCGGCAACTGAGCACCACCCAGCCGCTTGCTCACTCTCCCCCTCCCCCGGTGGGATGGGGGAGAGAATCGGAAGAGTAAAAGTAAGAAAACTCATGGGTTGAGATAAGAACAGTTTAATAATTGAAATAAAATAAAATAGTAGTAATTAATAATAATAATAATAGAAGAATATACAAAGCAAGTGATGCACAATGCAATTGCTCACCACCTGCTGACCGATGCCCAGCCAGTCCCCGAGCAGCGATAGCTTCCCCCCGGCCAACTCCCCCCTAGTTTCTGTACTGAGCATGACGTCCCATGGTATGGAATGTCCCTTTGGCCAGTTTGGGTCAGCTGTCCCGGCTGTGCCCCCTCCCAGCTTCTTGTGCACCTCCTCGCTGGCAGAGCATGGGAAGCTGAAAAGATCTTGACTTAGTGTAAGCACTGCTCAGCAACAACTAAAACATTGGTGTGTTATCACATTATTCTCATGCTAAATCCAAAACACAGCACTATGCCAGCTACTAGGAAGAAAATTAACTCTACCCCAGCCAAAACCAGGACAGTAGCTTTCCCAGTAAAACAGGGCCTATTCTGCTTCATAGTCCATGAAAGATTTCCGTCGATTTCTCTAAGAAATGGATCATGACCATTCATCAGGCTAGGTGCAATGCCAGGTTTTCTGGTTTGCCTCTTCACATTATGTCCTACA
Source organism: Aptenodytes patagonicus (assembly GCF_965638725.1). NCBI lineage: Eukaryota > Metazoa > Chordata > Aves > Sphenisciformes > Spheniscidae > Aptenodytes > Aptenodytes patagonicus. The sequence continues at coordinate 4,703,342 of NC_134982.1, read as the reverse complement.
GAATTACAGCTCCATATTTGCGAGACAACTGCTACATTAGTAATGAAGGAAGCAATGCCTATAGTCTAATTAGTCAAGTCATCCCTCTTTGGTTTTTGCTTGCCAGTTCTGGAGACCTTCAGGACTGAAGTGCAGTCTACTATACAAAAGGTGATCCTCAGAGTACCACAGGCTGATTTTCCATTGCTGTCATTTACACTGCGTCAGTGCCCAAGATGTATGAGGACTCGTGGAGATGCAGAAGATATAATTCCTGTCCCAGATATTTTGTATCTAAAGCAGAAGGTTCCCAAACTTAGCCCTAACTCCCAGCCAAAAGAAATCTTCAGCCATCCAAAAATCCTATTCCCTAGATTGTAAAACTTGTTTTAAGGCTTTGCCTTTAGAAGGAAAAAATGAGTCACCTAGGTTAATTAAGACATGGTAACTAATGCAAGGTAAAGCAACAGAAGTTAGTAAGTTAAAGAAAATGCCATGCAGGCATCTAGCAGTCATGCCACTTACTAATTGATAATAAAACTGTCTTTGCCTCCGCAGGAAAATATCTCCCATGAGCTATCACGTAGTTCTTAACAGGGGAAAAAAGTACATCTGTCTCTTCTAAAGGCACAGTGCAAAGGCTCCAGCCTTCCTTACAGCAAGACACCTCTTCCCTTGGCAATGGAAAACACTTACAATCCATATAAATTCCACCCTGACAATGGTGTAATGTAAATGCAAATCACTCTGAGAGAAAAGAAACAGGGAGAGGAATGATTTTCTCTCTTGAATCATCTTGTTGCCAGATGCAAGAACCAGGAATGAAGATGGCAGCTGAATTCAGTTTGCTCTGCTCAGAGTGTAGGAAGGTTCACAACTTCTCTGAAGGGCAGAAGGAGCTCGGGGTGGGAAAAGGAAATCCTAGAGGAAAAAGAGTTAGGAACAGCTGAGCATACAGAGAAGCAACGAGTTCAGGATGAAACTTCAGTACTCGTTCAGTTGCTTCAGCTACCAGGAGGACCAAACGCTGAATGTGATCACTTTATTCTCCTCCCCAGAGGCACTTTAATGAAGTGAGGGTGGCTGCCTAGAGCCAAATTTTTAGAGGGTGTCCATAAGTACCTGAAGAGCAGCAGGAAAAACAACTTTGGGAGGAAAGAGGAGCATAAATCAGACTGGTAGGGTAGGAAAGGAAGGGGCAAAGTGCACAGGACAGGTGAAGTTGGGCAAACAAGTAAAGATGTTTGCAAAGCCTGGAAGACAAGGACAAGATGGAGGAAATTTGTTAGGCATCAGAGGAGACGTGCAAACTATGTCTGTGTGAAAGGGTGTCTGTGACAGGTTTATAAATGCCCTACAAGAAAATAATGGTATTATTGCACAGAAGTACTTCACATGTAAGAGAGGCCAGAGAACAGGAAGGGAAAGAAACGTGAACAGTTGTACCAGCGTTGCATTTGCTTGAACCACACATCCAAATGTTTTGTTCCAAAAAATCAGATTAACAGGTCCCTACCTAGTCCTAGGGTTATATTACCTTCTAATGGGTCTTCAACTTCTTCCTCTATCTGCTTGAGTGTCCCGTCCTTCATGAGTTTTTCAGTAAAAATACCAGATGGTACCAGTTCTCTGACGATCTCACCATCGTCTTCAGATTTTGCAAGCCATCTTTCACAAGGAAATGTGACAGTTTCCGAGCCCTGAAGTAAACATGACAGAGATAATCTCTTCAAAACAAAGTGAACACGTTAACATTTCCCCTTTGAAAATACTCTGACGTGCAAGCGAGGATTTTCAACTCATGTATGTATGCAAGTGTACGTAGATGCAGACCTGAAATAGTATATAGAAATACATTTCCTCCAGAAAGAGGACGTCTGAGGGCTCTGAGAAGAAGCACTGAACGTGTAGCAGAGAACAGTATTCCCAATGGCTGTGTGAGACTGGCTGTATGATCCAGTAGATCTCTGCCCTTGCCAGTTTTTGATCTTGCAAATTCCTAATCAGGACTGCACCATTCCTGCTGAAGCCATGTTTTACTGAGACTCTGCAATCCCTCTTCGATCCTTATTCAAGCAGCATTCTCTTTGAAGTCAGTAGGGGTTTTTTTCTGAGTCAATACTTCAAGATTTTGCCCTATAATTCTGTGACTCAAGCTGGTTTCCAGGCAATTCCCATACGTGCATTAAGAGGAGAAAAATAGTGATTTAATTTTTGATCTTTTGTTTTGACTTCATTTTGGTGGAAACAAATATGATTTCTATCAGCAAACAAACAAAAACAATAGAACATGTGTTTTCCACTCGGTAAACAAAATCAATCCCAGACCACTCATTAAGAACAGACTCCTGTAAGGCCTCCAAGATGGTTAGAGGCAGGCAGCTTTCTGTGTGCTGGGCACCCCAGGCTACATCTCCATAAAGAAAGGGGCATGAACCATCATGCAACTTGCAGAGCCCACAAGTCTGAACAGAAGAAAAAAAAAAGTTAGTTTTAATTTCACAGTAACTAAATAAAGGAAGAAAAAATGGCCCTTTCCTTACTGACAAGTTCAGCATTTCTCTCCTAAGTGGCTGTGCTGGTTTTGGCTGGGGTAGAGTTAATTTTCTTCCCAGTAGCTAGGATGGGGCTGTGTTTTGGATTTGTGCTGGAAACAGTGTTGATAACACAGGGATGTTTTCGTTCCTGCCGAGCAGTGCTGACACAGAGTCAAGGCCTTTTCTGCTCCTCACCCCACCCCACCAGCGAGCAGGCTGGGGGGGCACGAGAAGCTGGGAGGGGACACAGCCGGGACAGCTGACCCCAGCTGACCAAAGGGATATTCCACACCGTATGGCATCTTGCTCAGCATGTAATGCTGGGGGAAGAAGAAGGAAGGGGGGGACATTCAGAGTGATGGCGTTTGTCTTCCCAAGTCACCGTTAGGCGTGATGGAGCCCTGCTTTCCTGGGGATGGCTGAACACCTGCCTGCCCATGGGAAGGAGTGAATGGATCCCTTGTTTTGCTTTGCTTGCGTGCGCGGCTTTTGCTTTACCGGTTAAACTGTCTTTATCTCAACCCACAAGTTTTCTCACTTTTACTCTTCCAATTCTCTCCCCCATCACACCGGGGCAGGGAGGGTGAGCGAGCGGCTACGTGGTGCTTAGTTGCCGGCTGGGGTTAAACCACGACAGTAGCCCAAGGGCTTTCTGCTGTTTGCAGTACTCTGTGTGCCACCACTTTCATGTATAACATACGTATGAATACTGTCCACCATAATTACTTTCATGTAATTATTTATCAAACAACCATTATTTATCACTCTTTCTACTATTTAAACACTAAAAAATTAATCTATAGTAAAAGAAGGGAATAGCTCTCACTGTAGCAATATTTAATATTGTTAACACTGTGTATTACTGCCCTGTACTGCCTTGAGGTGCCGGATCCTGCCCTCCCTGACACGGTCACTGGGGAGGAATAGGTCGTGCATCTGAGATCAGAGACCCACTCCTGTCACTGGTTAGCAGTCACCGCTAACCTGGTATGAACAGGTCATCGTACCACTGCGCACATCCCAGACAAGTTGATCTGCAGGAGCTGAACCCCTCCAAGGGGCTTGTGTGATCGAGCGTCTTGAGTCTGCAGCAGAACCATCCTTTGAACCCACACAGCCCAAACCTTCTGCTGTCAATAAAACACCATTTCTCCTCCTCTCTGCCATTCCCTGCAGTGCTGCTGTTTAACCCCCAGGCTTGCAATATTTAACTCCATAAGGCGGTTTGGAGCATGACTTGTACAAAATGGTATCAAACAAAACTGGCAGCACTTTAGATGATTTCAAATGTTTTACTTTCAAGTGTTATTTGTGCTGTATAAGCAAAATACAGCACCTAATGACTGCCCACACCACCACTTCTGCCTCCTCATTTCTGCACGGGCTGTCTGACCACATAACCTGTATTATCTCACTGTATGCTGAGCCGGTGAACAGTGTTTAACTCCCCACCTACAGTCTGGAAAGAGAGGGCTTTCTGGAATGATGCTTCAGTGCTGAAACTCTCTCCTCCCAGTAGAGATCCCACTTCAGTCATGTCTCTCGCAGAAGATTTTAACCGCTCCTGAACATTCATAACGTTGGCTGTACGTGCCATTGATATGAATACTGCTTATTTGGTAATAGGATATCTAGGGACTCGAGTGCCTGCACAGTGGGGCATAATGTGTAGTTACTGCAAAAGTTAATTGTATCATTATTGTTAATCACCATGTCATTGCCATGTTTCTTATTGGAGTTTCCTTGTTAGTGATTGCATTAATATTTAAGTGACGTAAAGCGCAGTTTTATGCTACCCACAGTAAAATACTCTTGCAGCTCCAAACAGAATTTGTTTCATTGAGTCTGAGTCTGGCCCTAAGCTAGAAGCAGGGTATGAAAGTGTGCTAAAAGTCAGCTCTTTGCCCTTCTCCAAGTTGTAACAAATGAAATATAATTATCAGATATAACTGGCATGCCAAGACGGAGCTTTATTGGCATGCCACAATCCTAGTTTCCTACCCAAGTGCTTTCAATTTAATCTGAAAAGTTACTGACCTCATTTTTCTTTTGCAGCATTACAGATACATCTAGACACATCTTAGCAGTCTGATCAGGTAGCACAGCTTTTAGAAGTGTTGGCAGCATATTGCTATCCTGTGGCAGGTCATAATATCCTGCAGCTGATCAGCGGCATCGTGCAGTGCTCTGCTTTCTTCTTTTTTCCCATGCCATAATCAAAAGATCAGCAGAATTGTAAATCTCTCCATTTTAAGTTGGTCATGGTTTTCCTTCCTTCCTCCACCTTCCCAGGTTTCTCACCGTCTGTCCTTCAAAGCTGCTGTAATGATTGCAGAGCTGCACAGCCCTGAGGCCCTTTCTGGGCTAATGGAAGAGCACCCAACATGCAGCTCTCGGGAACTTCCCAAAGTGCTCAGTTAACAGTAGGTGTAGAAAAAGGCAGCCCAGGAATCTCTCTCCCCTTGGTTTCCATACATTTGTGCATCCCCCTCTTCAACTTCCCTAGCCTATGACCAATATCTCTAAAAACAATGTCAGCTTGTTCATCGACCTAATGAATCTGTACAAGGCAAGGGTTAGTCAATACACAGATAGAGGGTCTGATAATAACAGACTGGCAAAAAGGTGATCATGAGAAACGATCGAAGGGTATTGGCTTGTGAAGAAGCTTGTACAGGAGGATGCAGGCTTGAGCATGATGAGGAAGGTTCAGGGCAGACCTTTGAGTTGATCATGAGGCAAAGAGAGTAAAACGTGCTGGAAATTTTGAAGGAGGAAGCAAGATGAGAAGTAGGTTCACCATGACCAAGCAAGCCGTGTTTACACCAACACTTGATATTACAAGTCACTTCAGGAGGAGGCAGACCTGAGCGTTGAGGTGGAGGTGAAAGCTGACATCCCTTCAGAATAGGGGGAGAAAAGACAAGACAGAGAGCCCAGGTGTTCCCAAATACAGCTACTGCTCCAGTTCTGAACTGGTCCTGAAGAGGTGATTTTCTTCTGAACTTCCCTGCAGCCAGATTCATTCCTGTCCCTACAGCCAGCATCTGAAAGAAGGGCCAAGGAACAGTTTCTTATGTGGACAAGATCAAGATGACCAGTCTGGCTGTACTGCCTTAATCCTGTTGACATGAGCAACCAAAAGCCCTAGGACCTAACTTGATGGTTTTTATATTCAGTGATTTATATGAGTGATGAGCTTCTTTTAATTGTACTGGTTCCCTGCATTTATTCTTCCAGAATTAAGGGACTGATGAAATTATTTCTTGGCTATGTTTAGCAACAATGCTTTTTATTTTGAAATGGTACACCCGCTTCCCACTTCCGTCCCTGTAATTTTTCCAAACAAAACTACACATAAAAATATGAAGCTTTGTCCTCTCATGTCACCCAAACCCACCATTATCTAAGTTAGCCTTGGGCACTCTGGGATGTCCAGCGACAGCGGTGCAGTGCAGCACAGGGACATCTGCTCAGCCCTGTAATTCTTTAGCTGTATTTGCACAGCAATGGGTACAAACTCAGGAATCTCCCCTCTCAATCCAGCAAGCAAGTCATGATAACGTTGCCTCCAAACCCAGCAGGCAGATCGCTCCTTCACACAAAAGATGGTTAGCAAAGACCTCCAAAAGGTTGAGGAGCAACGTCACCGCTTTGGTCCCATCCACTGCCAGGAGAAAATAACTCTATTCTAGTCAAAAGGTACAATGAGAACAGCATTTTTTAAAAAGCAATGATTGCAGAGTCTTATAATCAACATTTGAAGAATAAAACATGGTAATACATGTTTGTTGTCCCCAGATCCTCAAGCTCTAGCAAGTTCATTAGTGTGCATTTTTCTTTAGGGAGTCGTTTTTCACTGTTACTCACACTTTGTATACAGAAGATGCGGTTTGGGAAATGGAAGCGGCTGCTAATGGAAACATATTGCAGAGTACTGGGATTCGCAGCCTACCTTTCCATTTGGCAACAGTCTCCGAATCGCCACACGGTCCAAATGCCATCCGGAGTTCAGTCCTCCACCCTTGTGTCCTATGCGAATCTTTTCAATAATGTCACCAACATCCTCCAGCTACAGAAAAAAGAAAGGGGGGAAAAAAAAAAAAGAGAAAGATTATGGCATGAACAACAAGTAACTTTTGAGACACTACTTCTTTAGCTTATTTCCTATTTTTCCAGTCTGTATGAAGCCCCAGGGGAGCAAATATTAGCGTTGATGTCAATTATGCCCTAACTTGCATTTTAGTTAAAGGGTTTCCCCGAACTTCTGTTCCAAAAATGGGGAGAATCTTGCTCTACACAAATTACCCACAGTATGAGATTGGTTTGGTTGCACAGCAGCAATCCTGCATCTCAGGCTTCTCTCTATGAGTGGGAATGAAGGTAATTCTTCAGAAATGGCAGTGCTGCTGCATCTTAAATTGTTCTTTTTATATCCCTTTCCTTTTTAAACACTTATTTGCACTCTTATAACACTGGAACAATAGCTTTGAGGTCAAAGTACAATATTAACAGCCTAGCATTTTATATTATCTCTCTCCTGTTCTGCCACAGAATCCCAATGCCATTCTGAGCAAGTCAACAGGATCACTATCTTATGAAGTGACTACTGTTTTTTTTATGCCTCACCTTATTACTTGAGTAATTTGTTACCAGTTCATTACTTTTAAGTCACCTCCCTTCCAAAGGCCTGAACAGGAAAAATGATATTTGCTCCTAAGTAATAGCTTTTGGTTATTTCAGTGCAAACTTTGTATAGTTGGCCTTTAAAAAAACAAGGCTGGCTGCAACCCCCCCTTGCACGTAGGAGAAGCACACTGAGCTGTCTTTCTGTCCGTAGGGACTTGGAGTCTTTTTTTCTTGGAAACATGAGAAAACTGAACATCTTAATTTGCACCACTGGAGACTACTCCCTTCTTCTCTTCCCAGCTGACAGAATTGTCCCATACTGAAGAAAAGACATCGGTAATTTTAGGAGACTCCTCGACTCAATAAGACTGACTGCGCTACTCAAGGAGTTCACACTCCGAACAAACGGGATTTGACTTCGCCAGCCCTGCCCTGACTTTAGACAGCATAAGCATCAATTGCAAAATAATTAAATGACCCAAACTCATTTCTAAAACTCATGCATGCGCACAAGTATACACTAGAGGAAAATTATTTTCTTCCTCCTTTGTCCTGTCCAAATACTCAACTTTCAATGGGGCTTTTAATCAATACATAGCAATAAAGTGATGCTTGACCAGTAAAGATTCATGTTAAAGAAGAAGTGATCTTTACTCTGCTGCATGCATCTCCAACAAATCATCGCTTGGGAGCACAGCTGAGACAAGTCTCTAATCTTTTTTTCCTCTTTTGCCAAATAAAAGCTTGGCAGTTAAAATCACTAAAACAAACAGGCAATTCTCAGCTTGTGTTTCCTGAGATCCCCAAATTGTTTTTAAGGGCTGTTAAACTCCAAATTATGGCTCTACACAAGTAGGTGAAAGAAGAATATATTTTTCTTCATCCCCATCTCCTGCAGCAAGAGAAACTGGTGAAAAGAGAATGAAGTTTGGGGACAGGTTAATATGATGTTATAAATCTGGAGAACAAACTGCATTTTCACTCACTTCATCTAAGAAAAGTACAGATGTTTTCGATTCCACCAAACCTAAAATAAATCTTATGGAATAAAGAAATAACAGTAACACTCAGTTTAAGATTTATACCTATAGGTTAATGCAACCTCTGTTATGAAAAACCGTGCAGAAACTCCACCAAAATAAGTCTTATTCTTTGTTTTTAAGGAATCACACTGGGGATTTATTTTATGATTCATGCCATATAACAACAGCGTGGGCTGGAAGCATTTTAACTTGTTAAAAAGTTTGGTTTAAGATTTGCCTTCAATTATTTTACAAAAACAAACCAACCTCAAAACACAAAGAGGGTGTGCAGTTCTCTACAAAGACAGTGTTGGTGTTGCATCCAGGGAGGGAAGGTGAGGACATGAAGCAGTACCAAAAAGATAGGCCAGAGCAGGACTGCCTATATTTTTGCCTCTCACAAATTCTCAGCAATAACAATATATTATCACAGAATCACAGAATAGTTTGGGTTGGAAGGGACCCCTAAAGGTCATCTGGTCCAACCCCCCTGCCATGGGCAGGGACATCTTCAACTAGATCAGGTCGCTCAGAGCCCCGTCCAACCTGACCTGGAATGTTTCCAGGGATGGGGCATCCACCCCTTCTCTGGGCAACCTGGGCCAGTGCTTCACCACCCTCAGCGTAAAACATTTCTTCCTTCTATCTAGTCTGAATCTCCCCCCTTTAGTTTAAAGCCGTTCCCCCTTGTCCTGTCGCAACAGGTTGAATAGGAATAGGAATTATTCCTGAATAATAAGGCTGAATTATGAACAGGAATTGCTGAATACTGTGGATGTAAATGAGCTCACTCATTTACGTGCACCGGCTTAGTATTTGCATACAGTTGTGCAAACACTTCAGGAAACATTTGATAAGATCTTTCAAAAAGTTAGCCTCGGGTATTCAAAAATCACAGCGTCTGCAGCAAAGTAACAATCTCTCTGTCCGAGGATACAGAGAAACAGAGCATGATGCTTAGGTTGCCATAGAGTTAGAAAAAATGAACAGACCATCCACCCCAAATGAAGTGCTACGTAAGTAGTGAGCACCATGGACCAGATCCTTCAACATAATCTGCTGAAACAGGAACATGAAAGGATGCGTAGGGACCTTAAACACAAGGCAGCTAGTTTCAGTGATAGCGCAAGCATTTGTTTCCTGTTACCTTTCAAAGTATTGCAAACTGCAAGAGAAAGCAAAAGTGCAAGCAAGTAAGAGTGACAAGGAGAGGTACACATATTAGATCCGGCATGCCTGGAGACTGATACCCTCTCTTTACCAAGCGTGGTCTAGGAAATGGAAGATGTAAAGACCTTCCAAAGTGGCTCTCAACTTTACCTGGAAGGGCAAGCCTCCGTATCCATGTATTGGTACATCTCAGCTCCGTGATAAAATTGCACCGGCCTTTACAAGGCTTCACATGGCATTAGGCCACAGGGACACTGCATGTTGATACCTTTGGGTTGCTACTAACTGGACGTCAGTGAGGAAAGATTTGATCCGGTACACAGTAAGTCTGTTGCAGAACAGAGTTTTGAACCCACATTCTTCAAGTAAAAGAGCTGAATAGCTTTCCCTAAGAGAGGAGAAGTTCCCACTTCACTCCATTTTTTCTCTTCTTAATCCCCTTAGGTCAACCTAAGATGGGAGTGAGCATCTTTGATCTTACCTCCACAATGAACTGATTCACCGAGTTCCTTTCAAAATACATCCTTTGCTCTCTCTTGTTGAGGCACAGGGATTTCTGCTGAGTGCAGATCCCATCACTTCCATAGAGAACAATGAAGACATCTGCATCCGTGCCAGCTCCAAAGATGTCGCTGGTGTAGACCGTGATCTCGTAAGGAACAACTGATTTAGGAAATGGCAGAAAATTAAAACAGACCCACAAAAGTTAGTAAGCAGTATACCAATGCTCCTAAGAACATTTTAATGAAACAAAATCTGGATTAGAAAACTCAACGGTTGAAGAGGACAGGGCAGGAATCACACACTTGTGGTCATTCAGTTACCAAGCTGAATCCAGAGGAATTTCCTTTAACCCTATAAGGTCATTTGACCTTGATGCATGTTCATTTACTGAGATTTTGGGGTTAAACACATGATCAGAAAGCACTCAGTATATTTATACCTGCCATCTAAAGTTACTGAAACAGGATTTACTTCAACAGCTCAAGTCTTAAAGCAAAACATGAATTCACAAATTTTTGAGCAACTAGGCAGATGGATGATATTAAGCCAACTGGAGGCAGTATATAAATATTCAAGATAGCCTTATTGATAAAAAATCTCCTATTATTTTCATCACTAAACAAGTGACAAAAATCAATCATAAGGAAAAGAAATAAAACCCTCTGCTGTCCACTCGGATCTAGTTTTCTCTTAGTACCACCTTCTCCTTAACACCAAGGCAAACAGGTTAAATTACTACTAGATCAATGGTGAATGCAGAACGGTAAGGATCGTTCCTTATTCTGTTCCCTTGGTTTCTCCAGAATGCCCCATGACCCCAAAATCTGATGCCTCCTTTTGTCCTTTTCTATCTTCACAGCTTCTCAGTCCTGAGTCCTGCTGGAGCATGACTCGGACTTGCTCAGGAAGAAGACTGACCCAGGAATAAGACGGGCTCTGTTCCTGGCTCTGCTACAGATTTGCTGAATATCCTTAGTCAAGCCGCTTCCCACCTCAGTTTCCGAGTTGAGATGGTGTTTAGCTCACAGAGTAAGAGACCTATGTTCAGATGCCTGCACGTCAAATAGGTGTGTACATCTCCAGACGTAATCACTAAAGTCAGCGGAGTTTGGAGAAAGAGTCAGACAAGCAAATGCAGGCATCTTCCTCAGGGTCAGCTGAATCATTCTCCAAATCCACCATCTGTGAATGACCAAACATCCATCGATGATAATGGGAAATCAGACACTCCACTGTCACGAGGACATGTAAATTCAGGTGTGCCATCTGCAAACTGAATCCTGTCCCTACCTCTTTTAAATCCTTTCTGAAATCTATAGATGAAAAATGCCAGGTAAGATGTGGGCACCAGTGATTAGCTGCAGGGACTTCTCCTGTCGCAAGGAGCACACAATCCCTATAGTCCACGCCACTACCCATAAGCACAGCCTTTGACACCCAGCGCTATCACCAGGACCTGCTCCTGGCCATCCCTCTCCCATACACCACCCACCCAGCTTCCACCGTTTCCCATCCCTCACTACAATCTTCTCAGCTGCTTGTCATCTGCATCCTCCCACACTGCGACGACTTCAGTCATCTTTGCTATTTAAACTACAGTACTTTGTGCTATATTTCAGATTCAGCATCTCTGTTAGGGTAGAGAGAAGGTTTCTGGCACCATATCTATTACTGTTGGAGTAACTCTGATTATGCGTATCGGGAACTAATCATTCATTAAAAACCCAGGCTCTCTAAACACGGCTCTCAGGAAAACAGAGATTAAGAAATTTTACTTTACAGAAAGTCAGCCTGGAGGTACTTAGTATTCTTTCTGCCCAACTCAGTGAAATCTGCTCTGCTGTGCTGCAGGTAAACTGGAATAGTTTCTGCAGTATGTAAGAGGGGGGGGGGAAAAAAAATCCTGGAGACCAAAAATCACATGCGACGCATTATGAATTAAAAATGATCTTCTCTGCTGAAGTCCGTGGTGCTTGCTCTTGTTGCTTGAATATTAACGTCAGCTTAGAACTGAACCAGCAAAGCGGCACTGTAACAAGGTCACTAGCAGCACAACTTTCAGCTGTCAGACTCCGATTTCATTTACATGGCACTTTTAAAGTTGCATCCCCACAGGCATGATTTTAATTGGACTGCTGATGACATGTTTTCATCGTTTGTTGGGCGTGAAACAATTCTGGCACGTGTCATCATAAAACAAATCAAACCGTTTTAGTTACCTCTGGCAAACTGAAACCCCCAGGTTAATAGTTCAGAAACCAGAATGCGGTAAATAGCACAGCGGGAACGGTTTAAATGGTGAAACAGCCTAAGCTGACACTGAGTCTGGTGCAACCTTTTTGCCAGAGAGGTCTGACTATTTTCAAAGGCTGAATGTGGATGGCTGACAAAAATCAGGTTTACACGACCTATGTATTCAAAGGCATGGTATGCCAGAAACTCTTACATCATTTAATATACAGGGACATTAATAAATTATATAGTCAACATCTGCATCAAAATATATATCGACTGGGATAAAATGGAAAAACCTGATGAGAAGCACATACAAGGTCTCTGGGTTATATTCACTCCTATGAACATATTCACTATACCTACCTACAAATTTATTTTTTCAAACAGAAAGACTGTTATGTCTTCCAGTTGACTGACAAAAGTGGGGAAGGGAGCAAAGAGCATCCATTCCTCTGCTCCAGACAGTTTAGGTAAAGCAAGCAAGACATGAGAAATAAAAAATAGCTTGGCCAAAGCATGGGGGAGGCACAAAGAGATGACGTTGGCAGATCCTCAGAGAAGAAAGATGATTTTAGCTTACAGACTGCAGGATGTGAGGATCTGGACATTGGAGGGTAGGCCAGCCAGTGTGAAAGAGACCTTTAACAGGAACCACAGTGTTGACAGTAAAAAAGAAGGAGCCAAAGCAGCTGATAGTCTTCTGCGTCATTATTCTCACAACTACTTATGCAGAAGGAAACTAAGGAAGAAAGAGAGAGATTGGGCAGCTCTAACTTCTGATGTCTAAATAAGGAACTGCAGGAGGTAAGGCTTTTGATACCATCAATGCATACAATGAGGGATGCAATGAGATAAGAGACAGCTTTGGTGTGAACAACTTATCACTTGTCCAGAGTGACCTAGGAAGCACCTGGCAGGGCATGGGGTGGAAATCAACTCTCAAGTTCCAGAGCTCATCCCTCACCATTGTGGCATCCAACCTAATGAAGGGAAGAGGCAATTTTGATAGTCCCCCGAAGGTGGGCCAGGAAATATTTGTCAACAACTTGAAATGAGGCAGATCAGGGAGGAACAAATCAAATACAGTCCCAGGGCTGCGAGTTCCCTGCACACAGTCAAGGATGCACATGTGAAAAGGGAAAGAGAGGGCTACAAAATAAGCAAAATAATGTTTCCAGTCATTTATTTCACGAAAGCCATGTTATCTGATTTTCAATGTTCTGCAGACAGGAAGAGAAGTTGCCTGAATAGAAGAGTTCGAGGTACCATAGCAGACTTGAAAATTATAAGCTTAGTACTCAGAAGGAGCTCCCAAAGGACACTGGGTTTACCCCAAACATTAATTTGGAGGGGAGTAAAGTGAAGAGTAAGGAAAAATTGGAGAATGCTAAAAGAGGCAGACCGCTGCAACACTATCAGAAAAGCACTACACTGAAGAAACTCTGGAAGAGGGTCTTTCAGCAAGAGAGGGGTGTGCAGTGTCAAAGGTACTGGGGGAACCAAGGCTTGGAAGCAGGACCAAAGTGTCTGCTTTGACAACAGAAACAGCAATATTAGACTGGAACAAGATCAAAGGGAAACTGGAGACGAGGAAGACGGCTTGGAACGGGCTGAGGACTTGGAGATGAAAGGGCAAGAGGGAGCAAAAAGACAATCATACACAGCCACATAGTTTCTAATGACTCTCTGATTTGGGAAACTCAGGAAATGTTAGTCTAGAGCACTCAGAGGAACCCTCTTGTAGTGGTTGGAATAGTTGGCACGTGATATATTTATAAGTTTTTCAAAGCCAATTCAAGGGAGAGGCCAAGCCTATAAAACTGCATAAGCTAGTGAGATTTTATCTTCTGTAATGATGGGTGTATCCCGGGGAAATGGCATTCTGCTCACATGGGATATATTCCGTTGTCTGCAGTTCTGCAGGGAAGATAATTCTCTCAATGGCTCCATCATCCTCTGATTTATCCAGCCAACGGCCACAAGGGAACTTGAGGCACTGTCCCAGTGATGGGGCATCAATCTCCACCCATTCCAGAAACCAGCCAGTTGAATTACCTGTGGTTGGACAGATAACGGTGAATAACCCGCAAAGCTTTTACAGACAACAGCAAATGAATCATTGCATTCCAGACCTCTGAGAAATACATCTTCCTCTCTTTTGCCAATGGAAAAATAGATACCATAAAGATCATTGCAAGCGATTGTCCAGGTTTGAGCTAATGTGCTTTACATTCCTATATGCGTCAGGTTAAAGATCTGCATGTGGAAGTGCTAATTACTCCATTGCTTGGATTAATTTGCCTTTGTAATAAGACAGAGGAGTTATCAACAAACATGTCCCTTGGTGCCCCACAGGGAAGGAATCCATGTGTCTTTCCACTGCTTCCCTAGTTTTAAGTAGAGATACATCTATGTCTAAGAAGCAGCTAGGACTTGATGATGAAAACAAGAAAAATATTGATAAAAGAAATGAGACAAATCAATAGGTCCCATGTGGAACAAGAAAAACTACCAGGTTTTGTGATATATGAGAAATCTCTCTAAAGACTTGGCTGCAAAACTAAAGAGCCTCTTACAGAGAGAGAGGTTGCAAAGGTACCTGCAAGTTGCCACCGCTGTGCTCTTACTGCCACAGCCATGGGAAATGGTATTAGCAGCAAAGATAGTAGCAGCAACAGCCAAAGTGACAGCAAGGATCTGTCACTATAAAAGCTAAATTACGTTTGGGGTCTTGGAGGCAGGTTATTTCATACAGCAACGTGCCTAATGCACTAGAAATACTACATTAAAAAGCAGATTATCTTACCTTTATTGTCATGGCCTATCTTGATTTTTTTCAGGTCTCCAATGTCCACAGACTCCACTGTAAACTCATCTACCTTCCCACGCTCAAATTTGTTCTTGTTAATCTTTGAGGCCTTTAGGCTGACTATCCCTGTTGTGGCGATGCAAAAGGACATTGTTCAGCATGTGAAACAAATCCTCTGGGAATGTCAACAGTGGAACAGGGGAAGTGGCTAAAATGTAAAAAATGGCTTTTCATCTCAAGATCCAAGCTTTCTCCCTCCCCCCCTCTGAACCCAAATCCGTATCAACACCCAAAATATATATAATTCCTTTCTTGAGTGATCCTCTGGCAGTGCCACAGGGACAATGCTGTTGTGCTGTGTTCACAGCTAAAGAAATTGGTCCTACCCAGCAGTTCCCTGTCACTGTCACAGGCATCCGAGTCACTGCACACACAGCTCAGCTCCTTCCAAGAGGATTTGCTCATCAGCTGATTAAATACTTCTGGGCCACTCAGAGAGGCAGAGGAGAGCTGGATTTCAGGAGCATGCTGATTCATTGCTGAGGAAAGCAAATCATTCACCGCATTCACTACTCAGTAATGTAGTCCCAGTCAACTGCGCTGTTTCTATAATTGAAATTAAAGCCTTTAGATCAGCAGCTGGTGCAAATCAGCATCGCAAAGTTCAGCAGTGATTTACAGCAGCTGGTGGTATGCTCCCAGCTATCATGATGTATGCGGAGACAGCGAGAACATGAAGTTGTGCTAAAAAGGAGTGAGGAATGGGTATTGAGGAAACAAAAGGAAACCACGACCTGTCTTTTCAGGTATCCAGCAGCGAGGTGCTATCCTGTTCCATCACGTGAAGCCGTACCTGTGTCGTCTTTACTTCCATAGAGAGTGATGAAGACGTTGGCATCTGTCCCACCATTCTTCTTGTCCCCGGTTTTCACTTTCACAGTGTATGTTGTTGATTTAGCTGTCAGATAAAATATCTTAATTTAAGAGTGTGAAGTCTGAGCAGGAATTAACTCTACTTTTCATTGCACATGTGTGTTTGGTTTGGGTTTTATTTTGACCGATTACAGCCATGTTGTAATCTCTAATTCCTGTTGTACGCTGTGGTAGCTCCTGGGGTGAGCTGGGCTATCTGGTTGCAGAGTCTTCTACTGCTCCAGTCATTCAGTACATTGTCTGCATATCTACCGATAAGAAATGTGCTCAAGCCTTCCCATTTGCTTCCTGGGAATCCATGAGGCTCTTCAAATCTGCCTCTGCCTACAATGCTATTTCATTAAAAAAAACCCCACAACACTCCCTGCCCCCTTTATTGTAATAGCACTATATAACATATGTGCATATAACACATACCAGAAAGTATGTGCATGTTGATATATACAGTTCATATTCATGAACACACCCTTCACAATAGCATCATTAGGGATGTTTCTATCGCACCATCATCTAGCAAGCGCAGTAAACTCATAAAAATTGTGGAAAAGTCCAATATAGTCTTCACTGCGCTGCAAAAACCTACTCAAGATTTCCAAACTGGCACCTTTCTTCCATAGTTAGACTCATGTTTCCAAGATGCTGCTCAGCCAGAAGGTCCTTCTGAACGAAAGGGCTATCCAATTTGTGGAAATTTGTTGGCTATACAATTTGTGGAAATCATTCATGTATTTGAAAGCATCTGAGGGGGAACTTTAAGACCTTTCACTGGCAGTGAAGCCAATGGAAATTCTGGGCACTCAGCACCTTTCAGCATCAGACCCAGGAGTGTGTCATTGCTCTGTGGTTACCATGCAAAATTATGTACAAGAGAGTCAAAGTTATTTCGGAGGACAACGGACACAAGCAGCAAGATGGAAAGTGAGACAAATTTAGGTCCCTTCCCTTTCTCTGGTCATGTTTGCTCTCTGCTCGGTTTCATGTTGAAATGTTTAGCCATTCCAGTCCATGATGTGAAATGGCTGGGATTTATGCCTTAGATATTAGCAACGAATGTGCATTTCAGTTGAGAGATGATGACTGAACATCTTATCCATCTTCCTAGCTTTCTCACTTTGGGTCCAATCTTGCAAGATGATTAAATCACCTAAAAATGAGGAGTGTCCACTCCTCGCTGGCTGACACGCACTTCACACTTCATTCACACCTGAAAACTTCATGGTCGGGGCAGAATTACTCACAGCCCAGTGAACGCTAACCACTAATGCCCTCAGCAGCGCTAATAACTTGGTTCCTTTTCAACCCCACACTGGAAGAAATACAAGGCTAACATAAACCTTTCTGTTCCAGGCCCAGCGTTGCAAGAGACTGGCCATCATTTTCCGAATCTTTCTTTACAAATGCTTCATCCACTGGGACCAGCTCCCTGACAATCTGACCGTCATCTTCCTCAACTGCTAACCACCGCTGGCATGGAAAATAATACCTACAAGAATGACAGCAGCACCCAGCACTTACACAGGACTTCACAGGCTTTAATAACATAAACAAACACAGATCAGAGGCTACTTAAAAAAAAACAAGATTACTCAAAGCTGAACAATACATCTGTTTTCATCCTTGAGCTCTGGTGTTGTTTGTGGGAACTAAATCCATAAATAGGTCAGCGAGCACTTACTGAAAAGTGCTGTTTCTGAGCTGTCAGCCCCATATGATTGATTCCTTTTAGGTTTCACTCCCAGAAAAAATTAAATAACTCAAGGGAACCTCCAGTCTCCCAGGCATTTTATGTTTATGAAGAGTGGACCCGCCTTGAGGTCCTTATGAGCAGTCCCACTCACCAGAGCGTTGTGCAACTCTTAAGCACGTGACTTCAAGCATGTTCTAGCTCAAAGGCAAACCTGCATTTCAGGTTTCTAACAGCCTAGGCTTTGCTCATCCAGCTGTCTGTGAAAATCATGGGAGTTTGCTTATATCAGGACTTGCTTTTGGCCCAGATCTTTGCATTAGGTACAAAAGACAAACGAAATGTGAGGTCAGGGACTTCCAGAGTGGAGCCTTGAAAGGAAACACATGAGTGCAGGCTCTGCAAGGAGACCTCTTCAGGAGGGAGAGTCCCTCTCAGGAGAAACAGAGAAAAGCTGAGGTTTCCTTCCAAACAGTGCAGGTTCCTAAACTGCAGAGATGCTGGGACAGCAAAACCCCACACAATGGCCCCACACTCAGTATAACAGCACAATCATCACAAGGATCCCAAAGGATGCCTGCTCCCTGTGAGTTGGTGAGGAGCTATGACAATGCCCTTCTGCATCTCCTCCGCCTTCCCGTGGTTCTGCAGGCTCCTGAGAACATGTCCCCTTTTCTGACTGTATGAAAAGGGTGCAACAGGCTGCTCACGTGGTGCTTTCCTTGAGGTCAACAATCTCTACCCTCTCCAGGAACCAGCTTGGGCTAGCACCAGAGTTATCGTGGCGGATCCGCAGCTTCTTCAGCTCACCCAGGTCAATGGCTTTGATGGTGAACACATCCACCTGCACAGGAGGCAAGAGGTAAATGTCTGTGTTTCCCAGAAAGGGGGAAAGAGAGGCAGTAACTGGGCCAGAGTAATTTTTTCCCATTAAAACAAAAGATGTTTGTAAGTCTCCCTTGTATTCTTAGGGTAGCTGTACTAAAATAACTAAAGAGCTGTGAGCTCTCCCATTACACTCATGCTTGGCTCCTACAAGACAGTAACAGCCAGGGAGCTGCATAACCCTTCGCTCCTTTCTTTACCTCATCCCCATTTCAGCTTCCTCTAGGTTTAACTCATCTCTCCTAAATCTCATTCCTTTCAGACTCAGCATTTTCCCCCGGATTAAATCTGGAACTGGACAGAAACATATTGACTCCATGGAAACTCTCCTGTGCACCTCCATGTGTTTTATTTCAAACCACAAGTTTTTTTTTCCTTTTGTCATTTACTACAACCACGATGTTCATTTATTAGCTCTATTAGTGTGACAGCATGGACCTTGTTATCATAATACTTTAAACATCTTAATGTGATTAACTTGTTGGTAGACTTTGGGTTTCTACTCCCAAGAGCAGAACGCGTTACCTTTGCAGCTTGGAGCTCTTCCCACTGAATGAAGAACCATACGCAGGTTGCAGTTTCACCGGTGCCAAGCTCATAAATCACAGCTAACAGCTTATTTAACCACCTTAGGCTCTTTTTTCCTGTTCTCAAGTTTTCCACAGCTGCTTATTATTTCCGTAATTTTTTATTATTCAAAATTATTCCTTGAACAATTCCTGGCTATAATAGTAGCTTGTTAATTGTTCATAAACATTTTTATGGTGAATATTCAATCTACAAGAGATGTTGTTTAGTTGGATTAGATTATAATGTAACTATAGCACACCATGTGATACTGCTTTTATGCCCTGACTGGTGGAGTAGAACATTTAGAATCATATTTGCAATCTAAATACTGACATACCTGAGCTGCCTCACAAATGCTCTCCGATATTAATTTAAAGTTTGTGGTTTTCAAGTATTCCTGGCAGGAAACATTATTACCAGAATGCTTACAGGAAGCAAATGCAAAAGGTGGCTCCGATGTAGAATTGGTGTTCAGCTTATTATTCAAAAGTATTTCCCCTGGAAAATGTTTTGAGGCATTTTGCTTTAAATAATACATTTAAGAAATAAAACACATCTGAGTTTTAAGCTGAAAGAAGCAGCCAAACCTTGCAGAGAAGAGACTGTAATGAATGGCCAGCATAACTGAGAGCTCTGCCAGCCTTCTGCTCACTTCAGTGAGTTGAGTTCATGCATTACCTGGCCCTTTTCAAACTTGTTGAGGTTATTCGACCTTTTCAGCTGGCGCTCACCCGTGTCTCCTCTTCCTACGCCATAGATGCTCAAGAAGACATTAGCATCCGTCCCAGCCCCCCACACATTCCCAGTGAGAACATGGACTTCGTAAGTATTCTCTGCAAATAAAATTGCAAAGGGAGATCAGGAAGAGCCCAGAAATAGGCATATTTCATCAGATCTGTGGCTCACCATGAAAGCGGGTAGCCCAAAAATGCCAGCACAGTCAGCTTTAAGAAAGGTTTTGTCTGGAGTTTGTTAAAATGGTTGCATGTGTCTTAAAACATGAGGGGCTCCATCTTTCTCCAGCCCTCATCATTAACCAAATAAGTAGTTAAAGCTTGCTAAACTTCTAGCCACGGTGGTAACCTGTGGGACTCTCAACTCAAGTTCCCCAGACAAGCCTTTCAGAATCCTATAGCAGTCCTTTAGGATACTCCCATTTCAGGCTGTCTCCTCCATGCTCTGCCTGAGTTTAACCACTGTCCTTTTCCTCCCTACAGTTGATCAACCAGCTCACAGTGTAACCTACACTGCGGGCCTGGGGCAGTGGGATGGCTGGGGGGGGCCATAAATGGTCCTGCAAAACACCACAGTGTGGTTATCGTCCTTCATGCAACTGCTGTATCCCCACACACAAGCACATTCCTTCTGATAATTACCCTCCAGGGCAGATTCGCCGTCAGGCACCAGCTCCACCACAAGCTCCTTATCTCCTTCGTCTTTAGCCAACCAGCGGTGTGCCACAAACGTATAGACATCCATTACTTCTTCCACCTTGGTCTCCTCTTCTTCCTCCTCATCAGACTTCTTTTTCTTCTTCTTCTTTTTATCAGACTCCTTCGTCTTCGTGGCAAGCCGCTTCAGCGTGACACTTTCCAGGAACCAGCCATCCCCAATGCCTTTCCCATCATGGCCTATCCGAATCTTATAAATCTTGCCAACATCTGCAGCCTCTCTCTGCCACCAAGGGAAAGTCAGCACCCAGGAGGATATAAGACATCTTAACTTCATACAGTGCATTCATAAAAATGAGGAGCATCACCTCTATCACCCAAAACCATCTAAGCAAGGGTAAGATCAATTTTTTATGCAAGTTTACCTTTACTTTTTCCTTCCTGTTTTATTCTTTCATAATTCCCATCATCAAATCTCATCTGAACAAACTAAGCTGAAGACATTCAGAACAACCATGGCAAGGATAGGAGCTGAATTCATATTTACTGGGCTCCCTACTTCTCCATTGCTCTCCTCACTAGTATTGTCTCTATGTTGGTATTAGAGGCGCATATGCCAAAATATCATACTAGTTTGTCAGATTCTCAGCGCCTGAGTTCTTTTTTAAATGAGGAGGACTACAAGGATGTCGTGAGGTTATGCAGAGAGAAAATTAGAAGGGCCAAAGCCCAACTAGAACTTAACTGGCTACTGCTATAAAAGACAATAAAAAATGTTTCTATAAATACATTAGCAACAAAAGGAGGGCTAAGGAGAATCTCCATCCTTTATCGGATGCGGGAGCAAACAGTGGCAAAGGATGAGGAAAAGGCTGAGGTACTTAATGCCTTCTTCACCTCAGTTTTTAACAGTAAGACCGGTTGTTCTCCAGGTACCCAGCCCCCTGAGCTGGAAGGCAGGGACGGGGAGCAGAATGAAGCCCCCATAATCCAAGGGGAAACGGTTAGTGACCTGCTACACCACTTAGACACACACAGGTCTATGGGGCTGGATGGGATCCACCCAAGGGTACTGAGGGAGCTGGTGGAAGTGCTCACCAAGCCACTTTCAATCATTTATCAGCAGTCCTGGCTAACCAGGGAGGTCCCAGTTGACTGGAAGTTACCAAATGTGACGCCCATCTATAAGAAGGGCCAGAAGGAGGATCCGGGGAACTACAGGCCTGTCAGTCTGACCTCGGTGCTGGGGAAGGTTATGGAGCAGATCATCTTGAGTGCCATCACGTGGCACATACAGGACAACCAGATGATCAGGCCCAGTCAGCATGGGTTTATCAAAGGCAGGTCCTGCTTGACTAACCTGATCTCCTTCTATGACAAGGTGATCTGCTTAGTGGATGAGGGAAAGGCTGTGGATGTTGCCTACCTAGACTTTAGTTAAGCCTTTGACACTGTTTCCCACAGCATTCTCCTGGAGAAACTGGCTGCCTATGGCTTGGACGGGCGTGCTCTTCACTGGGTAAAAAACTGGCTGGACGGCCGGGCCCAAAGAGTTGTGGTGAATGGAGTTCAATCCAGTTGGCGGCCGGTCTCAAGCGGTGTTCCCCAGGGCTCAGTACTGGGGGCAGTTCTGTTTAATATCTTTATCAATGATCTGGACGAGGGGGTCGAGTGCACCCTCAGTAAGTTTGCAGACAACACCAAGTTGGGCAGGAGTGTTGATCTGCTTGAGGGTAGGAAGGCTCTGCAGAGGGACCTGGACAGGCTGGGTTGATGGGCTGAGGCCAATTGTTGGAGATTCAACAAGGCCAAGTGCCGGGTCCTGCACTTCGGCCACAACAACCCCATGCAACGCTACAGGCTTGGGGAAGAGTGGCTGGAAAGCTGCCCGGTGGAAAAGGACCTGGGGGTGCTGGTCGACAGCCGGCTGAACATGAGCCGGCAGTGTGCCCAGGCGGCCAAGAACCAGGCGGCCAAGAAGGCCAATGGCATCCTGGCTTGTATCAGAAATAGTGTGGCCAGCAGGAGTAGGGAAGTGATCGTGCCCCTGTACTCGGCACTGGTGAGGCCGCACCTCGAATACTGTGTTCAGTTTTGGGCCCCTCACTACAAGAAGGACGTTGAGGTGCTGGAGCGTGTCCAGAGAAGGGCAACGAAGCTGGTGAAGGGTCTGGAGAACAAGTCTTATGAGGAGCGGCTGAGGGAACTGGGGTTGTTTAGCCTGGAGAAAAGGAGGCTGAGGGGAGACCTCATCGCTCTCTACAACTCCCTGAAAGGAGGTTGTAGCGAGGTGGGGGTTGGTCTCTTCTCCCAAGTAACAGGCAATAGGATGAGAAGAAATGGCCTCAAGTTGCGCCAGGGGAGGTTTAGATTGGATGCTAGGAAAGATTTCTTCACTGAAGGGGTTACCAAACATTGGAAGAGGCTGCCCAGGGAAGTGGTTGAGTCCCCATCCCTGGAGGTATTTAAAAGACGTGTAGATGTGGTGCTTAGGGATATGGTTTAGTGGTGGACTTGGCAGTGCCAGGTTAACAGTTGGACTCGATGACCTTAAAGGTCTTTTCCAACCTAAACGATTCTATTATTCTATGATTCTAACTGAATAATAAGATACATTTAATACTTAGCATGAGACATGAACCAAGCAAGAAGCAATAATGGTATAGTGAAAAGGCAGTAAACTTGGACTCAGATAACTTGATCTCTAACACGGAACATGGGCTTGGACTGCCCTTCTTACTTCTCATCTGGAAAAGTAGAAGAGTATTGTCTCACTTCGCTAGTGTGCAGAGAGGATACAATCATTAGTGATTACAATGCATTAGTGGCAGAAGGCTGTATCAGTAAGAAGATTTCCATCTCTCTAGTCAATATAGCAGATACAAAACCTTGTTGGTTTAGATTATTTGTCTGGATTACTACCTAATGAAGTTGGATAGAAGGTTTTACTCCACACAATCCTTCAACAACCAATGACTTCTTTCTGATGATTGCTTATGCTGTTAGGCAGTGTTTATGTTATAAAACTTGCAAACATTTGCTTCAGGCTGAAATCTGGCAACTTGGCATATAAGGTTTCAGTCTAGAAGCATTTTTTTCTATAGTAGATTAAAACAAAATCAATTACACACAAGATGCTTATCAGAAAACTAAAATTGATCCAGCTGTCCTGGCATAAAGAATGTGTCTTTCCTTACACTGCTTTAATGTTAGATTTGCTATAATCATCCTGCATGCCCTGTCTATAACTGATGACATTTCCTATTAGCATGTGGCTCACAGAATCTTATCCTTGCCCATATCTTTCTGTAAATATTCATATAATGAAAGAGATAGAGGATCTGTCTATTAAAGCTTCAGAGCTTCTGCCTTGTGTGCTTATAAAAAAAAAATCACAGAAAATGGGCAGAACTTTAAAGTCCAGTAATAAACATCTGAGAGAGGATATAAACATGGCTATGTAAACAGAACACTGTACGTATGGCTTTATTATAAATCTGATATTGGCTAATAGCTTTTACTCATAAATTTTGGAAAGCTTATTTCCTTTAAAATCAGAGAAACCTAATCTTAAATTATAGAGTCTTAAAAAAGCAAGCAATTATAAGGTGGCTAGTCATCTTAAATCCCAAAGAACTCATTAAAAATGGATAAACATCACTAACTCCATTCTATAAAGCAAGAAACCGAGGCAGGAGGAGATGAACTGATCTCAAAAATACACATTACAAAACTGTAGTAAAGGCACCTCCATTTGGCCAGTGACAATGGGAAGGATACCCCAGTCTTGATGATTCAGGGGAGCTTCCACGACTAGCTCCAAGTAGGTGCTTAACTGGGATGAGATGGATCCCACCTCTGTGGGACTGCAAATTCATGAGGAGACCTAGGCACCGCTGTGCTGAGCCTTGTGCTGTAAACACATACGACAGATGTACCTTAAATCCTGCTTCCATCTGGAATCTGTGCTTTACCGTCCAGATATTGGTGTCTCCTGCAGTTACTTCAGTACAGAAGGATGTGGCTCTGACGTGCCCTGACAGCACATCCTGTCCTTGCTCGAACCCCACATCAGGGCAAGAACATTCCTTTCCCCCAGACCTTGGTTTTTCTGGATAGAAAACCCAAGCAAGCAAGCCAGAAAAGGATGGCACTCCAACGTAGCCAGGCCCCACTCAGGAGAGGATGCCCGACCACACTGTGGTGCACACCCGCTGCTCAGCCTTGCCAGCCCAGGACCTCTTGCTGGATTAGCCAGGTCCTGGCTTACACACCTGAGTTATATCTGAGGCTTTTCATCCCTGCAAATACTCTGCTTACTGTTGGGTTGCTCAGAAAGAGGTGTGGACTCTGCTGTATAAACCTAAACGCTGGCCAGACCGATAGCTGGAGGAGTGTGCTGTACACCTTGAGCACCGTGACTGTGCACTGCTCGCTGGACTAGTGCTGCAGGCAGTAAAATCCATGGGGCACTCACACGTTCACAGAAATTACAGCGGGAAACCTCTGCAGGGTTGGGCTGACAGCATGTACCAGTGGCGAAAGGAGTGTGTGACCACAGGCAAAGCCAGGATTCCTTATATTCTGTATGGGGTTTCTTTTTTCCCCCTTTTTATGGGGACAATAACATGTGGTCAGGCCCAAAATATAAGTAAGTTTAAGGTCTTTTGAGATCTAACATGAGTACCTCCTTTTGAAAGTAAAGGTAAACAAATGCTGCTATTAGACCATATTCTTCCATGACACCTTTGCTACCAGTCCCTCAGAAGACGAAAGTCACTCCGCGAAACACAAAACCTCCCAAAAGAAATACGAAATCTCCCAAAAATACGGATAGAGGACAGCAGATACCAACAGACCTGGCAATTTTGTTAAAAAGTCAATTGTTTTGTATGATTGGGCCAATTAGCCTGTTGATGTCTCAGTTTTGGCTGGTCATTCCTTTCCCCTCATAGAAGTGGCAACGACTGCCTTCATCATACCTTGAAGATATCTGTGGCTCCCCGTTCAAAGTTGTTTGATCTGTTTTCTAAGATGATCAATTCAGTTTTGCCAGTCTCGCCATAAATCTGCATGAAGACTTTAGCGTTGGTACCTGCGGCCCGCACGTCTCCAGTAACTACAGACACCTCGTAGTTTATCACTAGTCCAAAAATAAAGCAAATAAATCAGAAGAGAAGCTCAGATAACAACATTCCCGAGGGCTCAGGTTCAAAATTTAATTACCTTGTCTTAACAAATGACCACGTAGCCAACCATTTGCTCTTATCCAAACCAAATGTGAGATAACACAACTCTTCACTGAGGACTAACCTAATAGTTTTCCCTTTTACAAATATAAAGCCAGTGTCAGAGGGGTGTAAAATAGAGCCTTAAATGGGAATTTCATTTCAGTATTAACTATAGAGTGGTTAAATGATCTTCTTAATGTAATAATGGGAGGGAGTTACACAGAGCAGAGGAAAAACACATCTTTTCTCAGGATCCCAAGGCAAATTTTAACCATAGCCTTAAAAGAAAACAAATCTACTGATAAAAGTCAAATAGACAGTAGGGATTTGGTCGTTATTTATCAAACAGCCTATCTTTTCCAGGCAATGGGGTAATACAAGCAAGACAGGACATGTGCTTCTGCAGGACTGGGGCAGGTAAATGTGAAAAAAGCAGAACCCACTGGTATTGTAATGAAGAGGCACAGCACGTTGTGCTGTGTTACACTGCCCAGGACGTACATTTTTCATACGATCTCAGGAATTTAAGGTGGAAAACTCAGTAATGTTTTTCCAACAGTTTTAGAAACAAAAACAAACAGCAGAATAATTTACTTTCCTCACCAACATAAGTTCTTTGGGACAGGGACTTTTTGGTTTTGGTGTCCAACACAGTGGTGTCCTGGTCCTTTAAGAATGCTAGTAATACAAATTTAGTCCTAGCTATAAAAAACCCACACATTTCTCAATGTCTTTTATCTCACATTTCTCAGTAGGCACAATCTCACTTGGGTAGACCTCCACCTCCACCCTGCCATCAGCCTCATCTTTGTCGAGCCATCGGTTGCAGGGGAACATGTACTGCCTTCCCTGGACTGGAACCGTGATCTGGACGCTGGCCAGGAACCAGCCAGACCGGAGACCCACGTTATCATGTCCGATCAGTATTCGGTTGATCTTTTAAAAAGCAAACAAAAACCAAGAGGACAGAAAAAAACCCCAACACAACAGAATTTACTTAATATATAAAAACCTCCTTCCCCTGGCACCTTGTTCTTACACCATGTTCATGTAAATCATTTATATATGTATTTAACTATAAACTTAAAACACACTCTTCACATGCCAGCACGTACGCTAGACTGCCGACGTATAGTCTATACAAAATGCGTTCCTTAATCTCCAATGCAAAGGTCGGAGATTCGTACATCACATTCAATCTTTAGCTATCTATTGATTCTGAATTCAGCCGCTTGCACGAAGCACAGAACCACCTGCAATTAATTCTTACCTCCCCGATGTCCATCGTATCTAGAGTAAACTCATCCACTCGACCACGTTCAAAATAATTGCCTAGATCATTATCAGAGACTAAGAGAGCCTCTTTGCTGGAGTCTGCTTTTTCACCGTAGAGTTTGATGGAAACTTTGGAGTCTGAGCTGGCACCTGGGATATCTCCCGTCTTCACGCTGATGTGATAACTGACATCTAAAGTGGGATCAATGTACAAAATACAGACATGTGAGTGGCATTTCCAGTGCTCAGCCAGGCAGTTGGCTTCAAACAGATATAAGGAGGGGGGCTGCAGCTACAGACAGAGAA
Source organism: Aptenodytes patagonicus (assembly GCF_965638725.1). Lineage (NCBI taxonomy): Eukaryota > Metazoa > Chordata > Aves > Sphenisciformes > Spheniscidae > Aptenodytes > Aptenodytes patagonicus. The sequence continues at coordinate 4,676,182 of NC_134982.1, read as the reverse complement.
AGGACTTTGCTTCTCCATTCACGCATCCAGCATCTTAGGGCCACACTGGAAAAGCCATCACACCTTGGAGTTATTCACCGAAACATAAGAAATGCAACAGTTACACTAATAAGCAGAAAATATTCTGTACTCCTCCCTCTCACTGTTAGATGATTACCAAGCCATAAAAATGAGCTTAGGCAAGTGAGGTGATTTCACTTTTTTTATACTTACAATTTAATTCAATAGCTTTGACTTTTTTTCTAAAACAAAACAAAAAGCATCTCAGCCTGAGCTCTGTAAACGCTGTTTTCTAAAGAAAATTGTAGTATTGGAGCCCTGGTTCTCCAGAAAAGGCCAATGTAATATTTTTGGTGATTTTCTTCTGGGAACACAATGTTATTTGATGGAATTTACTCTACTAAAGCAGTGGCAATTCAAGATCCTTCAGAGAAAGCTATACAAGAAAGCAATTATTAAACAAATCCTGACATTAAAAATCAAAGTTTCTTTCTACATATATAATGTTGCAATTATTCTCTTTTATGCAAATTAATCCCATTCATAAACTAGGATTTAAAGGTCAGAGGCATTTTCCCCCGAGTGACCTACTGCAGCATCTTGCATAAGAATGGCAAAAAAAGCCCAGCAGATTTACATTGAACCGACATGAATCATTAAGTAGGATAAAGCAAGTAAATACGTGCATACACAGCTCAAACCCAGCCCTTCTTTTTTCCAAGCTAAACTCACTTTTTAACATCGGTGACTCCCCAGCGGGCACTAATTCTCGGACAATCTGACCGTCATCCTCATTTTTGTCAAGCCATCTGGTTTACAAACAGAAGTAAGTTATCTTTGAATAATCAGGACCTATTAGACCTTTCAAAATCTAGGCTGGCTCCACACATAGTAAAAATCCACACCATAGTCAAAAAGATATTTTTACAGGGCTCTGTATCTCTGTTAACTTTGCAGGAGCTTGACCAGACCCTACGGCAGTCACACTTTAAACCTCCGTTCTTCCAGGAAGAGAGATCATGAGAGCCCTGCTCGCAGTAGATAAGCATCTGCTGTGATGTCCATCTGTCTGGAAAGCACAAACTCCATAGCCACAAGTTATTCCTGTAGATGGGCAGTCTCGGTCTTCTGAAAGCATTGACCTTCATTGACCAGAAATACTTGCAGCTTTTATTACTAGCTGCCTTGATTACAACCTTTATAGCATCTAAGTTATTAAAAAAAACCCTTTTTTTTTTTTTCAGTGTTTGCTTACTCTAGTTTATCATCACTTCTCTCTTCCTTACAGATAAGTATATAACCCCTTTTTTCTCCACCAGGAAGGGGATGAACTATGTTGTTCCCATTTTCAGGGCTGACTGTGTGGAGGCAGTTGGCACCAGCAAAAGGAAGGATTTCCTCTGTTTCTCAACATTAATCTAATGATCCAACTGCACTAATTGAGAAGAAGAGCCGGGCACAAAGCAAAATGTAGCATGATCTCAAGGGAAAAAAATCTGAAAGGAAAATTGAAGGGAACCAATTGCCAACCTGGTAATCTTCACAGCTGCTCCTTCAGCCCCAGGGATGAAGGAATTACAGCCCCAACCCCATCATACACCACACAGCAACCATTGCACAACAACAGCAAGGGCCCTGGCAGAGGTTTCTCACTTTCCACTTCAAATCCAGACTGTTGCAGCACTCGGGATATTCCTGTAAGCATCTGCTTAAGGTCAGGTTTCCCACAGCGGTGCACTGGGGCCATTTCAGTCCCCGAACATTGTGTCGTGAGAGCGGGCACAGTTCCCAGAAAGTCCATTGTTCCCAGGTACGCAGCTATCTGCAGCATCATCTTTTGCAGTTAAAAATACTGCTTAAAACCAGCGGGAGTGAACGAAGGACAAGTGAGCAAGCTCTGGCAGGTCACGCAGGGTATTTAAATTGCTATAACAATTCCCAGAACTAGAAAGAGAAAAACAAATCCCCAGAAACTGTTTCTTTTTAAAGGCGGCCACACAGCTATGTGAATGACACCAGACCGTAGAAGACCTGCTTCTGCACAAACACATGCAGCGCAGATGTCCTGCAAGCTTCCTGCAATGTCGCCGTGCCATGTGTGCTCTCCTTGGCTGACCCTCACACCAAAAAGGAGGGGAGCTCACTTGCCGTTTAAGTTTCCACCTTTGATTTTGCTGATGAGCCGGCACACATGGAAACCAGCAAACGACCCTCATAACAGGGATGTGGGGACATGAACAAACGCCCACAGAGAGCTGGATCAAACCTATGGTATCTCACTGGTAATAAGCCAGCACAGCTTACTGTCATGACCAGTTGGGCTCGCCATGGTGACCAAGAAGTAACCAAATATTTTGGAAGACCAAGGGCGATAGGTCTCTGTTCCATCCATCTGAAGGAAGGTTATCTTTTTAGTCTCCTCTCCCTTCCCACGCACAAGAAAACAATAAGCACAAAGAAACCGTGCAGAAAACCAGCACTGGGAGAGAAATCCAAACATGAGCTGAAGCCGGTTGGTCCCAGAAGCATTAGCAGCAAAGCTCCCATGCAAAAGAGGCGCATACAGCCCCACCACAAAGACACACATCTCCACTCCCAGCTCCCCTCTAAGCTTTGGTGGGTTGTCGGGTATGCAGTCTACCCCGTATTCTTCCCTTTCACTCTGTAAAGCAGGTGGCCATGTGCGGGTGGCTTGAAAAGGGCTAAAAGCTAAGGGGGTCAGCATGAAGGTGATGAACACGTGAACATGTGATGATCACACAAACACCATGTGAGGGCACCAGGTGTGGTGGTGTGCCTCAGTGGAGGCTGAGAGGTGTAGTAGGGATAGAGGAGCAGAAAAATCTGTGGGGAAGAGCATGAAATTGATGTCAAGAGCTGAGCAAGGGTGGAGTGCAAGGAGGGCAGAAGAGGAGCATGCCAAGACATCACGTTGTCTTAAGAAAGGAAGCCTTTATTGATGTTTTGGGGTTGGGGGATTTTTTTTACCTGTTAGAACTGGTCCTTAATACCTTTGTATCATGTAGTTCTTGATGCTGGCTCAGGATTCACGTCCTTGGACAGGTATCCAATGGCTAGGGGATCTCATCATCCCAAAAGTCAAGATGCTTCTGCATACATGGATGTTAACTGGGAGGACCCACAAAATTCAAGCCTGAACTTCACCACCCCAGGACCACTGAATTCAGCACGGCCTTCAGGAAGGCAGAAGCTCACAAGGTAGACACACTTCTGCTTTCCTGCTGCTGGTTTTTGTGTCCTGCAAGCTGCTGTTTATGCTGCCAGTGTACATGCTGTTGTTTTCCGTCGCCTTTGCCATTGCTGATGTTTTAGGGAATTGTGGGATGAATCTGGGTGAACCGCTTCTGCGCCAAGGTGGCAGGATGAAAATACATCCCACGAGAAACAGATCTCTGTGTGAAGCATGGAAAATCCTAACTGCTTTGGCAGTGAGGGGGGACAAGAAAAATTAATCCAAAGAGGAGGACACACCCCTAGACAAAGAAATTCCCTCTACCAATGTTGGCACCTACTGATGGCAAGAGGAGTGTGTCTTGGACTGGAAGAGGAAGAGGGAGGTTTATCAGCAGAAGTGGATTAAGGCTCCTTACTTTGTTTCAGCCAAGAGAATAGCCAGAAGTGGCAGAAGCACTATTTTCTCAAGAAGATGACTTTAACTAGTGACAGAGGAAGTATTTGGATGAGCAATGTCATTGTGTTCCTTCCCTTCAGCGCATACACTGCAATATCCTAATTTTACTTCAATGTAATTCCAAGAGCGTATCACTGAGCAGCAGATTGCAACCAGGGGTTTATAGTCTTACACCGAACACAAATGGATTGGCACATCATAAACACACCAGGCTGCAGAAAATAGAATTTTTCAGTATAGTGCCATCATATTCCTAGTACAAAAGACCTGTCAAAATCTTTTGTTTTACCAGAGCTTCCATACGATTTCAGTGCATGTAATTCACATGCCACTGTGGGTTTTGCAAGGGTGTAGTCATGTCCTGTATTATATACTTAGTTCTAAAGAGATATTGTATGTCCAGTAACCCAAAGCAGACACAAATATGACATGAAAGCCACTTCAGAGAGAACTTCTAGAGGATCAGAGAGTCAGGGAAGCACTGGAAATAAATATGGTATGACATCATATATAGCATTTGAAATCCAGTAAATGGTAGCCTGTGTGCAATTAGAATGACTATTACATCCGTTAGATTCAGAGATACATATGTATTTGTGTGTGTCTTTAAATATAACCTAGATGTATAAATATGTGTAAAATAGATAGACATTTCAGTCTATTTTAAGGAAACAAAAGGAGGTTTCTCGGGATCCTTTGTATGATGAACACTTTTGGCATTTGACTGAATAAAAGCTCTTTCACAGGAGTCTCCTAGTGCATCATCCCATTCATGGTTTGTCTGTTGTTCTTCAGAGAATTAACAATGTTCCCTTATGTTTGTGCTGGAGAAAAATTAGGATGGTGCAGTCCATATGCTTAGAAAAAAAAAATGTAATGAAGTATCATTGAAGATTTCAGTGGAGCTGTAATGATTTATAGCATATAAAATTCTATCCTATCACGAACTCACGACTTTGCCTGATTGAAAATTCATTTCTGTCTGGGATATAAATATTATGAAAAATAGGCTATTTTAGAGAATGTCAGCTAGTCCATTCCTGGACTTCCACAGAGCCTTGAGGAGAAAATGAAATCTGAAGAACTCAGTTCTGAGCTTCTAAAAGGTTTGGCTCCAGTTCTGGGGCGAAAGGTGAACTCCTTCATTTTGAACTTTCTAGCGGTATTCATAATCGCAATACCTAAACCACATCAGGTATTAATAGATATAAATTGTTCAGTTGTGCCACTGAATGAGTCAGTGTTCAGTCCCTAAAAGCATGTATATTATAATGTCATGTGGTCATAAGGGAGGAATAGTACTGCAATGCATACAAGTGACGTACTAGTAATTCTGCAAATAACGCTTGGAGAAGTTACTTGCATTTACTTCTTGCAAGCACAGATCAAATGACCGCTTTAAAAATCTCTGAATCTAAGAAAAGCTACAAGCTATTCCCTTTACAGCCAACTGTTTTAAGAGTTGAAAGCACTGGCCTGGGAGTCATTATTTCTCGATGCTCTTCCTGAATCTGACACAAACTCACAATTAATCCACTTAGCTTCTCTTTATCTCTGCTGGCTCCCTTGTACAACACAGACAGTTCTTCTCATAGAGCTCTTGTGACTATTAGATAATAGATGTTCCTATAGAGTCATAAAAAAGCTTTCAAATTAAAAGACAAAACATAGCCGTGTATATGAAAATGTAAATAACAAGAACAGAGACTTCAAGGAGTTATATGCAATGAAGATCCATGAGGGTATCCTACAGACATTCGTTATAGTGGAAGCTGGTTAGCCAGCTCTTTGCTATAATATCTGCTCTCCACACGCTGGTACAGCCTAGTTTTCACAGAGGTAAGAAGCCTGTGAAGCCTTCTACACGGGTGAGATGTGTTTCTGCTGGAAGGCATTTTGTCCTCTAGCTGTCTCACAGTAGCAGCTAAGCAGCAGAAAGTCAATGGAGTAGCTTTCAATAAGGACGCAGCAGCAGAAGTTGTTTTCTCCAGACCATGCAGTTGTGCTGTGTAGAAGAGTGGAAGTTAATCAGGTCTTGGAGATGAAGGCAATGAGAACATCAGCATGTCCACTGGCTGGCCACAGGTTGGCCAAGCAGAAACAGAAGCTTCCCTGGTGTCCCCCAGATGGAGTGTCTAACTAACCTCGCTTGCATTGGCTCACTAAAAGAAGGCCACTCTTCTTGGCCGAGTCTTCTTCAACATCTTGGCTCTGAAGAAGCAGGTGAAGCAGGCCTCTCTGAGCACCTGCCCAAGCAGCGAGGACATAAGCTGTCCTTGGCCTACAGGACTGGAGGGGAACATCCAAACGCTGCAGGTCATGGAGATGTTTATCCCTCACATGGAGGATGCAGTGGGTGAGCACCTTTGCCCTCAGATATCTCCAGCCTCCATGACGACACCCGTATACTGCGATGATGCCCCGGTCTCTCAAGAGACATAAGCATCAAAGATAGTGAGAGGGAGCAGCTGTCCCTGTGTTTGGAGGTGATCAGTCATGTTACCTTCTCAATCTGAGAGGAAGAGATAATGCTGGCACAAGGACAGCAAACAAAGCTGCACGAACAACGCTGATATCACTTGGAAAAAGAGACATTAAGAAAGGCAAGAGTGGAATTCCATCACTTGTGACTTGAAGCCTGAATGCACCCTATTAATATTTTGGGGATAAGGTCTTGGGGTTTTTTCTCCCTCTTTTTTCAGTCCCTGGCCTGAGGGGAATGCCCCATGGACTCTGATGCTTCTGACCCACAGGTGTAAACCTCAGGGGAGGGGGGTCATCACTCCAAGCTGAGGGAAGACACCCAGTTATACAGTCAAGTAAGGAGACAATTCAAAAGGAAATCTTTAAAATGAGCCAGCTGCATAGTGCAGTTAGACACAGAAATATCTCTGAGGAGTCTGAGCGAAACAGCTCTTCACGTGGACACTTCATGTCCAAGTAAAAACCCGTCTCGCTTGCCTGCTTAACTCAGTAAAACATATGGTTGTTAAATATGTATCAAAAGGCAGCAATGACAACATGATGGTTTGTTCTTTGAAAAGGGAGAGACTGGCTTGCTTTTCACAACCAAGATGACATTGCATCTGCTGCTCCATGCTGTCTCCCCAGTGAGTTCGCTCTCTGATGTGACGTGGCTTTAGCAATGCAGAGAGGCTGGGGCTGGCTCTTGTTTTGTATTTGGCTGACTCCCTTCATGATCGTGGAGTTCTTCCTGATTTACAGTGACAAGAGAGAAGTAACCAGCTTAGCGGTTTTACCTTTGTTTGCAATTTAAAAATAATTGTGTGTGCGTTTTACAATTCCACTTGTCCCCCAGGAGATGACTTTTTAGAATGGGTACTTGATGTTGTTAAGTGGAGCTCAGTGGACTTCCATCTCACAGGGTGAACATCCCAAGAGGGCAAGCGGGACTTTACAGGGCACTGAACTACACTGAAGTTAGTCTCTCATGTTTTCACTCAGTTCTCTCTAGTTCGTGCTGTGATGTTGAGGCAGACCCTAGTTAGTGCCAGGACAGATGGTGCATCTCATTCCCCGTGGGCAGCCTCAGTACAGCACATTTCTTTTGGCCACTTGATTGTCTAGGAAAGAGAAGAATACACTTATAACCCACCCATAGGGGTAAGTTACATCCCTTTGCTCTACCACTATCTCTGTCTGCATGATATGCATTTCCCTTCATGCAAGGAGCTCTCAAGATGGCGGCATAACAATTTTGCATTCTCCCAACACAAAAATAGCATCCCATTGCTCCTGGAAAGATGGGATGTGCATGTGAGTGACCAGAACCTCGTCCCACACATGCGATAAAACTAGCAGATTGCAGCAGATTGCAGAGCGTGTTTCTGCAGCAGGCAATTGCAGTGACACTGGATGTGGTACTGGAAGGTTGCATTTTTACCTTTTGGAAATTCTCTGTATTACTAAGCTAATTGCTGAGAAGTTCACAATTCAGATTGCTGTTCGTTTGGCAAGGGGAGTTAACCGTATCTTAAACCTCCCAATCCACACTCTTTGCTTTCGGGCTTAGCAGAAATAAATGAATGAATAAATAAAAAGGATTAAGCTCTGCTCAGAAAATTCCAGTCTTGGAACAATAGCTAGGCTCTTCAAAGTCTGGCAAATGCATAGATGGAGGCATAATTTGCAAGCATTGTTTCCAGTACCTGTAGCAGGGGAATTCCACAGCCTCGCTTTCTGGCTGTCCTTCTTCCCTCACTATCACTTTGGCAAGGTACCAGCCACTGCTTCCTCCTTTGCCATCATGCCCTATCCTCACCCTCCTCACCTGCTTCAGCGTTACCGCTTCAACGAAGAATTCATCAGCCTTTGAGAAGGAAAAGAAAAAAGGTAAGGCAATATTTCTCCTTAAAAACAAACAAACCAACCAAATTTATTATTGCGATCAAACGAAAATCATCAGCATGCTGCAAGATAATTCTTCACAAGGTGAAGGACAAAGTACGAATTAATTTACCAAAGAATGAAAGCTTGAATATTTGTGCTAGATGTATAACATTAGATTTACAAATATATGATCTGCCAGCATTTTAAATCTCCCACATCATTGCATGTCCTCCACAACTGTAAAAAAGAAAAGTAATTTGATTTTTTAAGAAGTTCATACAGAGAGGCAGGAAATCCAAGTTCAAACCCCTGCACAGACATCCGCTTTCTGGGCAACCCGGGGCAGGTCACTTCAGACCAAATCCACAGAGGTATTTAGAGGTACAGTTCAAAGACATACATTACCCCACGTTAAATTCAGACGGGGACTACTGCGCACAATTTAACCCCAGCCATTTCCTGGCATGCAAGCACCGGGCATGGCTGCACAGGGGTATTTCCAGCTGCTCCATGAGTTGTGTTCAGAGATTGGTGCGAACCTAACCCAGCAGCTAAATACCCCTAATACGCCACAAGAGACATGAATTTTGAGTCTTTTTTTTTTTTTTTTTCCCTGGAAAAGGGCTCAAATCACCAACCTACAGATTAGCCCAAGCGATGGCCCCTCAAGACCAGAGCCCTGTTACCCAAAGGCGTACCGGCGGCAGCAGTTCCCGATGGCTGAAGGAAGAGAGATGTATTAAGAGCGAGTTACTCCTCCGGGAATCAGGCCAGACAAGTTTCCATGGTACGTGTACAGACGCACACACATGCGTGGTAAATACTGTGTGTAAACACGCAGCGTATCTGAAGCATATAGCCCAACAGACAGAGATGACTGCTGTGGTTGCCATCTCACTGAGATGCCTCACTAGGTAAGAGAAAGCTAACCAAACACTGCGATTCATCCGTTCTTCATCTCCCAAAAGCCCGTGAAGCACATATGGTGGTAGTATATATCCAGCTAGCTCCCAGAAAGCGTGGTGGCAAGGCAATATTTATTTAAATATTTAAATTTATTAAAAAAATCATAATTTTTCCATCATTCAGGACTCCAAACAGACCTTTAAAATAAAGACAACTAAACAACTAAACTGGTTTAAGTGTTAATGATGGGCTTACATACATGAACAAGTGTTACTTACATACTCAAAACTGTTGAATTGGGGATTTAAGGTATCAAAACCTCACTGAGTCAGTCTAAGTCAATAAAGTCTAATTCATTAGGCCTGATGTTCAACTTACTTATTAACGGCTGATATAAATTAATGAGTAAGTAACTAACTGGAACCACAGCAGGGTAAACACCTAATTTAGAGACATCTTTAAATTTTACCTTCTATACAAGCTGTTAGTTTGCATCTGCAGGCAAACTTTTCAAGTTAAATTGGTAATCAAGGTACTATTGGTTTAAGTGGCTGTAGATTAGAGACCGCAGTGACTTAGCTACATTTCTTTTAACAGGGTATCTGAGTTAATCAGTGTAGATATACTCATTCAGTCTCTTGAATATACGAGCTCTAAGTTTGTCAGGATCAATCCTTAAACGGCTTCCAATTCATTCACCAGCTTTCAGCTCCTCAAGCCAAGAGAGCAGTTTTCCATTAACAGATTCCAGTTCGGTTTATATCATCTGGATACTATTAATCACATGAATTGATTTCCAAAATTATTTTTCCTTTTCCCCCGCCCCCCCCTTTCATGCAAGTTACCCTATAACTCATTCTTGGGAATAAAAATAAAATAGTCATCATCTGTGTTGAAAATATTTGTATCTTCTGTGAATCAAGCATCTTTCTTTGGAACTCCATTGAAACAAGTCTTCAAACCACCACCAAACCATGAGTCATTTTGCTACCATTTTGACAAAACTAGACTTCACCAAATGACAAAATGCTGCCCTTTACAGCTTGGGCCTACCTTTTAAAAATAAAAAAATCTATAATGTAAGTGCATAGGCAAAAATAAGATGTTTGCAATGTCCATGTCTGCAAACCTTTATATCATTTAGAAGCAGAACGAACTTTCACACTATGTAAATGCCACGTGTTTCCATGGACAGGTCTTACAGGCACAAGAAAACCTTGATGAAAGTTCTTTTAAAGTCTAAAAAACTCAGTGATTTCAGTGAAGAATTGGAAATTCTGGATGCTCAAAGGCAAATCCAATGTGCTAATGCTATTTCAGAAACCTAAATTCAACGGTCAGTTTTGAAAACATTACCTTCTTTTATCCTCATTTTGCTTTCCATTCCGAATCTTCAATCAAATAATGACACAAAAGATGGGAAATCTGCAGAGTTCTGTGATCAGATTCTCAAAATCTCCTCCAGGAGATACTGATTACATTTTACCAGTCTAAGTTGGACCCCAGAGATCCAAAATGTGCCTTATAATTGAATATATATTAAGTAGGTTGACCCCATAGATCAGATCAGCACACTATTTGCTTGTTAATCCTACAAGGGCTTTAACTACAGTTTGACCTTTTCATTATCTCCAGCTTCCCAGGGAACAAGCTCTGTCTTCAGTTCAGGCCATTTCCACCCCCCTCCATTCCAGACACAGGCACACAAAAACATGATGAAAACCAGATTGAAAATAAGACACAAAAATTGAGTGCATCGTGGTGGAGGGGAGACTGGAGGAAATATAAAGGAAACACGCTAGGCTTTCGGTTCTGATTTTCACATTAAATAAGTTGCTTTTTCTTCCTTTGCCCCGGGAGCCAAATTTTTGCCATGTTAGATGGAGGGTCTTGGAACATGAACAGGTTTCCTGGAAGCCTTCCCCCATGCAAAGATGCAATTTCAACAGTCAGTACTTAGTTCGGCAGCAAACCAGGAGACTCTTTTATGAACATACCAATGTCAAGCAAGGGCACACTGTCCCTGACCTAAACCTGCCTCCAGCTGCAACCTGTTATGATGCTCTGTGGAGATGATTTATTTCTCCCTACTGCCCCAGCCCAAACTGGCAAGGAAATCAGCCAAGTTTACAAATACACATCTCAACAACAACAACAACAACAAAAAAATCTACAAACCATCACACACTTTAAAACCCATCTTAAGGAGCTGCCGTGTGAACTTACGTTGCCTTTTTCAAATTTATTGACAGTGTTGATGCAGTTGTAGAGGATGCGCTCTCCCGTGTCTCCCTGATCGCCGATGAGGCAGACAAAGACGTTGGCATCTGTGCCGCTCCCACTTACCGTCCCAGTGCAAACTGTCACCCGGTATTTTATCACTGTGGAGATATAAATTAATAAAACAATTTCAGCAACACGATTAATTGCCATTTAAATTTACTGCATTTTCCACAGACTTGCAATTAATTTTAAGTGTTCATACTTCCAGCTGGTACTTCTGCTGATGTATTGACTTTTACACTTCCATGTTATCACTGGGAAAAGAAAAAAAGCCAAAATAGGAAGGCCTGAAAACCCATAAAACCCCTCCAAAGAAGGACACAAAAATGCCGTCCCCTTCGGGTAAAACTTCATGAATTGGAGTGCATAGCCTTCTCGGGGCCCCAGCCCTCCTACCTCCCCTCCTGCCTTCCCAACAGCGTCCTGGTGACAGAAGACCTTATAACAATGTGTTTGGGGAAAACATCATTTTCAGCATCCAGGGGCATGGCAGGCAGACAAAAAGAGTTAAACAGGGCTGAGCGCTCAGGGATCTGAAGAACAGGCTCTTCATGTTGGCTTTATGGGGCAGGACAAGCCCAGTTGGCCCCATCTCCTTGGGACCCTCATAGTGCAGGAGGTTGGATCGTGTCTTGCCTCCTTGTCACCTTTGAAATCTTTATTCAGGATTTTGCTGGATGGATTTTGAGCTGCAACCTTCCTCCCCGCACCCTGCCCTCCTCTCTGCCCTCCCATTCCATTGGGTGAAAGATTTCCAGAAGAAATTTCACAACGAAGAACCAGCCCATAGACCAACCTCCAAGAGAGAGAGACCTTTTTGTCCAGCATCGGGAGAAGACAAGAAGCAATGCTCCCACCCTCCCTCCGAAACCCGCCTGCAAGCCCAACACGCCTCTGCTCAGCACAACTGCTCCTCACGGGAAAGTGCCTGCATTTGAACTCAAGCAGCCCTCTCCACAGTTGATTAAAAATACTTTTCAAAACCAGGTTTATTTACATTTTAATAACATCTGCAATTACAATTACTCTTCCCCTTCTGAGGAACTGCTCAGCTGCATGCAGATCACTGAGTTCATCGGAAGTTTCAGAGAACAGGACTCGTGGTCTACAGAGTGTGGAGCCCGATTGGGTGCTTTGGTGGAAATAAGAGAAATCCCAATGGCCACCTTGAGATATTCTGCTCTCCAAAATTCTCCCTCCAAGTACATTTAGTTCTTGTGACACTGGGTCAAGACAGAAGTGACCACTTCAGGAAGCCAACGCAAAGTTCTGCAGCCTTCCTTAATTAAATCTCCAGTTCAAGCATAGTTAACCCAATAAATAGTTCGGATTGCTCACACGTACTGAAAAGCGCCTATGCTCCTGCACAACTGTTCTGTGCAACTTCGTGTACATTTATACATATAGCTGAATAAATGTGCTCATAATTAAATAAAACTTTAAAGCCCAAAAATGGTTGTTAAAGTTTAGATTGCATTTCAGCTAAGCTTGCTTTCCATAAACGTCTCTTTAAACCTGGCATTTCACATTTTAAGGAAGACTGGAAAAAATACAAGTTTGGGGAAAAAAAAAAAAAAAAATAGCTCTGGAAACAATTGTGCTGTGGCCAGATCTCTCCCATCTCCCACCACAGAGAAATCTGCTCAGAATAAGAGCCTGGGATTTCTGAGGCTTCATGCAGCTAATGATGTACACAGAAAATACTGCAGAGAGAAAGTGCCAGAAAGAGAAGATAATTGAATTGCATCGGTCTGCCTATGCATCCCTTACACAAAGAGGGTTTCTTTCTATTCAGGTCCTAAGCGAGCCCCTGCATGGAGCCCGTGGCTCTCACCTGGCATGACTTCAGTCACTAGAGATCCCTCTGCAGGGAGCTCCCGCACGATCTCATTGTCGTCTTCATTTATATCTAGCCAGCGGCCGCAGTTGAACGAGTATTTTTCTTTTGTCAGCGTTTTCAGCAGAGTTACCTTCATTAAATCAAAACACTGCATGAGTTCAGAGGCTTGAAGACAAAAAAGCAACAAGCTCCTGACAGGTTTTTTGCCTGAGAAGCAAGAGTAGGTAGCAGCAGAGAAATAACACACATTAATAACGAGACCATCACTCAGATTCACACACCGCAGCGATGCACGGAGCAAAGTCTGTCATAGCTGATGACTTTTCATTCCCCCTTTCTCCAATTGCTCCACGGTGTTGTGAAAGTTTTGATGGATACCGTGGCTCTTAGTAATTGCTCGTCATATGCCACTGTACAAATTCACAGAGCAAACTGTGGCTGGCTCTTGCACTGCTGGTCCCTGCAGCTCAAAACCAGTGCATGGCACATTTAGAAAACACTCAGAAAACGGCAACAAGAATGATCAAAGATCTGCAGTAGCTTCCAAAGGAGTAATGAGCAAATAAGGTGGGGCTCTGCAGATGGCTGGAGAAGCAGGTAAAGAGAGGGTGTGATGGACTACAACATCACAGGTGGCATGGAGAAGGCAGAGGGGGGTCAACTATTCACCCTTCTGCTATGAGAAATACAGGGCATCAAATGATGCTTGTAGACCGAGGTTCAAAGCAAACAAAAGGACACAGTCAACCTGTGAAGTCCTTGCCAAACGCTGTTATGGTCACTAAAAGTTTGATTGTTCAAGGGGAGACTGGAACTTTTAAACAAATAAATGGAAGAGAAACCTACTAAATGCTTCGTATTTAGTAGATCTGTTCAGGAAGTAAGTCTCCAACTGGAAATAGCTGAAAGCTGGAAGAATATTAGGGGGAAGTATCATAATGCTTGTCCTTTTCTTACTGTTCTCTAATCATGCACTTATGTGACACAGGAGAGAGGTTGTTGGGCTAGATGGACTTTTGGCCAGACCAGTATGGCTGTTCTTGCGTTCGTGTAATAGAAAATGGAAGCCTGCCCTGACATGAAGCAAGCCTGGCATGAAATGTGTAAAGACTGGAACAAAGCATCGTTAAGGCTTCATCGGAGTTCCTAGATGCTAAAATGGATGCAGAAGAGATGGGATTCACGCGCCACGAGCCTGATGCATCCAGAAAACTTCAGACTGGCTGTATACGGGCAGATTGATTTCATGCATCTTCACCAGGTTTGCTTAGACAGTTTGGCCCAAGGTGAATCCTAGACACACTGTCAGATCCCTCTTGTCCTCCCTGAACACAATTTCTGTGCAGGAAAAGAGGATACCCCAGGGAAATGTACAGCTATGGAAGGTCTAAGCATTCTTTGCTCACCATCTGTGAACAAACTAATAGAGATGATTGCAGTGGCCCAAAGTCTGACCAGTGCTTTCTTTTTGATAAAGACCACAGCCAGACACCTTCTCCCGCTATATGGTGAACAAAGCAGTACTTGATGCCCTTTCCCCACTGGAGAGGTGTTTGGCTGCGTATGCTTTCTCAGCTCCCTGACAATGCAGGAGAGCAGAATCTGTCAAAGCACATTAGAGGCACGCGAGAAAAATCTCTAAGTGGTAAATTGGGATTTATCATCACAGTTCTTTATGGCTGCGCAGCAAAGTGTATGTCCTGTTAAGTGCAGAGAATGTCTTCCAAGCTCTGCAGGAGTATGGGTGAAGCTTAGAGATGAACTTGCCGCCTTGCAGACCCAGGTGAGGGATGACAGCACGGTAATCATTGCTGGTAGAACAGAGGACATGTGACTGAAAACCAAGCAGATCACCCTTTTTATCTCCCAAACAGCACGGTGCTGCTCTCGCCTGCAAAGTCTCCACAGGCTTCTCCAGTCTGCAAGTGTCCACCTCCTGCAACAGGGTTGTCAGCATTTCAGGGAAGGTTATGCTCCACCGTACAATAGGTCTCTACCATAATCAGTTTTTTGCTATGACCAGCCTAAATAGGCCATAGAAGGAGTGGGTTTGCCTCTCTGTGCAGTAATGATGTCTAGAAGAGCAGGGGACCCCCGCCAGAAGCAGTGAGGGGGGACTACGGTGGTCTGACGCTGGCAGGATGGGGAAACGTGCTTTTCACCGTCGATCTGGGCTGTTGGCAGCTGCCATTTCCCACTGCTCTTATTTCCCATACATAGCTGGGCTGAACCGAGAGGGACAGGAAGGAGATGGAATTTCCTCCAAAAAAACCACACAGTGAATCTTTCTCTCCCCACACATTTTTGCAAACGCTACAATGTGCTCTCTTCACATCCCATTTTTCGTGTAGGATTTCCAGTTCCACCCCTCGGCCAGCACCGTCTGTAAAGGGAGGCACCTCTGACCACTGCACATCAAACTCAGCTGCCAGCTGGGGAACGCAGTGACCCAGGGCTGACACTGCACACCTCTGCGACCAGCCTGGCTTTTCAGCTCTACCTTCCCTTGCTGTCCTCTCACCTTATTCAGATGCCAGCCAGCGAAGGGATTTCTTTTCTCGTGCCATATCCGAAGCTTGTAAAATGTGCCCAAATCAGGCAGCTCGATCTACAGAGGGGAAAAAAACCCCAACATTATTTCTGTAGGTCAGCAAAGCATGCACACAAAGGACACCTCTGAAAATCTTTTAAGAGACAAATCAGAGAGGGGTCAAATACTAAAGTTAAAAAACCAATTATGTTCTTTAAAATTAATAAACCCTACTCCGCAAAGATAGCTTGATGCCTCTCTTTCAGGGGAGGAGAACATATAATTTGAATCCAAACATTTTTGATCATGAGAGTTCCTTGAAACCATTCCTCCCAGTAAGAACTAAGGCCAATTCTCAAGCTTCAGCTCTTTCTCAAACACGGTCTGCGAAGCACAACCACGTTTCCTCCAGAAGGTATCTACAGCTGCTGGTGAAAACGGGGTAAATGTTTTTGCTACAGCCATGCCTTAAAATCCTCTGTTTCTCAATTTTTCTCTGACCAGTCCCCAGTTAACTTTTAAACATATTTGTTCCTAAACACAAAAAGACCCTCCCCAGCCTCCAAACTCAACATGCTGTTGCGCTCAGCCCCAAATATTCGTGGAGGCTCACGTCCAAGGAGGCTGAAGACCAGATCACTGAGGAGAGAAAACACCACTGCTAATTCTCCTGTAAATAGCTAATGACCACTTAGGCACTGGGGGGAAAAATAGATAAATCATTAGCTTTAGAGAGGCATGGTCTAAATGGGTGGAGCAGTCTATAACAAACATGAGTGGGGCTGTGCCTGAGGGGGAGACTATCTGCTTCAGGAGCCACAAAGGAGATGTGGCACTTAGTACCACCATGACTTGAAGTCATCACCACCTGAGCACCCAGGAACACCAGCCTAAGCCCTGTTTGGAGAAGACAAGCCATATCCATAGGTGGGGAAATCATTTGCATCACCACCAAACTGAGTCACTTCACCTCCACTTCAGAAGGATCTAGTGAGGTAAAGATCTCGTGCTGCTGATTTTCTGTACAGGGCTGAAGCTAATGTCCTGGAAAACAATACCATGCCAAATTTATCACTAGCACGAGATTCATACCATGAACTTGTCAATTTGTCCAGTTTCAAAGTTGTCTGAATTGTTGTCCAGCTTCATCTCGTCTGACTTCCCCTTGTCTCCGTAAATCTGGAAGAAGATGGTGGCATCTGTCCCTGCATTCTTAATATCACTTGTCCAGATCCACAGAGACCAGGGGCTTTCTACAAAGAAAGGTTCAAGACATTTTGTTTAAAAAGTCATTTTTAAAGGTGTCCTGGTGAAAAACATAATTCTCATTCTTTCCCCTGGGTGGTAGAGAGGGCAGGATGGTATGAAAGAAGACCAGGACATTTTATCCTTTTTTGCACAAACATAATCAGCTGCTACATGACATACAGGAATGAGATTGCCTGGAAATATGATTCTGTGTTTCCATTTAAAATAAAATGAGGAAAACCATAAATCACCACTTTCCAGGTGAACCATATTCTTCTATGTCATACATTACTAACAGGGTAATCCAGGGACGTGCTCCATCTCTGTAGTTTCAGTATACTTCTCCAACACCTCCAACTCTAGCTTCAAAGACCATTTTAAAGCCAGGGAAATACTGTCAGCTTTCTTTTTGTCAATGAGAAAGAGTCTCCAGTTACTTGCGTACGGTGCAATGCAGGTCCAGGTAGCTCCTAAAACTTGCTCCAGATGGTCTGTGTCTGGAACAAGGAGGAGTATGGATGCAGCCATGTATCACTTCATCCTGAGCTAATGAGCCTTCCTGAGACTGGACCAGTTACCCCAGATACGCCTTTTGCAGGATAGGCTGGCTCGGAGCCCATTCCGGTATCTCTAGCCAGGCTGCGTGGTGTGGGGCAAACATGCTCAGAGCAATGTAAAGATATTTTTCAGAAGTTTTAAAATTATTTAAATGCCCAAATCCCACCTGACTTTAGTTAGCACTTGTGTTACTCTAAGTGTGTTTGTGCCACAAAGATCGTGGCAAAGCTACAAAATTTTTCTCTTTTAAGTCTTTACCCAACATTTTAACTGTAAGAGCAATCCACCTGCAGCAACTTTACATTGGTTTTCACACCAGAGGATGGTTGCACATATAAAGGTGACGTTATTTCCTCTAAAGAGCCCCTCATGCATTCTTTATTGATAATAACATGTTTCACTTCTGCAGGCCTTGCAGCACCTACAGGAGAGGGAACAGGTTTCTTTCCTGACTCAGACATCAGCTGAATTATTAACAAATCCTAATGAAAGAATTGCTAACCCTTTCGGTATGCCTGAGCCCACATGAGCATGGCTTGACCTTCAGAGCCCAGAATGGAATATAAAAATATGATGACATGCATATAAATTAGATTTTTACTGACCTACTCAGCATTTGACTGTAAAAAAGAGGCGACAGCTACTCAGAAAATGAGGAGGAAGAGGGAGCTCTCTTTTAGAAAAAGTTTTGCCCTTATTTTAATAATATGCAAAATGTTGATAGCCACTCCCTGCTGAAAAGCACCAGCAAGTTTTATCTGAGCAGAAATGAAGCTAAGGCAAGTTTGCGTATGGCATGTGATACAGCAGCCTTCTCTCCCTGGGGAAAAGAGCAAGGGCAATTCAGACAACAGAGACTTCTCTCATCTGTCTGGTTTGGCCTCCCTGACCTCTTGCTGAAGGAAAGGAGGAGTGATGCATGCAGGGAGGGGGAAAGGGGAACTTGTAACAGAATTAAATGCTGATAGAGGGCTGTCAGGGAGAAACCACACAGGGAGAAACGTGGGTGAGCTAGGTCTGCAGCTGCCGGAGGAGCCCAGGCATTTCCCCAAATACCCATCATCATCCTCCCAGGGCTCGCTGGGCATGTTCCCCTGTTTCCTCTTCCTTTGCATCGAGGGATCCAGGCAGTTTGGAAATTCTCGGGACCAGAGCAAATATTCCCCAGGGCAGAAACATCAGGGAGGGCTAGACCTGACACAACAGTTTCCAGGATAACATTCAAGATAAGGGGGGGGGGGGGGGGGAGGGGGGGGGAATAAAAAAAAAAGACTGAGAATAAATACAAGCTACACGTCGAGCTGCAATCTGCTGAGGGAACAGCTTGCAAACGCTGCACAGGGAGCCATTTCACCATGGATACCCAAAGTGAGGTTGAACCAAGCTTTGATCAGCTCTACAGAAAGGGACAGTCCTATATGCACGGGGAGATAGGCGAGATGCCATAATAGGTCTTTTCTAACTCCAAGTCTTATGCTTCTATAATCTGGCAGCTAAAGGTCACAGATTTCTCAAGGCTAATGCTCTCTGTCTATCTCCTGCGCTGCAGCAGCAGGGGAATTAGCCTGTCAATAACAATCAGAGCTGATAATAGAGGGTTAAAGGTTGCAGATGCTTTAGTTAAATGGACCGAGTCAGAGGCGCAATGTGGTTATAACACTGACTAACATTTAGATAAAGCTTATTTAAATGAACTGCTCTTTAAGCAGGAGCCCACCCAAAGCATTCGGATTAAACTGTATCTATTATCCTAATTAAAACATTCTGCTTACACATACACACTGGCGCAGGCGAGACGGCAGCGATCCGTTTTGCTTGGTGCAAAACCAGCCAGCAAGGCTGGGTGCTGGAGCCGTGTGTGGATGGATGAACATGCCGTTACGCTGCCCTGCACGGCACCAAGCAGCACCGAGCAGCAAACATGTGCCATTGCCTCCCTCTAGAGAAGAGGCTTCAAACGCGGCACTCGTCTGCCTCGGGAGGCACGTTTGGCAGCTGGACAGGACTAAGAGCTGGTTTTTCTCTAAGGCCAAGAGTAAAAAAGTTGAAGTTAGCGGGAAGAGTTTGTTTTTTCTTCCTGTTTTTCCCCAGGTTTGTGTTTTTATTATATTTAAGTTTTGTTTCCATCTGGAACAGGAAAGCTTTGCTTCTGTAGTGATAAGAAACATAACCTGGCGTGTCTGCAAAGGTGAGATGGCGGCTGAGGCAGCCCTAAGCCCAGTGAACTTAGGAAGGTTGCCAGGTCCAATTTCTTCCCTTAAGAAAACGAGTGCAATTCTTCAAAATATTTTAAAAGTTTCATTTTAAACTCCCTAAATCAGGACGTTCAAAGCTGAAACTCACGCAGGACTCAATTCATTTGAGCCTCTACTTGACCACGGGCCTACCCATGTCATGTTGCATGGGTGACACTCAGGGTGCTGTTGCGTGGGGGGGGGTCACAGGAGCCTCCTGGGCACTTGTACCTACTTTTCAGTCTTCTCTGGCGCAGGGAGATCATTTCGTAGAGCTCCCGTTCTACGAGACCATCTCCTTCATCTTCATCCAGCCATTTCCTACACGGGAAGGTTTGCTCAATACCAGTGAATGGGCAGTAAACCACCACCTAGGAAAAGAAACTGGGAACGTGAGTTTGAATATTCTGTTACTGG
Source organism: Aptenodytes patagonicus (assembly GCF_965638725.1). Taxonomy (NCBI): domain Eukaryota; kingdom Metazoa; phylum Chordata; class Aves; order Sphenisciformes; family Spheniscidae; genus Aptenodytes; species Aptenodytes patagonicus. The sequence continues at coordinate 4,656,164 of NC_134982.1, read as the reverse complement.
CAGCTCACAGGACCTTGATACTGGAAACTTAAGTAACTGAAGCAAAGACAGAGCTGGAGATTTTGGTCCTGCTCTCAAAATCAGGTTTTCTGGACCAACATGAACTGGACTGGTTGCACGATGCCCAATTTGGAGTATAGCTAGGACCCATCTGTCCTGTTATTCCCACTTTTCCAGAAGTACATCAAAACGGGTCAACAACGAAGAGGTAAAACACCACGAGGGGAAGGGAACGGGAACAGGCAGTGTGGCTGCAGGAGTCAGCGTCATGTCAGTGTGCAGCACATGCCCTGCACCACACCAGTGCACAGTAGGGTTTTGCAGGAAACACAAGACACAAAAAGCCTTCAACCACATCCGAAGCTGATTTTGCTTTCCAGGAAAACTGCATTTTCTCCCAGCTTCAGGGTAGGCAGCTGCCTCCCTCTCCACTCTCCCATTAGCTCCTGCTGATTTTGTACACAATCTCACATCACATATTGCTCCGCTACCTCCCAGTAACAGCTGTGGTCAGCCACTTTTTTTACTGAGCTCCAAAGCAGCATCTAAAAGCTTCAGGAAATTCTGAGTATAGATGATAACTTTTAAATGCTCAGCTGAATGAACATCTGAAGGTGCTTCTGGCGCTGAGCAAACAATAAACTCTATCTTTGTGACTGCAAAGGGGCAATCAACCCAATTAGCGAGTGATTGACTTATGCATTGAATGTACCTTTGAGGCAATCAGCTACTACCATGCATTATGTATAATATTGACTTGTTAAACCGGGGATATCGTCATCCAAATAAAAGCAGATTTTTAAAATTTTTTTTAAACTGTGTTTGGTTGTTGGGGTCAGGTTATGAATAGGAAACAGTCTGACAGCTGCCTACAGACAAACAACTTAGTCTCACCTTCTCACAAAACCAGCCAGAACTGACACCGCAATTATCATGCCCAATGGTGACTCTGCTGAGAGGGCTGAGAAGGGCAGCTATCTCCACGTTAAAGAGATCTGTCCTGGCACGCTCAAATTCACCTCCTTCCAAGAAAATCTTCCCACTGTTCTTTAAGCCTTTGGAGCCGTGGAGGATTACGTGGATCTTGGAGTTTGTGCCAGCTCCTCTGATATCTCCTGTCACTACAGCAACGTTGTACACAATACCTGAAGGAATCAGGAATTCGATTAGGAAGAAAAAAAGGGAGGAAAAAAGGCTGAGAGTAATAATTTTTGATTGGATTTACATTGGCCTCTACTGGTTTCCCACTGGTCTTTTTAGCTTTCGACTTACACGCAGTGCAATGCTTCATTTGTTTTCCTTCCACACGTACTCACAGCTACCTTCAGATTGTCCAAGAGAAACAGGTTTGTGGCAACAAATTCACTCAAAAAAAGTATGGTTTTTTTTATCACCACGTGGTGATGATTAGGTAAAGAAAGGCAAAAAATTGAACTGGCAACTAAGTCACTTGATTTTGAGAGGTACCAAGCACCAGACGCATCAGAGAATGCTTAGATGACGGAGGGGTGTTGCTTTAAACAGTGGTGGCAAGATCTGCAGCATCACAAAACTCTGAAAACATGGGGTCAGCAGGCCTTGATGCTGCTGAAGCCAGAAGGACCCTCACTGCCACTCTGAGAGCCTAAAGATCTCAGCAAAGCAAGGCTTGGAAAAGGCATTAGCCCAGCTGGAAGAAAGAAAAATATTCCTGAAAAGAAGTCTATATGCATAAAAGTTCACTTGGTTTTTTTTCTAGCTCTAAATCTTGGTCTAAGAAAGATGACACTTCTTCCTACAAGCCTTACTTCTCAGTAGGCTCATTGACAGGCATATCGTGGGGCTGTGTCATGGCATCAAATAAGGAGACACCTCTGTAACTATAACAGTGTTTTAGGGAGCATGTATAAAATAGTTGAGGTCCAAGCTAAGTTTTTCCTTTGCTTAAATCACCCAGAAATTGCAATAGGAGCTTTGGACTAAGTAGGAACATCAGAACTCACTCTTATAAACAATCCTCTCTTTCTTTAAAGTTTACATGAAAAATTGTATTCAGGCATGTTTTACTGTGCATACGGAATATCCTCAACAAAACTCATGAAAGCAGGAAAAAAATGCACAGTCATGAATAGTAAAAGAATAAAAGAAGCTTTTAGTAAATGAATTGCATTTTTTTAGATTTTTTTTTTTTCACCTGTCTTCCGCTAATTTTTCTCCACATGCATCCTGCAGTCAGGACTCTGCATCCAGACCACTTTACCCGCACACATGTGGGGAGGAGTATGAGGACTGCAGATGTTGAAGACCATGCAATAAAGTAAAACAGCTGTTACGTGCATAGTCAGAGTGTTCACCTTTATGCTAATGAATAAATACAGGCAGAACACTATCCAAATAGTCTTCTGCCTCGTAGTAATCTGTTTTATTGACTTTACATCCAGGTTTCTTTTAACAAAGACGTAACTTCTGGTTGTCTCTGCTCTAACCACGTTGGATAATCAAAAAGCCAGTTTTAGGGCTCCGCACTGCCTTTCTTGTTTTGTAAAAGGATGCGTAGTTCCCCAGCCAAGGACCTGAAGTACCGTATGCACTACTGTGTGGCACGTTGGTGACTGTGGAAATATTAATCCACTTTCTGAAGGCTGGTGAGCAACTTGCTGAAGTACAAGCCAGGTCTTTCATCCTTTGCCCATCAGCCCCTTATCCAGGTGCATCAGGTGATAAATCAGCATGTAGGTCCTGCACAGCTTCACCAGTGAGATGTGGAGGTGGGAAATGTGATGGTAGTTCAGGGACCTTCACACAAAATTGCCTGTCACCAGCAGATGGTCCACTGCAGGTCTCCCTGAGCGCAAGGCATTTAATCTTCTAAAGAAAACATAGCTAGCAATATTAATTAGGCCTTTATATCTTCGCATTTCCCACTATGGATTCAGCCCATGACTTTACCTGTGGCTTCAGTGCCCCCAACAAGTATGTCCCTCTGGATTTTTCCATCATCTTCATCTAAAGCAAACCAGCGTCCAACTGGGAATTGGTACACACATTTATTGCCAATGTCTTCAATTATCACCTAAGAGAAAAGAAACAGCACTTTGCAAAATACACGTGGAAAAAGCAAAGGTGTTACATGAGGGGGTGACAGAAGAGCAGAAGCTTAATGTACACGCTCTCACCTGATATTTAATATATTCAACACTCAAGCAGATCCCTCTCCGCTCCCTAATTAGTACTGATAGAATTTCAGACAACCAGCGAGTAAAAAACAGGCCTTTTTCTTTTCTTTTTTTTATCCCATGAACTCAATCTGCATCTCTTGCAGTGTACGAGACCAGCTGTCTCTGCTAGCAAGACCAGCTGGCTGGCCTGTCTTCCTTCTCTCCAGAGCCCGTTTGCTGGCTACTCTTCTCCATCAGCTGAACGGCAGCTCTTTGTTCTGCTTTGGGAACAGGCTGTCTTCTTTATCTCTCAGTTTTAGACGCTTGTTATAAAATAATACCAAGGAATTTTAGGACAAATCAAGACTGTCGGATCAGCTTGTGTGACCTAGTAATATCGTGTTAACCCTACTCAGTTACTCCAGGATGGAACCATTGCAAAGACGGTCATGAAACCCTGTGGTAGGAATAGTTTCTAATTTGGAAGGATTTGGCTCTTGGCCCTACTCTAGAGACATATTCTATTGACACAAGCCAGGGAACAATCTTCACCTTTAAGCCAGTGTTACCCACTTGAAGTTTCTTGCACCTGCTGAGGCATTTCTTACCAACATCATCTTCTGGGTTCCTGAAGCTTGCTGTGGAGTTACTGCAGTATTTTAAACAAGCAGTGAAGAGTACTGAAGATTTTCAGCCAGAAAAGAAGAAATCAAAATCTCTACTCGCCCACATGGCTTATATCTCAGAGAAAGAAAATTCACTATCAGGGATAGAAAGTCATTGCCACTTTTCTCTGCCTTCACAGCAAACAGGGAGAATCTGAAATCTGTCCTTTCTGATAGATTTGTGAAACCATTCTTTGGGAACCAGAGCTTCCCCTCCTGTCACTCATCCCACACTGTGCTGTTGTCTGTAGCATTACCAATTCTTGTTGTACCTCCGTAGACATGGACAGCAGCGTCTGCCAGGGCTGGGATTGTCAGCATGAGAGAGCAGTGCTGTGCTGGAATGTTAGAGACTAAAATATATGAGGTTCAGAAGAAAATATCAACGCTCAGATTCCCCTCTACCTGGTGATCCTCTTTGGGTTCATGTTAATATCTTTAATCATATATTTAGAGGTAGAAAACCAGCTCTGAGTATAAGCCATGCTGAAAACCCAGGAAACATGAGAACTAATGATGCTTGGCAAGTTATCCAGGAGTGACAACGCTATAGTCCCCAAATATTGGAGCAAATTAGAGAAAAACAACTACTGACAGTAGAAGATAACTGGGCTATGGTTTAGATCATTCCTCCAACCTTCCAGCTGAACTTGCAAGGCAAAAGTTGCCTTTTACTTAATCACAAACATCTCGGCGGTTCCTGTGGCAGAACATAGGATTAATGTGTTGGCTGCGACTAGTCACTGCTTCAGGCTTCGGGACTTAAGCAACCTAACCAACATCAAAAATTATGTCACGCAGGCTTCATCTGTAATGTGAGAATGAGGTTCCTTTTCTGTGGGTTTTTTCCCCCCTATTTATTACAGGGAGCACAACAGCTCTGGTTTTCATCTGCATTTTTCACGGACAACCAACATAACTTTTAGTGCAGCGTATGGTGACGGTGGAAAAGCATGTGCTAATATTTGCACTTGTAATACATCAAACCAACCTGTTATCTAGGATTTACAAATTTGGGGTCAGATCTTCAGTGGATTAAAGCCAGCTGTGTTAAACTACACCAGCAGAGGGAAGAAAATGAGATCAGAGGAGAGCACCATAAATTTCTCCTTTTAAAATATTCCTTCAACCATTTCACTAAAAGCTGTGATACCTTCATGCCTTAGAGCAGGAGATTAAAATGAGGAGGGAAGTGGGAGTGGAAGAAAAGAATCTTTGTGGCAGGTATATCTTTTTTGCTGTGCCAATGATAAATCACTTAAATTTGGCCAAGCTATAAGTCTTTGCAAATTTCCAGTGTGAACAGACTTACAGATATTTCTTAGACTCTGGTATCTTAACCATCTTGGTAATGAGTTAAGTCAACAGAGTGAGAGGGGGCTTGGAGGCCCCAGCTTGGAGAATTCCCCCTCATCTGTCAAAGAAACTGCAGTGACTGAGACAGGAGAAATACTATTAGAGCAGGCAAATTCAAGTGTTAACAACTGGATTTTCTCACCTAAACCCAGAGTGTCCCCCATTTTCTAATTACCCAATCTAAATCCGCTGCACCTGATTTAGATGCACCACACTGGCCTGCACCAGGCTGTTGCCAGTGCTTCATCAGCCCCCTCTTGCTCTGCAGAAAAAGCAAGTGCTGAAGAGGATACTTCTGGAAAGGTGAAAACTTGATTTGTGCCTTTCTCAGTAACCAGGAACCTGTATCGCCAGCAAACATCCCTGCGTTTCTTAGCGTCAGACCGCCGAGAAGGTAAAAAGTGAGACATTTTGATCCCACAACATGCTTATGTTAAACATTTCAGGAGCAACTAACCTTTGCGAGGAACCAGCCAGCAGAGCCACCCTTGTTATTATGACCTATATTAATTTTCCTTAGCCTTCCCAAATTTGGAGCATCGAGTGTGAACTTGTCCTCTGCTCCCTTTTCAAAGTTGTCTTTGTCATTGTCCAGTTTCCTCACACCTGAGAAAAAATAAATATAGAAGAACCAAGGAGGAAAGTGTTACTGGCACATGCGTATTTGTAAGTGAGGAAATATTTAGGAATGTCACCATGGACTGAATCAGATATTCTCCAGGTACCAGCTCTCTGCAACCAGGATTCAAGGTAAAGGCAGAGGACTTTATATTCTAATAAAAAAGGTACCTTTTCTTGAGCACACAAAAGACCAGGATTTTCACTCTAATGTCACAGTTACTTACAGCTCTCAGAGTTTTCAGAAATACATATCCAGATGGCTCTTGCATCTTTTTTTCATACCACCACATTTCCCTTTTATTTTTAATGTCTTTAAAAATCTCCAAACTGTTTAAAAAAGACTTTGGTCACAAGCTGCAGATTTTGACATTTCAGGCCATAGGATTCTTTGCTGCCTCACACAGGAGGGATTTATTTTCAAGCTGGGACCCAACCAAGGGTATCGGCTTTTCCTGATCTCACAGGAGCTTGCCTTTACGACAAGTATTAAAGCGCCGACCCCCGTTGCAACCAACGCTGTTCCTGTGCGAGCGAGATTGAACCTGCCCAAGGCAGCAGTGCAGGGAAAGGTGTCAGAGGGCAATTCACCCCGCTTACCTTAGAAGGGGATGAATAATTTTCTAGGGGTGTTATTCCTCTGTGTAGATATGACAGAGTGCCTGGACAACCGGCTTAGATTTAGACTCCCACTTTCAGATGTCTCCAGGGAGATCAGATGAATCCCCTTGTAAAAGTCTGGAGAATTAATCAAGGATGAGACCTATCCACTAGGTTTCATAATCTGTTCAAGGACACTTGGCAGACATCATGTAATTTTTTTCTTGAATTTGACAGGACAGGTGCAGTATGAAAGAGAGAGAATATTTGCTAGCTGGGTCTCCAGGAATTTCCGCCCACTCTTCTCCATAGCGTGATCCAGAGGGTTTGATCTGGGCACATCTTTTAGTATTATTCAGTTAAAAATACTTTTAAAAAATTAAATTCAAATTCCTAGACCACTGTTGTAGTATAATCTACATTTAAAAAAAAAAAAAAAAAAGCTAGCACCATTACTTTAAAGCCGACTAATATAAATCTTGGTTAGATTATCTTTCTAAATGGCCAGGCAGACTCAGCCACAACCTGTGCCACACTGAAAGGACAGCATTATCCATCCAGGGCCACAGAAAGATGGAACATGCAGCTCTCACTGCATACACTGTAAATACACATTGGTGTTGGATCCCTCGGCGGACTGGCACTTACTGCACTGGTTTATGCTGGCGGTTTATGCTGCACTTTCCCAGGGTTTGGGGTTTTTGGTGGTAGGTAACTTCAGTCATGCTCACAGCCCAGCTACAACTGCTGCTCTGCAGACGCAGCCTCCAGGAGCTGCGGATGTGAGAAACCCCAGAGCTAACACCACCATTTGTTGTGCCTTTCACTCAGCCAAATTATTCTGCATTTGCCAGATTGCCGCTGTGTGTTGTTCAGATCGCAGGCCTGCAGAGCAGGAAGAAATATTTTAGGAAATGATTTGCATTTGAATACCTGTGTCTCCTTTCTCACCGAAGATATTAATGAAGACATCTGCATCTGTTCCACTGCCGCTAACTTCACCAGTAAAAACTCGGACCACGTATTTGTTGACTGTAAGGAGAGAGGCAGAAATCCCAATACATTAATAACTCAATGGTTTGATACAAAACATAATAGTACAAACCAATTCAGGCTGTGCTGATGCTATCTTGAAAGCACGTCTGAACCATGGCCCCTGGATCCTGTACACTGACACTCTCCTCCACAAGAGGAATAAAATCCATAGGCAGAGCTCTGACACTTTGGGTATTCACTGCCCTGGGCAAGAGGAAAAGATCACTCAGTTCCTGGCCTTGACACTGAAAGTTGAAATAGATGAGAAGAAGGTGCAAATTTTGATGTTGATACATGGCCATTAAATGAACTTGGACCTACACACCAGCCTTTCTTTTTCGAAACATCAATGAGTTACAGACCCAGCCATCTGCCCAAGCTCAGACCTGACCCCTCCGGTCTGAATGGTACCCTGGAGCTATTTTTGCCGCCTAGCTTATATTTAGCCTGGCTGGTGACAAGAAGTATTTTGAGGAAAGGTCAGTCACACTGCACGAGCACAAAAATTTGAAGGTGACCACCCTACTACTCTGCCCAGTTTAAAAAAAGAATGAAAAAAATCCAGTCCTTTCCATTTAATGGAGAAACAGGAGTAAAGCCCAGGAGCTGTGACACTACGAAGCTACATCATGTGTGGCACCAAGCAACGCAAAAATCACGTGAGTGAGCCACACCACAAACATTTTACACATGCCACGTCAGTGAGTTTGAGAAGCAAGTTCTTCAGAGGGATCAGGACGGGTCTAACTTGGCTCCAGAGGACAGCAAGGGTGAGCTCAGCTTCTTCTGAAACCAATGAGAAAACTCCCATGGCCTTCACTGTGACTATATTTGGGGCAAACACGAGCAACTTTCAAAATCTGCTGCCAAAGTCTGCCTGACTACCTTGTTCCTCCAAGCAAAATCATCGATGACAGACGTCTAGTGCCGTATCCTCTGTGCAGAACCAGTGCTGGAGACAGACAGCAAGATACAAAACAAAACTGACAAAGATTAATGCAAAATCTACTACTGAACAGTACATGGCATCACAGATGCCCTCAACAAAGTATCTGTTATACCCTGTATTACTGAGCCCTGGTGAGCTCTGCGCTACAGCACCTCTCTGTTTCTGAGTCCTGGGCACGCTGCTTCTGCAAAAGGGACAAATGCACAGGCCACGTCACCCATACCTCCCTTGCAAAAATAAAACTTTTGGCACCATGATCGATGGCGAGCAACTTTTTCCCTTTGGCAGGTGCAAAGTTATGGGAGAAGCTTGTCTGGGCTCCCCAGCCAACACCAGAAATTATTTCCCTCAGGAGCTAGGGACCATCACAAACCCTGGGTTACCACTCCCAGAGCAGGTCACCTGCCTCCTCCACCATAATCACTGTATATTAAAAATTATTCTAAAAGACAGCAGACACTTTGGTGCACATGTTCCCCTTGAGGCAGAGGATGTGAGAGCAAGCGTATGAGAAGCGGCTGTTGGACCATCCCTTGAATTAAAAAGACACGCTCAGCTCCCGGGGTGAGGAGTACAAGGGCAGAGCCCAAACAGAAGGGAAAATCACCTGTCACAGTTTAATGAACGTGCTCTGAAAAGGCTAAAAATCAAGCTGACATTCTTGGCACCCCATCACAAAACATGCCATTACAAATAAAATAATAATGATAAAAGTGCAATAAATACTAAATAACAAGAAAGAAGAGGACAGAGCCAGGCTCAGACAAGGGAGAAAATGCCTTAATGTTTCTCTTTAACTCTTTTGCTTCAGTTCATAGAGCTCTACCTGCCTGCTAGAGATATGCCAACACCAAAGGATTTCATTTGCATTAGCCAAGGATGGTGATGGTGCAATTTACAGCTCCCATTTGGCCACTAAGCTGCTCTAACTAAAAGTGACCCACTGTACATTGGGATCTTTAACCACAGACCACATTTTTCAAGAAGCTTTGCTCCTTGCACCTCCCCTAGAATATTTATTCTGATGTCAGTGACTAATTTTCCACTCCACTTTTCAGGGGCCAGAAGAACCCGACGGGATAAAAGGATCCACAAAAGGACAAGCATCAGCGGCTAAACTTAGATTACCCTTGTAGGATCAGGCTTTATGCCTCTGAAGTATAGACCAGAAGGATGTCTGTACACATGCAGAGCACCAAGGAGGACGTGTAGAGAACAAGTCGATGAAGAGCAACCAGCAGCAGTGACCAAAAATAGGGCAGGAAGGGCACCTTGTACCGCTTCTGCAGAAATATGTCTGGTCAGCAAGAAAAACGCTGGTAAAATCATTTGCCAGATCCAACACCTTGAAAAGTTTCTCAACATCGCTATATTTCAAATCTAAGGTTTATAATGACATCATTTGACAACCTGCTCAGAACACCAAGTGCTCCCAAGGGCTCTCTATACACACGATGTTGCTGTCAGAGTGTCAGCACAGAGACCCCACAGACGGAGCTGATTCCTGAGCCCGCAGAGGTGGGCAATGCATTGGGTTATCATTTTAGGCTAGCGGCAATCACAGGGCACTGTGCTGCAAGGGCGTTATGTTGTCCCCTAAAACATAAGCAAGGCTGGGGTGCGTGGCATGCGCTTGCATGCCTCTTCTGCGTGGCCCTTGCAGATGTGTTTCCGCAGGCAAAGCTACTCCAAGAGCATTAGTGGTCCTTGGCTTAGGTCACAGCACATCCCTGCTTCATGGACCGCAGGATCACGCCTAGCGTGTGCTCACCAGGTTTTCCCCTTAATGTTTTTCATATGTTCCCAGCTCTGAAACTGTGTGCACTCAAGCCAGTCCCCATACCTGCCCCACTCAGCTCTGCGTACAGGACAATTTTTGTTCCTTCATCTTCAGGAAACAAACGGGGTCAATCCTGAGCCATGCTGAATTTTTGCCAGCGCTTTCTCCCTCTCTAAGCAATTCAATGCTCAGCTGCAGCAGAGAGAGTAGCTCTTCATTCTGCTCAGGGGTCCTTCTGTGCTTCATACATCAGCACATCTTACAGAATTACATGGTGGATGCGCAAATTTAAATAGAAAGGGATGCTACATCTCAAAAAGACAGCGAGGATTCAGCTGCTAGAAGCGTGCAGGAAAAGGCTCTCACTGCAGCCAGACAGAGATCTGGCTGAAGTCAAGCACTCCTCATTTTAAACATGGGTGGATGTTGTTCCCTCTCCTGTAAGCCCTTAATCACGCATTATTTAAAACAGTAACGTCATCTTTTCAAAAATACCCGCTTGGCTTTATTTAATCTCAATACATGGCTCTGAGTTCATCTGCAAAACAGAGATCAAGATGTTGCCTGGATGCTTCTCCTAGCACTGGGAACATGCAAAATGCTAATGTACGGCTGGTAAAAGCTGTGACTCCATCTAGCAGTGCAGGCTCACTGCAGCACAGGCACGGAGAGGGGAGCTTTCCTAGAAGCAAAATTAGCAGCTTCAGAGGCACGAACTGCAAGATGCCAAGAGCAGAACAGCTAACAAAAATTCAGTTGCAAGAGCAGTAACTATTTTCTGCTGGTTTTCCTCTCCCCATTGCAACACACAAGCACAAACGTCCTGTATGGTTACAGCACCTTCCTTTTCTTTACAGCCGGGTGTCTGCTCCATTAGAGACAATCCAGCTCCCCCTGACATCTCTCATCCAACACACTGACACACACAAAGCTGTCCCAAGAAGGCATTCGGAGACGTTGCCAGGATGGCATCTCAGGGGAGCAGTGGGGTGGCACTAACTGATACGACTCCACTGCATTAATTTAGCAGAGGTGTGACAGTCAAGCAGCTTGTCTGTTACTAATCAACTCAGCCACAGCTTTCAACAGCTAAGAGGGAAGATTAATATTGCACCGTGGGCTAGAGTCAGGCTCTTTCCACTGAGAGCCAAGGGGTTTATTCTGGTGAAGGGCTGTGATGCCACAGGCACTCCCAGCACTGCTCCCAGGGGATGACGGGCATGGGGCTGCAGCCCTCCTACCCCCCCCACATATCCCTTCTGGGCTGGGCCCACTGCCATCTCCATCCCAAGGAGCCAGGGTGCAGCACTTAGCCCAACACCTTGCCCGGGATCTTTTTATCCAGCCCCAGCACCCCTGGGTGCTCTCGTGCAACCTCTTTCCTGCCTCCAACCATGGAAAACGCATGGACACATCCCAGCCAAACCCTTCCATCTGCAAGCTGCAGCTGACTGCTCAGCCGTGTGATATTCTTCTGTTAATGCCATTTATTTAGCAATATGATATCATAGTCACCTGAAACTCCATAGGATGGAATTGCCTAAAGAAATCTGGTAGCTAATATTATTTGGGGCATTAGATAGGGTGTTTAAGCACAAGCTGCTGAGTTTGTAGCAGCAGGGGCACCAGATTTAGGCAGGGAAACAAAGCCGACCGTGCTTCATTACCTAGAGTTATCACCTCCTGGAGGGCACAGTGAATTCCCTGCTAGACATCCCTGCCTACCTCCCTTGTGCATGACCTGCCGTGGAGCAGGGCGGCAGCACAGCATGCAACAACTAAGAAATGTCACAGCCTTCAGAAGCAAAACACGCTGGGTTAAGAGCGGGGAGCTAAGTCGTAGGCAGCGATAGATTCTTCTCATAAGGCAACATTTAGCAATTGTCCTTCTGTTTTCACAGTGCTCCCAAGGGTGGCAATGTTTAAGATCCATCCTGTACTGCTCAGCACTGAACAGGCAGATTTCAGAGGCGGGGGGGGGCGGGTAGGGAAGAGGCAACGCTACTGTCTCTGAATTGCTGCGGGCAAAGAAATACACTTGTGGTTAGTAGAAAAAGTGAAAAAATTTGTTGCTAGAGGCAGAGGCAGGGGGCTGGATCTGCAGGCAAGGCGCGGTTTCAACCTGAGGCTGCCACAGCCTTTTTGCATGTGCTCGGGAAGGTGGTTTAACATCCATATGCCTCGGTTCCTCGCTGTCAGATCGAGTCAGTCATTCCAGCCCACCAGAAATTGTCTGACAAGATCTCTTTGTGATGGAAAACACTGACTTGTCAAAATGGAAGCTCCTTTATACCACTTCTGACAGCATATTCCTCAGTGACAGCTAGACTTCTTGGTCAGAGCAACCTCAAAAGGTCAGACAGCCTATGTTCAGGGCACGAAGCTGGGATCTGGCATCCCAACACGCTTGAGTCAGAGCAAGCATTTGAATTTAGTTCTTGTCTGTCCTGGGAAAAAGCCCATCCCACCAGGCTAACACCACCTTTTCCTAGATCAGCTTCTCCCAGCCTTCTGGTGGAGATGCCTTACTGCATTTTCATACAACACAGCATTATCTCTGGAGTCTCTGCAAACACTGCAGAGAAGAAAACTCGCCCAGCCCTAATCATTACACCTGTCTCTACTGCAGTAGCAGGGACCCTAGAGACAGCTACTCAGAGCGAGACATAATGAGAACTTAAAGCAACCCCTGTAAAAGCAGAGGAGCCCTGCTGAGTTCACCAGGAGCTAGCTCTGTCTCAAAAGCATGACCTGTTCTTGCACAAAGCAACTGCACACAGTTAAGGAAGAATTTTTTTTCCCCCCATCCAGGAAAGGGTTGAATTCGAAGGGTTGGTTTAGAGCTTGAGAATAATTAATCTCTGTCAAGAGTAATTGACAACTATCTTAATGAGCTGCAGCGCAGGGGATGCTGATGAAGAAAGAGCTTTGCATTGCTTTTGGCCCTGAGCACCCCTGCCAAAACACGGTGTTAGTGGGGGAGAAAGGCTGAAGAGCCTTTGCGTGGCTTTGGGGTGCGTGTCATCAGAGGCAGCACCAAGGATGCAAGGCCGGTGCCACCCTGGATCAGCATTTCATTAATCTCAGAAGAGCTCTCTGAAAGTGTGTTCTTAAGAAAGAGAGATTGCTGCTGCCACTCAAGGAGGCATAAGACGTGGGAAAAGGAAACGATTATGTTTGCTCTGCTGAATATTGCATTATCCTCAACCGCTGCCTCGTGCCCCTCCTATAATGAACTCAGCCGCTTGGTCTCCCCATCCAGCCCAGAGACCACGAGATTCAGCCTTATTTTGTGTGGCTCTTACGTGAAATCAAAGTATGCATCAAAACAGTTAATATATATTAGGATTCAGCCCAGATCATCCCTCTGCAAAGCCTGTGAGAGGCAATCTACCACATGCAGGAGTCTTTGCTTGTAGGATATGCTAAACTGATGTTCCTACTGCAACTTCAAAGTGATTATGACATTTTGAAGTGAGCTTAAATGACCTTGCTCAAGAGACAATAGCGGTTTAGTTGCAGAGGCATGGAGCTTAGCACAGGGAAACCCATCTTGTGACAGCGGCGCGGAAATTCTTGTTCATCTAATTCTCCAAGTTTTCTCATTATTTTTCATTAGTTCAGCCCCAGGGTGGGAGCCCATGGAAAAAAAAAAAAAAAAAAAAAGAAAAAAAGGCAGCAGACATTTCACAAAAGAAATATCCGCTTCCTGTTTTCCCCAGATCTACTGTTATCAAAATTGGGGAAATCACTGAAAATAACTTCTTGGGTAAAACATTTCTGCTCAGAATGAAGAGTAAAATAATTTTACAGTGTTATTTAAAATCATATTATTATCACTGTACTTCAGTCTTGCTTTGTATAAATAATATATTTAAATAAAGTTACTTTATTTTAAAACTGATAGTTGAAATAATTACAAAATCTAGACGTAATTGGTCAAAATTATCCCCCACCTTCACAAACGTGTTGCGCTGTTTTGTATTGAATACATATAGATCTATATACCAGCCACACATAGAGCTGTCTCATGCCTCTCCAAAGTTTTTTCTCTTGAAACATGAGGTCTTTTATACGAATTACAAATCCCTATTTCCATCCCATTTCTGAGCTCTGTGCATCTTGTCTTCCTTGTGCTTTACAAGTCACCAGGGCTTCTTTTCATTTCTACATTTCAATTTCTCATTGCCCTTACCCGTCTTTAGAGACAAAACAAGAGGCAAAAAATACAAGTAAAATGTCCATAGCTGACTTGTTTTAGACTCGGTAATATAAGATGGGCAAAGTTTTCAGGGAGAGTAAAATCCTTATTAGACCAACTGAAGTATTTTGGGGAGGGAGAGGGAAGACAAGACATTTTTGGATACTCAGTAAGTCATATAGCATGACAGGTTTTTTCCATTGTTATCAATTGGGTAGTAAAAGATATTACTCCCTCTACAAACCTTGTTTATTGAATATCTTAGTATGCAGCAAGGCCTCATCCTTAATACAGGGGGTATTCACCATTATTCAAAAGTAAACAACTCATATTTATTTCAGAAGTGTATTTAGCTGCATTTTCCTGTGCTGATTATACACTTCCAGTTCTCAGTGTAAATAAAGATGAATTTTGATGAGCAGGTAACACCTATTAATATTTCATCCCCCCCCCCCCATCCTCAGAAATAATCTTTTTATTTTTTCTGACCATGGAAGTTTCCAAAATGTAACACCTCATTTTGAATCATGACCCGTGGGAGACAGGAGAGGGACCAGTCCCACCCTCCAGGCCTGGTGCTTTGTGAAATGAGGCTGCAAAGCCCACAGGGCATCATCGACCAGTGCCTCGCATCCAAAATGCTGCTCCTTGTCAGAGCTTCTAGCGCCAGTGCGCTATTGAGAAATATTGGCCGCAGCTTCCGTCTGGATCCAGTCCAGCCCTTCGGGACATGCGTATCCCGTTGGGTCAGGAAGGATTTGCCTACTGACTCAAAGTCAAGCATGTGCATCAATACCTGCTGCCCCAGGTCTTTCCTCAAGCCACAGCCAGGTCGGTGCCTCGTAAGTCTTAAGTCAGCCAGCATTAAAACTTTGGACAATGAACTATGAAGTCTTAATACAAACCTCCTTCGCAGAGGGAAGAAATAACACAGCTCACATTCCCAGCTCAAATATATGCGGTTTAGGTCCTAGTGGATCTAAAAACCTCAGAGAGTATCTAGGGCATGTTAACTCTACGTGTGCTTGCACAGATGCTCTCAAAAGCACACTAGGCAGAGAAGTCCAGCACAGGCTGCTTCTTCGTGTGCACAGACTGCCTTCGTAACGCCTGCAAGGACTGCCTTTTCTGCCTTCGAAGCAAACCGTTCTGCGGCTCTCTCTGCCTGTGGTCTTCTCCTCTGACCCACCATGAACACAAACTGCCCAAGTCTCCTCGGGTGATCTCATTAACTCTGCCCCAGATGAGGACAGACCAATGATTCAAAGAAACTTGTGACAGACTAATGGATTGGGCCTGACCTGCAACTTGATCGGCTGAAGCTCTCTCATTTGTAACTATAATAAATATTGTTCTCATTTTTTAAAGGCGAGACTACCCTCTGCATGCACAAGCACACAGGCACGTTTCACCGCTCATCTGCCTTTACAGGAATCCAGTTCCCAATTGCTCAGTGTGACCTTATAGCTATTACCCCTTAGGACGTATCCATGCAAACTCTCAGGTGCACCATATATCAACCCCAAATCAGGCCAGAATTGACACAACCGTCGACCTTCCAGTTCAAAGCTGGTTCTTGTCTCAGCAAGGCAGAAAACTTATGTCTGCCTGCAAAAGACCATGCAGACTTAGCCTTAGATACAGCACAGCTACACCTAATCTGGTCTTGCAACCCATTTTTGACATAATATTAACAAAAAACAATGGGTGACCAACGCCTGGCACTTTTAAGTATGGAAAAAATAAAGGCAACGCAATTGTGTTGGATGTTCCCATCCTCAAAGTCGGGGTGCACCACACATTGTGACTGCCCTGCTCCTCAGTACTGTGCTGTGTAACACACCCGTTGTAAACACATTCATTATTAATAGACCAAATAAAACTAAACTTCACCCAGAAAAAGTAGAGAATGGAGGAGTTTTACAGTTTGAGGTCACACACGCAGTTCTCTTCTACTGTGAATACGCAGCCTTGAAACAGTTTGACGTGAGCTGCTGTCCCATGCACATTTATAGCCCATCATGTCCAATCTTAAACAATTTCAGGGTGCTGAAGGCCAAAGAGCTAGCTGGAAATCAGTCCTTGGCTCTGAACCTCATTTGCGACAGGCAGGTTGGCAAGACTTGACCAAAATTTGACAGGTTAGCATAAACTGCAATTGCACAGAAGTCTGAATTTATTATCAGATATCTGTGCTCTTGAACATGGTTTTAAGGACCAAGTGAGTAAAGGCCCCCTTTGCAAATGAATATTCCTGCTTTCTCTCAATAAAAGAGCGAGCACAGATAATTGTTTTGATTAGGGAGAGATTTCAAAGGTAATCAAGAACAGTCAATGTGTGTTGGGGATACCTAACCTTTTTCCTTCGTTCTGAGAAAAACTGGAGGTCACACTGCGGAGAGCCTAGACTAACCTCAACCAGCTAGATAGTGATAACAGCCTGTTGTTACCCCAGAGAGAAGATGGCCTGTGGATAACTAACCCGACCAAACCTCAGCTTCTTTTATGAATGAGGATAAAATGTAGCCTTGCAAAAATATTCCCGTATGACATCTTGAGACACCCTTCCACCTGAAGACCAAATCTCAGGACTCCCTGCTTTACAGCTGGGTGGTAAAAGCTGTGCCCATCACACACACAGGGATGGAGAAAGACACGGCCGTGGTGTCCCACCTGCAGCAGGTTCCCATGGGCAGTGCCATGCCTGGCTCCAAGGGATATCTTTCACCCCAGTGGGGTAACCACCATGGCGCTCATGGCATGTACTGGGCTCAGACTGGGGCTGCAGGGCAGCTCCGGGGCTGCAAACTGCCAGGGAAAGCAGGGTGAAGTCCAACCAAATGAGAGTCACCACGGGGTGCGAGACACACGGGTCTGTCCACAGAGTGACACAAGTGATTCACGACCAGTCTGCAGATGTCAAACAACGGGCTGGAAACCGGCTTCCAAATTTCATTTGCTTTTTCGTCTCCATTGGGTCAGTAGTTCTTATTAGAGCAGCTACAAGCTATTATGAATGGTCTCCTCCCCCGCTGCTTTGGTAGGACATCAGACACCCCCAGAGTGATCCAAAACCCGCAACACTCAAAGGAAAATCATCTCCTGATTTCAGCTTTGAGCCAGTCCCTTGCATAGAGGCTCAGCCACAGTCATATAATCCTAAGGCTTCATAAACTCGAGCAAAGCAGTATAAGGCCGAACAATAGCCCTTCCTTGTAATTAATACCTGCAATGTAAATTAATCCAGGCTGCCAATAGCAGCTGCTGGGTAAATAAGAATCTGTGGCACTATCACTGTCAAAGGGCCATGGGCATACGATGCCATGGATGTGAATACAGGGAATAGAGGATCATTCAAGCAGGAACACTTAAAATGTAACCTGTTCTCCTTGAGAAATGTGTCGCATTCAACAGGGAACCTGACAGGAGCCATTTTATTCAGATAAGTAAATGCAATCACTCAGGCATCTGCAATCATTAAGTATTCCTGCCATCCTCGGTAACTCTATTTGGATCATGAAAAGAACTCGTTTTTTGTGTGTCTGTGTGTCCAATTTTTCAATTATATGTAGACTATTTTTTGGAACATACTCTTTTCTGCATTTTTTAATAATGTCTCTGTTTTTTCCCTTTAAATTAACCTCTTCAAAGCTCATAGCCCTGCAGGGATTCTCTGGCTGACCTGTGCTCCTCACCAAGAAAGAGGCTGAGTCTCCCCATAGCTTGGTAGGTTTTGGTCCAAGCACCAACTATGCCCTTCAAATATGCTTCAAATGCCTCTACAGAGCTTCAACAAACCAAAAATATGACAAAAAATAATTTTTCTCCAGTCCACATCCCACACATATCACAGAGAAGATGCACGTCCCAGCAGCGACCTCCATTTCAAGAGAGGAAGGCAAATCCTCATGACAAAAATGAGAAAGCTCTCCAGGAGAAGATCAAAAGCTGAAGATGTTGCAGGAGAGGGAACACAGAGGAAACTTGTTTGGTTACCTCCAAAAACATACCAGACTGTGGCAGCAAATGGAACATGAAAGCAAGGTACGAGACTAAGGTCTGTAACAACAGTGCCCGGGTGATTTACAAAAAAGAACTAAAGAAAAAAGGGAAACAGCGATTGAAGAGACATGACCAAAAGGGAGAAGAGTATGGCACTGAACACTGCTAATGGGAACACGGACTTAAGAGGGAGTAACTAATCTTTCTTTACAGGCACATAAAATCACCAAACCACATAATTATTCATTTGTCTAGTAGCCTAGAAAATATTAATACTCAAAGAGTAAACACCACTGTTTAATCCATTTGAAACAAAAAAAACCACCAAAACAAAACAACAAAATTTAGGGCAAATGACTTGTATGTACAAAGAAAAATCATATCACAATCTCATTTCAGACCTTTGCAGATCCAGAGGGAGCCAAATGAATTCAGGTAAATTTACATTTGCAGTTGACAGTTCACCTCAGCAGCCCGGGAATGTTTATCTTTCATTAATTATGGTTCAAGGGGAACTGCAACCCGAGATAGCTGAGCTAACCCTCTCTTCTTACAGTTTCAGACCTGCCGCCTGGAAGGCATCCAACCCTTCACCCATACTTCTGGCCTCAGCCCAGCTCCCTGCATTTATATGGACGGCTGCAGAACACCCAGCCTGTGCCACTCAAAAGTGGGTTTTTCTATCTGATAAAGATAGAGAACAGATGCATTTCTGACAAATGCCTGGCTAAATCTCTTCTTTCATACTCTTAAAGCAGGAGACAATCTTATTTGTATTTGTCCTGGACCAAGCACATAGTGAGCAGTTGATCTATAACCCAAAACCACTCCTCCAGAAGGGCGAGCACTCGGGACTAGCTTTTCGGCTGGTGAAATGCAAAGTTGCTCCAGCAATTTCATTGGAGCTGCACTGATTTTTACCAGCTGAGGGTTTAGCCCACAAATCTTTTCCTGCTGAGAGACAGGTGTTGAACAGGATGAAGGAAATCACATGCATTCCTTTGAATCAGCTCTCCCAGGCAGGAGCAATAATAAATTCAGATAAACCGTTGTGTCATTTTTAGATCTATTAAGATTGAATGGTTGACTTTCTCCTCGAGGGAACCTCTCATTGATTGTGTATTGCTTTGACTCATCCACTATCTTGTCCAGACCCCTCCTGCCCCCTCAAGTGTCCTTAACTCTTTCATTTCACAAACTGAATGGATAAAAGAGCAGCAAAGAACTTTGGCACGCACAGCCCCAGCAGTAACTGGGTGGGGTTTTTGGCAGAGCATCTCCAGACGTTATCTCATTCCCCTGTGGCAGCCACCCTGGAGAGGTCTGCATTTATAAAATGCTCCCACACACATTTCTTGTCAATGGATATTATTTGTGCATGCTAACTCACATGCAGTATCCTTTAATACTTACATCTTCAACATACTGAAGCTGTTTTAGGAGGTTGTATCTTAATAGAGCAAAATTATTTAACAATTCAGGAACAAACAGTGTCACAGTGTATTGTTTCACTGTTAACTTCAAACAGGATCTCAATAAAAATAACAATACTTTGCCCTTCTAGAGTATCTATCAATGCTCAAAGCACTGT
The DNA here is from genome assembly GCF_965638725.1 of Aptenodytes patagonicus. Lineage (NCBI taxonomy): Eukaryota > Metazoa > Chordata > Aves > Sphenisciformes > Spheniscidae > Aptenodytes > Aptenodytes patagonicus. The sequence goes on along the minus strand of NC_134982.1, from coordinate 4,636,230 downwards.
ATTAAGGCTGGCAATAAACTGTTTTTACCAAAAAAAACGATCCTAAGTGGTCATGTGAACAACACTAGTGCGAGAAATCTACTACTTATTCTCAAAAATATGTGATACTAGCAAAAACACGTTTCCCCTCTTGTGCACCAAACTATACCTCTCCTTTCCCTCAGACCTGTGGCTAGTGGCAGGTGTACTTCATTTTCCATGCCCAAAATTAAGCTCCCAGAAAGGAGCGGTGCATTGGTGAGGTCATCAGGAAAACACAACTCGGTTTCCTCATTAGCACTTGCAGATAAACTGCTGACATACCACCTGAGGCTGGTTTGCTGGCTCTACTTTCACATCTTGATCATCTTCCCACTCATGTTACATGCACTATACATCACCACATGGCCTACACGCTGATATCAATTTGGGAGTACATGTCTGGTTTGCAAGCTGCCCTGGCTTCATTTCAACATCATTAGCTTAAAACCACTCTGAAAAACAGGCACCAGCTCAATATGGATATCACACACATACAGTAAACCGGCATAGAATTACAGTGAGGGGGTTGGCTTGTTTATGGAAATTTCCTGTGGATCGTCACCAGAGCCTGGAAACACTTAACTTTATACGCAGGACTGCAACCACGCTGCCTCTTCTGATAGCACACAGTGATACTGGCTACATCTTCTGGGATGGGATGCCTCTCATCTGTGTGTAGCCATTTAATCTAATTTAAAGGAGTCATCGCAGATGCTTCAGTACTCAACCAATGAGCGGAGCTTCTCCAAATAGTGATTTACCCCACCCTAAGATGTCAGGTCTAACATTGGAAGAAGGAATTACCCTCTGGAGGCACCTTGTATCTTCCTATTTCTCTCTCCACTGACTACAAAGAAAACTCAAATTAGTGTAGACGACGCGATTACTTTTTATATGGCTAAAGTCATCTGAAAGCAACCCTGTCCGTTCCAACAAGACACCGTGCTTTTTGGAAAACCCTTACCTTTGGGCACATCCATGGGATCCAGGCTGCCGATGAGGTCTCTGACATACAGTCCGTCCCCATCCTCCTTGCTCAGCCAGTTGTTGCAGGGGAAGTAAAACCGGAGGTGAGGTCTGTTCATGTCGGTCACGATCACGCGGTCGAGGAACCAGCCCGCATTCAGTCCGGTGTTATCGTGCTCAATCCTAGAGGAAGAACAACCCTGATTTGATATTTTGATTAAGACTGGCCACTAGCACTGCAATTTTGTGGAATATTTTATATTAGGCAAGGCTAGAGCAACTATACACAAAATGCCTACTTATACCTAGCTATCCAAAGTGTTTCATAGATTTTATGGGCTTTTACAGGGTATTTTGTAAATAAAAACGTTCCTATATATGTATATGTGTGCAGATATCATAGGTGCATATGTGGGCTATTGCCTGCAAGGGGATGCACACAAACATACACACACCTGCCCGTTCGTTCCACATATGCATTCATTCACCTTACACTCCATATCTAAAACATAGGTGACTCTCCTCCCACCCTGTATCCCTCCTGCTCTTTTCTCTTCTTACTTTGTTTTATCCACCTCTTCCCATTTTCCCAGCTTTCTTTGTACTACTAACTGATTTTTAATTTTATATAGGTCAGTCAGATGGTGGTTAAACATAATAATTACCATTTACATTACCTTAATTTAGCAAACCCCATTTACCTCCATAGGAAGATAAAAACAGTCCTAAACTCCTTCCTCTGTGATTGCATATGACAGAAATACAATTCTTGGTGGGGAGCATGGATAGTTATAAGCAATACCGTAGGTGATTTCATGCTTCAGTTCAAATCTTAGGCAGGAAACAAGCTTTTTACCACCCCTTAACTTCACCTTGATAGGAGCACGTTAACAAATAATGAATAAAACATGGCAACACTAAAACCTCTACAGCCTGTCATTTGATTAGCACCTCACGGAGCAGGTACCATGGTAGTAACATTGTGCAGGTACCTTATTTTCTTTATTTGTCCGACATTGTTGGTTTTTACTCGGAACACGTCTGTTTTGCTCCTCTCAAAGGCCGTGCTGCTCCTGTAATACACATGCACCAAAAGCTATGGTAAGAAAATAACAACCTTGTCAGCAAGCATACCTCGTGGCCTGACAGAGTAGTAGTGTTTAAGGATGAAGAAATGTCATTTCTAGCACCGGAAAGACCTACTTTTCAATGCCCTCTTTCCCGTGACAAGTTTCGGATAGCTCTGAGTACTGACATTTAACAGACTTTTTCCCTTCTCAAGCTCTAAGAGTCCTTCCAGAAGCTGAGACGGAAGCTTTGGGGGAAATGCAATGCTGGCCCAAGCAGATGCAAACCTTGGATCACATTCCATATCGCCTCCAAGAATAAAACATGACAAAGGTTTTTCAAAATCCTCAACTAAATTGCCTGTAGAGGTAAGAGCTGGGGGAGCCTGTAAGACTTTCCCATCAGCAAGTGGCTTTCAGAGGTGTCTGAAAATAATCGGTGCAAATATTTCAAGGCAGCACCCATGAAGCAAAAATTACATGAAGAACTCCAACTCTTTGGTAACACCTTGTCTGTGGTTCCTCAACTCTGCTAGCCCACCCATCAGTTGCTAAAACATAGAGGTAACAGCAAAAAACACAGGAATGTTTTCAGCTGCTCCCCTCCAGGGTGGCTGGAAAGGGCTCATTTGGAGTGGTCGAGTCAGAGCTTCGTTTCACCCTTATCACCCAGTCCTTGTCGGCCAGCCAACGTGGAAGACCCTAGTGAATCCAGACCCCTGCACATCCACCTCAGGTGCTTTACAGGGCCTCAGTATGCTTTTCATTTCTGTTTCCCACTCCCAGAGATGTCCTCTCCTGCCATCCTAGCCTCTGGGCACCAAGCAGACCCGCTCTTGGTGATGGAGTAAAGGGGGTCTGTAGCCCGGCGAGTTCCCTGCGGAGCCGCAGATCTGCCCAGAGCTCAGCCAGAGATAAAAGCATCCAACTGCATCAAAGGTTCTTTCCACGCCCATCTTCCGACATTTTTTTCATGACCACTGAAACTTCCTTTGCAGCTTTCTTCTACGCTTTGCATGTCATTGTATGTCATTCAAAGCAAAACGACTGCAGGACAGGAACTAGTTTGATATTTTTGTGAAGTGTTAAGTGTGTGGTTTGTATTTCACAGGTGCAAGTGGAAGACAATGTAACATATAATAGCCCAGGTCAGGGGATGCAGAATTTAATTCCCAGTTCTGCCTCTAGCCTGCGGTGTGATCTTTGGCAAGCACCTCCATCCTTTTTGAGCTCCTATTTTCCACAAAAACACTATGAAAAACATCAAGGCAAAACCCATCCTTGCTCTGAAGACACAGCCTCTCCCACCTGCCCTCCCTGATGGGCCCCCATTTCACCTGGGCCGCTGAGCATTGCTACAGATGATTAAACACAGCAAAATCCAGAAGTCATATTAAAATGGACGAGAAATCACAGCACTTCAGCAGCAGCATAAAGCCACAGTGACAAGCAGCTTGTACTCAGAAAGTTAATGAATATTAATAATCTGAACAAGGGGGTTTGTTTTTGCTCGCCTCTCTTCTCCACATCATTGAAGGATCTGCATGCACCTTTCTTTAGAGGTTATTTTGTGTGCTCTGCAAATGCAGGCACAGGCCTCCTCCTCCTCCGTTCTATCTCAGATACCGTGCCAGGACCATCGCTGCTACATGAAAAGGCTAAAATGGTTAACCTTGCCGTGAAGACAAGAGACAATTAAATCCAGCCCAGCCTCCCCCAGCCTGGCTGTCGGAGAGAAAACAGTCAGTGAGTACGAGGCAATTTGTTTGTCAGGCTTGAGCGAGCATCGTAATGACAGCAGCTTCTCCCCACATCGGCTCCGGAGATCGATGCAGTGCTGCAGACTGCTACAGGGATGGCACAAAAGTATTAAGTGAGACTAATTAGCCCAAAACTTTCAGCACATCGGTCCCGGTGGCTGCTGGTTTACGGCAGTCCCACCACTGTGCTGGGCTGTTTCGGTTGCTGGGATGGTGGGAGCGCGGTGAGGAGGAAACCCAGTGTTGGAGGAGCACCGAGTGGGCACCCGAAAGTGCCCATCAGGAAGATGCTTCATGCATCTTGAAAGAGCTTCGGAAAGCATTGGGAAACATGACGCTGGTCCAGGCGTCAAACTCCTGGGAAATCTGGCTGTTGAAAGGTAGGAAGAATTTGACAAATCTTTTCCCTTGAGGTGGATATGCAGCATCAACAGCACAAAAAAGGGAAATGTTTTAAGGAAAACTCCAACCCTTCCTTCTAGCATTTTTTTAGCATTGTCAATTAAGTGAGAAGAGAGGGAGTGAGGCAATATCCCATCGTGAATGGCTATACTGAAATTTATCCCCCAAAAAAAGAAAGAAAGAGAGGGAGAGAGAAGGAGAAATTACAGCTGGGCTGTGTCAGAGTCTGGTCCAGGCTGGGGCTGGGGTAAGAAATTCATAGCCTGATTACCATAAGGGACTCGTTACACCGAACAATGCAGCACACTGGCTTGCACAGCTCCAGTGACAAATAAAGCAGGGAAAAATCTGACTTGGAAATTGCAGGACTAAATTTCTAATGTTCAGGCTTAACTGGATTCAGACCCAGGGACTGGGCATGGCTAGCCGTAAGCAAACACGTAAAGATCAGCAGAATTTCACTTGAAACCCTATTGTTCAGCTGGGATATCAGGCTAGAGCAACTTCAAAATATGTTTCACTCATTTTTTTTTATTTCACATATTTAAGTGGCTTTAGCAGCTCTATTTTTTATAGTCCATTGCAGTGTTTTACCCAATGGCTTTGTAAGAAACATCCAAGGAACTTCACCAAAGATTAGTATAAGAAATTCTCAAATATTTTTTGTATCTGTTTTCAGATTCTTTTGGTTGAATGATTGCCTGCAGGTTGCACTGCTCGTGGTACTGCAAATGTACAATGATTTAGAGCACTATGTCCCCTGGTTGGGTAAGTCACGTTGCTAAAAAGCCCCACAAGAACTGGTGCATATTTGAGCACAGTATTTATAAATCCCTGCGTGCATCTCTTCTGTAGGCCATCAGCACAGACAACAGAGCCAGTGCCATGAGAGTGTCGCTACTACTTGCTATGTTGACAACAAGAAACTATCAACGATGCAATTTTAAATGTAAAAGTACATAAAATAAACATTTGCACTAGTAAATCACCTTTTTTTTTTTTAATATATGGCAATTAACAAGAGATAATCCCACCACCTAAATGAAAGTCACATTTGAAATTGAAATTTTAAATATTTGTACAAAATAGTCTGTAATTCTGATCAGCTAACAGCACCCTTTCCAGAGCTGAGTTCTTAGGAACAGAGGGGAAACCTCGGTACTGATCACAGCAGCGGCATAAAAATAATAACCACAACCTTTAACAGTGATGGAGTAACCTGAACCAATTTAGCTTTGAATCACTGCATTAATGATCATTTAAATTGCCTTTCTATTAGGTGTTTCATCTGACAATGCCTTGTACACACAGAGCTGCCTGCAAAAGCACCATGGATGAAGGGCTGCACAGAAGCACGAAGTGTTACCATGGATGTCAGTTCGAACAACGTTTTTAAAATGCTCCATTAAATCATCAGAAAGAGTCAGTTCTTGGTGGCATCTCCCTGCAACCCTGCCTGCAGGTCCGCCTGCTCCTGCCACTGACATTTAGCAGCAGCGGGAGGGAGTTGGGTACCGGGGATGATTTCAGAAGGTCGCACAGCAAAAACCATCCTACAGCCTGTCAGTCACTAGGAAAAAAATAATGGGAGGCGAGTTTCTCATGGGCTAGGGGTGGACTGCATAGTTTTGACATATAGAGGTGGCAGGGATGAGCACTGGTCTATCCCTATCGTTTTCCTGGCTTGAAAGTACAGACAGCTTTGCTCATCCTCAGATTATCCAATATACATTATAGGCTGGGTGAATCTGTGTTATCAGGCCTCTGGCTAAGACAGCAGCTTGCCACAAGATGCAAAAAGATGTTGGAAAAATGCTTATGATGTGTTTGCCTTATTCTTCTGTTTCTCCCTACACATCCACTATTGTAGAATCATTTAGGTTGGAAAAGACCTTTAAGGTCATCAAGTCCAACTGTTAACCTGGCACTGCCGAGTCCACCACTAAACCATGTCCCTAAGCACCACATCTACACGTCTTTTAAATACCTCCAGGGATGGTGACTCAACCACTTCCCTGGGCAGCCTGTTCCAATGCTTGACAACCCTTTCAGTGAAGAAATCTTTCCTAGCATCCAATCTAAACCTCCCCTGGCGCAACTTGAGGCTGTTTCCTCTCGTCCTAGCGCTTGTTACTTGGGAGAAGAGACCGACCCCACCTCGCTACAACCTCCTTTCAGGTGGTTGTAGAGAGCGATGAGGTCTCCCCTCAGCCTCCTTTTCTCCAGGCTAAACAGTCCCAGTTCCCTCAGCCGCTCCTCATCAGACTTGTTCTCCAGACCCCTCACCAGCCTCGTTGCCCTTCTCTGGACACGCTCCAGCACCTCGACGTCCTTCTTGTAGTGAGGGGCCCAAAACTGAACACAGTATTCGAGGTGTGGCCTCACCAGTGCCGAGTACAGGGGCACGATCTCTTCCCTACTCCTGCTGGCCACACTAGTTCTGATACAGGCCAGGAGGCCATTGGCCTTCTTGGCCGCCTGGGCACACTGCCGGCTCATGTTCAGCCGGCTGTCGACCAGCACCCCCAGGTCCTTTTCCACCGGGCAGCTTTCCAGCCACTCTTCCCCAAGCCTGTAGCGCTGCATGGGGTTGTTGTGACCCAAGTGCAGGACCCAGCACTTGGCCTTGTTGAATCTCCAACAATTGGCCTCAGCCCATTGATGCGGCCTGTCCAGGTCCCTCTGCAGAGCCTTCCTACCCTCAAGCAGATCAACACTCCTGCCCAACTTGGTGTCGTCTGCAAACTTACTGAGGGTGCACTCCATCCCCTCATCCAGATCATCGATAAAGATATTGAACAAGACCGGCCCCAAAACTGAGCCCTGGGGAACACCGCTTGTGACCGGCCGCCAACTGGATTGAACTCCATTCACCACAACTCTCTGGGCCCGGCCGTCCAGCCAGTTTTTGACCCAGCGCAGAGTACACCTGTCTAAGCCGTGAGCCGCCAGCTTCTCTAGGAGAATGCTGTGGCAGACAGTGTCAAAGGCCTTACTGAAGTCCAGGTAGACCACATCCACAGCCTTTCCCTCATCCACTAGGCGGGTCACCTGGTCATAGAAGGAGATCAGGTTAGTCAAGCAGGACCTGTCTTTGATAAACCCATGCTGACTGGGCCTGATCACCTGGTTGCCCTGTACGTGCTGCAATCGATCACTCCTGGAGAGAGGACGCTGGCCTGGATGGACTTATGGACAACCTAACTGCAAAAAAACCATATGTTTAAACCATAGTTACTCTTAGCACAGAGCTCCAATAGCAGCAGCATCAACCTCCTTCTTGGAGCAAGAAATACTCCAGGGAGTTTGGTCTGCAAATATTTTGCCAAGACTGTTGTCATGAAGCTGACAACAGCAGTCAACGGGTGGCTGGAAATACCGCGTAAGGCAGCATGCGTCCAAAAATACTCCAGATGGAAAAGAAACCAGCCGGAAAGCACAGCAACTGCAAACATCTCTGTACCAAGGACATTATTTTCTTTTTCTACCAATAACCTGACCAGCAGAAGGAATCTTGCTTAAACAAGCACAGAAGAATTAGTGAAAAAATGGTCCCACTTGAAAGGATTTAATTGAATGAGATAAATTGCTCAGGTGTGTAGCAGCGTGATGACACCCAGGAGCCAACCACCAGCCCAAAACTGTGAGCCCGTGTCTGAATTTACCCTGAAACTTTACAAAGTGCCATAGGGAACACTGAAACAGCCCCTGCCTTATCCATAAGCGTTCCCAGTACAGATTTCAATAGCCTTAATGTGCTCCTTCACTTCGTACTGCCTGGAGCAGCAGTATCTTAATATCAGATTTTCATCTTTGGTGGCATGATTTACAAAAAGAAAATAAAACAGTGGTATTTAATTTAGATAATCTTAGCTATGCTTTACGTCTTTGTCATCTGCAGTTTGGTTCTTGTTTTCTGGAGAAACTGTATACAAAGCAGATAGCGCCATCGATAACGGTGCAAAGGTTGCTCAGCATTTCCCAGTATTAAATTACATTTTGAATTGCATCTACTTTGCCAAATTTGGGGGCAAATTTTACTTTGCTGAAAATTTCTATCCCATTCCCACGGAGAAATAGTTTTGAAAATTTTAATGAGAATGAGCTCAGACATTTTTAAGACTGAGATTAATGAGTTGGGGGTAGGGGCAGGATTTTGAGCAAGGCAGAAAGGTTGAGTTTGTTCCAGAAAGGCACCTTATACTCATCCCATGGGAAAACTGGTCAGATTTTCCAGTCTGAAAAATGCTGCTGGCACTTATCAGCAGGGACCTGGTCTAGCAGCTAAATTCCCTTAAAAGCCTGCCTGTTTTGAGTAAATTCCTTTTTCTCCCTCTAAGGCTTGACCTTTCTTGTAGTTGGTACCGCCAGCTGCTACATGCGTAGCTGCAAGTGGATTATAATTTACACATACACCAATTCTACTGGTTCTTATCTTTGGGTTGTTCAACAGCGCTAAGCACCCTCTCAGGTGGTTTTGTTCCTGAAATGCTAGACACGGGCTAACCAATAAGCCTGAGCAAGAGAGAGGAGAAATTTCCCACTTTGTTTCTTTTTCGGAAGCGAATATAGACTCTAAAGTGTGCTGTCACTTAATGCTGCCCCAGATCATTAAGTCTTCAGAGCGCGGTGTAAGTGCTGCAGATTTGTACGGGCATAAATCAGAGTACAGTTAGATACATAAGCAGCTTTAAAATAGGAAACATCCCTTGTCAGTAAAGGAAAGGTGTTGCAACTCATCTCTGAAGAAGTGCTTCAGCAGCGATGCAAGAAGTCTTCCTCCACTGCACGTGGGGTTCGTTTGCTTCCTAGCCTGGACACCCCTTTCTATACCAACTTTCTAACACTTCCTAACTTGTTACATTAACTATTCAGAGTAGATAAGCTTGCTTCCCTGTACTTGTTTATTTATTCCAGAGCAACAAAATTGGATCTTCTGCAACTCGGTATGGCTTAGCTATAGCAGAGCTACAAACATTAACATCCTCTAAGGACCTGCAGTACATACCCTGCAATTCATACGTATTTGCTGGCATTAGGAGAAGGAAAAGCTCTGTATAGCGACTCAAGACCAGGTAGAAGGGACTGCCAATTAAAGGTATTCAGCATAGGAAATAAAAAAAAAAAACAAAATCCACTGCACAGTCCTCAAGTTCAGTAAGAAGCCAGCTGTCACTTACCAATTATTTCATCTTTCTTTCAGATTGCCAAAGCTGCTAAATCTTTTCTTTTTTTTTTTTTTTTAAAAAAAGGAAAAATCTCCCCATTAGTATTTATTGCAGTTGTTACAAGCTGCACCGGGTAAGCCTGACACAGAAAAATGGATTTGTTTACGCTAATAACAAATAAATAAATTTGCTACTAAATACGGTGAATGAGACGGCAACAGCGTTCCTGGCTGAGTTTTGCAATTGGTCCTCAGACCCAGCGTGGTGGAAAGCACATGAGCAAAGAGAAATAAAACACTATGGAAGATCAGCACTGTTTGTTCTGCATTGGACCATGGAGAAGCAGCTCGTGCCTGTAGGAACGGTCTCAGTGACTGCCAAAATGACACCAAGCAACGCCTTGGTGTCCACCCATGTGCCCATGATGGAGCTCGTGGAAAGAAACTTATTTTGGGTAGTGCTTTTAGCTTCTGGCTGAGCTGTAAGCTGGTGCAGGATGGCAGGTGGGGATCCAGAGCGTTTCATGAGCTGGGTTTTTAAGCAGGATTTTGCCAGGGCTGAGCAGCATTTTGCCAGCACCCATCCACCACCTCCAGCACTGGCGGGGAGGTGTTACTGTCCCCCCAAACTGGCAGACAGCGACTGCAAAGGAGGATTTATTCCAGCCCCTCCCAGACCCAAACACGACTTAGCTAAACTTCCTGACCTAAGTAAATGCATCTTTCGGGGCAGACTTTGGGTGGTGCCACTTCCAGAACTGATGTTCCTCCCGACAAGTCATGATGGAGATTTGTTTTCATTTTTCACAGTTACCTTATTGTTGGCAAATGTTAAAAACACATGATATTACATCAGCTTGCCATATCTTCCCTTTACCGTGCATGAAAAAAAAGATCTGAAATGTCATGTATTTCACTACCAGCACACAATCACAAAAGAAATAAGGAAAACCTATTCTAACCAGAAGCTGAAATGGTAGTACCATCTTTAGGCAATGCATGATATTTTAGCTTTCTGTCATACACCGGGAAATGTAAACACCTACAAAATGTCATGCATTTGCAGTCATAAGTGAACTCGTGTAAACATTTAGTTGAAAGATGCATGAGATTCCATCCTTTTGCCATATTCACAAAGCTGCATAATCAATTTGGGGGCAAACTGACTACTTCATGATTTGCTTCATATTTAGGAGACAGGACTATCAATTAAGCAGGTCTGCAGACACTTCTACACGTGGACTAGCTTTTCTCTCACTGTTCCTCGATGAAGCACTGTAACGTGCCAGATTTTGCTTAAAGGTGCAGAAATTTCACTGATGTTTGGGAAACCCCCAGTGGAAAGCTGTAGTTGCCGTTCTAACGGTCACTTCCTATGGGACCGGTTTTAAGAGCCCTGAACTGCAGAAGGTTGGCTTCCCATGCCTTTCATCCTTGCTTACCAACACCTCAGCCATCTGCTCTCTGCAGCAACGGGGACCAAGCCCAAAATGCTAACCCAGGCCTGAACAAGCTCAGACTGCTGCTGCCGCAACCTAAAACCATCCCTGCGTGTCCCTTCTTTATTTCTTTCACCAAAAAAAAAAAAAAAAGAAAAAAAAAAAGTGGTGAGTGCAGGAGGAAAGAGCAGGCATTCACCAGAGTGCCAGCAAAGATGACTTGTACCACCGGTAGCTCGTTTAAGGTCACAGCTGATAAAGAAATCTATTATGGGGATCTCCTGACTTCTTCTCTAAAGGACATACAGTACTTTTATTAATTTTTTTGGAAGGTAGTGTTTGGATTCTTTCCATAGCCACATGCAGAAGAGCACTTTCACCATTAAATGGCTCTTTATGTAAATGCTGATCACAAGAAAAGTGGAAAGCAGATGCTGCTGTGATGGCTTTGCCAAATACTACGAGGCAGGTTTGGGTGCTAGAAGCTCTTCCCCCAGCAGAGCTGCTGCTGCTCCCAGCTCTGCCACTGACCTGCTATGGGACCATGCCATCTTTTACCTCCTTGCCTCAGTTTCCTTCTCTGTAAAATCAAGAGAAACGGTATTCAGCTTCATAACTTCATTGGGATGTCTAGATGGAAATCACAGAACAGAGACAAAGCATTTTGTATAGATATATCATATACAATCAGCAAGTTCTCCCTGGTGTTTCTAGAGACGCTGCGATAAAACAACTCCTTCACCTAGCTCTGATTTCTGAATTTCAAATATGGCAAACAGGGCTGAAATTTCATGTATTTTCTTTACCATTCCCATATCATTTTCTTTACAGACTCTCATGTTTGAGTTGCTTCACTGGGAAGAGAAGCTCTTTTGAGGGTAAAATTTAAAATAGCTGCAGGTACCTCTTGTCGGTGCTGTAGAAATGGAGAAAATGTGAAGTTACCATGTGACATTAGCACAGGATTAATAATTTCTGAAGCACATTTTCAAGAAAACCAAAACAATAAGAACACCGAAAAACAGAGACACACAGCCTCTCCTAGACCCCATGGAGAAGGGATTTCTGCTCTCTCAGTGCAATTGTTTGGCTAGGGGAAAATTAGCACATGCAGAACTGGGACTTTGTTAAAAGTCACCTTGCTTTCATGGAAGCTCAGCACCTGCTGGCCCTGATGCTCACTTTTTTTGAAAAATAAAGCTATTGAGAGAGTCAAAAGCCTCCTAGTAGGTTCTTAAATGATAAAATATATTTCCATTAAGTTTAACATAGTGATAAGAATTGAGAAGTTGCATCCAGAGGGTGGCATTGGCATCAGCTGGAGGAAAACAGAACAGTGCCACCACAGCAGCGTGCAACCACAACGGTGTGCAACCAAGCACACAGCAGATAGGATGGAAACAGCCTAAATTAGGAAACAGCTTAAATTCTTCCATTTCTGCTTGCCTCAGATTTCCTACGGCTGGGTGTGGGTGGTTACCCATCAACAACATTACTTCAAACCCACTGAGTTACTCTTCAGAAACATTCAAGGACACGTATCTCTCTGTACCTGACTTAGCATGGAGACCTCAGTGGGATTTAGGCATGCGAACATGTCCCATCAGGCCCACTCCAACAAGCGATGAACATTCTCAGCTCCTAAATTGGGAGCTCCTAATTTAAGCTTTAAGAAAAGCAAGTATCCCCACACCTTGCAAGTGTGAGCCTTATATAATGTGGTTCTGAACACACATTTCCACCTACAGAAAGGAATGCAGGTTTGCAAGGGATTTGGTAAGAAATACGCAACGGCAAAAATTCAGATTTCCCTCGTGATCTCAAAATACCTTTTAGATTTATCCCCTCTGCATCCACCAGCACAATATTACGTTTCATCAAAATGCAATAAAAGTTACTGAAGAACAGGCCTCAAAGACACAGATTTCCTTCCAGATACTCACTTGCTTGTGAGATGAGTCTTGGGAGTAATCCCAAGCTCTCCAAAGAGAGTAACAAAGACGTTGGCGTCGGTTCCTGCTCCCCGGACATCTCCTGTCACTGTCACCACCTCATAAACTGCGGAAGGAGAAAAGAAAGATCAGGACAAGGGGAGAAACCCCTCACCCCATACATTATAGATCCAAGTCATCCCCAAACCTGGGCTGAAATACAGACCCCAGGGACGGATCTCTGCACCCACCACCAAAACAAGCCCATCTCTTGGACAGGGCACAGTCACTGCTAAGGATCAACACAATTGGTGAAAATCATCACATCAAACTAAAACTGCTGGAGACACTTTACATGGGCAGAGAGGGGTTGAGTTAGGACAGATTTTGCTGAAAACACTTCTCTTTGAACACATCGCCTCCCCTACCGTAAGGCATGTGCACGTATTACATACAACAGATGAATTTATGTGAAGTGTTAGAGTAAAGCTGTTGAGCCATTCTTCATTTATGCACATGTCAATGCAATGCACGATTTCCTGCTTGCTCTGATAATATATCTGTACGAAGCTGAGAATCACTACAGCCAGAAAGTTTGCGTTTTGGTTGTTCAGGAGACTTTACCAAAGACCAAATGGTAAATCATGATGAGAATAAGGTAGGAAAACGCCTAAAGTAGAGTCTCAAAGCTCTATCAATTTATCTTTCCACGTAGTAGATTGAGTGGCGACTTTATTACCACACATCGATATCTTCTTGGGAGAGACACAAGTTAAAAATAGCCTTTTACTCAAGTGGAGAAAGGCATGACAAGATCCAACGGCCCGAAGGTAAAGCTAGATAGATTCAAATTACAGTCAGACACGCATTTCTTAAGCAGGATGATGAGTGAAGTTAGAACAAGACTTAAGGCTTGAAAACAGGTTACCTTTCTGAAGGACATGTCTTGGTTGGCTCAGTACAGAAGGAACTGGAAGAAATTATAAAACTTTGCCTATGGCCGGACCAAGCATCCTGATGGCTCTTTTTGGCTTTAGATCACGTGATGGTCATTAGCTAATAACGATATTTCAGGCTCAGACCTATAAGCCGGAGGAAAGACTAAACTTTCATCATTTCGTCCTGCACAGCCTGACTGCTTAGTATGTGATTTCTCAGAACTAACGCTGTAAAACTGTCCTTCTTCATGGGTGCTTCAGAACTGTTATGTATTTTGTTAGTGCCCATCTTTTCCTCACTACATCACGTATATATTCAAAAGAGACAAAAACCGTATTGGGGCTCTATTCTGAGCATCAGATGTTTTCCCCTACTAACACAATGTTTTTCCCCACTAACACTCTTCCCTCAAAGCATCACTGGGAAGAAAATAAATCACCATTTTAACTGAAAAGCCTGGAGACAGAGTGCTAGAGCAAAACCCAGGCCACTCATGTAAAACTGATTAGAAACTACTCCTTATTTCCAGCAGCTCTATTGCACTGAGACAGAAAATAATACCGTAATATTTTCCTAATCTCACCTTTCCACGAATGTAACTAGGACAGAAAGGAGACATTATTATAATAAATACAGTAAGTTATGATCTGTGCTCAGCTAAATTTTCAGAATCCCTTGGCTTGACAGATTTCATTTATGGGCTCAAAGGAAGAGACTTCTTTGCAAAAAAAGAATATGAAATCCACAGCTTGCACATGAGTAATATGTATGAACAGTGTTTTCATTTCACCTCCCTCCTGTTAGCGTTCGCACATGCCATCGGGAGATGTTTGGCATAGCACGGAGAGACAGACGACGTCCTCGCATTAGCCATTAACAGGAGGAAGACTCGCAATCCACCCTGCCCCAGTGATTCACCACTGATTGTTTCATGGTTTTCAGCACCGTATCGACTCTGCTTTGGAAACAGGGAGCTTATGTCATTAAGTTATAATATTGCTGCACTCGTTTACAGCAGCCTTTTATGTCTGGCCGTCTCAAAGCATATTGCAACTTAACTGTACCATGGAAGTACTTATCACTGTCAGAGCATCCTATAGGCATCGCCAAAGTGGCAGTTACAGCTGAGCATCCCTCTGCAAGGATCATTTGGGAAAAGGGCCTTTAACGCATTCTCCCCTCCCTGCCCACAGAGGCTCAGCAAAATTTGGCCCTGTTCCTGTTTTCAGGGGGTGAGGTCAAGTTGTACCCAGCTTCATGCCAGCAGGCACATGGCTGAAGGCATTTTTCCTGTGAAAAGGGAGGAAAAAAAAAGCATCACAACACTCCATATCTTCCCAGAGACCTTTCAAAAGCTCAGGCAGGTTTTCTAGTGAGGTTTTTTTTTTTACTGCTAGAGAAGTGCTAGGACTTATAAGTTATATGTGGCAGGCAGAGTCTGTCATGTTACATCTGCCCATGTCACATCAAGTGAAACCCATTCCTGAACCGGTCTGCTGCACCTTTACGGGTACTGACGTCACCTAATCTGTACATCTAAGCTTAACTTCCTTACAGAAGACCTAAGTCAGACTGATCTACTTTCACTTTTCAACTCCTAACAAATGAGATGATGGGATACAAGGAAGTTATGTGTCTAAGACACCACCATCAACAAGCCACAATATTCGCCCCTTAAAAATCAAAACCCCTCTCTAATTCCCACAATAGGAGTCTCAGAGTTGCAAGAAAGCACAAGCCACGAGTACGTACAAATTTGCACTTTAGGTTCACAACCCCAAATTCAGCCTCCACACACCGCAGCAAGCAGGCAGCACATGGATGAGCAGTTTTTACTGGGACAGATGTGCTGAGCCCTGCCCGAGTAGCACGTGTCGTTACTGAGCATACGCTGTGGTTAGCACCATTTTAATTAACTTTGCATAGAGGGACAAAAGGGGGGGCTGGGTAGGTGACACCAGCATATCACTGCATTTGACAAGTGCCACGGTGCACCCCTGGAAGGGGAAAGGAGCCCTGCTGCCCCTTCTCCAGCACTACAGCTGTGTGGCCAGCTGTGGAAGTAAATGATCATAGAATCATAGAATCATTAAGGTTGGAAAAGACCTCTAAGATCATCGAGTCCAACCGTTGACCCAACACCACCATGCCCACTAAACCATGTCCCTAAGTGCCTCATCTACACGTCTTTTAAATACTTCAGGGATGGGGACTCAACCACTTCCCTGGGCAGCCTCTTCCAATGTTTAACCACTCTTTCAGTAAAGAAATTTTTCCTCACGTCCAATCTAAACCTCCCCTGGCGCAACTTGAGGCCATTTCCTCTTGTCCTGTCACTCGTTACTTGAGAGAAGAGACCGACCCCCACCTCGCTACAACCTCCTTTCAGGTAGTTGTAGAGAGCGATGAGGTCTCCCCTCAGCCTCCTTTTCTCCAGGCTAAACAACCCCAGTTCCCTCAGCCGCTCCTCAGAAGACTTGTTCTCCAGACCCCTCACCAGCCTCGTTGCCCTTCTCTGGACACGCTCCAGCACCTCAACGTCCTTCTTGTAGTGAGGGGCCCAAAACTGAACACAGTATTCGAGGTGCGGCCTCAGCAGTGCCCAGTACAGGGGCACGATCGTGATGTCGCAGCTTTCCAGTGATGTCATGGATGCAGGGCCCATGACTTCCTTTGCAGGAAGAAAATAAAAGTTTAATACTAATATTGATGCTAGCTCTTTCTGGAAAAGGCACCTGGAGACAAACGCAGCTTATTTAGCCACTTCCTTCAAAGGCATGAAAGTTCAGCGGTCTGGATCCAGGATTGTTTCCTTTCTTTGCATTTCTTTTATTTTTGATCAACCACTGACAGCTGATGGGTGTCATCTTTGCTGGGAGCATCTCTGCAGCTTGAGGACCCAGCAGGCAGAAAAGGATACCATGCTGCGGGGGCAGCATTTTATACCCCAGACCCCTTCGCTGGGAACAGCGTCCGTGATATAAGACGACAAGAACTGTAGACTAACGACATGTCTTAACCACCTCAGGAGTTTGCTCCCGAATAATTGGAAATTCTGGCTTTGAGAGAACATATCCAACCTTAGCAAATCCCAAGCACAAGCGTCTTGTACTTTATGATTTGGGACAATAAAGCCAAATTAACTGAAAAGCTTGAAATTGAAATTCTGTGGAAGTCACACTTCTAACCAAGGGTGGAATCTGGGCTAGAAAGATCAATTTTTCTGCCTCAGTGCTTCATCTGTGAAGGGGAAGATTAAGAAAACACAGAAGTTAAATATCTCAAGTATCATACCTGTTTCATCATGCAAGCTAGGTCTTCCCTTCCCATCAAGTTCCTTTCTTTCTTTTTGGATGTTCTCATGGGATTTCCAATCTTCTCCTCATTTTGAGTCCCCATTTTTCAAACCCCTCTCCACCACTCAAGAGGTCTGAATTGCCTACTGAGGATCCACCTCCATCACTGCTGTAAATATTCTCAGGATCATGGATGTTAATGCTCACCAAAGATTTACCTCAATGGTGCAAAGATGCCAGCCCTTAAAACCCCTCCACTGGAAGAAAATATCTACCCAAATTCTCTAGAATCTCCCAAATAATTTTTAACAGGGTCAGTGAGTAAGTAAGTTTGGCCACCTGTTTATTCGCTTTTCTTATCTTCCACCTTCATCAGTTTCACGTGGAATATATGCTGATTACCAGGGAAAGTTAAAAAAAGAAATAATCCATCCAGTTTATATTGTCAAATGGAAGGGTGAAAAAAAACCCCAAACAAACCCCAACAACCAACCCACAACAAAACTGCAATATTTCTTTGCAAAGTAATGAAATACAAAGGTTGTTATTTTTCCACCCGTTGACACTGATGCACACAGTCAGTTCAAGATTTATTTCAGGGCTGTTGCTCGCTCCAACAGCTAAAGACAAATTATAGCAAAATTTTTCAAGATAAAATGAGGTTTTGGTATATCACTCCAGATTTGGCTGTATCTTACTATTTAGACTCCTCCTCAATGGAAGCAATCACTGAAGGCAAATAAAGAGAGCATCCACAGGAATTTTGTGGTTACCCTTGAAGTTTCTAAGTGCATCCATAGTGTCTCCCTCTTCCCTTACTAATTTATGGGTTCTCAGTATGCTTTGCTGTTAGCTGTCTGACATCGCTGAGAGTTGTCGTGGGGAACCTTTAAGCTCCTCAAAGAGATCTGCTCTCATAGCGGAGTTTGGGAGGGCTGGTTCAACCCCACTGACATCTCCTCCACAGGGTCAGCTGAGAGACCAGTCCTGAGCAGACACTGCGATGGTTTACCAGCTGCACACTTCAAGAGTTTTCCCCGTTTTGGTCAGCAGGACTTGAAACACGAACTTTCTTCAGAGCTTTGCAATAACTTTTGGCTTCCGTGATGTGAAAAACAACTCCTTATATGTATTCCTGCTGGACTTACACATCAAGATATATTTTGGCAGAGATCTCTCAGCCTCTCCATGGGCTTTGTACCCACCATACCCCTATTTCCTTCTTGGTCAAACATAAGGTGCAAACCATGGCATTCCCATGTCCCCGTGTCAAATATTGGCATTGGCCTTCTGCCTCCCTTTAAACATGGACAGGATGCCCCAAACATCCATGCCTCTTCACCCATGCTGCTGCTCGGTCAGGCCATTAAGCCAGTGTAAAGATGCTCCGGCCCATCTGTGCTACTCCTTAACGTTTTTTTTGACTTGCTTATTTTCAGCAAATAAACTAGTGTCTATTATTTCCTTTATTGAGCTTGTATATGCCCATGAAAAGCAGTGATGGGTTTGCAGCCCACAGCAAATCAGTTCTGTTTAGCTTGCTGAAACTTTCACCGGTTTCTGAAGTCTTCGTGCCAGATAGCTGAACAGTGGAGTCAGCTGGGGATTCAATATCTGCCAGATGAGATAAGTGAACCAAATTCCACTTGACTGACATAATATTTGGAACAAAAGAGTCTGTATCAGTGGCTGTATTAAAAGTTTTGTATTGACTCTGCCTAGCCCATTGGGAGAGAAGCAAGACTTGGAGAGTGGCCTGAAAGTCAAGCATTCCCATACTAACACTGTAGATTACTGTAACTTGGCCATGTTCTGGGCACTCAGAATAGACTTACCTTGACGGCGAGGTTGTTTGCCAATTAAAAGCACCTAAACGTAGGTGTCTTCCTGTGAGCAGTGCCATGTTCAAACTGGGATCCGGTACTCTCCCTTTTGCTTTTGCAGCCTCTCTTTGGGGCACCTCTACCCATGGTGTGCGATGAACCCAGCCAACACTGATAGGAAAAGGCAAGATGCCGTCTTCATCTTGAATATAAACCCAAACCAACACAAACTGCTTTGAAGCTATGGCTATCAGAGCTACCTTCAGATGCATCCGTTTAGCAAGATGCATTTAGCTCGGCAACGGTAATGGTTGTTTGCACTTCACCGTATTTCCAGTTGGGAATTCACTGATTATTCTCAATATTCACTTAATGTTGATTCATGCAAAGCGCCAATCACTCTGGCTCCTACTGAAGCACTTCAGCGTATGTTTGTCTTGGAGCACCTGCAGAGTGCCTTGACATTTATGCAAAATACTTGGAAGTTTTTAAGGGTCTGTGCTGACTGTTACAGGTTATGCTTGCAAAAATGATGTTCTATGCACATGAACACACAAGTTAAACACTTGCTATGGTTATGGTTTTATCAGGACCATCCTTTACCTACCGTGAAGATGGGCCTTTGAAATCAGCACTTGTTTGTTTTTATCAAGCCACAATTTGAGGAATAATCTCTTGTCATACACAAAATGAGTCGAATTCTTCTCTCATTCACTCCGGGGCAAATCCTGACTAACTCCATTGACTTGAGCACAATGACTTTGGATTCATGTTGGCAAAACTGTGAAAAGATTTGGGCCTCACACACTACGAGAGATTGCCTGCTCTTTATGTGCTTTAGCGACAGCAGCTTTCGAGTCCGGCATGGATGCCAAATTAATTATTCAAAGCAAAAGAGAGGGATTTTTTCCATGAATATTTGGACTGTCTGCACACTGTTATACATTTTGTTATTCATAGATTATATAAAGAATTGCAGAATTAATAATATCTTGCATTTTGAGACACTTCACGGACATGAATTAGGGAAGTTTCTTGCAAACTTTCCACTAGTACACACAGATAGCATTATCTTGAGCTCTGAAACATCATTTATCTCTTAAAATATAAATCTAAAGCTGAATACTGTCCCGTCTGTTCCCACAGGCAGAGTAGTTGTGATTTGGAGTTTGTTTTACTTCACCAGCTATTGCAAAATCAACATTTCATTCTCATGCACTGTAGGAAGCCAAACTCGATTCATCTGGTGCTCCAGCTATCACTTAAAAGTGCTTTTGCCATAGCACCACCAGAAACAATATCTCAGTTCTTTGCTGGAACAGCAAAGTAGAATTAGCTTAGCAATCGACATCTTTGTTCTTCAAGTTTAAATTGTGCTGGAGGAAAACACTGTGCCTCAGGGGAGAGAAACATTTTCGAGAAAAACCTGTTCCATTTCTTTCATTATCTTTTGGACACATGGAGGGCCTGCCAGCATACGGGGTGTCTCTGAATCACAACTGTGGACAGCAACATTAGACGTTACTGTCCAACGGGAATTGCAAAATGCAGCCTGGGTAAAATATGATATAGATTTTACCTGCAACATTGAGCAAGAAAAGTCTGCAGTAGAGCAACGTGTCTGCAAAACACAACTGGAAGTAATTCCCTGCTGTCTGTCACATCATCCCAAGACCAGGTTCAAATAAAAGCCCCACTTTCTTCTAGTTGTCTAGGCAGCAGGACAACCAAGACCAAGGAGATATTCTCCTTGCTGCCAGCTCGGACTCCCAATACCCAGGTAGCGGGAAGAGCAATTTCACCAAAGATCATTTTTTTGCTGACTCCCCAGCATCCTTGGTTTGGAGGCGTTGCGGGTGTTGGATGCTGGATGTTCCCTGACATGAGCAGGGCGTTTCTCCCAGTTTGTTTCTGGGGAATGGCTGAGCTGTTTTTGCAGAGAAAAACACGCCGACAACGACATTTCAAAACCGCTCAGCCTGAGGCAGTGAATCCAGCAGGATCATGTTCGGGAGTCAACAGCTGGCGAAGCCACCAAGTCAACAGCTGGCAAAGCCACCGACAGGCGAGGACCAGATGATGCCACGAGCAGGGACAGTCGCCCCACGGCGGGCACACCGTCTGCAAGCCGGAGGGTGACGCTGCGCCCTCGGCAGCTCTCAGCTGAGGAACCAGCACCTTTTGCTCCTGAGACCAGATTTCCAGCTGTGTTTCAGGTTGATGCTTGGCGTAAGCAGGGACTGATATACCTGTCAGAAGCTTGTTATAAATACAAGTTATATGTGCGTTACCTATATTTACATGCACATTTTTAAATATCATTATGAATTAATCATAACTCCCCAACTTAATCATTCATGATGGACAGTTACTACTATCCAAACAGCACCTTAAAAAAGATTTTAAAAAAAAAAAAAAAAAGAATTTATATACCCTATGACCTTCCCACTTTCTACCTCTTCCTTCTTTACAAATATCTCCTGATTAACACTTACAGCTCACAGAGCAAGTCTCATAGAGATACTACTATGATACAGACATGTATAAAATGGAGGACACCAAACTGATGTGGAAAAATACAGCAGATCTGAACATCAGGGGGTGAAGTGCCGAAAAGACTGACCGTTTCCAACAGCCACATCCAATTACACAACGATGAAAAACTACTTTGTGATACGTGTCCAATGAGTCTTGTAGTGCATGTAAATCCATCAACAAAAGCCAGAATTATTATTTTCAGTCTGTTTTTAAGTGTTGCCTCTCAGGTGTTTGTGACATTGTGTTGCACGGCAGCGTCCAGCAACTTAAAAAAAACCCGAAGGCAGAAGAAAAACCCCTCTGACAATGCCTGGGGAAATACCTGCACCCACGAGGCACTGAGAATAAACAAGTATTTGTTGGAGCAGCAGTAGTCAGCCAAGAGGAGGCCTTAACGGGACAAAAAGTATGTTGTGAGCTTATCTGGAAGTAATGTCCTAGTTGCATCCTCAACAGCTGACACAAAAACCCCCAGTAAATCATAGCATCCCAGCAGCAGTCAGAGGCTCTTGACACCAACCCCGCTGCAAGCCTCTGCTTTCCTGGGGCTCAGATGGATAAACCACCTCACCTGAGGCTGTGGGGAGTGACCTAAGCTGGAATAAAAAACTGGGTTGCCCTGGTTCCCTCTCCATGCTTAGACCCTTATAGCTCAGTACGATTTTCTGCCCAGGCTTTCCATCCAGATGGAGGCAATTCTGCTGTTTTGATGGTCCAGTATCCAGATACTTGTCCAAATACCCAGGGACAGGATGAATAACAGCTTCACAGAGAGCCCAGAAGATGTATATTTAGCGAAGTATAAATGGGAACAAAACTCATGATCCTTAAAATACCAATGCAGTCCTGAAACGGGGAATTTGATGCACCAGCGGAGGGAACTGCTGTACCTGTGAGCAAAAGCGGCTCCTCAGTTTTCTTTCTGCAACCAGAGAATGAAAAACTACCCAGGCAAATCTTGGATTTTCTAAAAACACAGGAATCTTGCTTAGTTTCTTAAGGGTTAAAAAAAGGGGGGGGGGGGGGGAGAGAAAGAAAAAGAAATAAAACCCCAAATCTTCTTGAATTATTCCAATGTGATCAAGTTCTAGTCCTGCATCCTCTAGAGGTCATGTTCCTCAGAGACAACACCTTGCCCTACACCTTGGATGTTACAGATCATTAAATCCAGGCTGATGGGACACGTGGGTTGGGGGTAACACATCCAGAATTGAATATATTAACCTGCATTTAACACCTGCTTCTCAGGGAAATCTTGTTCAGTTTCTCTTCAGGAACTCTCAGATATTTTCTTTTAAAGTCCAAAAACCAAACATTCAGTCTAAAAAGTAGCCACAGACAATCAAGGATATGAAACTGAACTTGCCATTCCCTTCAGATTTAAGTATTTTGGTTGCGAGGAGAGCAGCGATGCTGGAAAACTGCAGCCCTCACATGTGCGGGTTTTACAGGCATCAGCCAGCACATCAGCTGCGCCGTGCTTTTGGCAGCCCGGCGCCTACAGCTGTTCCTCAATGCTGGTTTTGATGCTGCCAGCTGGGCTGAGCCATCCCAAATGGATCGTGTGTACGTAACAAGGATGGCTTCTGCATATGCTTGGGGCTGCTGGGTCCTGCCCGGGGAGAGGGAGAGGTGGGGGGTACACAAGCGCTCACTTCCCCCAGGCCTGTGCCCGCACTGGTTGAGCACACACCTGCAAACAAAAGGAGACATCTTCAAGGCCCTAAACCTGCAGGTACCAGCGAGGGCTTCCTCTGAAAGGTTTATCTGCACTCATCTGCTTTACGATAATGATTTTCCATACCAATGACTAGCAGCAGCCCTGCTGCAGGTCAGTGGCTGACCACGGAGGTCAAAGACGAAGAGCCGCTGTGATTCCTTGCAAAGCCCCATCCGCAGCATTTTAACTACTTATTTCTAATTTGTAAGACCCCGTTTCAGCATGACACCTCCAGGCAACTTTAACTCTCCGGTGGGACTACACAGGTGTGTAGCAGGGGGGGTGTCTAATAGCCAGGCCAAAGATTTTTCGGTGCCTACATAAAAATATTAGCAAGTGCTCCTCCAACTTAATCAATGCTTTAAGATCACAGTTAGTTTAGTGTTGGCTTGCTCTGTCACACAAGCTGTAGTTCCTGGGTATGCTCGTCTAAAACTCTAAAAGTGATCTGAACTTTTCAAAATTCATACCTCGTGCGGCCATTTGTAACTATGGAAAATGCTGAGATGCAAACAGGTGCGATCCACCACATCTCCAAGGCGGGTGCAGCACCACCTTCTCTCAGTAGCATGCTTTGCATGTCCCACTGGATCACAAGACATAAAATTGCCTCTGGTACAAAACTCTTCTCTGAATGTTTTATGCCTAAAACCAAAGCTCATTTTAGTGGTAAGGAGAAAGAAAATCTGTCTTCCAAAAAGGAGTCCTTGTTCCTTCCGAGCCGGAATATTAATCAAAGCCTCGGTTCGGGAAGATCAGTGGGTGCAGGGCACAGATGAGGTGATTTTGCAACTGATGATCATCTATCATAAAAGTATGTGATACATCTCTCCAGTTCTGTATATAGCACAGGGAGAGAGCTGGCGACCACACAGCACTTGCTCTCCTCCTCCATTCCACTGCTAAATTACATTAAACAGAACTTAGCAATAAACTCGGCACGTCCTGAATGCTTTTTCTGTGTAACCCTTTGCTGCAGTTGCTAAAGGAACATGATCTGATAAATGTAACACAATAAAACGGATGGCGTACATCAAAAGAAATGATGAGCGGCTCGTATATCTATTTACAAATCAACAGTGGCCATTTCCCCCCTCCCATCACCATTTGAGACAATGTGTTAATAAAAACATGCATTTCTTGAGTAGCTTTCTTCATTTTATAATTATTATCTGCACTGCCAAGGTCACTGAAGTCCAGCTTCACCCTTGCACAATATGGACAAACCAGCAGTGTTTCATACAAAGTGCTCAGCGTCTGTCCCTGGAAGAGACGACTGCAGCCTCAAAGTACCACATCTCCTGGGAGCTAATCCAAGCTTTGATCCCTTGCGTGGGAGCGTACGTTTCCCATGGACCTCTACGGTGTCTTTATCATCATGAGTCACCTGAGCTTTCCTAGCCATTTACTGTCACGCAGACCTGCCATTTAAGAGGTTGCATGTGTGGAAGTGCCTTACCCTTCATCCTCTATGAAACAGTCCTGGGAACCTCGGCCCTGGAGGTGGTGACCAAGTGAGCACAGTGTGGCAGGTCTGACTACATGCTACAGTAAAACTTCCAAGAGGCAAGGAAAACCCACTAGAGGATTTGTTTCTCTTTAAAGGAAAGATACCCACTTCTTTACCCAGATCTGAAACTCAACAGGAAAAAAAAAAGGGAAGAAAAGAAGAAATAGAGGATTTTATCATCAATAGAACCCAAAAAAGATTGCTTTCCTCTGTAATGATATATGCCTCTTGGTGAGCTACAGCTGTGCAAAGAGGGAAGCCCCAAGATCTCCTGAGTCAGCAGCACTTTACTGTGACAGTACAGGAGGGAGCTTTCCACCATCTGCCACAGCCCATGGATATCTCAGGGCTGGAGTCACCAACCCAGCAGCTACCAGCTCAGCCAGCGGGAAAACTCAGTTAATGGCATAAAAGCAAGTTTGGAGAAGGAAACATTTTCTTTCTTCCTACCAACCCAGAGATAGCCATGGCTTTGGCAGAAGTGACCCAGAAAACAGATAGTGACACTTGTCTGTTCCTTCATGGTTCTCTGACCATGGTTTGGACCTGAGCAGGAGGACAAATAACCTTGCCAGTCTCCCTCTTCCCTATCACAGACAAGATTTGAGGTATCAAGAGAAAGATATGGAGAAAGAAAGAGATGGAGTTCCTGCAAAGGGTTTCAGGTCTTGGACATCCACTCTGAACCTCAGGTAGCTGGTACTCATAGAAGCTTTAATGATGGTTTAGGCAGCCAGGGTGCTATATGAACAGTCTCTGGATACCTACTGCACTTTAAATCTACTGATTCCACCGACTAAGTTTACGTTATAGTGTGCCCTGTTTGCACTATTATTGGCAATTCAAGATCATAGAATCATAGAATGGTTTGGGTTGGAAGGGACTATTAAAGATCACCTAGTCCAACCTCCCTGCAATGAGCAGGGACATCTTCAGCTAGATCAGGTTGCTCAGAGCCCCGTCCAACCTGACCCTGAACACTTCCAGGGCATCCACAAATTCTCTGGGCAACCTGTTCCAGTGTCTCACCACCCTCATCATAAAAAACTTCTTCCTTATGTCCAATCTAAACCTACCCTCTTTCAGTTTAAAACCGTTGCCCCTTGTCATGTCACTACAGGCCTTGGTAAAAAGTCTGTCCCCATCTTTCTTATAAGCCCCCTTTAAGTATTGAAAGGCTGCAATAAGGTCTCCCCGGAGCCTTCTGTACTGTACAAGTAACTTCGCAAATACTTATTAATAAATAACTAATCTCATTAACACCAGCATCACAGGAATGGACAACAGCTGCAATTTAGTTAAAAATGCCTGGTATCTCTGCTATAATTTTCTCAGGTACGCTATCACCCAGTCACTTGATATCTTTTGTTTTCCTGTCCCCAGGAGCTGGATTTGCCTTGTTCTTCAGTCATCGATCGAATGTGATGGGGGGGATTCCTTCTCCTGTTTGCTAATGCAATAAGATAAAGAGGACATCAGATGACACAGGCACCATTGACTCCCTGCTTATAAAACATTTACATCTCTCTCTTCTTTTTACAGCAAAAGGAATCACAGCTTGTGGACTGAAATATAACTCTACTGAATATTCACCAGTACCAAAGGCAGCCGATATCCCCATGGGAGGTTTTTTTGCAGAGGTTACACTTTTCTCAAAAGCCTGACCAACAACAGTCACTTCACTCGATGGTCCTTTGGAAGAAAAGCAGCAGTGGCCTCCAACTAAGTCACACCAAAAAAATCTGCTGTTTTGAATCAAAAAAGGAAGAGCAGCAGCACAGTGCATGGCAGAGGGAATAGCTGAAACTCAAGCAAGAGGATAGGGCAGTTAGAGGTTGCTCCTGAGCTTTTGCTTTTTGGTGTCAGATGGCTCAGTAGCAGGTTTTCACTGGTGGAAAACCTCAGTGGCTCATTGATTGCGTATGTCCTACCCAATTTCCTTCTCCTCTCCCTTGCCCTCCGTTTCTTCCCTCACATACATGTGCACTCGCTTCCATAAATATCTGGAAATTGAGGGTGCAAAATACTGAGACACAGCTCAAGGAAGAGAGTCCACGATCCAAAGGAGCAACCAGTAGTTCACCCCTGGGACTTTTGACCACATGACAAGTTTCTTGGAGGTCCTGGGGCTGTCGTGATAGTAAGTGTTGCAAGTCTTGGACCAAGTTTTTTAATTTCTGATACGGACTATAAGAATCAAGTCCCTGCTTAGTTCATTCCCCAGTGTTTCAACCACAAGCTATTACCTTCCCTGCAGAAACTGATGAGAAACTCAGCAGAAGACCACGTAGAGATTATTACAAACATTTGCTGGAACGTCTGTCTTTGAAAAGCGCAAGAGTTATTATTCCTCTACTATAAAAAAATTGTGATATGAGGGGAGACAACCTCTCTCCCCCTACAGAGCCATCACAAATGAAGTAGGTTATGCGCATGGCCTAAACACAGTGTATACGGGAGGGCCTTGCTCCTCCTGCATCAGAGCAGTTGAATCATTTTCTTTTCCCCGTACGGTCATACGGCACCATTACAGAAGTCATCAGTTACACTTAACCTATAACCACACCGCAAGCATGAGATGCTTTACAAGATTCCTTAGGCACGCTCGGTTCTCCAAATTGCCACGTACAAGACACGTTATTACTCTAATTAACTGATGGGGAAACCACAGTGCTGAGAGGTTAAGTGTCTTGCCCCAGTCATGCCAAGATCCAATTGCACGGGTAATGGGTCACCAGCGTCACCCCTCCGCAGTCCATTACCTCTTTGCTGCCCACCTCTCTGATAAGGAGATAACCTCGCTGTGCTTGGGACCACCCTCCTACGTATTGAGGGCTTTTTCTTTTAGTCATGGAGCTACACCATGGGTCTTTGCTGCTCGCCTTGCAGTTTCCTTACTTCTCTGCCACAGCGCTGCAGGTTTGCTGGGGATGGGATTACTAGCTGCCACTCAGCAGATAAAACGTTGAAGGGCAGTCTTTTTCCACAAGCTGTCTAGATGTTGCCAGGCTGATGGCTGCAATCCTTCTCCAGACCATGGTCTTCTAATGAACCTGAGTGCACCATCTAAAACCTTAAATCACTGCACAGCTCACCATGCATGGAACTAAAGTACCCTGTGCATATAAAACAAGTGGACTATTTATTGTACCGACACAGTATTAAGGTTTAGAGACGACCAGCAATATTTCCCCAGCCTATTTGGTTACTTACAACAGCCAGAGAGACGGTGTGCTGGACCTCCTGCTTCTACATCAGTACTAAGTGGCCCACTGCCCGCTCATCTGATTGCTGAAATCACTGGCACGCTCCTGCTGCATATGCTTGAGCAGGACTGTGCATCTTTGCTACGTATCCTGCTTACACAAGGGGAGTTATCATAGCATACCAGGTTGGTATATACTCAAGGATCATCTGGTCCAACCTTTCTTGATAAAGCACGGTCTAGACAAGACGGCCCAGCACCCTGTCTGGCTGAGTGTGGATTCCCCAGGGAATCCATCACTTCCCTGGGGAGATTATTCCAATGGCTGATTGTTCTCGTGAAAAATTTTCCCCCTGGGTCCAGTCGGAATCTCCCCAGGAGTAACTTGTACCCATCACCCCTCGTCTTTTCCATGTGACTCCTTGTAAAAAGGGAGCCTCCACCTTCTTTGTAGCCACCCTTTAAACACTGGAACATGGTGATAAGGTCTCCCCTAAGCCTTCTTTTCTCAAGGCTGAACAAACCCAGTTCTCTCAGCCTTTCCTCATATGGCCGGCTTCCCAGTCCTTTGATCATCTTTGTGGCCCTTCTCTGGACCCTCTCCAGCCTGTCCACATCTGATGATTGCAGCTTCTGAATGGCACCACAATGCAAATATTAATTAGGAGAATGTAATTACACCAGTACCACGCACAGGGCAATGTGACTTCATAAACTGAAAAGCTAATACAGACACAATCTGTCAGTGCCACCTCACATAGTAAAAATTCTTATTTAATTAGAAATATACCCCACATAGGAAAGAAAAGTGCCTGCCCCCCCCGAAGGATCCCGAGACGGGCATCAGCAGGGCCAACAGCATAACTGCCTGCTCAAGAGCAGAGGTAAGAAATGATGGATCTGACCTTTTTTTTTGTTGTACTCATCTTCTGTCGCATTGGAGGAGTCCGAATGATAGTCCCGAAGCTCCTGTTCGTACATCTCCAAAAAGTTCTCATCTGTCTTTCCTTTCTTGGACTTGTCACCTTTCTTCTTCTTCTTTTCTTTGCCTTTTTTGCCTTTTTTCTTCTTTTTCTTTCTGCGCTCATAGTCATCCTCATCCTCACTGCTATACTCTCTACGCTTGGTTTTTTTCTTTTTCTTCACTTCTCCATCATTCTCGGAGTCCTCAGATTTTGATTTCTTTTTGCTTTTTTTCTCCTGGCTTTCATCTTCCCCATCTTCCTCAATTACCTTCTCCACTACCTCTTCCACTACCTCCTCTTCCTCCTCCTCTTCCACTTTGTTCTTTTTGGTCTTTTCTTTCATGTCATTGTTTTTCACCCCTACACTTTTAACAATGCTCTATGATTGCCTTAACCTGACTTCTGCCACCTACCCTGGCTCCTTTACCAATTACCAAAGTCCTTTAGTCCTCCTCTCCCTGCCTAGGGCTGGGCTGCCCTCGTTTCGCAGTGTCCTTCCTCCTCCCTGGCTCAGCATAGGTATGTCCTGGAGTTCCTTGTCCTTCTCAGCCCACGAGTGCCAACAGCTCACCTCCTTCTGACTCTTCCTGCCTTCCTTCACCTCCTTGACTGAGGCACCTTCCTCTCTCTTTTGTCTCTCCTGGTCTTTGGGTTTTCTCCTTTTCGTTATTATTATTTATTCATTGGCCTGTGCTGAGAACTTTCTCTTTTTTTCAGAGCTGCCTCAGCCTCTGCTCAGGGTCAGTTGACAATCTGGGTCTACGGTATCAGGACGTGCCAATCAAGGTTGCAGCTCCCTGGAAAATTGGGCAGATGAGGGCACATGGTCAAGTCACTTCTTGTCCTTCACAAGCCAGCTCAGGACAGGATAAAACAGAAGCATTTCTCCTCCTCATAACATGTAGCAGCTTCAGAAACCTCATGAAAAATTACTTAGTGCTATCCAGTCATGTGTTTATAAGACAGATGGGCAGGTGAAAAAAGAGACCCACCGAGCAACCATATCGCACTGGTCTGCATTTCCTCTCCATTATTCATGGTGTCAGGATCACCTTACTGATAACAAAGGTCTCAACTTTACATGGATTTTTTTTTTTTTTTTGACCAGCCAGGCCAGTGACCAGAAAAAACAAACACCTCCAGGATCTCCATCTGGAGACCTTCAGCATCAGCAACGCACTCCTGCATCCAGCCTCTCCATCCCCCAGTTACTGTGCTGCACCTCCAACCAAATGAAAAATCAATGCTCAACAAATAAATACAACAGTCAGAAGAAGACACTGAATGCGCTTTACACAAGGTGCTCTTACAACAGCCCATCTTGGCCAACCAGAGAGAAATAAAACTTAGATTAATAACTGAGCACAAGCACAAATATACCCATCTGACAGCTCTCACGGGCAAATATTGAGGTGAGATAGGTGGAGGATGGGAAAAATAAATGATGTAACGTCATGGTTGGAAGGCCACCACAGCATGAAGCATGCCCAGCTTGTGCACAGGGATGTCAGCA
This sequence comes from Aptenodytes patagonicus, assembly GCF_965638725.1. Lineage (NCBI taxonomy): Eukaryota > Metazoa > Chordata > Aves > Sphenisciformes > Spheniscidae > Aptenodytes > Aptenodytes patagonicus. The sequence goes on along the minus strand of NC_134982.1, from coordinate 4,605,968 downwards.
TGGGGCTCACCCAACGTCTAGTACATGCAACTCCCATGCCCAGAGGTAGATATGCCAGCGGGAGATAGGAAGGGACTGAGAGTCCTTCGATCTCTCTCTTCCCACCTGAGCCACCACTGCAGCCGTGGTCCAAGTCCCACGACAGGGTAAGTGTACAGCCCCAACTGTTCAGCCTGGGTTAGCATCCAGCCCTGCAGAGGCTCCGGCAGGCTCTCGTGGCAGGTAAGGGAAGGACAAACACCACGAGACCAGGTCAATCTCAGCTGCAGTCAGGAGCAGATGATTTAAAGTCTGACTGAGAACAGGAAGATAAAAGAAGAAAAATCATCTCCCCTTCTTCAAAGGTGCTCTTATGGGTTTTGTCATAGAAAATGAAGTTTAATTAAAAACTGTGATATAGAAAACCGTACTGAATTTCTCTGGTGTAGCTCAAGTGTACGTAAACCAAGCAGGGCAGTCAGCCTGGCACTAAATCACACTAATGGAAGAAGCGAGAGCTGAATTTATGGCAGGGCTGTAGGATGATGACACAGAGCCTCCTGCTACCACCCACCCTGCCTGTGGGATAACTCAGCCCACAGCTTCCTCAAATGATAAATTAAGTGCGATTTGCTTGACGGTATGCTGCTCAAGTGGTTGATACCGTAAGTATCGGTAAGTCAGAGGGTTTGGCCATGCTAAGTCTTTAATGCATGTGATTTAAAACTCTTCCTAGATAAATCTGGGGGTTTCCAGGAGCCAGCCTGGAAGAGGGGGATGGCATCGGCGGTGGGTTATCAGGAACACGAGCAACAGATGTTTTGATGGCAGCATGTGCAGCCCGAGCAGGATGGCAACGGCATTGCCCCGGGCAGGAATGGATGGGGAGCACCAGGCCCAGAGGATCCAGGGTTGGTGAGGGTCTGTCCCACCCTCCTTAGCAGGTGTTTTGCACCAGTCTCCAACAATTTAATGTGAATACTAATTTTAAAAAAGCACTGTATTTTTTATGGTCTCTGTTGCTGAATGGAAATCTTTCTATTAAGCATCACAAAGTGAATTATCCAGGGACAGCTTCCAAGTAGGTTAAAGCACAGATTTGGGATGAAACACAAGAATGGCTTTTCCAAGGTCTTAAAATCATAAAGAAAAAAAAATAATCACTGTCCTTCTTTATGATACAGCTCTCACTTGCCAAAATCCTGGGACACCAGCACCACAGGACCTGCACCGTGTCTGAAATCCCCTGTTTACTTTCAGGTCTTTATTTTCTGGAAAGCAGCAGAAAGGCACATAGTGCATCTCTGCATGGCACTTCTGAGAGCGAGCATGGGACGGTTGGCTCAGCAGGCACCAAGGGCACGCTGCTCTGAAGGCACCGTCCAGGCACATGGATGCTGCCAGTCCCGAGGAGCTCAGGGATCCTGCAGAGATATTTGGTGATGCAGCACATTTCCCCAGACAAATGCTTTGCAGCACAGTATATTCATAACTGTTACCTTTCCCCTCGCTGGAACAGCCATCAGCCCACAGCAGAAATCACAGGCACAAACATTTCAGCTTAAAGCTGGGAGCTTGATTTCAGTATTGACCGCAGAAAAGCCAGCCCTTTTCACCAAAAAAAAAAAAAAAAAAATCCCACAGAACAGAACAAAAACACGCCTTCAGAAAAAGAAAAATCATGGGATCTCTCAGAAAAGCAAAGCTCATATCTTTGTTATGCTTTCGCAAGGTAAACACTTCATCACACCGAGTCCCTGAGTGCTGCTGCTCCGAACGGCTCCAGCTCTATGCAGCAAAATGCTGACAGCATCAACATCTAAGGCCAGAAGGCAGCATTATGATTACTCAGGACAAGTCATCCAGGTGCAAGATTGGTCCCTTCTAGCCCTAAAATAGTTTTCCTAATAGCTGTTTACCCCCACCCCCATAGTAAGTTACCTGCCTTTGACAGCAGAGCTGTTGGGGTAGAAGAAATGCCTCCCCCCAGCCTGCACTGGGAGATTCAGTTTTAGGATGCCCAGGGCACCTCTGGGAGCAGCCTCAGGTTGATGCAGCCCCAGCCAGGGCTGAGGCCATGCACCCGTCCCAGCTACACTTGCAGAGATACCCCGGTTAATAAGTCATGCGTCAGGAAGAAACGTCTGAGGCACTGAAGGCACCATGAAGGGACACCATGGTAGTTGCCCCAGTGAGAACCGGCCCCTCTGAGCTACCTCTAGCCTTGCATTTCACTTTCTCCTGGTGCAGCGGAGCAGGACCTCTGGTATAAGCCACAAAAAAAAAAAAATCACTCCTATCAAATGGGCTAAAATGATGGGGGAGAAGAGACATTTACCGTGTCTCATTCAAACTTCGCTCCGTAAACTTCCTTCATCTGTTGTTTTAATTAAAAAGAAATGTGCTGAGAACACTCCGGCTCGCTTTTGTTCTTTTTGTGAATAACAGCTGGGAGAACAATGGGGTTTATTGGTGCATAAAGAACTACCGGGAAAGCAACCAAGCTATTGGTGAGAATCATTAGTTAAAACTGTCAACAGTATTTATATGGGTTTATATTCTTACCCTGCATTCAGCAAGAGATTCCCCCAAATCCTCCCTCCCAAAAAGACTTGGGCCAGAAGCCACCAGTGCGCCGTGAGCCCAGGGTGACTTCTTGAATTATAACAAATTTGGTGGAGTACAAGAGGTCAGAATTTGGTTCGCTGAGGTCCTAACTCACCTGTAACCTTTTTTTCCTGGGCTGCTAAAAGCCGTACAATGCTTGACCTGGAATTATCCCATTATCAGGTAATGGGATTATTATTATTAATTATTAGGTAGGTACTAGGCAAGGCACGAACACACCTTCTCTTTAGTTCATTCCCTTCTATGTCTTTCCTATTTTGCACTTATTACCATAAACCCCAGATGTCCTGTACCCAGGCGTCATGCAACACAGCTGACACATCCCAAAGAAGCATTTGTTCTAGTCTCCTTCCCAAGGCAGATGCGGTGAAGCCTCTTGTTTCAGGAGAAGTTATTTTTCAATACATGCCGCTCTGCACTTATGGTTAGAGAAGTCTGTCATCCTCATTGCACTGTCGGGGGGCGATTTAAAGAAAAAGTTGGTGTCTGCATGCATGGTCTGTGTTTGGATGCTTTTTCGGTGACCAAGACAACCCATGGAGATGAGGGTAAAGAAACTGGCTGTGAAGGTCAGACAGCAAGACATAGGTCAGATATAGGCAAGGCAGTTTTCCAGATGTTTTATGAACCAGGTGTTTGAGCCTGCCTCCCCCACTGCTCCTGTGGGATTCAGGTCGGGGTATAATCCAGAAAAAAAGGGCATCCTTGAACTCCAGCTGAGTTACCACAGGTAGCAGAGCTTCAGGGGGCTTTGAAGCACCCGATGCTCTGCCCAGGGCACTTGCCAGCCCCCGGAGCACAGCGGGGCAGGCAGGGTTGGCAGCCGCTGCCTCAGCTTTGATACTGCAGGATTTCATATTTTTTTATGCATATACCTGGCAGTAGGGCAGGATCTACCCCCATCTCTGAATAGTTTCTTGAAAATACTCCCTGCAGCCCAGCATGCCATATATTTATAATATATATACACACAGCCCATCTCCTTCAGAAAATAAATATATTTAATGCCACCGAAATAAATACCAAAGGATTCCTTTAACGGAGCCATTTCATTTCTCTCCCATGTATGTGAGTAATGCACAAGATTACACCAGACTGGGCAGAGGAGGTGCTGGGGGAACCGCTTGCCGGTGTTGCAGCGCCAGTCATTACAGATTTAATCAGACCTCACGGTGCCTACTAAGAGCTTTGCTTTTTCTTCCAGCCCCAGTTGACTACTTATTACTTTTTTTATTATTATTTTTTAACTCAAACAACAAAATCTGCATCTGCATTGCAATCCCATCAGCCCAACAGCTTAGGGAGAGGTGGTTGGGTACAGAGTCCAATCCATCTCAAAGACAGGCTGGAAAGGTTTTAATATGTTCACGGGCTTCAGTGAGAGCGCGCTACCTTCAAGCGTATGGGCATGACGGCCTCTGCTGGTAAAAATGGGGTTTAGCCAAGAGAAATATTTCCCTAGCAAATGTTATGAGAGATGCTAAGTGTCCCGCAAGGAGATGAGCAGCAGTCCCCGGTCTCCAGGAGCTGCAGGCGTCCATCAGCAGGGACACGCTTATAGACCCTGAGCCCTCAAAAGCCTCGAAACAGCAGCTCCTGTAGCCACCTCAAACTCAGGACCGGGGAAACTGCTTTACTCAAGGTCGTAAGAAAAAAGTCTTGAAATCAGGAATAAAGCATGACGTCTCTTAACAGAATTTGCCTTAAAAATATATATATATATATACAAGCTCTTTCAAGAACAGGTGATTGAAGTTGGGGGTCTTAAATCCATGTCAAGATAAGGATTTGTGTGACTCTTCCACAATGCGGAATGAAGTCTCTCCCGTTGCCTGAACAAGCAGGCACCAGAGCACAGACCCCACCAGCATCCCTGGCACCTCCTGGAGCTCACCCGCACCTCCTAGGACACAGCCAAGCAGGCTTTAAACATTACCCGTCCAGCTTCGGGTGCCAGAGGAGCTGCAGGAGCAGAGACCTCAACGTAGGTTCAACACCCAAGCATTTCCCAGAGGTTTTTACCCTGATGACACTTCTGATTGAAATAAGGAGGTGCTGGGAGAGTGCAATGCCCTCGTCTACTTTTCCCTGGGGCTGTGGCACCTCTGATTTGAGGGGTCTTGTCAGACACGTAGGATCTGCTCCAGATACCGCATGCATAACTTGCCAGCTGTGGGTAATCCATCAAGGTTTATTCACAGCCATAAGTTGTTTTAAAAGCCTCAAGCCTGGGAAGAAACAGCATCTTAATGCTGCTGGGATAAAACAGAGCCCTTACAAGAACAAGTGTGTAAGGCTGGTGGAAGAGGTGCTCTTCTTTTTATCAATTTAATTCGCAAGGTTTAAGCACTGCTAAGAATTAATTCGTGACAATTAAAAATAGCTTGAACTGTGATTATGTGTCCTTAGAAAGTCAAGCTGAGCCTACGTGTACTCAGCAAACACGAGAAGCTCGCAAAATCTCTATTTGCAGCTTTTTGCACAAACAGAGGGGTCTCAAAGCTGAGAAGTCAACCTCTGTCACCAAAGGAGCTGTGCAACATGGGTTTGGGAAGGACGTAATCCAAGACTTCTTGTTCAAAGGAGTTTTGCAACAGCAGAAAATGGGAAAGGAGCTGACTGCATTTTCACCTGTTTCTCCGACTGCCTTTTCGCAAAGCGACAAGAAAATAAGACCCACAGAGATCAGGAATTTCAAGTGTACATAGATACACTCCAATGCATAAAGGACTATCAGCTAAACAAATTAAAGGACATTATTTCTGTTTAAACCTGCTGTGCAGCCAGCCCTGATTAAGGCATTAGCTACAATTACTAGTATTGCATGTGGTTCCCTATTGAAGAGGCTTTTTCCTTAAAGACTAACAGTTTGAGTCTTGCTGATTCCAAGAGAATGAGAGATTCAGCCCCAAGACTGTAATTCGTCTGTTCCTTTTGATCATAATATACATTAGCCCAACCACCAAAAGTGGGAAGAGGGATTCAGAGCATCGGCCACTTCTGTACCAAGTACTAAGCATCCCCACAGATGGTGAAGCTTCTTCATCATCTTGTACAGGAGTTATTTTAAGTTTCCCCCAGGAGGGATCAACCTACCTCTTTGCATCCTAAAACTTTCTGACATATCTGTTCTGCCAGAAGGCTATAAAATCCAGTGTTTCTTGGAAAGACTGTGACTCACATTGGCTTTAAGTATTTCAAAGGACACTGTTCTTTCCCCCCAGTGAAGAACACCACAGATCATAACAAGAGGCAGCAGCAGAAGTGACTAAGTGGCAAGGATACGAGGAGGAAAGCAGCTATCTTCAAGCACTGCAGCAGGGGTAAAGAACCAAAAGGGTTCAGTTTTGCAAGGTGCTGAGCATGGTGAGATTTAAAGCATGAGTAGGAACACTGAAGTCAATGGGATCAATCGATGCTTGAAGCCCCACCTGAGTCAGAGCAGATCCAAGCAAACCTGAGAGCTTTGCTCCCATCCCAGTGGCACAGAACACGTCACTGCTGCCTGCATCCATGTGGCTGCTTCTCCCTGCAGAGCCCAAGCACAGCTCTGCTTGCTCCCTGCCCGGCTCCCAGCCTCCACGGCTCAAGAAACCAGCTGCACCACCAGGTCCTACGTTCACTCAGCTTCTCCCTTGCCAAGGCACCGGGAAGGCTCAGGAGTGCCAATCTGAGCCCATATGTAGTCATCCCATACCACCCTGATGACCTACTGCCTGCAGTGGAGGCCAGGCACCACCCCAGCCCCATGTCCCCAACACGCCAAGCTTCCCCCTTCTCACTCCAGTACCATCTTCAGCAAGGACAGATGGACACCACAGCCAACCCAGTGCCTGTTGCCCCAGCCCTGATCTTCTGCATCCCCAGCTCAGTCCCTTTTTCTCCACCCAGAAGAACCAAAGCCATCCCTGAGCTCCAAGGTGCATGTGCATTTCACACCTCTCCCCAGATTAGGTTTATAACCCCATATCCATCTGCACACAGGGCTGCCACTTTCACTGGGGAGAGGGGAGTTAGAGAGAAAAAAGGGGTGGAGGGGTGTCAGATCCACACTCTCCTGCTAATTCCTACCAAAGGATGAGGCTGCATTTCCACCCATCTTCTAGCTGCATCATGAGCAACACATCTTTCCTACGTTGGCTCATCATCTGCAGAGATAATCATCCTTTTCATTAACCTGGCTGCTCCTGGGACTAGATCTTCCCCTGAAAAGTGCTATAAAACAAGTTACAAGCCAAAGGGTGTGTTTAGGGAGCACTGAGGTGGACAAGTCTTCTGCAAATTGTTTCACTTGAACTGGCCTCCTCTTTTAAAGGCTGGAGGAGGACCCAAGAGCAAATGGTGACCGCACCGTGTAACAGCATTAGCCCAAGATGCACAAAAAGAGGATTTTAAGGTTGGCTATGAGAAACAATAAGGTCAAGAGGGCAGAAACATCAACTGTCTGCTGTCCTCTCTAGGGCAGAGGTTGCTCATAGTGGACTAGAGACTGGTGCAGAACAGAAGATAGGGGAGAGAGGGGGAATCAGCTAGCACTTTCCACCTCTACTTCACTGAGTATCTCTCACTTTCCCACATCCCCAGTCGGCATTTCCCTGGGGAATGGACACTCATGCACAAGCCTTCAGGACATTGCGGGGCAGAGCCAACCGCAGAGGGACTGACCTGCTCCCGCCTGTGCAAACACCCTGCTCACGGGCGGGCCAAGGAAAGAGATTCTCCCGTGGATTAAGAATACAAACACCTCCTCCTTTGAAAAAATATATTAATTAAAGGCATTCATTAGGGAGCTAGCCAGGAAACTAGGTAATTTAATTTCTCAAGTACACAATGTCAGGAAAGATAATGGGCCAAAAGCCAGTGCTGCCAACAAGGTGAAACCTCTTTCATTTATTATCTGAGAGGTGGGGAAGTCAAGCATGAACATCAGAGTGTCATTAGAGAAACCAGATACACTGAGCAAGTACTAAATTATCCAAATGAGTCCATTATATCTATTGCTGTCAGGTACCGCCCGAGGGAGATGGGAAAAGTCTCCCAGCTCACCAGTGATGCCATGGGCCAGTGCTCTTCTGCAGGTGAGAGGCTTTGCTGGGCTAGACACCACACAGAGCGAGTCAATAATTTCAGAGAGAAGGAAAAAGAAAAACCTACCAGCCAGCAATTTGCCGTGGGAAATCATGAGCAAATAAAAATTCAAACAACATTCCTCTAAAAGATGTTGATGCCCATGAAATGCTGGTTAAACCAAGAGCTACAAAAATTATTTTAAAACCCCAGACTAGCTTGCAGGGTTAAATGCACAGGGAGGCTGTGTAAGTTGTCCCTGCCAAGAGATGTCCCATCTGGTTTGTGTTTGGGGCAACAATGGAAAAATCAGGCTGGGTGACTTTCTTGCCATCATCTATAAAAAGTGATGGAAACAATCAAGCTTAGTCATTTTGCTGCACATTTCTGGTTTTCTTCCAAATACATCAGAGAACTTAAACACAAATCAATCCTTACAGCAAGAAGTCAAGCCAAAAAGCTTTGCCACGCTCTGAACAGGTAATGTGGGGCTTGGGGAAATAATGGAATTATTACAGCACTTGCCCAGGCTGATTTAGCAAAGCAGGGCTAGAGACATGAGCAACGGAGTCCTATCTCACCCCTTTCCTCAGCACAAGAGTCGAGCGTTGGCACCTCGGGCTGACCTAGCCTTTCCTTTCCAGGGACCAGGCAGGTAACTCCAAAGCACCAGATTCAGCAGAGGGAGGCACCTGGCCAGAGCTAGGAGGCTCGTTTTGACTTAGCAAGGCACGGTTTCAGCTCCAGAAGTGCTTTATGGGAAGAGATTTATTTTTTTTTTTTTTTTTTAATTGATTTAAAAATACCGACTTGGAAATGGCAAGAGACTACCAGCACAATCAGTCTAGGACACCATGACTCTTTCAAAAGACTTGAGGCTCTGGGGGAGAAGAAAAAAAAAAAACCACTGCCCCTCCAATTTTAGAAGGTCTAAGACCAGTATACATACACCCATCTACTGGTTCCCAGCCTACCCTGAGGAGTCCAAGACAATGCTCTGGCAGCACATCCTGCAGCGGTCAGTGGAAGCGAGACTGCCTGAAAACAAGCAAGTACAGGGCAGTTCCCATTCCTTTCCCACCCCTAGAGAAATGCACACACTTTTTTTTTTCCCCCCCCTTAAAGATCAGCCATGCCAGTACATTATTTTTTGTAATTAACATGACAGTGCACCATTAAATTCTCCTAATTCATAAAAAGAACCGTACTATAACATTATATACACCAGGGGAAATATATTCTTTCATTTAGGACAGGTTTGAAATTACTTTTGGATACATCTAACCCCTTTAAAATTGGAATTCAAGCAATTTCACTGAAACCCTGTTTGGTTTTTATATTCAGGAACAGAAACCCTATTCAGTACATACCTCCAAAGGAAAACATTACTGTTATCCAAAACGGCATTAAGATTTAATACAAACACAGTAATTCAGCCTTTCAAAATTCAATAATGGCTCCTCTGATTTGACACGTAGTGAAGCTGATTGCAGAACTACCATTAACTTCAGTGATTTGGCTGCAAGCTTCCTGACAAATTCAAAATTACATCCAAATCACACAACATCATTTATTATGATGTAAGCTACTACACAGTAAATTAAAATCAAAGCTAACAGATGTTTCTACAGCTCTGTTTACTTAAAAGTTACACAACTAAAGATAATCATTTTCATTTTTTTTATTTAAACCTACGCACGGGCTACCAAATCTAAGTACGTTTAATATTTAATGCAAACAGTATGATCCCTAAGAGAATTTAGCACTGCCAGTGAAGCCAGTACCACTGTTGACATTAGACAGCAGGAGTAAGCGTTTGCAGAGTTCAGACCCATAACTGATGTAATGACAGTAAATATGCAGACCCCGATGCATGTCCTCCAACTTCAACAGGGTTAAGCTTCCAAGATGCAAGTCGGGATTTCTATATCAGATCCACGTATCAGAGACCAGAAGAGCAGCAACGTTTAAGGCCTGTAGTACACAGCTTGTTGTTGAACTTGGGGACATTTGCAGCAAACATGCCAATTCCGTAAGCTACCTTCGTCTCCCTCGCTAAAAGATAAGAATCTAATTCAATAAACCCAGAAGGGCTCAAACACTCAGCTCTTCAGACGCTGCCAAATTGGCTCTGCAACAGTCATTGATTTCCTCTCCTGCACGCCCACAGCCTCCTCAAAGCCTGCGGCAGGGCTGCCAAAATATCACTCAGCATCCCTGTGCTGCCTCTGACCCTCCTGCCCCGGGGGATGGAGAAGCTGCGTGGCCCAACCGCACCCGTGCACGTACATGGGCAGAAATTTCCTGGCAGCAATGCCCAGGCACACCTGTGTTTTATACCTTAAATACCTTCCGGTACTGCAAATGTTGTTTTACCTTTTAAGACAGTCATTAGCAATGTAATCAGCATCAGAGAAGCCTCTGCGTACTCTGTTCCCAGGTAATGGGGAAAAAATTGTTTTTATTTGTTATTTCCTATTTTCTCTGCGGTGACATTAGAGTTCCCAGCTGAGACTGGGTCCCTGCTGTGCTGAATGCTGCAATAATCACATTGAGAGGGAAAGTCCTTGCCCCAAAGGCTCTATATAGACAGGAGAGACACAGAGCTAATAGGAAAAGGGCAGGAGCCCAGCCACGATCACCTAGCAGCTCACCACAGCCAAGCTGGGGCACCTCCTGACTCCATTACCTGCCCTACTCCGGTAATCACCGAATCACCAGCAACAATATGCACCAAAACCCCAAAGTTTACTGTCTTCACATCTTCCTTGCTGCGCGCGGTCACCTGCATGGAGGGAAGCAGGCTCAGGGGTAATAGATGCTCTTCACAAACAATTAAAGAACTATTCAAGCAGCGGTGGCTCCTGAACAAGCTGATCATGAGCAAGTTTAAGGTTTTCGACATCAGAGCAGGGAGGTTCTCAAACAGCCCCCCCAAAACAGTGGGCACAAACCCACAGCTGGATTCAGCAAGGGCTTGGGGCCTTCATGGGTTAAGTACTTCATGGGTGTCGTGGTTTAATCTCAGTCGGCAGCTGAGCACCACGCAGCTGCTTGCTCACTCCCCCCCACCCGGTGGGATGGGGGAGAGAATTGGAAGAGCACAAGTGAGAAAAACTCGTGGGTTGAGATAAAAAACAGTTTAATAATTGAAATAAAATGATAATAATAATAATACACAAAGCAAGTGATGCACAGTACAATTGTTCACCACCCGCCGACCGATGCCCAGCCAGTCCCCGAGCAGCGGCCCCCCCGGCCAGCTTTCCCCAGTTTATGTACTGAGCATGACGTCCCATGGTATGGAATGTCCCTTTGGCCAGTTTGGGTCAGCTGTCCTGGCTGTGCGCCCTCCCAGCTTCTTGTGCACCTCCAGCCTGCTCAGTCGGCAGAGCATGGGAAACTAAAAAGTCCTTGACTAGTGTAAGCACTGCTCAGCAACAACTAAAACATCGGTGTTATCAACTTTGTTCTCATCCTAAATCCAAAACACTGTACCAGCTACTAGAAAGGAAATTAACTCTATCCCTGCCGAAACCAGGACAATGGGTTAAGCTGGAACTAGACTTGGTGATGCATGTGGTCCCTTGCAACCCTGCATTCTCCAAACTAATCACTTTGCGAGCAGGTGACGTTACTGTGGCATGTCACAAAATAAATACTTCATCGATGGCCCAGGGCATTGACTTATCAGTATTGTCTGTCTTGATGGCACTTCACCATTCCCAGGGCCTGAGCCAGTGATTGTTTACACCAATTACAATATAGCAGCACTTGTCCCACCAGTGGACTTGTCCCCACCAATGTGTACCTGGTCATAGAATGGTTTGGGTTCGAAGGGACCTCTAAAGGCCATCTAGTCCAACCCCCCTGCCATGGGCAGGGACATCTTCAACTAGATCAGGTTGCTCAGAGCCCCGTCCAGCCTGACATTGGATGTTTCCTGGTGACAGCCTCAGGAGCTCAGACAGAAGATCGTTGGCCCCAGCTCACCTACCATCAGCCAAAGCCTTGCAGACGAACACTTTGATGCAAAGGCAGGTCCTTCACATCAGTAGCTCAGCTACCAAGCTGTGAGTCCTGCTTTTCCTGCAGGTCCAGCTGCTGCCCTGTGACACACGTCCATGCACCTGAACAGGGCTGCCCACGTGGGGCTTATCTCACCCAAATGTGTGCTATAGGTGTCCACACCCCAGCAACCCATCCCACACCTCTGCCAGGGTTGATGGATGACTGCTAAGATGAGGTGTCTCCACACACAGGGATGAATCCCACCCAAGAAAATGCAAGGGTGGCCCTGGCTTTTCCAAATCCAGGAGATGTAGAAGTGATAATGAAGAAATTGTGATGCTGTGGTCACCTAACTGAAGGAACTGCTTTCTGCCCATCACACACCTTCATGCTGTTCTCCAACCTACCAGAGGCTTTATGCTATTGCTGTACAGATTGGCTCCTTTCTTCCTTTTTCTCATGGACAGGGTAATATTCCATCACTGATTTGAGGCAGGCAGCTTGCAGTTACAGCTCTGATCACAGCCAGACACAGCTGCCAAACATATTCTATGAGGAAAGTCAAAAATCCTACAAATACTTTACATACATCTGCTAGCACCCGCTGGAGGACCCAGAGCGACACAGCTACCTTCATCTCTAAATCCCAGAAAACATAATAACCGGCTCTTTGCAGACAGGGCCTCAAAGAGGGAAGGCCAAAAGTCAAAGCTAGGGTCCTTTTTGAGTGCGTGACACTTGTCTCAGCTGTTAAAAACAATCATTTCTTTGCACGGCACCTTGGAAGTGAAGCCCACCAAATATTTGGCACCTTTTCTTTCAGATTTGGGTGTTCAGCACAATGCATCAGCCATTGATCAACCACAGCTGAAAATCCTGTGCATTAGCTCTGCTCTAGGAGAGATCAGAGAGGATGGAGAGCTGAGAACAGCTGTAAAACTGCTGGGGGTTTATTTCCTTTTAAAATTTAAAAAAAAAAAAAAAAAATGATCAAAGCTTTGTTTTTGCAGTCCTGTACAAACGTGTGTTCTCTTTATCTTTTCACCCTTTCAAACACTAATCATCCCCAGAAAGTTTACGACACAGGTAAAGGCTGAATTTCCAAGACCTGTGTCATGGTTTAACCTCAGTCGGCAACCGAGTACCACCTCAGCCGCTCGCTCACTCCTCCCCTCCCCCCCCCGGTGGGATGGGGGAGAGAATTGGAAGAGTAGAAGTGAGAAAACTCGTGGGTTGAGATAAAAACAATTTAATGATTGAAATAAAATAATAACAACAATAATAATAATGTAATAATAATAATAATACACAAAGCAAGTGATGCACAGTACAATTGTTCACCACCCGCCGACCGATGCCCAGCCAGTCCCCGAGCAGCGGCCCCCCCGGCCAGCTTTCCCCCAGTTTATGTACTGAGCATGACGTCCCATGGTATGGAATGTCCCTTTGGCCAGTTTGGGTCAGCTGTCCTGGCTGTGCCCCCTCCCAGCTTCTTGTGCACCTCCAGCCTGCTCAGTCGGTAGAGCACGGGAAGCTGAAAAGCCCTTGACTAGTGAAAGCACTGCTCAGCAACAACTAAAACATCGGTGTGTTATCAACATTGTTCTCACCCTAAATCCAAAACACAGCACTGTACCAGCTACTAGGAAGGAAATTAACTCTATCCCAGCCGAAACCAGGACAACCTGTTGTTAGGAAGCAACCAAAGCAAGCCTTTTGCAGTGCTTTTGCAGACTGGAAATGCTACCGCTCCTACAAACCCCATCCAAAATATGATATGGGATTTCAAGTGGTAATTGTGAGCCTGCTTACACACACGTGGGCTGAATGGGTTTATCCCTCTCTTTTTATTCACACCAAATCTCTGAGTCGCCCTGGTAGCATTGCCTACCTCTCATAATGCCATCCTCCTCCTCCTCCTCCCAAGGATCCTTATCTTGAAGGAGAACTAAGGCTTTGCAGCACACAAACTGCTCGAGACAGGCACTGAAAGAAAGTCAACTTTTGGCCAAAGTTTCTTCACTCAGGTATTTTTTTGCCTCTGTTCTTGTATCAGCGATAAAATTATCACCAGCAAAATTTTTTTTTGCTAAGAGAATTAATTTAGAAGATTTCTGTCAAGGAGGATTAGAGACATTGTTACAAGCTGCCAAGAAACAAGAGTGCAAGCGTATATACACGTGTCTGGGAAAGGGTGAAAGTAAAGTAACTGCAGCTGAACTCGCGCAGATAACACCAAACAAATACAAAACTTTCTACTAAGCTGACATAAAAATAGAAAAGCTCTCAGAGTTACAGGGATCCAGACCTAACCCAAGAAATATTAATATCCCTTATCTGTCTGTGCCATGGATTTACTCTCAGGCTGTCAGAGTTGATCTCATTATTTCCTGTAGGACTTGCTGCTTGCTATACCTTATCTGAATACGGCTGTAAGTAGCTGTAAGCATGCAAATAAGCTCCCCCAAAATGCACTACACCAATTCCCTCCCCAAGTACCCTCTGTATTAGTTGTCCATAGGTGACTCCAGCACAGCTGCGCAAGTGGTCTCTGTCCCGTGGTGGCGAAGAAGACGCAAACACGCAGGTCCACGTGTAACATGAGGGAACCAGATAACCAGCCTGCCCTGAACTTTATTTCTGAGCCTGATTGATTTCCTGCCCCCTCTGAAATCAAACCACCCTCCGCCATGGCAAATCTGATGGGCCACCCGGAGATAAAGCTCTGCTTCAAGACAAAACATGCTTGGCTACCTCCTGCCAGCTGAATGACTAATAAATTATACTACAGCACAGGTGAACAGCAAACCAAGTTTAACACCTATTTGCAGTGACACTTCTACCTCTCACGGTAAACAGCTGGATTTTGGTCTAGTCATCCCAGGTCCTACTGCTCATACAGCATTGAGACTGGTCAGATGGGGTGGCAACATTTATACCTGTAGTTAAATAGGGTTTTTTTTAAAAAAACAAAGCTTCCAATATTGGAGAATTCAGCATAGTCACAATAATGGTTCATCACCTCCCCTCGTGAATATCTCCCATGGCTGACTTCAGCTTCCAACAACATCTTTCGTACTGATGCCTGCTAGACTGAAGCAAGACTGACTTTGGGTGCCCAGGAAGGCACCGTCACACAGAGACCATGCCGAGATAAACTAAGGTGCTTGACTTGTTAGTTTTCAGGCACATTTTCAAGCTTTTCACTATTCTCGTTTGAACTCTCTAACATTTTGCACACTTGACATTGAGACTATTGCAGGGGTGTTATATCAGAGCCGCACAGAGAGGTGCTCCCACACAGGGACCCCTATTTCCACAGGGACACTTCCCACGGCAGTAGGAGTTCATGGTAAACCTGCTTTCAAGCCTGTGGACTTGTTTCACGTCACTGCACGTAATGAAGATCAGCAGAGAGATTTTTCACCCCATAAAATGTAAATTAAGAGCCAAAAGTACCTGACAGAGTCTGACTCAAAACCCAACCCACTGAGCCTCCTGAGAAGGTTTTGCACCAGCCCTGGCATACTTTGCACACAGAAGTACCTGGGCAGAAATCCCCACTGCTCTGTCTTGTAGCACCAGGTACACAGCTGTCAAGAAGGAAACAAGCAATGATTTTTTTTTCATGCTGTTAGCTTTGAAATTAGATTCCTTGAAATACTTTTTAAAGCCCAACCCCCGATATCCACCTAAACAATCGCAAATAAGCATTGCATTACTACGCAGCTAAACTCCAGAAACAAGAGGAGGATGACAGTTACTTGCATTTCCTATCTGCTAGGAGAAAGGGACAACATGGCAGGAGCAAAGAGATCTTATATATGTGCATGTATATATATACACACACACACACACACAGAGTATACAAGGACCAACAGCAACTGAAGCACATACACAAAGAGAAAGGAGAGAGAAGAGCAACCCAGCCCAGCCAGCACTGTCTTTGCAATGGGCTACAGCACACGAAGGACAGACGTGCAAGAGCAAGGCAGATGTACAATATCAAACAGGTGAAATAATCTGCCGCAAAAAAAAAAAACCCATAGAGGGCACCTTTACGATAAGAGATGAAGAGGAAAACAGTATTACCGCACAATCCCGGTCTGGGAGTCATAAGTAAGTCGTAATCCACGCTGAGGTCGGCCCCGCCAACTAATTGAACTGAAAAGCCAACTGAAAGCCTTCCAACTTCCAGCATTTTCTAGGGAGCAAAGGATCAGTTCAGAAAGCACTTCTGCAGCTGATCAACTCTAAGCATGTAATTGGACCCACAGGGTAAAATTCTGGCCTTAGTGGCGAGCTCTTACTGAACTGGATTGAGGCAGGATTTTGCCTGTTGGAGTTTGTGAGCGCTTGGAGGCTTCCCTGAACCCAGACAGGAATTTCAGCTCTTTGCAGGGAAAGCATTTGTGCAATTTCTTTCTATTCCCTTCACAAAGAAGTTGCACAAGGCCAAAATTTCCAAGCGTTGGTGTCCTAAACCGAGGCATGTTTTGCACTGTTTTTTACCAGGGCTGGACAACTGCAGCTCCCATCTTCTCAGACCCATCCTGCCGTGAGCCAGCACCTTGCAGCCAGGTGTGGTTCCCAGTTTCAGCATCTCAGGGGTGGCTTTTTGTGACCTGGCACGAGACTTAAGTTCATCAACCCATCAAAATAATTGAGTATCTCCTTCACTGCAAACCTGCCAGCGGTCTCACTGGAGCTAGCACGTGCCAAACTAAACAGCCCTATGGTGGATGAAGTTCACTGCTGCCTCCTTCGTGGGGAGCCTGATGCTCTTTGCAGCACATAATAGTGTTGGATACGCAGCCACTTAATGCATGCAGCTGTTTAACCAGAAGACAAACAAATTTTTCCCCTTTGTGTAAATTCTTCAAGTCAGAAGTTTTTCTGGAAAAATTCCCAGGACATCGCTGACTGATGTTTTCTTCAAAGGCCACCACTGCCTGCTGGCATCGCTAGAAGAGCAGCCTGTGCACTCCTGAAAGGCTCTGGGCAGAGCTGAGGACATACCTCCCCCTCGTTATCCCTTGCCACAACATGGAACAGCCGCCAAGATATTCAAAACCCATCCAAAAACCCCTGCCTTGGAGGTGACAAGCAACATATGATATTTTGTGGAATTCTTAAAGCCGAGCTATCAAAAACCCCTCATAGCTGCATACTTCAGCATTAACGTTTTTGCAACTCAACCAAGAACTATCACCACAGTATAACTTTAGCTAACGTAGACCACGGCACCCCATCCACCATGGGAGGTCAGTATTAGGACCATGCAACACTGTGCCTCCTCCGTCCTCTGCTCGGGTTCCAGGCCAGCAGCACACCTGAGATGTGCTTAAAATTAAGCCTCAGACACCAAGTCCAAATTAGGGATTTCAGTGGTGACATCAGAGCTGTTCAAAGAACAGGCCCTTGCTCCAAAATTCAACAGTACGTTGCCTCCAACACATAAAGGACAAATCATGCCTTTATTTGAAAGACACACATCTTTTCATCAGAAGCTACAAAGCAGAATAATTCAAATATATAGTTAATGAATGGCTTGTGAAAGTATAACTCTTCTTGGTCTTTTGACAGAGACTTTTAAGATTTACTAGCACACCACTTCACGTGCAAATAAAGAGAAATAAAACAGGGAAAGCACAAAAGGCTCCTCACCCTTTACCATTTTACCACCAAGACTTTCAGCACAGTTCAGCCCTCATTGCCAGGGCCAGATCTTCAAGTCTGTATTAGTCTGCATTATTTCATTTAAGATATTAAACAATAAACCTCTTATTTCATACTGCAGCAGCCTAGCCTATGCACCCCCTCAATCATATGGATTTGGGGAAGCTTATTATAATCATAAGCTATCAAGCCATCATGTAAGTTTTTATTTCCCCATTATTAACTTATATAAATTCAGCTCCTTTGAGGGCAAAGCTGTGGCAGAGGAATGAACAGGGCACTCGGCTACTCTTTGCCCCAATTTATGCATATTCTTACAAATATCCTCCCCCTGTGCTAAAGAGCAGCACTCCTTTTTGATCTCATCTGTCTTCTCCTGCAGAGGACAATGTGGGGAGACTTTAAAAAAAAAAAAAAATGGTGCCAGTTTAGGTTTTCCACCTGGCTGCAAAATATTGGCATCAGGCTCAAGATAAAGAGAAGCTGTTATGGCATTCCTTTGCATGCCTCCAGCCTCAAGACTTTTTATCTGCATATTTTAACTACTTTCTCCTTACAGAGATAAAAGATTCTTAAGGTTTTGTTTTGGTTTTTTCTCTGTAATTATGGCAGAGAAAAAAGTCACATTATAACTTTTGGATATACCTCAAATTGACATTGCTGGGCTTCACTTTGAGGAGGGAGGGAGAAAAGGGGTCTGTGTGCATCTAGAACTTGGGGTATAAAAGACAGAAAGGTGAAAATCATTACCCTACCAGCACACCCACCAGCAGCCTGGAGCTTCTCCTCCCACCGCATGGTGACTGCTCTAGTGGCGATCAGTCGGTTCCCTTCTTCAGCTGCCGGTTGCAGATTGGTAAGTGAAGCCACCAGGGAAAGAAAACTTTCTGTCCAAGGTCTCGGGTGTCCTCAGCAGAGGAACTGACCGAAGCAACCAGGAGGGGAATCAGGGTATTTACATGCCAAAGGCAGTCAGCTGAGAGCCCCGTCAGAGTTAATGAGGGCTTTAAAAAAATATGAAGCCAGCAAGGACCTACCGACCTCTGAGAGATGGTGGGGAGATAACAACATGGGGGGGGAGGGGGGGAAAGGAGGACTAATTAATTGCACATTAAGCAGATGTTCTGCCATTGCAGGCTTCACCCATAATTTAATTTCTCCCATTTAACTCACCTTGACCTTTCTCCATATACTACTGACTAGATCCATTTTATCTTTTCATACAAAGGAGGAAAAACCCTCCAGTTTCTGACTTTCAACATCAGTACAAAGAACAGTAAAATCCCCTTCTCAAGGCACAGACCAGGTTTGTTTGATGGAGTCTATCCTATATAACTGAGAATATCTTCAGTCCTGAAGTTAAATGGACCTTAAGGTATTTTTTTGCTTTTCAGTATTCAGACTTGAGCACAGACATCCTCCCTCTTCCCCAAGCATTTTCTACTTTGGCAAAGGAACAAAGGACGACTGGGGAGAGCTCTGCACCACGGCCAGCTTCACCTGCACTCGACCAAAGGGCAGGTCACCACTGCTTTGCAATAGAGACAAAATTAGGTCAGCGCAGAAGCCTTAGGAAAATCTGATCCAGAAACCCTGGTTTGAAGACACCATCTGCAGTTCTTCCGCAGGTCACAACTCATCAGATGCACTTTCTTTTGGAAAAGGAAAAGTTTTCACTGTCATTAAAATACTAAATAAAGAATTACAGAGCTGGTTTCATGAAGATCCGGCCAACGCTGCAGGCCAACAGCAAACTAGAGCAAGTGACGTCTCACGAAGTCTCTTTGGAAGAGCAACCTTTTAGGCTTAATATTGAACTTTGAAGACGTCAAACATATTAACCCTGCCATGGGACGCTACAGGGGGTGTTAGGGGAGTTTCTGCTCAAGCACTAGCTGGGGTGGCACTGCCAGCCTGCGATGCAGCATGGACCAGCAGGTCCCAGCCAGGCATGTTCACCCTGCAGCATACCATATCTCAGAGAGAAAATATTGAATTTAGGCCTTGTTTCAGTTTACTTATTATGATGGCAAAGCACTTTTCCACAAATGGTTGTTTACGAACATGCCCCGGTTTTCAGAGCTGTGTATATGTGAGCACATATTGAAGTAGTCTTTGCTTTATTGGCTTTTGTAAACTCAAAAAGACAAACCTTGAAACAACTAATGGAGGCAGTTAGTGAACTCGGCTGCTTCAAAGAGCTAAAGGACCACAGTTTGGAGGCAGCTGGGAAATTTTTTGAGTCAGAAGTTCAAAGCCTGTTGTTTTAGATCTAAATCATAAGTAAAGGGGGTGATGGGAGACGTATTCCAAAAGTCAGTCTGAGTTAGACTTTGGAGGTTAATAAAGAATAAGATATATTGCAACATGGATTTCTAAAGAGAGAGAGTGCCTGACTAAACTGAATTCTCTCTCTGATTATTGACTATTTTTTAAGAAATGAAAATGTGCCAGCTCTCTTACATTCGCAAGTTAGTCTGTTATGGAATAAGTTGCAATGTGGAAAATAACTTAATTCAGCTACAGAAGGTGTGGACTGATTCGAGCATCATTGGGCAGTGAAGGGGAGACAAGGGGTTTTGCCAAAAGGAGAATAAACGAAACAGAGCTTATCAAATGGAAACCCAGTGTGTGTGTGTGTGAATGAAAGGCATGGACCTAATTAAAAAAAAAATTACAGGAATCATCAATAGGAAAGAAAAGGTCTTTTCATTCCTTTGGATGAAAGTATGCTCCAAGCATACGGAGCAGCTCCAAGCACATGGGATCAGCGCCAGCCTGCCCAGCCCATCCTTCTCACCTTGGGCTTCCTATCCGGCAGCTGACCATTGGGTTGGGTTGGCTTCTTTTGCTTTTTTAGGTGTTTTTCATACCAGTCCCACTGAATGCGATAACGAGAGGAAAAATGCTATTCAGGTGCTGCATTAGTATCCTCATTGAATAATAAAATTTTTCCTTGTGAAAGTTTTAGATGTGGTTCATTTGGCATCCTTTTGATCTGGCAACAGTTACCCCTTCTAGATATATGTGCATCACCAGAGAAAACTCCCAAAAAAGAAAGAAATGTGGAAAAGCATGCAGACTACCCTCGCTCAAACCAGAGAGCAAGATAACGGTGCGGTGAAGGTGATGGTTCATCGCATGAGCAGCAAAGCCATTGCAATCTTGAGTTGTTGAATTCAGCAAAGAGCAGAGGAACTGTGCTGTATCACCCTCATTTACACAGAGCACCCACCTAAATCCAGTACAGCTGACTGGCTTGGGGAAAATACCTTAGATATTTTGCCATTAAAGCCAGACTTTCTGCCTGGTTGTGAGTTAATGACCACAGGGAGCCAAGCTCTTTGCCTGCACAGCCAGGATGGGTGACCCAGCACCACACTGATGGACCCACAAGTGCCGTGAGAGGGTACTGACATCCCAAACTCTCTCACATACAGCCAGAATGGGGCTTTTTTGAGTAGCCTCCATCCGACACAAGCATCAGTTACCTCAAGCTGTAATCAAACGTCTCAAACAGTGATAGAGGTGACTGCCCTTGTGTGCCTCAGGGCTCTCTGAGTAGCACAGGTGGAGATACAGAATGGTGAAGGACGTGTCCTTGGAAAGATAAAGGCAGGAAAGATGCGCTTAGAGCAAGGAAAACAATGCAACGGTGGTGAGCAGGGACACTATCGGCCTCAGACATGCACAGGGCAAATTACAAATGACGACCAGAAACGTCTCTGCATGGCACTCTGCTGCTTTCCTTCCCTGGGCTTTTCCTTGCCCAGGCTGGCCCTGCCTCCTCTCACCAGAGGTAATGGAGAGCTTACTACATTGATATTTTGAGTTAGATTTTAAGCCAATGAAGCTCCCACGCTCCCCCCAGTCCATTCCAGTCTGTAATTTCACTTTGAAGAAAATCAGAGTAATCTGAACTCCCACACCAACAGTTTTCTGGAGGGTGATATTACTATATATACAATTTCTGGAATGTGGATTGCAAAGGTATTAACCGACTCTGGTGAGAGTTTGAAGACTGACGTTGCCCCAGTCACCGTTGATCCAATCATCTTTGGTGTGCGTGTCTTGCTCTGTTTTCCCTTCAAGCCCTTCTCCTAAAGAAATACCTAGGAAGCATGTAAGACATATCCCTGTGTTATAAATAAAGCAGCAGCATTAATACTTAAAGTACTTAGTAACCATCTATCAAGATATGGCAATAAAGTAAATTAATACTCCAAAGTCCTGATTTGGATCTCACTTACGTTGGTGTTACAGGACTAAAACTATTGGTTTCAGTTGGGTCATTTACAGTCGAATAACTGAGGTTAGGCTGACCTTGTATTGCTCTAATAAATACATTACAGTAACAACAGATCTGGAGTCAAAAGGAGTTTGCCACTGGTTGCAACAGTAGCATAGTGTAAATAATACATGGATATTAGAAGAGCAATTACGTCCCAATATCAGAGCCCAGACCATGAGCACAGGCTGCTCTGCAACGCAAGCTGGCTCTATTGGGATGAATGCCCTTTCTAAATTACAGCCTTACGGGTCAACCAGATACTCACTTTGTTTCTGTAGTTATGCAAAACGGGAGACTGCTCCAAGTTTAAGGTCAGCCTGATTTTTTTTTTTTTTTTTTTTCAAATAGATCTCTTTAAGGACATGAGTTCATCTTTCGGAGAAAACAAAACCTAACCTTGGCATTGGGCAGGCGCAGGATGGCATCTCCATTTAGCTCTAGTCCTTCCTGGGTGATGCAGAGGAGGGAGAGGAAAGGCAGGATGAGGCACGCTCAGGAAAACTGCTATCAGTCTGACGCCATTTGGGAGGAACGAAACTAATACCTGGCCTAAGCTGGTAAATTTGGTGCATGTTTCTACAAACAGAGCCCTGGCAAGGAGCTCACCTGTAGGCTCTACACTGGAGATGCCTAAAATCAGGAGAAATTAGTTTCACGCTAAGTATTGTTGCTTTATATTTGCGGGAGGTGCAGACTCAACTTTTCTCCATCTCTGTTTTTCCATCTATAAACTGAGAATTTGAATAATATACAGCTAAGTTCATTAATGCCACTCATGCTGTTGGAGATCAATGGCCAAAGAGACAAGTTCTCACCTTTTCATTTGTCAGTGTCCTGGTTTTGGCTGGGATAGAGTTAATTTTCTTCCTAGTAGCTGGTACAGTGCTGTGTTTTGGATTTAGCATGAGAATAATGCGATAACACACTGATGTTTTAGTTGTTGCTGAGCAGTGCTTACACTATGTCAAGGACTTTTCACCTTCCCATGCTCTGCCAGCGACGAGGTGCACAAGAAGCTGGGAGGGGGCACAGCCGGGACAGCTGATCCCAACTGGCCAGAGGGACATTCCATACCATGGGACGTCATGCTCAGTATAGAAACTGGGGGGAGTTGCCCGGGGGGCAGCGATCGCTGCTCGGGGACGGGCTGGGCATCGGTCAGTGGTTGGTGAGCAATTCAATTGTGCATAACTTATTTTGTATATTCTTTTATAATAATAATAATAATAATAATTATTATTATTATTATTATTATTATTATTATTATTATTATTATTATTATTTTCCCTTCCTTTTCTGTCCTATTAAACTGTGTTCATCTCAACCCACGAATCTTACTTTTTTTTTTTCCAATTCTCTCCCCCATCCCACTTGTGCGCGAACGGCGGTGTGGTGTCTAGCTGCCTGCCGGGTTAAACCACAACAGTCAGGGTCTTACCATGTTGGGACTGTGTCTCAAATGGTGAACAAGCAAGACCTTGACCTCAGCTTTGGACAAAGCCATTTGCTACTTGGCAGAGATCTCCTTTGTCACTCAAAAATGGTGAAACTTAACCCTCTGAGATGAGCCACATTCAGTCTTCTTGTGCAAAGAGTGTGATTGGGCTTAAAAAGAGACGGTCAAGGCTAAAAACCCAACCAGACCCATCTAAGCCTCTGTGATTTATGGTTGGATTACTGGGAGACTTCAACAAATACCTGTCCTTCGTAGCAAGCCCCTTTAAATAGCCATAACCCTGGTATAAAATTATGCAGCAGAAAACAATAATTTTTTAAATCAAAATATTTTTAATCAAAATAATATTAGCTAGGATAAGGAGGCACCTGGTGAGCTGCTGAGCACCCAGAAACTTTAATAATAAGAGCTTATAAAGACGCAAATGCTTGCTACTTTTCCAACCGAATCATCGAGTTACATTTGTATGTGTCTTATCGGCCTCTTCTCTGTGACAAACAGTTTAGCATCAGCCTGGCAAAGTGTCTGCATGTTCACTGGGATAAAAAAATGTTAAGGTAGCAGAGCAGTTATCGGGCAAGTCCTTAATATTTTGGGGTCAATACTGCCTGTTGACGTGATTTCTTATAGAAAGGTTTGTGTAAGCCTCCTGCCTGTGCCCGTCTGCCAGCCCCTCCCTCCTGCCTTCCAACTCCTGTGCTAAATGTCAATCAAGGCTGAGAGCGAGTCAGTGCTTACAGAGACAGTCTCTTCCTAGGTAGTTTATGGAACATTTTAGGGAAATAAAGAGCTATTGTGGATAGTGCACGCATGCTTGTGCTTTCATTATACTGGAGAACTTGCAAAGGGGAGAAATCCCAACCAAGGAGGGGGGTCTCTGGTGTCTAATATGGCAGAAAAACTGATTTAATCTCTTCTGTTCATGTAAGCATTCGTAACATCTCTCTGCTGGGTCAGTCCTACAAGATCTAATATGGGATAAACCCACTGCTGCACTCATTTAAACAAAATAACCTGCCCACCTTGATCCATAAATCCAGAAGAAGACAATTTTCCTCAGCTCCACTGCTCACAAAACTATTCTGGATGTGTTTTAGATGTTTTCAGCTTGTGGACACACATGGTTGCTCCTGTGGTGATGTGTAAACATTTAATTCTGCTAGCAGGCTAAATAAAGTGATGCCAGCAGGTTTTGGGGTTTTTTTATAGAATAAGAGGCCTGTGCAGACAGAGACAAGGCCTGCTCTCTGTAGAATATTGCATACATTGATTTTTACTAATTATTCTTTATTCAGATGAGTGAGGTAGCACACTGATCAGATACAATCATATAAACAGAACCGGATAGTTTGTCTGTAACAGTGGATGAAGAAATACTGAAAGGCAAAAGGTGTTTTCCTGCCAGTGTTAACAGGTCTGTGATTTGAGATGAAACAACTCCAAACCTCCAACTAAAGCAGCTACTAGAGATGAGCTAGTCATTACGCTTGTCCTTCTTTATCCCTAAGGGTTTATAATAAAGAAGAATGACAAATTAGCATATAGCTCTAGGAGAAATGAGTGGTTTGGGGAAACAAAGAGTGTTTGTTCCTGGGTGAGCTGGAGAGGCACCTGGAGGGTGGCTTGTACCTCTGCCGCCTACGTGTCCCCAGCGTGCAAGGGGACAACTCTCAACCCTTATATTCACCAACAAATATAGGACTGGCTTATGTACTGCTGCTGCAGCTGCCCCTGAAGCAACGGGAGGACAGCGGGGCTTCCCTGCTCCCACGAGCATGGAAAATCCAGGGAAATCCATCTAATCCCAACACCTGTATTGCTACATACAAGTCATTGTATATGGTTGCAAGGCAAGAGAGACTAAAGAGCCATAAAACTGAGAGTGTTAAGGAGAAAAAGAAATGCATTCGAAAAATGCACCTTCATTAGAAAAGAAGGCGGCTCGAGCAAGACCAGGAACCTCCTGGGGTAGGTTGCAAAGGTGCCCAGCGAGATTGGCGTTTAAGCTTTCTCAGTGGCAGGCAGCAAGGCAGAAGGTCAGACCAAGTCTGGTTCTGGGGCTGGCCTGAGAGTGGCGCAGAGTGATGTGTGGAGGCTCTGCAGCATCCTCCTGCCTCCCTTCAGCTGGTGGGAAAAAAAAGAAGCAGAGAGATCCCCCAGGCCATAAACAGCAGCCTGAAGATTGCTGTGGACCGAAGTTTTTCTAGAGTTATGTGGTCTCGCAGAACAAGGAGGGACTCCTCACCACTTCCATATTACCTTGTAGAGAAAGCAAACAAGATTCCCAGAAAAAGGCAGGAGGAACAGTGAGAATCATCCCGCTTCAGCAAGGGAAGGGAGGTGGTGGACAAAGTAGCTTGCACCACACTATGATATTCCCTTCCCGGGGTTGTGGCTGAACATGTCACCCACCCTAAATCTCAGCAGGAGAGAGGCAATGCACATGTCGAACCACTTGGTTATGGGGGGGTCCACACACATGGGGTTGACGGGGGGAAAAAGCCACCATCATCCCCGGGGGTCTCCTCCCAAAGGTGGCAAATCTGGGTCCCACCACCCATGGGACCTTCAGTGGAGGCGAGCCGGTCATAAAATGGGCATGTCAAGTAAACAGAGAAGGATACTCAGCCAAATTCCCTCGCTGCTCCAGAGACATGGCTATCCTTTCTCCAAAATATGTTGACTTAACCAGTTTTATCTACGGGATACTTGGACCATCAGAACTGGAGGGGAAAAGGAGACCATCTCCTCTGGTTGCTAGGATAGCACCAGTTCTGTGTAAGAAACTGACACTCCGTAAAGGAAAAAGAGAAATATCTGATGGTGGTTAATTTTCATTCTCACCATCTTTCAAAGAGCCTACTCAATCAGTTTTCCACGTAGTGCGATACTGAAATCCATCACTGTTGCATAACCTTTCCCAAATGTTGCCATGTGAAGCAAAGTTTCTGAGAGATTTATTAAAGACATGATTGAGGAGACACTTCTGAAACAACAAAAAAAAACATTCTCAGTACAAGGTACTTCATGAAACACCTATACGGGAAGTCAAAAATGCTTTTTTGACTTTAATCTTTTCAAGGGAAAGGGACACATATTCCATATTTATCATCCTCTCCACATGCTCACGGAAACATCCAAAGAGCACGGCATTGGGGACTCAAGTATTTTATTTTATTGCCTGATGTCACTTGCACTGAGCAGCAAAGATTGCAAATTATTTGCAAAATTATCAGACTCCCTCAGTGCCTCAGCACTTCTCAAGGGAAATAACGTGCCTAGAAACACAGATGTTACCAAGATTAACTTCCACTGCCTGAAAGGCATTTGCCTGCCTGACCTGACTGCAGCCTGCAGTTTCGTCAAGTGCCGCTAAGCAAACAGGCAATGAGACGAAAACGCTCCCATGAAGCTCCAGGCATCAGCTCAGATGCCTCGACGGTATTTCATTCACCTTGTCTGGGAAAAGGATGAACTTTGTTTTCCAAAAACTGGCTCTAAGTCCAGCAAGGCAGGACTGCTAAAACTGACAGTGTGACAGCCCTGGCTGTTAGTACAGCTGACAAGATCTATTCCTTGCAAAAATAAACAAAAGATGTCCTGTGAAAGGGAAACAGTGGATTTAAGTCCTTTTTTCTCTCCAAAGGTGCACAGAAGCCCAGAGAAAGCTTATTTTTGTTGGTGAATTTTATCGTTCTCTATCAGGCCGGTTAAACCTGGCCTGGCAGCAAACCTTGCGTCTGAGAGACCCTTCATATATCAGCATGTCCCGAGGTCTCAAAAGGCAGCACCGAATCACAGGAACCGGGATGGACAGGGTCCAAGAGCCCCTTGTCCTTCCCCTGCAGGACCAGCCACCCCAACAGCAAGGACCTCCGTACAACCTGATTTCTGACCCACCAGTGACAGAGAATTCGGTGGCTCCCCAAGAAACCTTTTCCACCGCCAAGCCCTCGTTGTCTTTCTGACAAGTCCCTGCCAGGTGCTGCCAGGGGAAGAGGGGTTGCAGGCAAGGGATGGAGCGGGCATCCCCATCGGCCCCAAGGCGCTGGAGGATGCAGGCAGAGAGGGGTGAGCACCTGGAGGGATGCTGTCAGCAGGGAGGGAGGACATTAGTGCCACGGTGTTTTTCTACAGCTTTGGGCAGAAAAGAGCAGGCGAGGTGTTCTGGACCTCCGATTTCACCTCCACGAGTTGTAATGAAATGCAAAACAAAGCCGGCGATGACGAGCTGAAATAACTGCCCACTGGTTTTGCAGGTTTGTGAAACGATATCCGACACCTCCAAGAGAAATTAAGACAGTGCCGGTGTACTGGGTAACACTGTAGGCTTAGGTGATAAGAATAATGAGTGTACTGGGGGACGTGTACATCACTCGTTCAAAAGCAGAGCAAGAAAAGGATTATTTTGTTAAATATTTCAGAGTTCTGTTTTGCATCTCTGCCTTTCTACCTACAGACGTCTACTTAGGGCTACCACAGTTGCTATCAAACACCTAGTGAGACACCCTCCTGTAGCATTTCTGTTGATTCAGTGGTAGGATTTGTGGTCTGTGTTATTGTCTCTGAGGTCTACATAGCCATCTATTTTCTACATCCCACCTTCAACAAAATACTCATGCTCCCAACTCCTGGTTAAGACCTGAACTTGCTAAATCAATAGTTCTCAAGTGTAGAAAAAAATTAGTGGGGTCTGAGTTTCTACACGTAGGAAGCTTTGGCATTGACATCCTTGTAACCAGGGCGTTTTCTCCACCTGAAAAGGTGCCCGTGGCAGCAGTTATACGCACTTAATGGAATATTTTCCCTCTCTGTGATGGACAATAGCTCCTTTATGGATTTAAATGGTTTATTCCTCTATCCAGATCCACTGGGAGGTCTTAGAGATGACTGAAGCCTTAGAGCAAGAAAACAACTAAGTGATAAAAATTACCTGACAGCTAGCACTTCACCGCCCGGGAGTAGATTCTGCTTAGCAGTGCTCATCACAGCTCTAGAGCTGGTTGGAAAGAAAAAGGAAAAAAAGGATAAATAGATATTCATAAAGCTTTTATTCCAAGAGGTGATGCCTGTGATGCTTGTGGTGGAAAAAGGGAGGTCAGTATCTGCCCTGGCTCCACCGCGCAGGTCCCACAACCCAAAGACATATTGCTGGGTGCCCTTGGGAGAAAGGAGCAGCTCACAAAAGCAAAAGGAATCACTTCGTCACGGGAGCGCAGAGCTAAAATCTTGACACTTGGTATCACGCAGCGTTGCTGAGGCCAAAAATACAAACTGGCAATACCAATTTGAGGGAATACCAGCAGAAGGGCCATTTATTACGTTCCCTATTTCTTCTGCTCTTTCCCTAAGTACCCACTCCTGGGCACTGTCAGAGACAGACTGTGGTGAAACATCTCTGTAATTCACTACGGCTTTTTATCGAGACTTTCTCAGAGGAAAGGCTGCAAACGCCACGAAGGAAAATGACGGATGCTGCAGTCTTTAGGAAATGAGCCATTCTTTGATTGCTTGCTTAGCTGAGCAATTTGCAATGTGATAGACAGCAATTATATCATCCAGCGTCAATTTGTCTATTCATTTTTCCCTCTCCACATGTTTCCTCTTCTTGATTGAATAATCACTAACAATAATCACAAGCAGCTGGGGGAAGGAAGTACATCCATCAGTTTTAATGGTAGCAAGAATGAGAACTGATTCCTCCAGCATTCACCAGAGCTCTGCATCTTCAAAGTCATTTACATTTTCCTTATACCAATGCTAATATCAGGATCGTATTATTTCTATTACCTACTTCTATTTCAGTTTATAATCTAGGGACAATAGAATGCCACGGGAAAATACCCAATTTAAAAAAATATATGGTTGTTTCATCTGCTATTCTGTATTCCCACAAATATTTTTATATTTATGTTTTAATTCTCCTGATGCTGAGAATATTGACAGAAGTGTAAGCTTGTAAGACTGCAGCTACGTAAGAGAGACCAGACCCGAGGAAGATGAGTTTGTGTAAAAGGCGAGGACAGTAAAAGACAGACTGTTGGGAAGGTGTAAGTAGGCAAAACCCATGGATTGCAGAAGCTTTTCAAAGCTTGTCTGCATACAGATTGCTGCTTCTAGTAATAAATTACCTTCCTGTGCCCATATATATTGTAGGCTACAATCCAGAATGTAACATTGAACGTCCAGCGATAAATTGTCAATTTATATCATCATATAGCCCTATATATATACTTTTACATATCTGTATACATATATGATGTTATATCATCGTATAATTCTACAGTGGTATTCCCTAGTTACGTGAACCAATTTCTATCAGCCGAGCTTCCAACTCCCTCTGTTCAGAGACACAGAACAGCAGAAAATACAAAATGAGTTTGAAGGCAGAAAAAGTGGCCCAAAGCTTGCCTTTCCCATAAAACTGTTAAAGTGGTTTATTCAATAGAATTAAATCATCTTTCAAACACAGTGACACAGACCAAAAAAATACCCTGATTACTGTTTTAGTTATGGCTTACATCAATTGATAGGCTTTCTATTACAACCATAATACACCTACAGAAACAATAATCAAAAATTACAGGGTGGAAGGTTGAAAAAAGAAAGGTGAGTCAATGGACACGAGGGATGAACATCAGCGTGAAACTACCATGACTCCGCTTGGATTTCTCCACCCCCACCGTCACCGCCTTACAGAAATAACAAACATGAAATAAGCTTTATATTCGTAATAGCCCAAGCTCCCCTGGCGTGAAGATGCACAGTTTTGCTCCGGTATTTCCAAACTAAGCACTTGTTTTCCACCAGGTGAAAACAGGGGACATATTCAACAGGCAGCAGCTGTTCAATACAATTTACAAGGGCTGAACGCAGAGGTTTGATCAGGGACTTCATGGTTGACGATAAGGAGGACCCAGAAATGAAGCAAAATTCACCATGTCCTGTCCCAGACGGAGCAGGTACAGGCAGTTTTCCTCGTCTCTAAGGGCACAGGCTCTAGTGTCACACGTAAGCGTGTACCATTTGGCCAACACAAGGTTAACAAACAGGGATTAATTCAATTCTGCTTGCTCCCCACTGCTAAAACAGGTAATAACCAGAGTCCTCATAAGCCCTATGGAGCATTGGAGATACTTCAGTGTCTTGGTCCATCAGACAGTGTCAAGTAGAACAGAAATTTCGAGAACTAACCAAGACAGTATCTGATTTTGCTGGCTTAATTTGTCACCATTTTACATGCTAACACATTTTACAGGATTAGTACAGTTAAAAAACACACATCAACTTACCCAAAGATCAAACACTGAGAATATTTATGGCTTCTAAAGGGAAAGTCAGACATGTCGGTAACGTAGTTACAGCTTTCAATCCTTGAAGCGCTGAGGCAGATTTGCTTTTCTTTAAGTTTCCCACTATGGCCCAGTCCCACAGTTCTGATGTTTCTCAGATGCTCAGGGCTTCAGGGAGCGTTGGAGGTGCCGACGGCCTGGGACTCAAGCTCTCTCACTCTAACGCCTAGCGTACATTTGGATTTCCCTTAAGTTTATTTAAAAAAGCACTTAAGTACAATTGCTTGTTGATTTTGAATACCATGCAGACAACACAGGGATGCCCAGCAGCCTTGCCCACATTAGACAGGATGATAATAAGACATAAAATGATAATAGTCTGGGAGGGGTTTTTGGGAGATGCAGGTTATTGGCTTGACTTACAAACATCGGACCCGATGGTTTTTTCTATTGAAGCCAAATGCGAACGTTGTGCTGGCTTCAAAGGGAACGGGCTGAATCCTGCCTTGAACACATTCGTATCACTGATGAATTCCACACTGGTATTTTAAAGCAAGCAGAAAAACACCTCTTTTCTGAAGGCATGCGATTCGCATACATACAGTTAGGTACAGAGGGTTCATTTGTGATTTGATATGGCGATTTACACTACCACGATGAAATGCTTTGCATAGATGAGTTTGAAAAGATGAAAAGTGCCAAAATCTGGAAGGGAGAGCAACCATCACAACACTTCTGCTTCCAGATAAGCTTATTCTTTATGCACACCATTAAAAACACAGTATTGCTACTGCACCGTATCTACAATATTTTAAAAAATGTATCTGAAATCAAGTGAGTAAGAAACAAGAGGCTGCTCTTCCTGCCCATGATCGGGGCCCGTTTCTGGAGGCTTGCTCTGAAGTACACCGAACTTCCCCCAGACTTCACTAGAGTTTGGAAAAGGCCCTAAGCATAAATACTGACTCTTTATTCCTAAACCCTCAGCTCACTCCAGAATTTCCCAGGGAATTTGGCCCTTAGGGATTGCCGAATTTTGCTATGTTTCCTTCTTCATATACGTGTAAAAGCTCCAAAGTTCTCTGCACGCTTGGACGCAAGCGAGATGGGGGAAAGGACCATTTCAGAGCTCTCTGTTTTCACTACCCAAGCTCATGCTCTCTACAATCAGAGCTTTGCTAACAAGCCACCAGACCTCAGAAGATTAAAAAGGACAGATTCCCTCCCGCTCAATGCCTCAGTGTTTTATCCACCCCGGTTTCCCTCACAGGCAAACCGGAGATTGCTCCTTCCTGCCATGTAAAGCCGAGCACGGGCAGTCCGCCCACGTAGCTGCAGCACCACCACTGGTTTTGCCTTCAAGGTCTGAGCAACATTTCTACCGATTCACTGACACCCCCCCAGAGTGGACTGTTCTTAGAGTTGATTTCCTTCTGTCTACTACATCTAACCATCCCGCGTGAACATCACCTTCAATTTATCATCAGTCGAGCCTGCATGGGGGCAGCTTTTGTCAGGGACTAGGGGAGCTACTCCTGGCCCTTGCAAGCTGTGAAGCTTCACCTATCATCACTACCATGTTACTCCACAGTGGTAAAGGCTCTGGACCAGAGTGGTGGTTGCAATCATCTCCCATATTCCCTTTACATCACTTTTCCAGGCGATCACGGACCTACTCGCTATGGTGCATCTCCTCCCCGAGATCGCAGCAGGAGGAGCTGCCATGGCATGGCTCTCCCTTTGCAATTCATGAGCTGGCTTTGACAACTCCGTTGCAATCACAGAAAATATGCTAAAATATTATAATGGCCCTATCACCATTTAATCCATTCTGTCCAACAGCAAAGTTGGATTTCATAAATCAAAAGCAAGCGGCTAAACTATTTCAACTAAATACTTCCTTCCCTTTGATGAAAGCACTGGCAGATTCATAAGCTCCTCTGTTGACCTGACAATAAAGGAGAAGCAGTCCTAGTTATGTTTTTCCGGCTGAATTTGCATTGCCAGTGTATGCAGATCTCAGGAACTTCTTAAGCGATTCTCCTAAATAATATGAGTTGGTGATTAAACCATAATATTATAATTTTCTCTCTCCCTGTCTCAGATTTCATATCCTCAGCAACAGAGCCGGGATTAAAGCCGGAGCTCAGGATGTGGTACCAGACAGCTGACAGCGTTTCTTCTTGGACAGATCAGATTTTTGTATCAAGGGATTTCTCTGGGGCCTGCAGCCTTTCCTGTGGGAAAGCACGACATGCTATGCACGCCCTTTACTTGCCATAACAGTGTGCAGCAAACACATCCGGCTTCCTGACAGTCACTTCTTATCACTCAGGTATCCCACTGTTCAAAGAAGGTTAAGATTGGACATTTGGAGCTTTGACCACGTGGGAGAAGGGAAAACAAAATAGCCTCAAACTCAAGACACATTCTTGATGTCAAAAGAGTTATTTTCTTATGCGCAATACACAAAAGAATGATGGCAGAAAACAAGGAGGGTCCTTCTTTCTGCAACAGCCCTTCTTTTCGTCCGTTTAAGCAGGACGGGCAGAAGCTCAGGTTGGTCAATGCTGGCTTACCACAGTGACATTGCACAGGTAGTGACCTCCGCATAGCTAAAATCTCCTGGGCAGTATTTATTTGCTATCCATGGAGAACAGAGCAGCAGGTAGGGTCCATCCTCAGACCCTGCTCCTGCAAGCTGCCACCACGCCATTTCCACTCGGCACCACAGATGCTGCGGTACGGCAGCAGGAATCTCATTTTCCAGTGTCCAGTGCAAGGCAAGGAAGCCAAAAAATATCTGAAAGCTTCTGCATATGGCATTTCTGACAAATGCCATAGTTTTTCAATCATTTTTTTGAGCCACACCTGAAAAATTAATCAGAAAGTAAACACGTTGCAACATGCATTTCATCTCAAGGATTATTATATACATATTTCTTTAAGTATCTTTCTGGCTTGCATCACTCCTTATATCTAACTATACACCTATGTACACCTTCGCAGACTTGTCTGGGCCTGTTTCTGCAGTCCCTACACAAATAAAATACCCATCCACTTGAATGGGAGCTCTTTTCAGATAAATGTGGCAAGACTGGGCCTTTGGTGCATACGTGCGAGTATCTTGCACACACATTTTAAAATCATTAAAAAAATATAGTAGCTATAGATTTATAACCGATCAAAATCTAAACACAGTAAAACTGCACTTATTACAGTATAGCCTAGGTGAATTTACATTGCTCATTTACATGAAGCAAACAAAGGAAAGGAAATGTCTATGACCCTGTAATTACAGGTTAACTGTAATTACAGTTTTGCTTATCCTTTTGTCTGTCCAAAAAGTCCAAAAGGATTTTTGCAATAAAAAAGAGGGATTTGCACCATTTCTTTCCAACATATGGATGCTTCTCAAGTGCTTTCCCATCTTTTTTGAAGTATCTCTCGCAACGTATCAGACTCCTTTCGGTTGCTTTTGTTCACTTCAATCACCATAGTAAAGAAAAATGCCTTCCTAAAGAAGGTAACCTTAGCAAAGTAGCAGCAGCAAAGCAATACTGAAGTCATGACTAGTCCCATACTCAGGCAGAATAAGGAGTAAGGGCTCTAGGTACCAGCTTCAGCGTCATTACTGTTATCATAAAGCTTAATGCACAGCAAGATGGCCAACCCACAGGGTCACATTGCTCTCTAAATAGCACTTTCGTTACAGCACTTCATTATCAAAGCCCTTTGCACATAAATTTACAAAACACAGCAAAGACAAAGATCTCTTTTGCATATTAAATCAAGGAAACCATTTCATCTACAAGTTCATTCTTAGTGTGCTGCATATTTCACAGCTAGCCGATACGAGGCGGTGCTCACTAACACACGGTATAACTCTAAGAACAAAAGCACAACACCACACATATATAAAGCTTAAGCACAGGTCCTTCACCTACCCCTGGCTGGTATTTCCCAAGTGAGCTCTGACACCTTTATCAAGGATATGGGTTGCTTTTAAAGTAATCAGACCTCTGGAGTCTAGTGTAAAGCTAAGGAAATACACTCTCACATACCGTCCAGGTCACTGCTGGTCAGTAGGGACTTTTGAAATGGTGACCATCGTGCTTCACGTCCTTTCTGATCATTTTATCTGTAGCGTGAGCAACTTTCACAGCTTTCAGCACAGCACAGAGGATTTTAAAAGAAGCTTTGTGCGCTCATGCATTACAAAATCAAAATCCCAGTCCAGATTTGGATTCAAACCCTCTCCCCCCAAAAAAGAAAGTATGCCTCATATAGAACTAGCACTTTAAACTCCAAATCCTTGATCAAAGATGTTGTAATCTAATCAAGACAAGACAAGGCACTGGACAACAGCCCAAGTGCTTCAGACTAAGAACTTATACGAGGAAACTCTGTTCATTTAACTATGCCAGCACAGCTGAAACAGCAAACCTCACCCTCCTGTGCACGCAGTCATACCAGTATGAAAGGGCACACACCAGCAGCCTACTACACCACGGTTCAGCAGCCAAAATAAACTCCAGCAATACGTGGCATCTTTTCTGCATCAGGATTTTGCCAGTCTAACTGTATCAGGTGAAAAATTAAGCTTGGCATAACTGACAGAGTTAACGTTGGTAACTTTTTAAAGAATACACCAGCCCTTTTACTATCCTAATAACATTCTCAACATACAAAAATGCCACGTTAAGACATCTGACATCTTGAGATGCGTAATTTTAAAATAAGTATCATAATCCAAGCCACAAAGTACCTTCACTGTATTTTAACTTCATTTCCTGCCAGTACTTATCACAGATGCCTGACAGTATTTAACTTGACCTGCACAACAGTGAATCAACATTCAGATACTCTTACAAAGTCTTTAATAAAAATCAAAGAAGAAATGCCTTTTTCTATCTTATGCTGTGATATTTGAACCAAAAAATCAACTCAGAAAATGTAACTATGTAATCTCCTTGCTATTCAGCCCAAGAAAAGCTTGCAGAAGTGTGAAGGAGCATGTTTCTTCAATAAGGACTCCAATCTGAAGCTGAGATGGTCACTGTAGGAGGAAGTACACACAGTGCTCGTGCGTTAGCTAGAAGGAAAGCATTACAGACAATGAGAAAGAAAAGATGATCAGCAGAGGAGACCAGAAATGTAAGATACAAGAAGAAGAAAGAAGCTCTAAAACAATTGCACACAATGATCAACACAGTTACCTGTCGCTGTGAATGGGAGTTTAACATTCTCTTCTATCCTGGCTGAAAAATTTCACAAAGTGATCTTGTTTATTCCTATCACATCTATCCGCTATTTTTCACCAATACTTTGTGACATTACAGAACAAAGACCTCAAGTTATATACTTCCCCTTAAAACTATAATGCTAAAGAGTATTTTCAAAAGCCCAAATGCCAGAGAACAGTGCTTTCAATAAAATCTGGCAATGCCCCAAGGTACTCGATTCAGAAACCTACGTAAAGTCATACAGTCTCTGCTAAAATTCTCCACCACTGATTCTCCTCAAAAGTTTGGTGCTTTTCTTCATAGTGAAATGATAACTATATTAATGTGCTCTGTTTATCACTAAATCTATTGGAAATGTGCTTCTTATCTGACTTGCTTTCCAGGGCAGTGCATACCCTGGGACAGAGGAGTTTTGCTTCTCCCACGCTGTTACGGACCCAACTCTGCTAGCAGGAAAGATGCTGGTATCCTAGATCTTATGGGATGCAATACCTTGAGGAAATTTATATCAAACAATTATTGCATAATCTCAGGGTGTAATAAAACCTCCTACACCATACACAGGCATCGAGTTCCTGTTACACTTTTGCGTCAGAGGAAGGAGTGTCCCTGTCAACAGCAGCTACAGGTCCCTGTATGAACCCGCAGGATCCCCTTGCTGTGCATGTGGAGGAAGTTGAAGATTTCTGAGGGCATAGCGTGAAAACCAGGGCGAGGTTTCACATTGTCATAGTAGTGGTGAGTTATAAAAATCCCTGAGGGGTTCATGGGGAAGGCCCAAAAGCCAAAAAGGTGGACTTCTTCGCAGAGCTCCAGGGCAGCAGTCACCAGGATCAGTCCAGTGCTAATCCGCTTGGCCCGCACCCCTTGGCCGAGCCAGTAGCGTGAGACGTTGATGAGATACTGGGGATGAAAATAATAAACAGCTTGCTGAGATTCAAAATCATCCAGGACATATTTGACCCGGATTGAGACGTCCGTGTTGCGAGTGTTGTAGAAAGCTGGCAGCAGCACGGAAGCGTTCTCGTAGACCTGGAGCACGTCATAGAAGGGTTTCCTCCATTTTTCCAGCTTATGAAATCTAAAGAGAAAAGGATGCAAGTGATGGTCAGACCAGCGCAGACTCCGTGTGGGCCCAGCAGACAAGAAACCTCCAATGGGCTTTTAATGAAACATTTCTGACACAGAGATAATTGAAATGATGTTTCCGTTAACAAGGGGAATATATTTAGATTTGTAGATAAAGCATCAGTATGATATGTAGGGCAAAAATGCAGGGTATAAAAAAATACATGTTCTCCTCTCTTTTGGCAATACATTCATCAAACAGTGGAAAAACTTTGTAGACATTTCCGATCATGTCTCACTTCTCATTTTATTATGAGAAGTATGTCATTTTTCCAAGGTGTGGACAGCTGTATAGTGCATTATGCAGTGCAGAACTGTATAAAAAAGTGGCAAATACCAAAGCAGAGCAAATGTCTAAAATGTCTAAAGGAAAGCAGTCATGAGCCCCATGGTCCCAAACCTGTCAGCAAGGTGGCATTAAGGTATTAACAAATTTAAAATTAAAATCATCCAGTCAATCCTGGCTACAAAGTTTAACTGGCATTTTTTAAAAACATATGAGAATGTGTGCTACTTTATTTAAGCATTTAGGGTGGGATCCGGTTGCTTCCACCCTGAATGTTTCTGAGACATTTGCCTGGGGCTTGCAAGCACGGCACAAGACTTCCAGGGGGAAGGATGGCTCTGCTGTTATAATTTTAGCTCATCAGCTTCCCACTTTGTATCACCAATGTGCAGGTCTAAGTGTTTTACACATTTCTGTAAGTTGTTACTGCTTCCATATACTGAATAACTTCAATTCAGAATGAAATATATGATTCATAGTGTCAGTTTAAAGTAATATTGGGAAAAAAGTTCTCTGTAACAGTTAGAATTAAGTGAAAGGTAGATTTGGAAAAGCAATAGAGATGAAAATACAAAAACCAGAAACGACCTCTCAGTAATTATACTGGGATTGACAGTCACGACATCCGTCTTTACCCCAACGTCCGTGAAGTATTTCTCAGATATAGGAGGCAAATTGCATCTATAAAGGAAAGAAATTAGTAAGAAAGTTAAAAAATTCCTTGCACCTTTTCAGGACTAGAAAGTAGAATTTATTTAAGCATCTCTCCTAAGCAACAAATCTAGAAACAGATTGAGAATTTAAAATTGTATCAAAACATGGTGATGCCGAAACTGTGCATTAAAGTAAGAAGTTCTTAGGGGCTATATGAAGACCTCTCTTCTTCCCCAAGTCTGTGAGACATGACCCCTTTTTGCAGATGTAGCCAATGCTCGCTCATTTTGCTTCCTTAATAGCAGTTCAACTATTTACTTCTGCAGTTTAGGACAAGAAATGGGATGAAGCCCCAAGGACAATCAGCCTATAACATCAAAGACTTCCTCAACAGCAGCTGAGCTGTATTCAATGATTAATAGATAAACTATATCTATAACATTGCCTTTAACATGCTTTGTTTTATACCCAAGAGAATTTAGGGGAAATGCTCCACAAGAGACAAATCAGTCCAGTCCTAATTAATCCAAAACAATCTGCTGCCCTTCCTTTTCCCTTTATAAGTACACTCCCAGCGCAGTGTAAGAGCAGCAATTCTGACTCTACAGATTCACCAGAGGATGTCAAAGCTATTAGGAGCAAACTTGTGAAGATTTGCAAACCTTGACTTTGCCCAACCTCCACTCACCTTGGCCTTGACCTAGATTCATCATCGCAAAAAATTTAGGGCATCCCTCAAGAGATGCTGAAGTTACTGAAACACGCACACATACACACAAGCTATCACACCAGCTTTGCTTCCATAGGAAACCTAGCTAAAAAAAAGCTTCAGCACGCATTATCAGAGGCAACATAAGTGGCCTTGCAACTAGTTTTACACTCAGTTTAAGCTAGCGTTAGATATTTGCTGACATTTTGAAAACTGTTTGAAGCGATCTACAAGCCACAGTAAAAGCCTTCACTGTTAAGATCCCCACATCTCAAAAATACTGCTGTGCCTAATTCCCAAACACCTCTGTATTTTTGAAGATCAGGGCTGAATAGGAGAAAACGGTGTAGGTATTTAGGGTAAGCGGTGCTCAGTGTTTTCACAATACTGCAGTTCAGCTACCATCATAATTTCTCAGTCACAGGGAGAGGGCAAGTGGGGGAGCAGAGGGACGCACAAAAATCCTTCAAAGTCCTTCTCAGACTCAGGAGGTTCACATGTACCTCCCAGAGAGTCCCTCTTTATCAGGGCAGAGAAATTTTTTTAGCCACCTCATCCTTCTCATAGGCAATGTTATTTCCAGCACTTTTCTCTGCTAGGTCACGCAAAGTCCTTCTGAAGTCCTCTAGCATCCCCAGTTCCACCTAGCACTGGGCACTGTGCTCATTAGATTATATTTGAAAAAGGTTTTCAAATATTCAGCTTCAATATTTTCAAACAGTAAACTCCCACCAGGATTAAGAAAGAGTGAATTTGTTGAAAGTGGTAATTCCTTACAAAAACGATACGATCCGCATAAACTGTAGTTTTGTCATAGAACTCCAAAAATTCATCCCTGCAGAGAGTAGTCCCATCTATAAATGCACCCAATGTTTCATCACAGATCTCCACTCTGGCCAGTAGATGGAGATAGACAATAACAACTAGTAAATGCAATTCGTGTGTGTGTGTGTGTGTGTGTGTGTGTATTTTATATAGTCTACTGTAATATAATTAATTGCTATCAGAATTTATTTCATAGAAAAATCTTGGTTGCATCCTGCTGGCCACAAGCTTCCTGACAATAAAAGATTTTCCCAGGCGTCCTGAATGTTTCACTGAATGTTAGCAGTGCTCCATAGGCAGTTCTTGAAATATTTTAAAGGATTGTTTTGTCGGTGACCAAGATGGTGATTCCTGACAGTTTGGTGAACTGGTGTCAGACTGGAAAGTGGATTCGTTCAGACCTGACCTTAAACACAAGCTTTACTTTAAAATTGATGTCAGCAGACCTTAAGCTGTTAAACACTAGCATGTCTTTGTGCATAATGCTGGTCCACATGTTTTGGAGGTGGTGAGCCAGGGGGTTTTTTTGCACGAGTACTGATGTACTTATTCATATTTCAGTTCTACTTAAGCCTCTACTTAATTAATTACTGGTACCAAAAGCAATTTCTAAGTTCTGTAGTGATCTGATCTGCTCTTTTTATGCAGTTGTGGTACAGTTCAAGAAAGAGCAACAGTGGCAGAGAGGGACCTCCACTGCAAGTTCTTATACCTAAATGATGACATTTGCTGCCCGTATTTCCACTTCCACTCAACAGTTTGTCACCTCCATGTGTAACATAAAATCATAGAATCATTAAGGTTGGAAAAGACCTCTAAGATCATCGAGTCCAACCGTTGACCCAACACCACCATGCCCACTAAACCACGTCCCTAAGCGCCTCATCTACACGTCTTTTAAATACCTCCAGGGATGGGGACTCCACCACTTCCCTGGGCAGCCTGTTCCAATGTTTCACCACTCTTTCAGTAAAGACATTTTTCCTCACGTCCAATCTAAACCTCCCCTGGTGCACCTTGAGGCCATCTCCTCTCGTCCTAACATGTACCTTTCATTTCAACTATACTGATAGCTGTGATCCAGCACAATAGAAGGGAATCTACAATAACTATTTAATATATATAGGGTACACTAGGCTTTTAAGAGGCAAATTATGTGAAGCCTGGAGTGTTTCACAGATTAAAATAAGGCAATAGTTTTCTATAAAATGGGCACAAGAGGCAGACACAAGGGGTCTGAAAATAATGAATAGTGAAGGTAGGATCGGTAAAATTTTATTTCTCATTTGATGCCAAATCAAATTAAGAATGCAATGAGCCAAAATCTGACCTAATTTTTGCTGGTATGCAATCAGAGAAATTCATTGATTTATGCACAGTTATTCTAAACTGACAGGACCGTACCTAAGATCAGAAAATAGGCCAACAGAACTAAAAAGATCTTTCTTTTCTACAGAACAGGTCATGTATCTCTGAGCTAGCTGTCATATGCCATGACCTGGGAAAAGAGCTTAACAGGATTTAGAGAGGGATTAGTCATGCATATGAATAATTGTGGTGGCTTGACCCTGGCTGGATGCCAGGTGTCCACCGCAGCCGCTCTATCCCTCCCCTCCTCAGCTGGACAGGGGAGGGAAAATATAACAAAAGGCTCGTGGGTCGAGCTAAGGACAGGGAAAGATCATTCACCAATTACCATCACAGGCAAAACAGACTCGACTTGGGGAAAATTAATCTTTTATCAGAGTAGGGTAATGAGAAATAAAAACTAAATCTTAAAACACCTTCCTCCCACCCCTCCCTTCTTCCTGGGCTCAACTTCACTCACGAATTCTCTACCTCCTCCCCCCAAGCGGCGCAGGGGGACGGGGAACGGGGGTTGCGGACTGTTCATCACACGTTGTCTCTGCCGCTCCTTTCTCCGCAGGGGGAGGACTCCTCACACTCTTTCCCTGCTCCAGCGTGGGGTCCCTCCCATGGGAGACAATCCTCCATGAACTTCTCCAACGTGGGTCCCTCCCACAGGCTGCAGTTCTTCACAAACTGCTCCAGCGTGCGTCCCTTCCATGGGGTGCAGTCCTTCAGGAACAGACTGCTCCAGTGTGGGTCCCCCACGGAGTCACAAGTCATGCCAGCAAACCTGCTCCAGCGTGGGCTCCTCTCTCCATGAGTCCACAGGTCTGGCCAGAAGCCTGCTCCAGTGCGGGCTTCCCACCGGGTCACAGCCTCCTTCAGGCATCCACCTGCTCCGGCGTGGGGTCCTCCACGGGCTGCAGGTGGATACCTGCTCCACCGTGGACCTCCATGGGCTGCAGGGGAACAGTCTGCCTCATCATGGTCTTCACCACGGGCTGCAGGGGAATCTCTGCTCTGGCGCCTGGAGCACCTCCTCTCCCTCCTTCGTCACTGACCTTGGCGTCTGCAGAGTTGTTTCTCTCACATATTCTCACTCCTCTCTCTGGCTGCAACTTCTGCATTTTTTTTTCCCCCTTCTTAAATACGTTATCACAGAGGCGCTACCACCATCGCTGATGGGCTCAGCCTTGGCCAGCTGCGGGTCCGTCTTGGAGCCGGCTGGCATCGGCTCTATTGGACACAGGGGAAGCTTCTAGCACCTTCTCACAGAAGCCACCCCTGTAGCCTTCCCGCTACCAAAACCTTGACATGCAAACCCAATACAATAATAAAGAAGTCTTTCCCATATATATTAAGATGATAAAAGTGCTGCTGAATTCCATTACCCAGGGACACAAGTCGTGGGATGTCCCAGTCTATGCAAAACCTGGATAATTCCACATATGGTGGGGAGCACAATATGAAGACACTCAACCTTCAAAGTTATTCAGGCATCTCTGCACACCCTGGAGTCTACAGTACTGATTACTGTGACACGTATTATCCAGCACTTGAGCTCTGCACTACTTCAGAAACACACCTCTGAGGCACGTGAGCTGCACAGCGTGGAGCTATTAACATCTGGCCAAGCCGCTTGTCACACAATAGAGGTTGTACCTCTGGTTCAGAACTGCCCCAGAAAATTACGGCCACATTCACAGGACACTGCTCCTGGACTAATGTCCACGGAAGGATAAACCCACAACCTGAGTAACAGGGGACATCCTGAACGAGGATGTCAAACTTTGTCAGTGAGTCAATGATTAACCACATGGAGTTAGGGAGAAATAATTCCTCAAAGCATAATTTTTAAATAAATATTATACAGTGAGGTGTTTTTTTCGAAACGTCACTTTTTGTGCAAGAAGCAGGCTTGATATGGCCAGGTTGGCAAATCCTGTGTTTCCATGTGAGAGAGAACAGCTTTGCAATCCTTTATTTGTCATTAAAACAGGCAAAAAGAAAAATGGTGCTGTGGTGATTACCGAAACACGAAGTCTGCACTGTCAATCTCCCGGCCACATCTGCTGTTCTTCAGAATTCCTCCGTTCCCGACCACTGCACATTTCTTAAACTGGGAGCGGTGGTACGGCATATCCTGCAACATCACAGCAAGGAAACAGTTAAATATCCCGAAACATGGCCGCAACAAGTCCCTTTTTTACTTTTTCCTTTTTTTTGGTGCAGCTGCATCTTGCTGCAGATGCACTAATCATAGGAGGTTGACACTGGTTCTGGCCCGCAATATTCCCATGGTGTACCTAAACGGATGGGATCGTTTTCTGTGCAATTAGAGATAGTATGGGCAACTAACTCAGAGGGAAAAAAAGCAGTAACACGGTTTTGTCCAGACTTAATAACGGAAGAAGTCATTTTAGAAACTTGCTTTCCCTTCTGATTTCCACATGAGGGCATGAACCATAAAATTAGCGTTCCCCAGGCATTGCCTTCTGAGCTGCCTGCAAACTGCTTGCTCCTC
The DNA here is from genome assembly GCF_965638725.1 of Aptenodytes patagonicus. NCBI lineage: Eukaryota > Metazoa > Chordata > Aves > Sphenisciformes > Spheniscidae > Aptenodytes > Aptenodytes patagonicus. The sequence continues at coordinate 4,562,843 of NC_134982.1, read as the reverse complement.
AGGCTCTGATGTCCTGCTTTTGAGAAGTCTGCACACATAGTTCCAGAGCAGCTAGTAAAGCCCAAGAAGTCTCTTTAAGTCAGACAGCACATTACAGCTATTTATCAGAACCTAGCCCAAATTTTAGCGCTTGCTACCACTAATTGTACTAATAGTGTTAATGATCATTAATTAGCACTTGTACTACCAGGAGTGCCTAGAGCCTTTGGTCAGGCACCTTTCTGGACTCGTGTAGGATGCACCTTTCTGCAATCTTCGGGCAAAATTCTGTCTTCACATGCAGACATGCAGCTGCTGCCACCGAAGCAGGAGAAGGTGAAAATCACATCTCCCAGAACAGAACTGGGCCGTTAGGGTGAGAGGGCTGGGGCACAGAACTGAGCCGCGCTACACCTTATGAATATGTAGAGATGTGTTTATATAAGCATGAGAGTGCTCGTTTTGGTACATACATATTTTATCAATAATTTCATACCGCAAACTAGAGAGATGCGATAGTGACATGACATTTCTAGGTGATTATTCCCAGGATCTTTCCATAGTATTCATAAGCAAAAAGGCAAAAGGGCATGCAATTACACTTGTCTGAGAAAAGCAGCAGCTGTCTAACAGAGTGGCAATATAGACTTGTCTGTGCTTTATCCAGAGATTTCTTAACACAAAATGCCTCGGCAGTCCTGAAAGGGAGATCAGAAGCCAGGTGTCCGCACTCAGCACAAGGCTCTTACAGTCGTGCTCCCAGGCTTTCAGCCCTTTATCTCCTACGCTTGCCATGCTGCAGCCCTGCTCCTAGGCAGAGGGTGGCTTTGGCCACATAGGTGCTGCCCAGTGAATCCCAAAGGCACTTTGGCATGGGATAGAGCCGGCAAAGCATCCTCAAGGCATACCTGGATAAATATAACAGCAGCTATAGGACACCCCTAGCAAAAGCGTAGGCATCTAGTCTTTCATCCATTCATCCGCGCAATCAGGCAGGGTTTTGAGGATAATACACCTGGACTTAGATGTACTCATTTTTCGCAAGTCTCCAGATGCCAAAGTGCTTTCCTGGATCTGAGCCTTTCCCCTGCTCTGCCCCAGTTCCCCATGTGCACATTTAGGTAACAGCACTGCCCTACCTCTTAGTAGTGCTCCGAAAGCAAATGGATTAAAAGTGGCTAGGCCCTGAAGGACAACGTTAATGACAAAAATCTAAGTACTTAACTTGCATATTTTTCTGACTTTCTGAAAGGGATAAATTTCAGTTATCCCCTCCAAATATGCCATTTTAAATTCATAAGGTGTGCTCCATGATAAATCAGTAGTCACATAAGCCCATTTCTGCACATCAGTCACTGTGTGCAATGGGAATTGGCCACTGGTTATAACTTTGAATGACCCTCAGGTCAAGGATTATTTGCTGAAAAGGTTTTGAATAATCATTATGATGAATACATTTTAAAATTGTGCAGCCTGTTCAGAGATAAGCTGCAAACAGAAATCAGTATAAAAATACTTAGTCACTGTGAATATGAATTATAAAATAACCATGCCCCTAAATAAGCAGACCCACCCAAAATGTTGGATTTATTGTATGTGAATATTGTACTTTCAAAAAGTTCTGATCAGTAAGCGCCTCTTTTACTCAGCTTTCTTATTTCATTAGCCACTTTGCTGCTAGGTCAGTAATATTCTGCAGGAAAATATATATATATTGTATACTAGAGCAGATGATGACTAGAACATAGGATAATCAGCTAAAATATCATAACAAAAATAAACATTTTCAAAATATATGCAATGAAGTTTGTAGAAATGTCAAACAGCCAACTGCTAAATGCTTGGCTATAGGATAGCATCTAATGCAGCAAGTAGGGTGAAGTTGATTCTGCAAACGGACAGAGGCATGAGGCACCTTTGGAAACATTTTGAAGATTTCTTGGTTGATATGGAAGATTCCACTAGTATCCACTTCATATTTCAGTTTAGTTCCCAAGGGAGTATTTTTCTGGGTGGTGAACAGAAAGGCAGGGGCATTGCAACACCTCGACAAAGTAGACCTGTAAAATGAAAAAGAGAGAAATAAGACCAAGGAGCTGATAGCATGCTTTAGGATTTGCAATTACTATCACTCCTAACAAGGTATTTTTCAGCAAAAAGAAACTTTTTAGCTGTAGGAGGGTAAAATGGTGGTTTGCTGGGTTTTCCTTTAGAAAATTTCAGATTCAGTGAAATTTTCCTTGATTGAGGAAATTAGGTAAAAAAAACCCAAACAAAAAACAGAAGAAATGAGATCCCTGTACCTGTCTCTTCTAGGCTGCAGGAAATGCATGTGCAGATTCTGCCCTGCTCCAGACCCCAAAGCTGAGCTTCTGCCCCCAATATCCTGGGGAAAGCATCCTGATGAATTAGTCCCTCCCTGCTTTAGAGGTCTTCCACTTTTTGTAAAGTATTTATTCATCACTGGGCAGGAAATGCAGGGGTTAAAGTATTCAGCTGGGGATGAGGAAGCTGGGCAGGGCAGGGACTTAAACACAGCAATACCTAAAGACACTACCCCGCTTACCAGACTACTGTGGAGCACGGCAGACTTTGATTACAAAAAAAACCTTTTAAAGGTCTTAGTTTTGCCTTTGACCTTGCATATGTGCATCAGGAAGATGATGTGGCCCTGACGGATGGGTGCCAGGCAGACTGGTCATGGCTACAACTCCAAAATCTCAGACAAACGGCCAAAATTTTCTTGGTCGCTGGGACAAAATGGCAGGTATTCCAATGCAAACAAGAATAGTTTTGAAATCTCAAGAATGGGATTCACGGCATGAGAGAAAAAACATTCAGCTCTGATCCCCTTACCATAAGTTTCATATGACATTTAAATAGGAAAAGCAGCTTTCCAAATAGGGGTCCATTTCTTAGCTCCCATCTTTCCCTGAATGCTTTTCTCCTTTTACTGGTGGAACTGAAAGCCCTGACTTCAGCTTACTCTTACTCCAGAGCTGGTTCGTTTCTCAGTCAATGCATCTTACACTTTAATGAAAAATACATGTCATGGCAAATGCACAAACATGAAGACAAAGCCAAATGGCTCTCAAATAACCTAGATTAAATACCTTGCCTCTCGGGTATGTGGCCTCATTATGAGTTGGAAGAATAAGCCAGTCTTCTTTATGGGCTTTATTACAAGCACCAGAAAGCAAATACAGAATTATACAAACATTTCAGTGATGCCCAATTACTGTTATAGACTTGACTCATGCAGAATGACACAATATGGTGATCAGATCAAGGTAGCAATTGAGACTGAATAAGTCAATAAATAATTTCTAATAACAAAATCATTAAATAATTACAAGCAGGTAGTGGGATTGAATTGTGATATTTGAGATATGAAAAAACTCTTCATTAGTTCTGGATTAAGGAATTGAAAGAGATGTCGTTCTTTAATCTAATGTCCAATTGGTTTTCCAGAGGCATGTTCCTTAGTGTAAATGTTTCGTATCTGATGGAGGAAGACTGTCAAGGAAATTGTTTTCCTTAGTCTCCAGATACAAAAGCTAGTGTGATTTTTGTGCTCCCTCCCTCCCTGCTGCCATTTAACTTTTGCTGGATTCTCCCCATCCCGCTTGATGGTCCAGAACTGGCAAAGTTCAAAAGCCCACAACTCAGTGTTGTTAGACCACCACCTTTTAGCCTCCTACTAGCCTACCCTCCAACCTCAGAGACTTTGGTCTGCTTTTAAGGGACTAGTTTCCCCACACATTCACACACTGAAGTCTCTGTCCCATAAGACAAAAATGAAACAGACTTTGAACTTTTTTTTTTGTGACTAGCATGATTATTGTTCCTGGAACCAGCTAACAAAGGTTAGGTTACATCTAGGTGCCAGTGGGAGTTTCTTAAGCAGCGATATATCAGGCAGGCAGGTATAGCCAGCGATAGGAGTCTTTCATCTCTTCTTTCTCTCAAGGCACTCTCTAGGATGGAGAGGGGTTCTTTGCTTAATATGCTGGTGTTGGTGGCCTGAGAGAGAGTGATGGTCCTCCTGATGATCTTTAGATAGTCCTTTCTTATTGCTCCCACCTCTGGGCTGGCCTCCATACTGCAATGTGCTCCTTGCACTCTGGGCACAATCATTAGTTCTCTTACTCCTAGCAGTCTCTCTCATCCTGAATGGATCCTGTCTTCAAAATGGGCTCTGATAATTGCCCATCAAGTAATTTCCAGAAAAAAATATACTAAAAAAACCCTGAAAAAACTTATGTCTGTGTGGAGCTCGTGCTGGAAAAACTGCTATGAGCCCGGGACTAACAATTAGTTATTTTTAAAGACATTAATGACTAACTCAGCACATGCATTCTCACATTGTCTCATTAACTCGTGACAGCTATTTCCTGCAATCATGCAAGCCAATTTGGGAGAAAGTTGTGGGGCCTTATTCTAAGCAACAGCTCTGAATCATGCCAGTGACTTACAGACTTAACCAGTCTATATTCCACTTACTCTGAATTAATGTGGTTTCTCTAGACCTACTCAAATATGGCCCTTGAATATATGTACATTGATGTATATTGATACAACATTAAAATATTGTTTTGGCTTCATTCTACTATTGCCTTCACAAGACCAATTTCAAAAGTTGTATCTTGAAAGGACCACGGATGACCTTCAGCAAAGAGGAAGTCACATGAAGAAAGACCGAGTACTACAGAAACAAACTGCAGAGGTCTCCGAAGACCAGAAAAAATATCTAGATAGTCAGGGAGTAATAGCTGAGAAGCCATTAAAAAAAAGGAATTGATAAACAGAGTCTGGCAGTACCTAATACATCACAGAAAAAATCCGGTTTGAGTATTTTGTAGGCCAAATTTGCAGTGTCACCAATGATATTACCATTTTACACCACCAGAGAGTTAGGTTGATGTATTAGGTGTAGCCATTAAGTCTTGGCTCCATCCTCATGTCTGCCTGAATCATACCTGGAAAAGTCTTTCCCATACCAAATTCCCTGCCTTTCCTGGGAAGACTGTCCCACGTGCCAGAAGAGCTCTCTTTCACTCTTGCTGTTGACTTTTTTAAAGTAAAAAAAAAGTCCATATTTATTCAAAAGGATGGTACTCCAACAGTAACAGTGTTATAATGCTTACTCTTGCTATCCATATGAAGGTTTGATCTCTCTATAGGAAACTAAACTCAAACTAAAGTAAATCTTACTCAGTCTCATTAATGTGGACCATTCTTACTTGAATAAATTAGCTTCTGTGACATTCATCTCCCATTTGCACATCTGTAGGCTCTTCCATCTGTCAAACAATTCCGTTTGTTTCACCCTAAAAGATAAAAAGAAAGAAAATGAAAATTCACTTTATTACAAGGGCTTCATTTCCTAAAACAGCTGCAGCCAGGGTACCATGCAGTAGGCTTTTGATAGGGCAAACCAGCCAGTCTATCCAGTGCAAAATTTATCGTTTTTATTTCTTTTTCTGCTCAGACATAGCAACTCTAAGCCATGTATACACAGGTACTGATGGAGCTCTTCAGAAGTTTGGGACTGCTTTCTATTCCCTGATAGGCATTCTCCATTTCTTCAGGATAAAAAATGCAATATCAAGCAAGAAGCATCTACTGTACCAAAGTCTGTCCACAGTCTGCTGGGAAGCTAATGAGTGTCTGGCAACTACAGTGGCTTTGGGGGGAAAAGTTGCACCTAGCAGAAGGGCCCAGCAGAGGGGGTACTGGAAAAGAGGATACTTCAGATAATTTGGCCAACAGCCATTATATTTGGGTGAGGTTATCTTAATCCGTGAGATCCTACAGAACAGCACTGTTGGTAAATCCATTTTATAAACTGCAGTAGCACACGTGTAGGGATAAGCATCTGTGACGGTAAGAGGACATGAAAAGCTCTTTACATAAGGATCTCTCCCTCCCTCTCTGTTAATAAATACAGTTTTAGTTCTATCAAAAAATGACATCCCTACTTCCACTAGGCTGATACAGGATGACACATTTTTGGTGATATCATTCCAACCACTTCTACCTTAGAGTTCATACATATTCTTCTGTATTTGGACAACAGAGATAATGAAGGCCTTGCAAATACCTAGAGCTAGGGAGAAATGTCATAATCTGGCTGGGAAATTTTGAAGTCTGAGATTTCTTCAAGACTGATAGGTCTTAATGAGTTCTCTTCAGGCTTGAGGGCTTTGAATGTTTGAATAAAGCAAAGACTTTTAAGATAATTATATATTTAAAGTGAGTAGAACTTAGGATTTCCCAGGCTGCGGAAGTTACAGGAAGGAATTAGGTCATATTGTACTTTCTGTAGCCCACCAGAGCACATTAACTTGGAAATCTTCCATTACAGTAAGGGCTGACTTAGGAAATGTAGCATGTTAGAAGCAAGCACATCAGAAGAACCCAGCATAGTAAAAGAACTTAATGACAAATGGCATCTATCGTAAAAGTAAGGCTAACTCCATCCAGCTGAGCAGGAGTCCACTACCTTCTATGTGCCATTGGATAAGATGAAGAGAAACGAGTAATTCTCTGTACCATCTGATAAGTATGCAGAGAAGCAGTTCAAAACTCCCTGTCTTCAGCAGAACATTGGCAGAAGTGTCACATTCTCACCCCTTCTTTTTATTTTTAAGCACTGCAAGTCAGCAAGCAGTGCAAAGTTGTTACTTGTGTATCCTTCATCCAGTACCAAATACACAAGAGAAGGACATAACCTACATTTTTCCGTGCACAAAGTCAGCGAGGGAGACATGCTCAAAATTCATGCTGACCTGGAGCAACAAATTGTATTTGCTGTAGCCTTGATTGCTTAATGCTATGAGCTTGTATAGCTGCACTTTCAATTGAGATTCTCAGTGCGCTTTACAGACCTTAATAAGCCTTGTGGATTGTCAGTAAGATTACTAAACCACTGGGTTTAGATATGGTAAGGGATTAGGCATAATCTAAGCAGCTAAATTCAGTGCAATGCTGAAAATGCAAAAGGGCGACACAAAAATACCCTGCTTTGCTCTGTCCAATGAGCTCCCCTGGCAACCTCACTTTTTTGCCTGATTCCACCTCTATGGCTTCATGGATACATCTCATTCAACTCATTAGTTTTCTGATGTACATATAGGACCACAAAAGACAAAATATAGATATTTTATTATTTCTCAGAATCACATTTTCCTACTTCTTAGTGAGTGTTATTAACTTATGAAACTCACTGCTGCAGGAAATTGTGGAGGTCAAAAGTACAAATGGGCTCAGAAAAGATCTAAACAAATTAACAGAGAGGTCTGTTGTCCACTCTGACTAGTTTAGTCACCACCTACCACTCAGCAAGTCCCCATGCCAGTCATTATTTGTTATCAGGAAGGGCTCACCTTTTTCCTTCATTTCTTAGCCTTCACTGCTGGCCACTGTCAATGACAGAGCCTTAGGCTAGATAGACACTCGCTATGAGTCCGTCTGGCTATTCTTACTCTTCAATTACCCTCAGTAGAGGGCCTGGAATATAACATTACAAATAATATTACACTGTATTTCATTCTAACCAATGATACTGGGCCTGACCAAAATGCCTCAATGTACATGAAATGCCTCCAGTTTTTTCAAACGGACCTCAGATCAAATTCACATGTGACTATTTGCACATATAAGAGAACCTCAGGAATCCCTGATGAGATCCCTGTTGATGGGATCTCTTAAGCCTTGCATCTTTGACAATCTTATTGTAAGTTATCATTTTCATCCTGCCTGAGAAGTTACCTTTTAGCAAACATACATTCATACTTACATAGACAAAACCTTCACCTCAATGATGTCCTGCCGTAATTCCAGGCATTTAGTAGAGTTGTACTCCAAAGGCCCTTCATAAAACTCAAAATACCTGAAGAAGGACAAGAAAAAAGATTATAAATAAGCCTTAGACTGGAATACTTGTCTTACACATCAACAGAAATCTGCTTAAAGTTGTCATTTATGATTTCTGCCTGACTTGAGACTACACTGTCTGGCCCATAGGCAGGTTATTACTTCACAGGAAAACACAGATGTCACTGCTGATTGTAGAACAGCCACCCATGTCCACTTTGTCCATCTCTACAAGAGTTCATCTGTCTTGTAGGCACCAACAAGGACCAGCTACCTTTTCCAGCAGTCAGCACATGGCAGCTGCCACTGAAGGTCAGGGGAAAAGCACTGATCACTTAAGGGACGCTGTTCCCATCCTTTGGGTGTCTGAATGCGCTGAGAGTTTAAAAATCAGTTCCTTAAATTTTGCTCTTAGGCAGAAAGCAAAGTGCTGGAGGTTGCATCTTGTCTGTGGAGACTGTTGCATACCTCTACGCAATTGAGCTTTTCGTTGGGATTTACTCTTTTGGTATATTCAGACAGGAAGGGAAGCTGGGATTTTCTTCTCAAAACATTTGAGATGGTTTTGAGAACAAAAGGATTTGAATGCTCAGACACAGCACAAATGACAGTGCTATTCTTAATTAAAATATAGACATAAATATTTACTTTTTTGGTTAAATTCCTCTACCTTAACCATCAGACTGGAGTGAAGGGAAAACAAAACACAATGGTAGCTACTCATGTTTAGAGGCCAGAGAAAGCCCAGGCTGTCCAGTGAATTCAGTGAGACTGTATTGAAATGACAGAAAAGATTTAGGGTTTAAACCAAGCTCTGTATCAGTTTCGCCACTTATCATTAGAAGTCTGTATTAAAATCTAATACCTAAGAACTGCGCATACCCATACAGCAGTTATGAGCATAATGAAGAAATACAGGGAGACAACCTGGAAGGAATAGGTATTATGACCAAGGCTAGAGCAAGTTATTTTGATGGATCCTTTACAATCTCAGAACTCATGAGGCTGTAACTCCAAACTATCTTTTGAATTTTCAATATGAAAGAAAAACACAAGATTCCTGGAAGAGCTTTATTTAAACCATCGTTGGAAATGTAATATTTTGGTTTTGTGTCATTTTAAAATAACATCAAAATTCATGTTTGACCTGAATGTCTGTTCAGGTCTGAATATATAATACTTAAGAAGGAAAGCCTTGTTAGTTTCCTTAGTAGTTCATGTTTATTAATATAAAAATTTTGGGGGATCCAAAACTGATCTGTTCTGGAGAAGTGCTAAGTGTTCACACCTCCCAGGGGAACTGTAGGAAGGAAGAGTGTCTGGAAAACAACATCTCCAGGTATCTCCAACAGGGCCTCCAAAGGCCAGAAGCAACTAAAAACAGCTTCTGAATTTTGCCTTGTAGGTACATCCAGAAATCAATCTGATAAAGCGGGGAAGAGAGAAACCTATAGAAGGGAGAAAGGGACTATAGTATGCGACTGGAAAAAGCCCAAGAGTTTCCCAAAGCAATCTGCTACCAACTGGGAATGTTTCTATCCTGTCAAATGTTGCTTTAGGATGTGTCTCCTTCACCCCTCCCTGAGGTTTTCACCGCCTCAGCTTTGTCAAATGCCAAACCAATCATTTCTGTGATCCAGTGAGAGACACAAAGCTGGAGACTTGAAGGAAGAAGGCCATGCCTAGAAGGTGGCAGGAGAACATCATAAATTCCTAATAAAGAAGTAAACTGATTACTGTCAGAAACAAACAATAGCTCAGCAATCTTTAAAAAATGTGACTTTGGAAATGTGTTTGCATAGTCTTCAAGGCAACAATTATATTTTTATGAGTTTTGTAGAGGAAATTATGTATTTAAAGCGCTCCATAATCAGTGACAAATCTGGGAAAAGACTTTCTCAGCCTCCAGAAGGGAGATGAAGTTCATGTAACATGAACCTTCATCTGGTCTCTCATCAAAAGGCTTGGGCTCTCCTTCCAACTCAATTGTTCACCTGGACATTCAGCCTTTACTAAGGAGTAGCTGAAATCCATTGCACTGGCACATCTCCTGCATGCTTGCCTTGTTGAGCTCGAGCTGAGCAACTTGTGTATTTTGAAAGCTGCTCCAACTGAAACTGGATAAAGAGCTCACCTGGTTGCACCAGGCCAAAGCCCTGTGTGGATGTACTCCAGGTAAGTTTCCAAAACTAAACTGAAATTTCTCTCTGTGGAGCCAACACCATAGGACTTCTTGCTGGCCACAGAATTTTATAGGGGTGAAGGAGTCCCCTCTGGCTACCAGTCCAGACAACTTTTTCGTCCTCCTGCAATACTAACTTTTCTTACTGTATTTTGCGGTATCCATTCTTTACTTTGGTTCTTTGAGTCAGACAAGGCTGGGACCCTGAATGTGCATGTCCTACACAATAGCTAGAGGCAGGTGTACAACCCCACGCAACACTCAGCACGTTACACACCACTCCTACCTCTTTGGGCGTAAGGGGGATAGCAATGGCTATCAGCCTCATCCTCGCCTTTCATCTAACACTGGGTTTCAGTACCTTGTATGTGCCTCAGGACAGATAAGAATGGCAAAAATCTAGATTAACATGTATTTTTATCTTTCCTGCACACTTCTGGCTCTGCTGCTAAGTTAGAGAACTGCAGCTCAGATGTCAAACAGCACATGCTATCACGTGGGAATGCCACAGTGGGGGAAAGCTGGCTTCAGCCCACGGCACTGGAGACAAAGATGTCATTTTATGTAACAGAGGTGAAACTTCCTGAGTCCCAGAGATTCCCTTTGATCATTGCCTGTTTACCCAAATCCACAAACAAAAAACAGAAATGAAAAAGGATGTGTTACCAAAGAGGCAGAAGGGTAAGGAGGAAAGGATTAAGTAAAAAATAAACCACTTCTGGATCTGAAAGGAAATCCATGAGGCAGCATTGCATTTGTAGGAGAGTTATTCCATTAGCTTACAGCTTCGACAAGCACAGGGCTGTCCTGCAAGTCTCTAACTCTCACAATAGCTCCAGCTTTTCCAGCAGAGTCACTGGGAGTGTCAAATTCACCATTTGGCTCTTCGTGGAAGTGCAGAGGGAGGACCCGTGAAACAGGCTGGATGACACACTGCCAATGGGACACGTGCCTCCTGCAGCAAAGGCAGGTGACACCAACGGCGGTGTCACTTCTGCACCAAGTGGGGAGAAGATGCTACTGGCCACGGGGTGAGCTCGATTGAAATTAACTCAGTGTGCCTGAGCCACTGAATAATCATCATCTGGGCTGTCATTCATAAGCCCTGAACCACATCTGAAGCAGACAGCCAGACACTAAGCCTCCTTAGTGTTAATGCTACTGATGCTGCAGCACTTAGGATGCAAGCATTAATGATGCTACAACAGCATTAAGGAATTTGCAAGACAGTATCTGGTCAATAGACTAAAAAAAGAAAGTTTCCTCTCTTTCTCCCAGGAGTGTTCATGCTATTTATTTGCTTCACAGCAATCCCCCTCCTGCTACAGACACCGAGGCAAATTAGTAGAGGCAGCTCCCTGGAGCACCGGCCAACCCCTTCCCGCAAAAGTGCTTCACATTGTACTTTCCCAGAATACAGCTTCTGCACAACACCAGGCTCTAGCACAAGGAACATGGGTTCCTTCAACCCCCGCGGATGTCCTTTAAACCCAGCTCCTCCGCTCGGCAGGGTCTGGTCCTGCTGGGAGAGTTTGGAGACCAGCTGCCCCGCACCCTCCCAGAGGAAGCATCAGTCTCAACCCCTCCCTGGGCTCTGAGTGCTGCTTCTGCCTATTAACTCCCACTCTAAACCATGTAGTTCCCTGTGAATGAAGATGCATTTGCCTGTCAGAAAGCTTAATTAGCACAAATGGAAACTGTCCTCCCCATCATCTTCCTCAGTCTGATATCCAGCTAAGAAGCAAGGGTGTAGTGCAGTTTATTTTGATTTATGCTCTTGATTAGTGACAAGTGACAAACCTGACTATGCTACTCTTTTTCCTACGGAAAAGGGCTGTGTTTCAGCTTTACAAGAATGACAGTCATGTTTCATATCCATAAAACAGAGTTGATATGTCACCGCCAGAATGTCCTCTCCCTGCATTGCCTTCGCTTCCCCTGCTGAAATCTAAATAATTTTTACCCCTCAAAGGTCGCAAGCCTACGGGAAAACCAACACGAGAATTCATGGTTCTTTACAATAGGGAACACAACTACAACCAGATCACAACAAACAGCACAGTTGCACGCAGGACTGCATTTTCCCAGGGTACCAGGCACTACACACGACTCACTGCTCTATGTCCATTCAAGTCAATTGTAGCTTTCAAATCTACAACATTTTTCCAGATCAAATCCTGTATCTGAACACCACAAAAGCTGCAAGTGCTCAGAGAGGACTCTTTTTTTATGGCTGTCAGTACTGAATGCCCAGAAATGAGATGCTATTCACTCTGTAATTTTCCATTTTTGACTAACTGAGACTTTCTTCTTTTCTAACCTTCATGTCTCCCATTGCAACCTCACCTCCAGCTGAGCAGCTTACTGAGCTTGCTAGGGAGAGGCAGATTTCTGGTGTACTGGTTTCCCAGTACACCAGCTAACTCCTAGGTCTTTGATCATCTGCAGTTGGGCTGCTCCTGCTTTGATCAACAGTAAGCTTTTCTTGATCATGCTACATGAATTAAAAAGCCTGAGACTTCAATCCTGCCTTCAGGTGACTCTTGGATTGAGGCACTGATTTGTCTGATACATTGCACAAAGGTTTTAAAATAGAATTGAGTGTAATTGTCAGGCATTCTTTCAAACAAGACCATTTTCTCCTGCACGAGCCACCTTCCCATTTCGCTCATTCCTGCACTGCACTGTTTGCAGTGAGGCTGCAGCACTTACGCTGCAAGAGAGCAGAGTATCGCAGGACGGATTTCCTGCACCAACCCTGCAGGAAAAACAAAGATCTTCCAAAATTCTACATTATCCAGTGACTAAGAAATGAGAATAAATGAACCAAGCCTTGCAGGCTTCTACTAAATACTTACTAAGAGAACTGTCCAATTAGTAGTGCCTGCACTCATCAGTATGGGCAGATCCATGGCCAACCTTGGATCTAGATTCACCTTCCCTACTCAGGAACATTGCAAGTGTGCCAGATCGCACTCCCCAAAGCACACAGGTACTCACGTTCATCTGGCAGGGCTGGCATGGGATCTTCATACACATGTAGCAAAAATACTGTTGAGGTGGAACATATCATGGCTATAGGGGCTCTGGAAAACTCATCCAGAGCAGAGCAAACTAGGTGTTGACTTCATCAGAGAGTCCATTGGGAGTGAGCCACCAAATCCTGGTAGCTTTTGCTTCTATTAATATTTCTATGGGACAACATCAAAAACTACAAGATTTGGTCAAAAGGTTTAAGGGCCTGACAACAATACAGCGATCTTGTTCCCTCAAAGAGTGCATCCTACCACTTCGCACGGCATATTCTCCTAAGATTACTTTGACCCCGTTCGGAAGGCACGATCCCTGTTTAGCAGATAAAGCCGATGTAGAGGCTGATTGACAGGTAAGTCCGTGGCAGGTAGGAATGGGGACCTTGGGCTCTGCTCTCATAGACACTGCCTAGACTACACGATTACCACCACGAACAAGAGCAGCCTCTGAAGTTGGTGGAAATCATAATGACCTTTCATACTACACCTTGCAAAAGAAAACACCTGTGGACGTACTGATGTTAAATGAGACACCCCTGCTCTGAGAATTGGCAAGTGAAGCAGAAGTGTTTGATGCCCTTAGATTAATTTACACTTCACTAGGGCTGTGGCACAAAAAATCACATTGCTGCATGTGTTGTTTCTGCCATTTGAGAGCCTGAGTTGACTTGTCCACAACAGGATGGTGCTTGAAAGACTGAACTGAGAGAGAAGGTGCTGTGGGCATGAAGGAGGAGGCTGGAGAAGCAATAGTCTTCTCCTATATGGGTTGGTGAAACTATTTGACTACCTTCTCCTTGGGGAAAACAAATATAAAAAAAGATGGTTCACATTCCTCCTGGCTACCACCTGCTGATGCCAATGTCACCGGCATTAACTGGTTTAAATCTTTTACCACCTTCATATCTAATGCCACTAGATGTAGTAGATGTCTAACTGATCATGAACTTTCAGTATGTGGCTGTAGCTGGGAACAAAATGTGTCATTATAAACTGTGTCATATAAAAAAAAAAGAAAATATAAGCAAGAGAAAATGGTCATACATCTTTGTATACATTATGTGGTAGCAGCTCTTCTGAATTACTGCACCCCATTCTAATATTTCAAGTCTGAGGGTTTGAGATACTGGCAAGAGTTACGAAATGACCTGCAGAAATGATTTGGGTTCCAAAAAGTATGAGAGGCGTAGGAAGCTTAATCTAAACATATGGCGACTGAGTAGGGAGACACTGCACAAGGAAGCAACTGCTAGTAGCAGGAGGTTTTTCAATACAGCATAGCAAGGAAGGAAAAATTGTATCCGATGCCTGCAAGCTGAAGATAGAAATGGCATCTTTAGTTCAAGGCTGGTTTTCTTTCTAGAAGAACCAGAATAAACAAACAGAAGTCAGGAGCTGGAATTCTTGTACAGGGACTCATGCTTCCCAAGAGATTCATGTAACTGAGGTTAAAAGATATTAACTCATGAACCTCCTGATCTTCCACCTAGGATATTTCGAAATGTTTGGCTAGATTTGTCTCCTTACAGTGTCACAAGTTTTTTCTGGGTTTTGATAATAGATGGCATCAGAAACGTCCATCCACCAAGACAAGGGTACTTTCCTAAGATACCCTGCCTATCTTCCGAATTAAAGATTTTTACTTCAAAAAAACCAAAAGTGCTTCCACGAACCAGCCCTAAATTCGTAAGTTTGATCTTCCACAGAAGAGGAGTGGCTTTTATATTTCTGTCCTTCAAAAGCAGTTCATTGATAGCTCTGTGTACCTCCCAAGTAACCTTAGAAAAGCGCATGTCATATCTCAGAGGTGCTCCTTTTCTGGATTCCTTATTTGATCTGGTCCCATGACTTCACAGACAGCTTACACATCTGTAGAGTTAAGATGATAGCTGTGATACCCCGAGGATATGTTTTTCATCACGACTATGAAAGCTCCTGGCAAACCGGCACTGGCTGCTCACTGCCATTCTGATTTTGATCTCCTGTCTTCATGTCTCAACACACAGACCATTTGGGATTGCTTGGCTCTGCTGTCCAGTGCCACATCAGCAGTGTGAATTGACCAAACATCCACTCCAGCCAATGCCACGTTGTTCCCTTCTCACCTGTCCATTTATTTGGGAGCCAAGTCTCTCCAAAATTTCAGTCTAATATGCTACCCAATACAGCTCTACTGCAACAGCTGTGGGTGTAACAGCAGGAGCTACAGCAGAAAGAGCCTTAAATGACACAGCAAAGTCCAGGCTACCTCCTGCAGTTCGTTCACCCACCTGGGATAAGCCCGCCTTGCAGACCGTACTTCTGAATCAACACCACTACCCCCTGTGCTTCCTGGGTCTTCTCTCACACAGACTGCCACGCACCTTCGTTTAGAAGTTTTCCCACTGTACAACGTGTCACCCCCAGAATGATTTATTGGAGAGTATATTGAATTCTAGTTTCAGGGACACTTTGGTGTTTCTTTTCTTTCACAGTCACTGTACCAAAACAACACTCGCTCCTGACAAGCAGCAGTGGGGTATGCTGCAGGGAGTCCTATTTTACTCATGTCATTTCAGAACTCTTCCAATTTTTAGTAAACTGCTGTTTGGCTGTTTTAATCAAGCCCATTCCCATCACTCTGATTGAAATAAGCTGCTGATGTTGTTAACCATATGACCACCTCGGAGGCATAACAAAACACATGACAACACTTACACATCGATAACATCTCCAAAAACACATTTTAGTTTATCAATCATTGCAAGCAATGGCTTTTTTTTTTTTTTTTCCTTGTGCTTCTCAAGATTTTAGTATCTTTGTATGAGAAGTTCAGCACTATGACTTAAGGAACATCCTCAGCTGCTGTCCTGGCCAATGACCTCTGATGTCTCAAGCCCTTACATTCATTCTTGTAAAATGTGTATTTGAGGAATCCAATTGATTATACTTTCTATTTTGTAGCCACTGGGGACAAAGCTCCAGATTTGTCATACTGGAGAATTCAGTGTAAAAATTGACAGGCCCAAAAGTATAAAGCTCACGTCTCCTCTCGCCCATCAAAGGCTTCTGTGGTCTCACCACCTAAGTCCTACTTTGAACCTTATTTTCAGCTCAGATGGACTGAAGGTAGCAGAGAACACCATAATCCAGCTAATATGGCAGATAGATCATCACGTCATTAAGGCAGCTTCTTGGCAATGAAAAATGCTTTAAGCATGAAGACTCACAACCCCAGTAAGTTGCAAAACATATTAAAAGGAGAACAGAGGAAACAGGGCTCCAGGAAGTCGTCTCATATATTACTTCTCATAACCAGCATCAGATAGAACCCTTTACCAATTCCCCACAAGGTTGTTGTAAGATTTAGAATACTTAGCACAAGACAAAAAGCAGAATGTAGAAATCTGAGCAATGGCTGATATGTAAGAACCAAAAATAAGCCAGTATTTGACAATTGGTTGACATTGCATCTGAGTGAGGGTTTCAAAGAGCCTGCAGCCCATCTAATCCTCCTTCAGTTGAAAGTACACATCCCTCTGGCTTTGGGGAGTTGTTGAGTGTTTCACTTTTGCTCCTTGCAAGTATTCACAACTTCTTTGCTACCTAGAAGACCTGCAGCAATGCAATATGCATCAAAATGAAGCTTTTGGCACCCAAAAAGCCCCAGCAAATAGAGATCTCTGTCAGGCATCTACCTACAGCAATATCAGATGCCACAAACATGATCCACACTCTCAGTTGTACCACATACTGAGCCGAGCTCATGATATTAGCTTTTATCTCCATGGACTGGTTCTACGCAATCTGAAGAAGTGTCTTACACACTGGGATGAAAAGCCTTGGTTAGCTTGGTTACACCAGCACAGCGGAGCTGTCTGCAATCAGAGTAGGGCTCATTTTCCGAAACTGTGTAATGAACTCCCCTGGACAGTAAAAAACATTCCAATTGCAAGCCATGCTTTAACTTCATACGTTAGTTAAGGTCTGAATCAGTTTCTACTGAAATCAGATAACATGACATTCTTCGTTTCTGTCCTACCTGATCCTTTCCATGCAATGTTTAATCTTCACTGTTCATTGGTTTTGATATGGCCACTACTCTCGTGAAGCCTGGCTGTCTTGCAATTCTAATGCACTTAGTCTCTCAGTGTGCCTTTGCTTTGGAAGTCCTTCATTTTCATCTAATAAATCACTCCTACAGAATGAGTTGTCAACGTCTTTACACCATGTATTAAGTTACATGATTAAAAGATAAAGAGTAGTTATAGAATATACATGGGTTGATACCACATATGTATGAATAAACATGTATCTATATACACATAGATACATAAATGATATAAGCTAATGAAAAGCCTATTAATATTTATTTCAATTAATATCTTTAAACACCAAACCTTTCACGAGGAGGTGATAATGTCTAATGATAACACAGTAAGAAAGGTGATCAAAGGTAAACAGTGAACAATTTATGACATAGGTCTGCAGTTATTCACCACACAGTCTCACCTCCAGTCTCACCTCCACATTTATACAGTTCTTTTTTATTTTGCTGTATTCTCAGCTTTCAGACACTAGACAAATGGATAAATAATGTCCATAACACACTTATGTGCAATATATGTTGCAGCTAGACTTATCCCTAACTCAAAATCCTCATCTTTCAGCTCCACATTCATTAACATGACACAGACTTTGAAATTTGCATCTTTTATTGATATTACAACCTTTGAAATTTATACCTAACTTGTGCAGTTTGAGCCTGTTTGTATAAAAAACACTTGCATCATCCTGAACCTCGTTATCTTTGAAGGGGCTAAACAGATTGAGAATAGTACTGTCGTTCAGTGCTTCACAACTAGTATGTATTTTGCAGTCAAGGGTTTTGGTTCCCCGTCCTGCAATCAATGATGGTTCAATTGTCTCTGTCAAGGGTGCCTAGAGGGGGAAATCTATATTTATTAATTCCCTCATGTCTTCAAGAAGATATCTGTCTTTGTGCCACATTCAGTTCTTTTATATGCCAAGTGCCTAAACTGAAGACTTTGCATGTACAGACTATAGATGCATACACAAAAAAGGCAACAAAAGTAGAGATAGACAGACAGACAGATACACACACACACATACATACATACATACATGCACACATAGAATGAACCATTTTTCCCTTGCTCTGAGCGAAAAACTGCAGCTTAAGCTGGTTCTTTTTATAAAGAACCTTGACCAGTTAAACCAGCCGAGCGGCGGGTAGCACTCATACAGGATCACCTTACAGTGAAGAGCCATAACGGTAATTGCAGCATTGCTGTGGTTCAGTGAGACTGGATGATTTTTGGCAGGTCAGACTCTGTACTTCCGCTTGCCTTTGAAATGCTATCAGCTCCACAGCTGTAGGGGCGCATGGTTACCAAAATATACTGTGATGATAGTTTAAACAAAATATGTAATTTATCCGAAGAGAGTTTTATTTATACGTAGCTATTAAATGTAAGCTTCTTTTAATTGTCTTAATTTAACCTACAGTCTTCCTAAGATTACCCTGCTACTTATTGAACTTGATACTACACATGACTCAGGATTTTTAACCACTGCAGCTGAGGTTCCAGGAAGATACCCCACATATTCGCCCTATGCCTGTACCCGGATTTATGCAGATGGCCTGCAATAGCCACGGAGCTCTTTAGGCACGACTGCAGCCAGTTTCCTGACTACGCACATGGCTCGTCATGACCCTTCAGATACATGTCAGTCAAAAGGATCCTACTACAAATTAATAAGTACAAAATGTGCAGTGGCACATCAGTGCTTCTTACATTTTCAAAATAGTGTAAATGAGGGAAATACTTTTCCCCGACTAGGCCCTGGAAAGATTTCAAATTAAACTGTGTTTTCTTAGAATACATATTCTATTATAAAGAAAGCCTTGGGCCAGATTCTCCAGTGTGCTTTGCATGCATCAATACTGTCATGTTGGGACATTGCCCACCCAAGTCCCACTCTCCCGCACTGCCACATATTGACAGATAGCATTGGTGGGAGAATGGAAACAGGAGAGGCCAGGACACAGAAGTCATCCTCCTGTGTACTGCATGGATGCTTATGGCATATTCCAAAATGGCCCCAAGGCCTTGAAGGGGTAAAACAGCACAGCACTTGGGCATCCCTGGCATCTTCTGTGCCATGGGGAGCAGTACCGAGCAGCCAAAGCAAACTGCAAATCTCATTTTTCATACAGCCTGTGCTCACATTTGTGGTTCATACAAAGAGAGAGAGATCTCTGTAGTCATTCCCTCGGGTGTTGGTACCTGATGCCTGTGTCACTGCCACTCTTCACTGCTCCGCCATCCGTGAAATTAAAGGTGCCGGTCCAATTTGCCAATTCCTCTCCATTCTGCCAGCTAAACTGCAGCCCTCTAGCAAAAAAACGAGGCAGTTGATATTTGATATCATGTATTAGGTTAAGTCTATCAGCATGAGTTCTCATGTCCTTTTTCTTAACACAGAAATGTGACTATGACACATTCATCAAAAACAATAAAAAGATACGAAGAACCACAAGACATCATCTTACTAGTGGAAACAATTAATTTTCACTTCCCATGACTCTTCAAGTCCTTGGCTGAAAACAACACCAGACTCCCCAACCAAATTGGAAGGCCACAAACAACATACATATGTGTGGAGCAAGGTGGAAATTTCATTCCCAGAGACGCAAGTGCAAAAAGCTGGAGACTCATGTGGAAAACTGCAGGGCCGAAGAAGTAAACCCTCCAAACTTCAATTTTACATCTACAGTAGTTGTTAAATGTGGTGGGCATTGGGTCCTTCGTCTGATTTGTTGGCCATGCTAGCAAAGGATTTGTCATTTCATGACTTAGAGAAGTCACACTATATTGCTTCTTTTCCCTATTTGAGAAGACGACATTTTTTAAGCCAAAGCATATCACAATCATCACAACTCCCTGTTTTCCAAACTTTCACAAATTCATTCCAAGACCCATGATGCCTGCAGTCTTCTGGAAACTCCACCTATAGCTGGGTAGAAATCTCACATGTATTTAAAAAAGCTGGGTCTGAAGAAACATTTCACAACACAAGTCAGATCCTTCCCTTAGCTCAGAAGTCAACGAAAAAGAATCTCGCAGATTGTTATTTTTAATCTTCTCCATTTTAACCCAATTTCATGATTTCAGAACCTGGCAGCTGAGTTGTGAACATTTGGTGCTGCCAATACTGAAAGTTAACTTCCCGCCTGGGCTGTGCGGGGACAGCCAGCAAGCAATCTGCCAGCCTGCTTTGCCCGAAAGAAAGGGCATCCAGGACCCCGCTAGTTTTCTTGGTCAACAGACTTATGACAAGGACTGGAGAATCTCTCAGACCACATCCATCCTCTAGTCTAATTGGCAGCAGTAATAAGCATAGGAAATTAAGAAGGAACAACACGGGGCGTTAAAATAAGGCCTCTTTGCTTCCTGCAGCAGAGAAGGGGAGTAGCTCTAAACAGCTCCAAAGACCTATAGTAGGAGTTTATTTGTTCTGCATTGTGGAAATGTGTGCACATAACTTCTTGTTGTCATAGTTGTTTTAAGACAACCTTGTCTAACTCACTTCAAGTATCTGCAGTGCAGACATTTCCACATGAGCTAATTGTCTTCGTTCTTAAAAATCAATAGAGATTGGCTTAGTACAGCTAGTTTAGGGAACGATTCACCTGATCAAAGGCTGGCCTTCACCCTAGGGTGAACTGATCCATCCCCCAAACTCTTCCCCCATCAGCAGTACAGGGAGCCCGGAGTTGCTTGTAGTGTGGGCACGCATGACAGAAGGATCCCACCACCCGAGCGAAGTGCAGTGCATGTCACCACAAACGTTTTTTCTGACCTAAACCCAAGATATTTTGAAAGAATTTAAGAAGCCTATTCTTGTATGTCTTGCGCCTTTTAATCTTTCTGTTTGCTGGGGTTTTTTTAATTGAAAACAGACTTTTTGGTAAAGGCATTTTGAGGGAGAAGGAATTCTGAAGAAGGTAGGGAGCCATTTCAACACTCTGAACTGAGGAAAGAGCTAGCCTCCTAAACTGCCCCCTCCCCTCCCAAGCTGCCTCCCACCACAAAAGGTGGGAGAAAAGCACTATGAAAATATTGAAAAAGCTTCCTCTGAATCTCTCAAATGCATTTTCATTTCTTGCATGTTCTCCAGTGGACAAATTTTGCTTTTTCAAAGAAAAACTTTTTAAGTATAAAAATGGGAACATTTCAAATATAGAAGCCAAATTTTTGCTCATAGGAGACCCGTTCTGATTACTTCTTAATTAAATACATCGATGCGATTCTCCTGTTTTCCAAAAAATCAGAACAAGTGGAAGAGACCATCCTGATTGCCATAAGCAAAATGAGGTGATATCGCACACTTACATCTTACATTCAGCTTGGAGAGAGCTACTTTGATGATCAATTTGGAGAATCACATCAAAGGGTGTATAGGTTATGCTATCATGGCTATAGGGTAATGCAGTGCTATGGCTTGTCAGGGAGTCCCATACCTTCTATGCTGCTCTGACAGTTTTCAATCAGCTGAGGCTGCCCAAGGTACGACTTCCGAGTAGAATATTGGTGTGAAGAAAATATGAGAAAATTCTCACTTTTACTAAGACACCTTCACTTTTAGGCTTGTTGAAATAAACACTTGTGATTCTCTCCCATGTACCACAGTCTAACACATTTTTTTTGCCACACTGTAACTGGTATGGAAACATGTTTCTTTTGAATGTGTATGTCTTTGTCAACTGCATCTAAATATATGACCTTAAAAATATGTTTTAATTGCTAAGGGCAGCACTAAATGACACATGGGGAGAGAGAGTAGAAGTGTGCGAAAACCAAGTTGGAATTGTACTTTTTAATTGGATTTAAATTAGATATTTTGGGCGTAGATATTTACTTGCAAACTGAAACAGAGAGCATTAATCTAGATAAACAGCTGGTGTTGGTGTGTCCTTCAGAGGTAAACTCTCCTAAAGCATAGCCAATATTCAGGCAGATGAAATGAAGAATTAAAACATTCAGTAAAGTCCTTTCCCTTTGTACATCTTCACTCCACATGTAACAGCTGGAAGGAAAGCTAAGTAAACGCTCAAAGGCGGAGGGGGGGAATCTGTCCATAAAGCAAAAGAAATTATAGAACCACTTCTTAATGCCTTCCTCTCATCAAGCCTTTTTTGGGGAACAGCGTGTCCTGCAGCTGAGGCACCAAGTTTAAAGGAGGACATGCACATTTTGGGTAAGATCCAAGAGGAGATCAGGAAGACTAACACTGAGGAATGGTAGATATGTCTTATGATGAACAGCTTAAAATACTTAGCTTTGAAATGGCAGAAAGGGGGATCTAATTGAGGTACAAAAATATCTAACAAGGGCAGGCAAGGGTCTGGGTGTGACACTTCTGCATGGTAAGGACGAAGTACAAAGTTGTGAGCTGAGCTTAGGGTCAGGAGCAAGCTAAGTGCCCGACCCTGAACCAGACAGGAAAAGGGGACCACACAGCGCTCTTCTTCCAACGAACAGGTACTCAAGAGGTTAACAACACATAGACTTAGATATACACAAAACACACCACTGAAGAAACATTACACAACTCGTAGGACTGTGTGTCTCACTGTGAATCTGCAAGACTGAGACCAAGCTGCTGCACTGCATTTTCTGGAGTGATGGTACAATAAACCTCCTCCTCCTAGTAAGAACAACTCCCATGAATAATGGTTTGTAGCATTAGGACTGAGTAGAAATCAAGGACGAGACATTTAAAAACACTGACCTGAATTAATTCTGTTCCTAACAAGATTACTGAGAGTTCTACCATTGATTGCAATCAACCTTGAGTTGGGAGATTTCAATTTTAAAAATACAAAATTTTCTAATCCTCTCAGTTGTGAGTCGTAAGTGTTCACACAAGCTGTCTGGCCAAATTTGCAAACAGCCTGAGAAAATAGAACAGAGACATGAACGGCTCCATCAGTACATTTCTTTGGCATATTAAGGTAGTCAAATTCTAACACGTTCCCTCTCAGCACTAACTACCTTTTAACAGGTAAACAAAGAAGAGGTAAATTAAGCTTCTGTGAATCAGAATTGCAATAGAAAAGCACCTGCAGGATGGGAACACAGAAAAGGAAGAGGAAAAGCAGCAGAACAAAGAGGGTAAGGAAAGATTAAAAGAAGGGAAGGAAAGCAGAGGAAATGACTTAGACATAGAGGTCTCCTATGTAATTTAGACAGTTCATGTCAAAGGGTTTAAAGAAAAAGAAAAGCTAATTTTAGGCCTGGGATCATTATCCATGATTACCAATGGTGGAACTCCACCATTTGCTCAATTTGCCCTAATGTTATTTCCTTCTAAAATTAGTACGTTTCCCCAGTGTGTGGTGCTGATGATGACAAGGGAAGACTTTATAAAAGATGTAATAACCAGAAACACTCTTAGTGCAGAGATGCTATGTTTTGCCCATTCACTGTGAGCAAATTTCTCATCAAGGTTTATGGACGTCATTAATCACGGGACTTACCCCTAACAAATAAGAGTATGAGCAATGTTGTGCCTTGCGTTAGAAAAACTCCATTAAGTTGGATGTCTCAGCAATAAAGACCTTGAGCTTCAGGTAAGTGTCAAAGCATATTTTGATCCTAATTGGTAACTGTAAATGTTGAATCAGTATGTGGTCAAATAAACACCGGCGTAATGTAAGAATAGCAGGAGGGGGTGAAAAAACCAGAAAATTAACAAAGCAGCAGCAATTCTGAAGGGTTTGTCAAGACCGGCTGTCAAGAAGCAGCAGGAAGCAAAGCAAAAAGCCTGTTGCCGCAATCCAAACAAGAAACAACTCCTGCACAAGCAGAAGTTTTAATAGCAGAGGATGCCAAACAATTATGAGGTTTTTGAACGATAAGGTGAGAATGAACAAGTGGATAGATTCCAGCAAGAAGCTTCGTATCTGTGCTGCCGTCACACTGAGATCCCACCTCAGGGGTGTCTCATTACCTTTCTAAAGTGCGAAGGCAAGGTGAAAATTCAGCTCAGACAAGAAGGCAAGGCTTTTAAAAGGGAGCTATTCTACTGCTAATAAATGGAGAAGACCCAAAAGACTTTAAGCACAGCTGGCGGTCCTGTCTGGGCTCTAACCAGAGAGCAGGCCATGACCATGAACGCAGCAGAATTTTTTCAGGAGAGATCTACATGCTTTCAAGGCATAAGAGCAGTTTGCTGCAAGTGGCTGAGTAACAGAGTGATCAGCACCTACGGGTAACAAGGACTGAGTGGCAACAGGGACATCATGCAGGTGGTGCGAGCAGAGGGCATGGAAGAGCACCTGCCACTCCAGTGCCAACCCATTCCCCAAAAAACACCAGCTCATCTCATTTAATCGCAGCCAGTAGGCTATTTCCACTCATCTTTCAAGGTGACAGCTACCACTACCCCCATCCTGCATCTACCAGAGGCAGACTAAACCCAAAAGCAAGCAAAAACAGACAGAAACCAATGTCATTTTATATTGGTGAAGCTAAGCCAAAATCTGACTCAGCTTGCTGGCCTACCACAGATGGTCAAGCAAGGGGAAGCAGAGGAGTCTGTAGACTCCTTCTTTGAAGGCGCGAAAGGAAGATACAAATGTCCCCAAGAGCAAGGCAAATTACTTCATTTTCTTTCTGAGGTCCCTCTCTTATTTGTCTTCACTTTTCCTGCTCTTTCTTTCTAGCAGTTCTCATATTCCTTCTCTATATGGATTCTCCCTAGCAAAGAGGCCATTAGGAGGTGACAGCAAGCCCAGCTTTTGTGACTCCAGCTCCTGTTTAAGTTATAAGCTAATAGTATATACATTAATTCTGTATACATCATTAAAAATTTTATAATCATATTTCTACAGGCCTGGTCATGGTGCTGCACTACACTGTTACAAACTACCCAAACACAGAAGCCATATACAGTCCCTGCCCTGACAAACAGACAGTCCAGGCTATGTATAGGCTTCCCAAAGTCAGTGGAAAATCACTTACTTTCACTGTACCTCAGTTTCCCTGTTTCATAATTCTTGTGCCCTTGAGAGGAGGAACTAAGACTTCAGTGTTAAATGATCACGCTACTCTCTTTGAAAATGGAAAGTGATGCCCCTAGCCTACTAACAGGGATGCCACAGAGGTATAGGGAAGTCAGATGGTTAATCTTGCTGAAGTTCCTTCTTTCTGCAAAATAAGGCAAATACGACTCACTGTGTCCACAGGGTGTATGGAAAATAAAACAAAAACAGTGGTATGCATGAATGACCTGCAGATGAGAGTGATTGAAAGCACTCACTAAACTGGATCAGAGAGTAAGAGGCGGTTGGGTAAGAAAGGGGAATATCAGGAAGTCTCCCATGTGACAGACTGCTGCACAAATGAAGACAAGCATAGGAGCCCACAGAGATAACAATAAGAGGAGTTTTGGAGAAAAAACAAGGATCCAGGTTTTTTTCATGCAGGCCAGAAACAGCAAGTTTATTTACACTGCACTTGAAAAGACATCAGAGGGGCTTGAAAGGGGTAAAGCATCCCCTAGGTAACAATGAGATGCTGAGATCAAACCCAACCCAGCAGAGTCAAGACAGACTAGCTTCTGTGTCCAAAAACTCCCCTTTCCTGACAAAAGGGACAGACTCAGTCCCTGAAGACAATGAAGTTAGATGACAAGAGAAAGGCAAATGCTTACTTGAATAATTTAATATCACCTCAAACACTCCAATCCATTTTGAAATAAATATTCAAGGCACAGCAATCTAGAAAGACACAGCACAGATGAAAGAAAGAAACGTAAATCTGCCTGTAGCAGTCCAGGTCCAATTCACCTGTGCTATAATGCCAGAAAAATACCACACGTGCATCGGCCTCTTTCAGTGGAGAGTCCATGGGCATAACCCTACCAGGTACAGCACAAAGAAATAAAACATTTCTGGGGCCAAGTCGTGTACTTGAGCAGGATGCTCTCCTTCTTATGTGAGTCCATACTAAAACTCAGGTTTGCATTCAGTGGAAGCAGAGCTGAATCTGACCAGTCCAGTTTAGAAAAATACTTATTTCTCCAGTAAAATTAGCAAAATGCAAGTTTTAGTCTGGATACATACACATACCTACTTCTGCTCATTGCATTAAGAGACCAATCTTTGCCCTAATGACCTATGGCTTTGCAAGTTGACTGACAGTGGGTGACTGCTGAGCTGATTGCTTGCTATCTTATTGGGAGAAAACCCTTAGAAAAGGCTTTGAAAATGTATGAAAGTATGTGGGAGAGCAGGAATGGTATATTCACAACAAAAGGAAGAAATGAAATAATATGGGTCCCAGGAAAAGCAAAATATGGATGGAGGATGTGGGAAATGGGCACGTCTGGTTACACCACACGCTTGGCCATACAGTATTATAGCAGGGACAAGCTTGGCTCTACACATTAAAGGGAAATTGTAGTAATAAAGTGGTGGAGGAGTATATTTTGACTAGCACAAAGAGCAAAATTGGAAACATGGGTGGGAAGCTTCTGGATTATAACCACTATTATACAGAAAAAAGGTTTTGTTTCATGTAGCACATTTCACATTTGGGTTAAACCTTGTATCAGATATTCACATGCAACGTCTAAAAAACCTGATCTAAAATCACTTCCCAAGAAAGATAAAATAGACTCAACACCAACATTCAACTAGTCTGCTTAAACGGGACAAAGTGTTGACTAGGACATCAAGGTCATCAAAGGATGCCTTTCAAAACAATACAATCTTTCCTTTTCTCATCTGTGGCTGGAAGATAAACATCCAAGGAGTAATAGATAATCTGTATCAATTCTATTTGTAATAATTATTCATAATTAAAATATTATTATTTGTAATAATTAGGCGCAGCACAAGGCCCACAACAGAATGAATTGACATTGAGGCAGGTTGTGAACTTTTCAAGAAAAAAGGCCAATCAAGCCTCAAGCACAGAGGCTCACAGGAAATCCCAAGTATTTTAAGATACCAGCAAATTCTGACATTTGAGACAGTAGCTCAGTGCAAAGATACTTGACGCAGCATGGGTACCACAAGCAATCTCATCATAGCATTAGAGATCTGAGTGAGCTAATTGCTTTGCATCTCATGTTTCCAAAACTAATATATTTAGCACCAGGTCAAGTGTCCCTACACTGCACTATATTCTTCTGTGTAATCATACACACAGAGTCCCAATTGCACCGAGGACTCATGCTGAAGACAATGAGCAAAATGCCATTTAGAGTCAATGTCTCTGTATGCAGTATCAGCCACGGGAGTAGGCAATATTCCCTCTCTCCACGCATAGAAGTGGAGGGCGCAATCTCCTCCTACCATTTGTGCAAGCCCTCCAAACTGTTGACTGCCCAAGATTTTCAGCTGGGACTGTGAAAAGCCTAGCCTTGGTTATATTTGTTCTTATGGAAAGTGAGATGAAACCATCAGTGACAGAGATTGCTTTTAAGGTTTTCATCATGAGAACTAAAGCGTAAAACTAACTAAATAAAGAGGACATGGAAGGACAGTGACTATCTGTGGGGCTGATGAAAAAGCAAAATGGATGCAAGCAACGGGAGGCCAAGGATGCCTCAAAGAAATGAGAGGTTAAGTCCGCAGTTTGCCTGAGGGAGGCATGGACTGCTGAGCAATGAATACACTTGAATTAAAAAATGAGAAATGAAATTAAAAAGCAATCAAGGGTAAGAATGAGGCACAGCAAAAGTAAGAAAATACAAAGCTTTACACAGCGATTATGTCTGAACCAAATTCAGCAAGTGTAAGAACGATCAGGAAGCTCCAATGAGGTCAAAAATAAAAGACAATTACCAGGAGGTCTGCAACACTGGCCACAGAGGTCAGCGGTCACGGATGTGATCGCTCACAGCTGGGGTTGTGGGGGACATGGGTGTAGCCCCACTCACAACAAGAAGACTGGCTTCTGGATTTGGCTGTCTACAAACATAGATAAGACTGAACTTTGTACCTGCCCATACATGTAGAGGGCATGCAGCTAATTTTTTCAAAACGACATAAAACATGTTGATGGCAGATTATAACAGAGATGTTTTTGAAAGAAATGCCACAGGGTTTAAACCACTTTGGATGAAAGGGCTTTGATTCACAGCTGTTGAATGCTGGGCGTTGGCAAAACTCAACCATTACTTTGTCATACAGAGGCAACAGATCTGTGTAAAGTGCAGAAAGCGGAGTCAGCCTAGATATTCAGCCAAATATTCAAAAAGAGCTGTTTGCATGGACAGAAGTAGGCCTAGATCCCCACAGAACAAAGTTAGAGACTGAAGCAAGCTGCTACTGGGTATTACATGAATTAGGATTTAATTGTCTCTGTACTAATCAGCGAGGGTAATGGCCACCTTTTGGCTGGTAAACGGGACACCTATAATTCACCACTCCAGGGCAAGAAGCTTCTGAAGAGCTCCTACAGCCCAACATGATTCAAACCCTAGGCAAACCAACGACTCCTGTGCAGGGTGGACTTGTGGGAATTGGATTAGGGACTGCCGGGTGGCCACAGCCACAGCGAAAGGGGCAAGCGTCTGTAGGTCACTCTGTAGTGACTCACATCGCCCAGGGTTTGAGCTCAGGAAGGACCGTGGTGTAACACACCGGGGAATGACACACTCAGAATAATGCAATTTGCACATGTAAAATATTGAAATAACTGACTTCCATTACCTTAATTTACTGTCATCTGGGAAATGGAGAAGGACTGGCAATTCACAGACTAGATCAGCAAGTGTTTTTGCCATCTTAACAGCAGAGGTGCAACTCAGCAATGCTAGAAATAAAGCAAGTCTAGAGGGAGCAGGGATTCAAACCCTGCCTGTTTTCTACACCAGAGCCATAGAGAGCACTGCCAGGGAGCTCACGAGAGGAAATAACATACCTTCATGCTCTGGTACTAAAACTTCAGCCACTTGATGCTTTCCTTTAAAAGCAAATGAAAGTTATGAGTCAGAAAACAACTCCAAGTAGCAGAAGGTAAGAATTTGGCTTTGGGACACTTTTCACAATAAAAGTCTCTGTTGCAGCCTGTGATGGAGCTGTGATTGTTTGCAAAGTTTTGCAGAGCTTTAATTCACATGCCACGTGCTTGTGAGCTCTCCCCTTTTATTTGATGTGGGGAGACAGGAGCATTACATAAAGCAACCAACAGCAGCAATGAGAAAGGGAATGGGATGACCAGCGGGGGATGACTTTGCAGGCAGCTGAGTTAATCTACCAGCTGCCTGTCTGTTCTGCCCCCTCCATCCCATTGCCATCTCTCCCCCAGCACAGGCTCCAGTGCTCCTCTGACCTGTCGGGGAGCTGGTTCAGCTCCTTGTCTTTGCAAGGTTAGTTAGGCACGATGGGGATGCCAGCTCCCCAGTTCCCATCCCCTTGAAATGCACTTGGGAATACCCTGTAGCAAGAACAGCATGGCTGGATTCTCAGCTTCTCCTATTATGCTAGACTAGATCTGGTCACTTTAAGGTGATGGCCATATGCCATATATACACATATTGGTGTATATAGCTTCAAGACTTTGCTGTCTCCTGAAGTTTCCAGTGCTCTTCTCCTCTGAAGAAAACCGACCGAAACCAAGACCTGCTCTGCAGCCCCATCAGGGATTCAGCAAGGTGACTCACGGGTCGCATGTCATTTCGCTGGGATAATATTTCACTCTGGTTAGAAATGGAGGGGGCACAGAGCTGTGTGTTGAGAGATGACTCACTAGGTGACCTTCAGCTTACGTCTCTTGGGAAAAATATTTAAATGGAAAGAGACTTTTAACACTGGAATAGATGGTCTTAGGTTACGGTTAACATCTTCACAGGGTGTTATGAACAGGCCAGAGGAGCACATGCCAGGTATGGGGCAGGAGCTCTCAACTGACATGAGCTGGCTGTAGTTCCTCAAGAGCCCAGCCTAGGACAAAATACAACTCAGGCCACATGCAGCCTCTGTACCCACATCACAACTACTGCTGTCGCTGGTATAAGTAAGATATGATCTTGTTTTATAGCATGGTACAGACTAAAAGATCTCTCAAGGTGTAGTCTAGGTTTATTCTCTGTGAGTTTATTCCTTATTTGCCCATGCTGTGCAAAAAATGATCATAAGCTATCTTTCTTATGCGGGTAAGGAAAGGGGTAAAGATGTCTGGGGATTGATTTGCAACTGTTGGATAAAAGCTGCTTCAGAAATACCAAAATGGTGGTATAACCTCAAGTCTGATATTAATTATAGGGTACACACACATAGGAGTGATGTTTTATTCTCATTTAAGAGATGTAAAGCTTTCAAATAATGCAGGCTGCCTGCATGGGAAGGTTTGCTGTTTCCTGCTGTGTGATTCTCTGAGTTATTGTAGTGCCCGCTCTGACAGACCCCAGGGTAATCTTTGTTTAAAGCCTTTAATAGCTTTGAAAATGTGTTCTCCTCACTCGGCTGAAAAAAAACAAAAGTTTTAAAGGAGCAGATTCCCTTCTTCAGCTGACTCTCACCCTGTGCAGAAATCAGGCTGTTAAAAGAACAGTATTTAGTGAATTCCCTGTCAATAGAATATTGGTATATAGCAAAGTATTGCTCTGATATTTTTCCCTTGCCAAAGCAGGCAAGGACCGTCCTATTGATCTCTCCTATGCTACAGGTTGGGAGATGAAGACAGGGACCGTTTCAACATTTTTTACTGTACTGGCAGTTTCCTGATGTAATCCAGGATTATTCCCTGCTGGCCAAACAAAAGCTCACAAAAAAAGGCCAGCCCTCAGCTGAGCATCTGATTCAAAAGAAAATTCAGCTGAAAGCCGAACATTGGAAAGATGAGTCAATACAAAAGCAAGCAGCAGCTCTGGATTTAAGCAGAAGTCCACAGCGTTTAACCTACTTTAGCAGATCAATGCAGTGGATTTTTAATCATCACATTAATCCTAAAATAAAAATAATCACCCCAGAGATCCGTATTAAAGTCCCTTAATTATATCTCATTTCATCATCCTTTTTACTCAGGATCAGAAGCTACAGAGACCAGAGTTTCCCGATGTCATTTTCCAGCTTGCAGTTTAACTCTCTCGTTAGGACTTTAGCTGCTACTACGGGGATGAGGCACTGGCCTTGCTGAGAGCACCCACATCCATCCCACTTGGGGGAAAACTGAAAAAGGGAAAAAAAAGGTGGGCAGGATTCTGCTTTCCAGTGACACGGTACAAAACAACAGGGGAAGGAGCAGAGAACATTATATGGTGGGTGAAAATTGTGTGAATACCTAGAAATTCAATCTCTATATTCTCCCCTTCTTCCAGCAATGCCAGGAACTCATTAATATCTCATTAAGGGGAAAGAGAGGACTTGACCAGAGGCTGGGCCCCTTATCAAATTTCACCGAGCAGAGTTTATTTCCTGGAGCATGCTCTCCCGCCTGCAGTCCTGCCATCCCCACAGCCAGGCTTTGGGAGCATGGCCGTGAGCAAACGCAGGACCACGAGCCTCCATGGCACCCTCCATGGAGAGCTTCAGGCGGGTTTTTATGGCAATAAAACCAGCCCATTCCCTGCTTGTAAGGGCAAGTGGCATGGCACAGCTTACAGCCATAGAGCTAACTTTCCCATCTTTCTCCCAGAAAAGGGTGCCTTTGTCCACACCACTTATTGGGACCAGTCTCTAGTCTATGCTGTCCCCTGCGTTGTGCCCAAGCTGCTTGTTTTAGGTCAGATTCCCCCTGCCTTGCTGGCCTTTACCCATTTCCACCATCT
Organism: Aptenodytes patagonicus; assembly: GCF_965638725.1. Taxonomy (NCBI): domain Eukaryota; kingdom Metazoa; phylum Chordata; class Aves; order Sphenisciformes; family Spheniscidae; genus Aptenodytes; species Aptenodytes patagonicus. The sequence goes on along the minus strand of NC_134982.1, from coordinate 4,530,980 downwards.
TCTTGCAGAGACAAACGCTAGCCCTGTGTTATATTTAGGCTTAAAAGCATTGTACATTTACTGGAATAGTACTTTAGGGCAATTTTCAGGTTTCTCTAAATACACTAGGGAATTTTTTCCCACTGCCTTGGGAAGAGGCCCAGAGGCCTGTTACTGTTGCAGATGTTGGGATGCAAGCAAAGGCTATCATAAAACAAGCAGTATGTTGAATCCTAGTGAGTAAATAAATGGCTTTAGGTTTAGGCAGCGTCCCCAGGCTCCAGCTTGGCAAGCGGCACCAAAGCTATAAATATCCCACTTCCCCTCTGCAAGGATGCTCTCCAAAACCACCAGCTCCACCGTGGTCCCTGGAGGTGCAAGCTGTAACGTGTCCAAGGAACCTCACAGCCGGCATCAGCTTCTAACAGGGGACTTAACACCGGAGGTTTGTGAAAGAAAAGACTAATTAAAGGTTACAGCTACCCCTGCACGGAGCGGACTGGCAATCAAACTGCCCGGGAATGGTCACCATAACATACTACAGGGCATGAGAGTGAGAGAGGGAAAGAAAAAGTGAAAAAGTACCTTCATGATAATATTATGGTAACGATGTAAGCTAAATCACCTTTCTATCATTAATAACTGACAGCCTGAGACTGCCACATCCTGCTTTTTTATTTCCATGAAAGATGGGAACTACCACTTCCCAGCAGAAAGGAGTCAAAGTGCTTTTTCTCTGCACTGAGTCGGGGGGAACCCTCTTTGAGACTCTTTCATGTGATAAAAAAAAAAGGAAAAGAAACAAATCATTACAAGCTGGAATAAAAAAATTAAATAAACAGTATTTTCTAGTCAAAGTGTCAAAACGTACGCACATCTCCCTGCTTGAGCCCCTTTGATGGCAGAGTGCTCAGAATCAGACTTTCTCCTAGCAAGCCTGGGAATTGGACATCACCCTTTTTTGCATTCCCTGCAGCCCGCTGATGACAGGAGAGGCTCCCTGGGCACGAGGCAGGACAGAGACTGGCCACAGACATCACTCAGTGGAAGAGTTTTAGTTGCATCTTCTCACCATTTTATCTTTACTTTGCTATTTTTCATTTCAATCTATACTTTGGATTTACTTTTCATTGCTGTAATCCTGTTGCAGTCATTTCAAGTTAGAAAAGCAAGTATTGGTAGGGCTGCAAGGCCTCTAGCACAAATAGGAGAAACTGAGAAAATAAGGCAAGATGAGACCTGAACTGGTCATAAAGTCATCCTCTCAACACCAAGGCAGCTCGGTACTACCCTTGTCTACCTAACAGGTTCCTGAAGCCCCCAAAGATGGAGATTTTATACCTCTTCAGGTAGCCTTATTCTTTAAAAGTTTCCCTTCACAGTTAAAGCCAAATTTTTCCTGCTGCAACTTAAGCCCATGACTTCTTGTCACCTCGTGAGTCTTCACAGGGATGTGTTTATTACCTTCCTCTTGGCAGAAATAGTCTGGGTGTGTCAAGACAGTTGTCATATCTCCCCTCAATTTTCTCCAAGCCAAACACAGGTGTTCTACACCTCTGCTTATTCTTGCTGCTTTCCTTTGGCTCCTTCCAACTGAGTCACATCTTGCTGGAAATGAGGTGCCCAAAACCAGACAGAGTCCCCCAGCCAAGGCCTCACTGCTAAGCAAGGCACACAAATTGCTCTGTGGATAAACTACAACACTCCTGTCTATACGTATTAATATTATGCTTGCTGTTCCCCCCCAGCAAGAAACATTTGCTGATTTGTCAACATTTTGCTTGCTCTTGGCACAAGGCAAACAACCACATGAGTTGCAAACCAGGAAAGAACCAAACCATTGATCTCTTCTGGCAAAATGCAGCTAAATTCCAATAAAAAATTCCACAGCAGCTGCCTACACTACTGAAACCCACTTACCTCAAAGCATGTAAGAGAAATATTCCCCTTTATAAAATCATACAAGCTGTAACACCTCAAACTAGATTTAAGCAAAATAAACTCTGCATGGGTCAAGGTTAAACACTTGAAGATCCCCACTGGTGTTTGCTGTAAAAAAGAGAAGTACCATTTTCAGATCAAGGACTGATGTGCTCTACAACAAAGCAGTCTCAGCAGTAATTCATGAGAATACAGCAGTGAAAAAATAAAGTGCTCTCTCTGTTATTTGGAACACTAATATAGCCACTTTGATTTTAGGAATTGCATCGGCATGTTTGTTTCTAAACACATTAAAGTTTAGGCAACGAGCATGCTGCCTTAATTCAACCTCTCAAGCTATTTCAGCTGGAACTTACATAGGGTGAAAAGCCTATCTGGCAGGGTCTGACCGGGGCAAATGCTCAGATGGTACAAGTCAGTCTAGCTTAAGTAAGACCCAGATTTTTACAACAGCTGAGGACTAGAACACAATCTAAGAAACACACAAATTGTTATATTCTGCCTAACATTCTCCTTTATTAATAATCTAACAGACATTACAGATGCCGGATGCATCTTCCCAGATTGACAAGAGATTAATATTGTCAGCACACCACCAAGAAGTGGTTTGAACCGGTATAATGGTATGGCTGGATCTCTGTCTCCATTCAGCCCCATCAGACAACTTTTCCTGTTCCCTCAAATCCCCCCTTACCTTTTGAGATAGTTTCTCCCATAGAGGATCTGCTGCAGCAAGGTGACCACGGCAAAGGCGCAGATGAATATGAAGAACAAAGTTCTGTTTCCCAGCAAATCCCTGCTTGACGAAGGGTCAGTGTATCCCATCCTTACGAAAAGCCACTGAAGCTCTGCTGGGTAAAATTCAGTTCATTGTCACCTTCATGCCCTTTTTGCTGGGAAGCGGAGGGGAACGCTCGCTGGCTTTTCTCTGAGCAATCCAAGGACAAGGTATTCCATTGTTCGGCCCTGCTGCCCCTTCCTTGCCCCTTTTGGATGTTAGCTCCAGGATTGTGTGCAATGGCTTGCTTCCACGGTAAAGTTTCCAGGAGATTCAGACGTGGGTAACATCTAAAATCATCTCTCAGAGCTCTTTCAGCGCAGGCAGCCTGTGCTGTGCAAGAAGCATTCTGTTCCCTCTAAGCCTCTCTTGAAAACCCGCTGCTAGCAATTATCTACTTCAATCCCATTTTCATATTCCAGATGGGGGAAGCTGCAAATAAACCAGAAAACTGCAGCCAATGGCAAACACAGGGCTCCGGCAACCCGCGTTGGAAACACATAGTCGTCAGCTCTTCTTTGCTTCTGCTCAGTGATTCCAACGAAATGTGCTTGCAAGAAGACGTGACTGGGGTGTGCTATTATTGAACAAGCATGTAACAATCATGAGGATTTCATTCAGTCCCCTGCAAAAAACAACAGCAGCAATCTGGTCAGACTAGCAGGAAAGCTGCATTTTGTGTAGCAGCGTGCCGTCCGTACCGTGCCTTTGGTACCGTAGCATTTGCATGCAGAATGCAGTGCCTTTAGTCATAGACCACTCACTATTTGGGCTCCTATATTTCCCCTGGTTATTCCTCCAGAGTAAGCATAAGCAAGGTCACTGTGCATCTCTTCAAGGACAGAGCTCTCGGTTCCTGCATGCTGATTTATTGGAGGCTCTGAGTAGCCTCACAGCCGCAGAGAGGGAGACTGCCTCTCAGTGCAGGCTCTAAGAACCATTCATTTAAAGAGACAAATATTCTGATTGTTCCTCCACCAGAAACAGTTCTCTTTTGAAAGGGCAAAGCAACAAGACCTTGTCCACGGCCATCATAACTCCTCTAAAAATCTCCCCATTGTCAGGAGAGGCTCAACTCAGCCCACAGGGAGATCAATGGGAGTTTTGTTGCTGATTTCACTGGGAGAAAAATCTGCCCCCAACCCTTAGCTTGTTACAGTAAGTTCCAATAAAAGCTTTATCCATGAATGAAACGTCCTGGTTAGGAGGTTGGTTTGCCCCCATAGCAGACGGGAAAAGGATTTTGACAACAAAATGTAGAAAAAAAATCCTTTGTCTAAGAGAATGGCAAGATTTTTGTGTGAATAAATTTTCCAGCAGTTAAATCAGTGTATGCTAAATATTCTAGTGTGCCAGCAGCCCAGATGTGCGAAGCAGCAAACGGACTGTTTCTGGACTTTGTCTCAGCTGTAATTGGTGCTGCATGGGAAGAAGGGCCAAAGGTAACTTTGTGCAACCCTTTCAACCCAGTTCCTGTTGCCAGGGCTAGTCTTCAGCATGACCTATGGCAATTCAGGAAAGACAATCAAGGGCTAAAGCAGTCTTTGCCTTACCTAATTTTAAGCAACAAAAGTATCAAAAGTGTTTAAGGTAGGAACCTGGTCGCCCTGAACTCCTGCAGGCTGGAACCCCAGGGGAGACCAGCCCTTCAGACACCCTTGCCTTTGCAGAGAAGGTGTAGGGATCCAGCCTCTGACACGTCCTTCTTCAGTCCCTTCCAAAGCTCCCACACATGCATTTGTGAACCCTGCTAAATGCTTCAATTATCACCTGTGCATATAAAAAGAGTGGTGATCCCGGGTCAGATCAAAGATTATCCAGCCCAGTGCCTTGTCCCTGACTGGCCAGTGATGGATACACAGTGAAAACTAGAAGAGGACAAGGACATACAGATACTTCCTTGGAAATGCTCTCCCACTATTTTGTGGTTCAGGGTCTTCCTCAACCGGGGGAAGAAAAACAGTATTTTGGTTAGAAAAATAACTGAGTTGGATGCACTCATTTGTACTGTACTGGGAATAATGCACATACCAGGGGACTGCAAATTAAATAGCAAAAGCAGTTTGATTCCCTCTTGTCAAAGTCATCAGCTCTAGGGCCAAATATGTTTCTTTTAAGAACCAGTTCACGTAAGCCCATATAAGAGAGTGTTTCCATATAGGAACCGTACCATTTAGATGGATCTAACCACATACCCTTCTCAGTAACAGGAAAAGCAGTCTGGCCATCAGAAATCCCAGGCTGGGACCCCACAAGATACTAGACAGGCAGATTTGTATGGGGAAGCTGAGAGGTAAGGCCAGCAAGGGCAGATATGAAGGAAAAGGTACTTAATGCTTTGATTTATTGGATTTTTACTGATAGCTTTGAAAATCCTCTCCAAGAAATTTGTCTCATTTGCTCCAGGAGTTATTTTACAATAACAGCAAAGTATCAGAGAGCAGAATTTGGCTACTTATGACCTTCTATGGGTGTGATGCCAGTTTTGCAGATTTTAGTACCACCTAGGTTTTGGTGAAAACACACTTTCAGCCTTTCTTACTCTATTCCCCTCCATTCAAAGTGATTTTTTCTTGAGATATCTGTGCTGTAGTGCACCAAACTCATACGCTTCGCAGCTATTCTTTCTCCTGGACTGATGGTCAGCCTGAGCTGCAGTAGACAGCCCAGAAGCACCATATACTCTCAGTCAGTCTTTGATTTTCTGTGCCTTCTCATCCTTCTCTTCTATACCAGAGCTGGCCAGAAGATACAGCACCTGAGAGGCCTATGTGCAGGAGAGCTGCACACCTAAAGCAAAAGGCAAAGGACGAAGATATATTTTACAAGTGGAGAGGGCTTTCTGTGCCAGATCTTGCACAGACACCGTTCCTGATGTCATATGTAAAAGAAATGTTTGCTGCCTTCAGCCCAGTACTACAATAACACTGCAGAACTGGAAGCAGAGCAGCTCTGTGCAAGCATAAAGAAATAGGATGTCTCTCGACAAATTTTTAAAGGATGCTCAAGGTTGCCTGCAATATTTGTCGTGAGTGAAAATAGTCACATGGTGCATGCAGAAGGGCTGAACGAGCAATGCCAGCACTCCTCCCCAGGGATGCTTTGAGAGTTTGGCTTGTCAGCTACAGGCCTCCTTGAAAGCATCAGGCCTCTGCAGAGAACAATTTACATTTTTTTAAATGATTTTGCACCGTGCACTTAAGCAAGCAACGACCAACAAAAGAGCCCCTCCAGATTTTGAGAAGGGCTTGGGGAAAAGGACATTACAGTAAGTTGTGTTGCAAACACAGATTTGCTGGGCATGACTGGGCCTCAAGTGCTGTGTACAGCACTGACTGCTAGTCACGTAGGCATTGACCCTGCAACGGGCAGTGTAGCTACAATGACACTGGTAACATACAGGGACTCCAGGCCACATCACGCTATACTCCAGTCAGCATCATGCCAGAGCACAGGAACCCAGTAAATAAGATCTCTTCCATCGCCAGAGGATCAAGTATCACTTAACTAGTATCAGCTACTCAAAATACCTCTTATGAGATGGTGAGAGAGAGATGGATAAGCTGCACGATATGCACAAGCTCAGACAGGGTATTCCTATATTGTTTCTTGGAGTATAGACTTCAGAGGCTAAAGCAACAGTGGCAAAATGGAACTGCTCATAGCCTATCATAATATGAAGCTGCCAGAAGCAGCCCATCTTACACATTGCTGCCCTTTATATGTTGTATGTGACCTGCTTGATAAATATCACCAGAGAGAATCTATCACAAGAAACTCCTCCAGGCTGAGCAGTGAGACTCTGAGCCCTCTAACACAGACATGAATATGCTCCAGACAGTGATACCCTCCAATGGGAGCTCATCGTTTGCTCTTAAGTCCAAATGAAGCAGAACTGAATTAAAAAAAAAAGAAGTTAAAATTGAATCTCAAAGACAAAGAAATCTTGGCTAACCACCAAGACCATGTTTCTGAAGCTCCACACAAGGAAAGCTGAATTAGCAAAAGGACAAAACGTGGTAGGAGTCAGACTCTACTTCTCTTGTGCAGGGAACAAGCACATCTCTCTCTCTGCTGAAAGGACAATATGCAGCCCTTATTTCTAAGCTGCAGTTTATTTTTTAATGCAAATGAAACAGAAAAATTCAATTCTGATGGGCAGGTCTGATTAGGAATTTCCTTAAGTACCTTTCACTGAACCTGTCATTTGAATCAGTGTTTGACTGATTATGCACTCTAATTTCAGCTGAAAGCAAGGGTGTTCAGTGCCTCGGTTAGCAGGATCTGTCTGTTGGTTGTTTAAATTACGGTATACATAACTAAACATGTTAAACTCACAGTATTGTACAGGTTCAGACTAAAGCAAAACATGCTTCACATTCCCCTTCAGGATTTTTTCTCTCCCAGCCTGCTCAGCCACTCTCCACTCCTCTTCATGACTGTTAGGCAGATTAAAGAACTTCACACACAGCACAGCAGAATACTATGGGCTGTAAAAGGTTTTAGCAGAACACTTTTTACATCTCATTCTAGTATCTTTTCTTTCCCTAACTTAAAATTAAATCAAGTCTATTTACAGTTTCTACGATGCCTATGTCAACTGCTAGATCCCTGATTTTGCAAAGCACTGGCACATTAGGTATATGTCTGGAAGGTTCTGCTAAGTATGAAACTCATAAACATATGCTTATCAATATCAATTCTTTTGAAGATATAAAACATGAATTTATTAGCATAATCTAGTGGTTAACACAATGTCTAGTCCCCCATCACTGCCACAAATCCGTATGTCTTAAACTGGGATATTAAAGGAAGCTGAAAGGATTCAGTTAAGCTGTAAACATTTATTTCCTCCTGAGCTGGGCTAAACCACGAGGAGATGACAACGCCTACATTGGCACCAGGCCTCCTACCTGTGGAGCTGCCTGAATTGGAGGAAGTGTCCTGAAGATAGCATATGGTCTGTACACTGGATATACATTACATCATCTATTGAATCATGACCAGTTTCCTTCCAATTATGGGTCACATAGGCACTGGAGAAGAAATGAAATATCCCTTTTTTACACTGCTGACACCATCTCTGATGGAAAAGAAGCGAGGTCTTCCTCTCGCTGGTAGGAAGCTCCAATGCAGAGGCTGCCATGGCTATAGAGCTGCACATTTACTATTCACAGTTCCTTATGGCAGGGCTTGCCAAAACGTATAGCAAAGTGCAAAACTAAGCTGGGCTGGATGCTAGGGGCAGCCTTGCTTCCCCAGCGGCATTTCCAGGCTTCTAGAAAATATTGGAAGTTTAGTGTGATTGTTATGATCCTTTACAGGCTCACAACAACCCTGCAAATAACTGAGAACGATGGAAGCTCAGTTTCTCTGCAGGGAAAAAGAAACAGGACCAAATTACTTTTACAGGACTCATCTGTTAAAAGCATTAGTTTGATTTCAGAGCACTGCATGGGAGCCCTGGATTTAGCACCAAATCAACAGGACTGAGAGGGGTCAAAGGGTTTCCATGGCCAACACTTGCTCTCAGAATAGGAACATGATCCTGCCTCTATCCCAGGGAAGTCATAACTCCCACCTAGTTCATGAAAACCAATCCTAAAACCTTCTAATGAAAGCCTGGAAAGTGCTGGAATCAGTGGCACTCACTTTACAAGTTTAATGGCAGTTTGTCACAGTTTAACCCCAGCTGGCAACCAAGCACCACCCAGCTGCTTGCTTACTCCCCCGTGGTGGGATGGGGGAGAGAATCGGAAGGGTAAAAGTGAGAAAACTCATGGGTTGAGATAAAGACAGTTTAACCGGTAAAGCAAAAGCCGCGCACGCAAGCAAAGCAAAACAAGGGATCCATTCACTCCTCCCCATGGGCAGGCAGGTGTTCAGCCATCCCCAGGAAAGCAGGGCTCCATCACGCCTTGGGAAGACAAACGCCATCACTCTGAATGTCCCCCCCTTCCTTCTTCTTCCCCCAGTATTACACGCTGAGCATGACGCCATACGGTGTGGGATATCCCTTTGGTCAGCTGGGGTCAGCTGTCCCGGCTGTGTCCCCTCCCAGATTCTTGTGTCCCCCCAGCCTGCTCGCTGGTGGGGTGGGGTGAGGAGCAGAAAAGGCCTTGACTCTGTGTCAGCACTGCTCAGCAGGAACAAAAACATCCCTGTGTTATCAATACTGTTTCCAGCACAAATCCAAAACACAACCCTATACCAGCTACTGGGAAGAAAATTAACTCTATCCCAGCCAAAACCAGCACACAGTTGAAAGTTTTGACATTTCTTTTCCCTGAAAATATTCTAGCATTAACGACAATGAACAAATATTTCCCATGGTCAGAATAAGGATCACACATTATCTAATGCTGAAAAAGCCAATTAATAAATATTTCACTATTTTAACAACACATTTTTACAGCAAAAATAAAAATGTTAATCTAAGATATTTAAAAAACCTATAATACGGCATATAAAGTTAGATGTAATTCACGGAGACGATGAATCTTATCTTGGAATATGTTTTGCGGTGCCAGTGAGTAGTACTAATCAGAATGGGGGTAAATAGGAAAAAAGAAAATATTCCTCTGAATAATCAGCTAATTATGTACTTCAAAAATTTTACACTATGCTTATAATTAAGATGTAGAACAGACCTATTATAGAAAATGATTTAAGAAAAGTTACCTTTGCCTTTTTACCACAGTTCTGCATTGATTTTACATTCAAAGGAATGAAGTATATTCCTCTTGAATTAATCATCAGCTTCAATTCACACACACTTTCAAGCAGTCCAGACAATCAGCTTTCAAACCATTCTTCATGATGTCCTCCTACAGCACTGATTACATTACTAACTATACGCCGTAGGCAACAAGTGTTGACTTGGGTAGCCTACCTGTTTACCTGAGTTACTCTTCTAGGCAAAGCCAATATATTTTCAGACACATCATGATTTTTTAAATAGTCCGTGCTAGTCCATGCTTAGTTCAGTCCATGACAAAAATTATAAATAAAAAAAGATCCAGCTGGCTTCTGCCGTCTTCAAAAATTCCCACTCTTCCTGAAATACATTTTATTTCACTCTTCTGGCACTGTGGAAGTGCTCACTGGAAATCTGGACAACCAACCCTAAAGAAAGAAATCTCTATCCCTACAATACTGTGACTAGGCACATCTTTCTACCCCTCCTGTGATAGCGTGGATTCAGCTTTTAAGCTCTGCACCGTGTCCGGTCTGACCTGCATGCGGTTACTATTAATAAAACTGGCGACCCTTTCAAATTCCTTCCCTTGGATCTGCGATCTGCCATGAATTCCTGGGTCATGCTTATTTGTATTAGGGTAGCAAATGGAGACCACTCCTGGAGCAGGACTGCAGCTGGGCATTAGCAGAGCCAGTTCTTGCCATGAGAATTTATAATTTAAGCAGGCAAGAAGGAAAGGTGAGAGAGGGATTTATTAGCTCTTTTGACAGAGGGCAGGAATGGCAATTTAGAGGTGATGTTTGATAGCATGCAACTTATTCAGCTTGCAAACACGTATGAGGATGCAAACCCAAGGCGACGATGGTCCATTTTGCTGACAAACAAGTCTGGGAGTCCCGAGGAGACAGCCAGCCACCCAGACCAAGAAACTCATCCGTAGACAGGGCCTGGATCACCCCCTAACCTCTACCAGCAGTTTGAGCTTTGCTGGCTCTGTGAACGTAAATGTCACAGCACTATCACAGTCAGTGCTGACATGGCAACGGAGATTGAGGGCCGCAGCCAAAGGGGTATTTAAGCATCTTCCTCCTCTTGAAATTTTGAGAGTTAAATGAAAATCCTTGTTTGGCTCTTGGCTGCAGTGAATTGTCCAGGGCTACGATTCAGATGAGGACTTACAGTGAGCTCTTAAACTCAACCAAAGCTTGGGGCTAGCTTGGGAGTTGTTCTAACCCGAACGAAGCATAGCCCTTGGGGAAACTGCAGCTACCCATGACCCATGAGCCCCATTACACTGGCCTGAGCCTAAAAACACTCCCCAGGCCGAAGGCAGTGATCCATACTTTCCCTGTTTGTACACCCAAACATGCCATGAGCACGGCTGACATACTTTTAAAAGAATCACTCGTTATCACTAATGAATGTCTGACCAGACTTCCGTCCTCCACAACGTACTGCCAAGAAGAAACCCCCTAACTGACCCCATGACATTTGGTATATTCCACCTACTTCCAGTGCTTACTTCTCTCTAGCGTAGGACCGCCAGTACAGCCTCCCTTCCATCGGCCAGAAAGTTCTGCACATTTGTCAGCAGTCTTTGTTGGTGGTGTTGACCTTTTGCTAGAGAGCCTGCAACAGGTTATTTATTTAAATAGCCGAGTACAGCCACTCGGTTGTGCTTTTTTCTTTAAAAACCTAAAATGGGGAAGACAGAGTGGTAGTTTATCCACAGCCTATTGTTAATCTCCAACGCAGGGAGTCACGACAGCATCTGGCCTACGTGATCCAGTGCTCTGCAAGCAGGCATTAAAGAAATGCCTGTGACAGGGAGAGACATCCCCAGGAGAGCTCTGCTCTGAGGAGAGGGAAGCACAGCATGGCATTTAGCCAGAATAGGGCTTTTTTCCAGAACATTCATCCAGAACATCATCACCTTTATTTAAAGTTCACTTTCAATCAGCTTTTTTATTTTCTTCCAGGTGTATCCAGCAGCTTCTCTGGAGCTAAGAAGTTTGTGCGTGGGGTTTTTTTCATGCAGTGTGGGTAGGAAGGTATGTGGGAACTGTAATTCAGTCACTTTAAATCACATGAAGCTGAAGCGTGAAAGGAAAAATAATAATAAATTGTTCAGTTTGTCAGGCTCAGTGCAATTCTCAATCAATTAAAGCATATTTTAGCATCAGGGCAGTTTATTTTTAAAAAGTTCTCCTGGCATTTGATGCTTTCATGTTACTGTGTAGCTAAAAAGGTCTTGCTGGGAACAAATTACTCTTGGTAAAGCATTTTCTGAACTGCATTTCTAGTTTCTGTCAAATGACAATAAATAAGAACCACATGAGCAACCAGCAGCAACAAAATAGCTAGTGGCAGTGAGGGAGTAAGGCTTTGGACCTGGGTAAAGGAGGAAGATAAAGCTGGGACTCAAGCGCAGTAAAAACATGGTTGTTTGGGCTCAGAGTCTATAAACGTATTCTTCAATGCATCTAACTTTCAATTGTGATTCAGTATTTTGGGACATTAAACGGTGAAAAGTCACCAGTGAAGGTATTCTACATCAGATAGTTGCTTTTTTTCACAATTAGTTTAAAAATAAATATTATATCTGTATTTTGGATCCTTATTTTGTAACATTATCATTTCACAGATGTGGATGACACAGGAACAGTCAAATCAGTATTCCTCTTTTGCAAGCCATGCAGCACTTAAGAAAATGAACCATGATGCCAGATTCACACTGAAAGTTTCACAGGTCCAGAAGCTGGCTAATTGGTGAGGAAAGCTCTTCCCTGACGTGGTAACAAAAATCATAACTAGTACTGTCTTGTGGGTCCTCGCAGTCTATGAGAGTAGCTGGCAAAGAAGAACAATGCTGTGAGTTCGCCTCCGTTGGAATCACAGACAAAATATTTGCTTAATAAAAGGGGCAATAATCACACTAAATTCTCTGTGGTTTTTTTACTGTGGCAAAGACAAAGATCTTATGGAGGATGTATGCTATACTGTTGCATAATGTCATTATAAACCAACTAAGCTTTTGCTCTAAGGTTTAGCAGACAAGGAAATTAAAAGAAAGGTGGAAAGGGTGTATGAAGACTGTCCCTTACCCCTTTTTATTTTACAGCTTTCTAGCCTCCCACTTTCTCTTGCTTTTCTTCCTTCAGGCCTAGAGCCATCCCTCACAATACACTGCCCTGGGTAGAGTTTTTCCGTTCACTTTTCCCACCTGGAAAAATGCACCGTATCAAATACAAAGCAATAGAGAACTTAAGGCCTTTCAGTGCAGCAGGGAACTATGGCACAGGCATCAATTCCCCTCTGACAGCTCATGTTCAGGTGCTACGCCCTCGCCTTGGATACCACTACAGGTTTGGCTTGGAAATCCAAAGAAGCTGTAGTTCAGATCTATACATATAGCACCCACCTGCTCTGGGCAAAGGAAGGGCATGCCTTTTTCCTCAGCATTGCTCCTTCCAGTTGATGAAGCAGAGGAATTGGCTGGCACTGCAAAAATCAGTGCTTTCACCATAAACATTGTGCTGTGGCACATGATCTTAGTTTAGATGGTCACCAACAGGAATACATATCTTGCTCTGGGCCACACACCTGGTAAAACCCTGCAAGCTCTGACCGGCCCTACACAGAGCAGAGCTTGACTTTGAATGTTAAATACATACTTGAATTCACCAGCCTGTAACCAGCACATCACCCTTCCCTAAAATATTCAGGAAAGCCATTAACTCTGCATTTCATGTCTGTTGCCCTTCCTTGCCATCCCCACTCTCCCATCAAGGCATGTCTGTGCTCCAGAACTCACATGTTCCTGTTAAAAGTATTATCTTCCCAGCAGCTAGTGAAAAGTTACAGAGCTACAAAAAAGTTACAGTTCAACAATATCCAAGTCAGTCCAAGCCGACTTCAGTCATCAGCTCCAAGTGTTTCATACCCCATTGGTTTTATTAGGTTGTTAATATTAAAAGTAAGGGATTCAGTTAAAAAGTCATTATCTATTTTGCTATTTTTGCAGAACTATCCAGTCCTTTTTTAACATAAAACCCTAAACTTCCTCCCAGCAGGCCAAAAGCCAAGTTCACCCTTGTTACAAACAAGTACAACCTGACAAGAGTCATTTTTGTATCGAACACAAGTTTGAGTCCACAAACCTTCCCAGGAAAAGCTGGCCAGGAGTTGATATCAGGTTCCCCTGAGATCAACCAATGTATTGTTTTCCCCTGTTTGGTTAAAGTTGTTTAACTTGCTTCCCAACATTTTGTAAGGTTTAAACTAATCATTGCAAATTTAAATCCTTCTGCTGCCGAACCGGGGAGAGCAACACATACCCCTTGGTCCGTCTCGTTCCAAATACGTACAAACCTCTGTATCAATTCCCAAGCCAAACTGGGGAAACCACCCCATGATCCCAGTACCCCAACAATGATAAAAAGAAAACAGGCCTTCCCGTTCATCTTTCTCAATATGGTCACCAGATCATTCCCAATAAAATCAAGCCGGTAACACAAACACTAATAATTCTTCTACAATTGTGAACATAGATCCCATGATGGTTTGTTCACAACCTGCAACACACACACACACATATATATATATATGTGTCAAACAAAGTGTAACCAAAGAGACAAAATCAAATATGGCTGTCCTTTCGATCCTCCTCTAGTCCATGGGGAACGATCAAAAGGATGATCAAAATATAGATTTGGCCCAAATATACATATTCTTGTTATACAACTTCCACTAAGGTGGGGCGAGTTGTGCCAAAATTTACAACTGCATAAACAAATCCGGTGGGGCGAGTCAGGCCTTCAGGCTCATGTTACCTAGGGACTGGGCCCCTCGCTGGGCGGGACGGGGAGGAAGGAGAGGGAGAAGAGAGAGAGAGAGCTTTTTTCCTTTTCCCTTTCATGCTCGAACAAGCTTCTCGAGGTCAACGAGCATGCCATGTGTCAAATCTCAGGGAATTCTCATGTTGATTCCCTCAGCCCATGACAGGCCTTTCTTTGTCTTTGGGACTCTTGGAGGAAGTCGGTTCACCCGTTCCTCAGTGGTAGCTTCCCCACCGTCCCCCTTTTCGATAATTTTTCTCTTAATTACTGGCCTGCTTTTTTATTCTCAGGGCCAAATGTTGCTCAGATAATTTCCAATTCCTTAGTCAGGTGCAAAGGTAGTCGGGCTTTGTTTCTCAGCCATCGGTGGAAGTGTGCAAATTCCAGCTCATTATCCAGAACCGGATTAAGATCTACTTGATCAGGAGGTTTCTGCCCCCTCTCCTTCAACTCAGACCGTAAAGTCTCTTCTCGGTCCCACACATCTGCCAGAGCTGCTTGGAGTTGCTGAGTATGATTACGCTCTGTGGTTAGCTGGCTCTGCAGGGTTTCTATTTGTTTTCGCATCAGGTGCCTCGCTTCCTGGGCCACCACTAGTGCCTTCATAAGCGTAGTAATTCCCTCCATTATATCTTTCGGATTGTGCCAATTTACTTGGGCCCAAGTCATATCAAGGGGAGAAAATGGGGCGATATGGCCCCCTAACTTCTCCAGGAGAAGGGTGCAGCCTACAATTGGACCTCCCAGGGAGGCCATAATGAATATACAAATATAGGGATCAGATCCCTTGTCAGTCCTCTGAGGACTATCTCCCCTTGTGTATGATCCCTCTCAGAGAGGGGGGCCGTTGTAAAGGCGTAATTCCAAGGATTGCTTTAGCACCAACAAGGGAATCCCATCCTCGTCGCCAATAAAATGTTACGACCCAGACTGGGTGACTCAGGGGGTCATAGCAGTTTCGTGATTCCCTTGGGCTAAATTAAGGTGAAACGACACCAGGCGATCAATTAAACGCTTTATTTAGGGCACAAGCAACTTAAACTTGGGAAGTGTAATAATAGATGGTATGAATTCTATTGAGGCGTTTATGAGAAGAAAAGGAAGGAGAAGAAAAGAAAGAAAGAAGGAGAGAGCAAGATATATTTCACCACCCTTGGGTCCCGCGATGACGACGGCGGACGTGTCGATCCTCCGGCGGCGGGTGCACACGTGGCACCTTGGAGTGGTGCCTTTTATAGCCTAGTTCCCACCTCTCGGGAACTCCCTCGGGGAGTTACGTAGCGCCCGATCTCCTGCGCAGGCGCCACAGGGCTCAGCTCCATGTTTTACCAGGCTTCCTTCATGACTTCAGGCAGAGCTACGCCGCAGTGCTGAGATCTCCAAGCTGGCTTGGGAAGGCACTTCTGCGAAAGCATGGCTGCTTCCAGCACTTGAACTGGTGCTGTGGAGTCATCTGCCACTTAGTCACCTCACCTTACACTCCATATGCCATGCAGATGAGTATCTTTACCCTGCTCAGCATCTCTTCCCTCATTTCTGAACTAGCAATGATAGCATTTCTTGGCCTTGCGGGTGTATTGCAGGAGTAACACAGACAACTGTACGAAGCTTTCCACTTACCACATAAGGCAAAAAACTCTTCTGCCTTTTAACATATGGCTTTGTCAGTCTGAGGACTGCAA
Organism: Aptenodytes patagonicus; assembly: GCF_965638725.1. Classification (NCBI taxonomy): domain Eukaryota; kingdom Metazoa; phylum Chordata; class Aves; order Sphenisciformes; family Spheniscidae; genus Aptenodytes; species Aptenodytes patagonicus. The sequence goes on along the minus strand of NC_134982.1, from coordinate 4,515,062 downwards.
GAGCAGGATCCACCCGACTGGGCACAGGATTCAGTTCCCTAAGCGCTGCCATCCTGAACCACTTGACATGCCCCAGGACCATCTGGTTAAGACAGACAAGCATCTCACACAGCTCATGGGAACGCTGCTATAGTGGCAACCAGGAAATCTAGGTATTAATAGCACTAAACATAGATGTACCTGACTCCCACCATAAATGTATGTGCCTACAGCCTCCCAAAACCCTCCATGCAGTTAGCTGAGATTTAGTCAATACACTCCATGGAGACTAGCAGTTCTTTTCATGCTAAAGTAAATTTCTAAGCTATGTCAAATGAATCACATTCTAAAAATGCCTTTGTCTTTCCTGACTGTAATGGGAGCTTGGGATGACCAGTTCAGTTGCAGGTATCTGCATGGTGGATGCCTAAACGTTGGTGAGAGGGCCAAGTGTGAAAACCGCATGAAAACAAGTTGAAGTTAATGCCAAGTAAGTAACATAAGGAAGTGAGCTATGAATGTTTCCCCCTTAATATTTAATCCACTGAAAGTGCCTATATTATTTCCAGTGAAACTGTCACAGAAACTCACATTTCCTGCAGTCACCTGCCAGTGAAGGGGGACAAAGCTACAGAATTTCACCTAGATTTCCAGTAATAATCTGGTCCTCTTTCTTCTCTCTCATAGCTACTGTAGGTGATCATCAGCAAATGAATAAAACATACTTTCATGGGAATGAAACAACATGTGCCAGCTTTGCTGCTGGCGTTCTGTCCACATGACTAGCACTCCCCTTTGCTAACCCTTCTTCCCACTTCTATTATTAACCACCTCTCACAGTCAAAAGGAAGACAAGGCAAATCTGGGGAGTCATGATATTTCTTCCTCCCAGTAACGTTCAAAAATGGCCTGGGGTGAGGAAAGGGGGGGGAGATACATTTCCAGACAATATAAGAAAATCAGATACTTTAAAATACCATTTCTCCTAGAACTGAAAGAATTTAAAAAGCAACAAAAATGAAATAATTTGAAACTATTAAAAGGAAATGCCCAGTTATATAGCACGTGGCTTTTGGAAGTCCCTGCCACATGGCAAAGTGCTTACTGACATTCAAAGACTCCTTTGATGACCCATGCACAGGCTAAGAGCATTGACAACTTCACAGATTGCGTACTAACATCCCAGAATCACTGTGTGAGCCACTCAAAAATTCCTCAGCTAGGCTATTCTGTAATCATGTCAGGAAGGTAGGAGATAGGAACAGCCTGCATGACCTGAAGCATTTATTATTCAACATTGCCTTATTTTCATGCCCTTCACTAAGATGCCTGACCTCCAGGTTTCCCCACAGGGATGGCAGAGAATGGCAACAGGAATATAAAATGAAAAAATACTCATGTTTGCATAATTTGACCCCTGGATGAAATCTGAGAGTGAAATCAGGGAAGCTAAGGATTGTTAAGAGAATCTGCCCTGGGTTTTAGGTTATATTTCTCCCTTTGGTCATCTCACTTGGCTGCAGACTAAATACCACCTGCTATGGCAATAACAAATACAGCTTACTGGGACTACAGTTCCTGGTACACTGCTTTATTTGCTATGAACACTTCAGGAAAAGGAATTAAAATGCCTACAAAAGAAATCTTCACTTGCTGCATCATTTGAAGGTTAGCAGAGAAACCCTCAAACAACAAGCAGCTAACGATTGGGTAAATGCCACATTTCACTGAGTTGTGCCAGGGACGTATTTGGCCATGTATTTTTTATTTGTGCATCCCCCATAAAGTTGAATCATCGGGCAAATTCTGCATTACTGCTTAATCAGAACCTAAGCCAGTACACGCTGAAATCAATGGGAGGCAATCTTGATTTCCAAGGGAGGAAGCAGAATCTAAATCACTTTATTATCAATTCAGACTCACTTTTTTTGTTGTTCTCACAGGAAAATCTACTGTGCAAATGGCTTTAACCTGCCCCTGTTACCATCAGTAATAGACATCCTTAATCCAGCAACTGGCCAAACACCCACAAGCTCTTTTAAAGCCCTAGGAAAAGCTTAGAGCAATCCTGGGAAGCATCCAGTATCATATTGGACTGATATGTAGAATAGCTATTTCAAGCTTTTTTCCCCTATTTGTTACCAAAAAAGGCATTAACTAATTATTTTAATTGCACTTTTTGTAGTATTTCTCATGGGACCTGGACTGCAGCTGCCTCAGCTTGATCCCATCTGGCTGGCGGATGGGAAACTATTATAAAATGTGTTTTCCCCAGAGTGAATAGGACTTTCTGCTGCAGCTGTCTTTATGGAGGTGGGGGAGCTATTGGAAACAGGTGTATTGCACGTAAATGCTCCCTGGTTTGAAACTATCTAATAGACTCCAGCAGGAAAACTTCAGTCTACTCCACAGGATCAAAACCAGCCTAACTCCCACCCCACTTTTTTGCAGGGGGGCAAACACACAATGATTACTGTTAAAAGAACAAATACCTTTGTGGGGCTGATGTCTTCAAAAGGTATTTATGGCTTTCCAACGAGAATTTTATTAGTTTTTGAAGGCAAAATACTACAACTTTTTGGAGCAGCCGTGATCTTGCAGGCAATGAATTATCTGCAACAAGATTAAGATCACTTATGGAAAAATATGCTGTTAGGAATGGAGTGAAGGAAAACACCCCCACACAAACCTGATTAATCAAGTACAATTGGCAGCAAGCATAGAAGAGAGAGTGTGTTATTTAGGCGATATTTTTTAGTGCAGATGAGTTTCTGCTTGGCTCCAAGTGACGTTGTCATGTTTTCCCTACTCCCATTCCTGTTTCAGACCTTGTCAAAGGCTCTGTCGGTACCTCAAACCCCACATGTCCTGACTCATTTTGCTTGGGCTCCAGTCTTTTATGGCTGCTTGGTTACAAGTAAGAGGGAAGGTAATTGGGATCTTTATTGGTCCCAACCAGGCTATCGCTGCTAAAAATCTGCATTGCCCCCTGAAAATCCTGCTCACGTTAAAGATGAGCTACACCAGTCTAACAGGCACTGAGCTGGGTATAAGGCATTCCCAGGAGCTGCTCAGACCCCGTTGTCGAGAGGATCCCTGATAACATAACCTCCTGAACATGCTACTGGGAACCTCTTTGTGCCCAACTCTTTTGGGGTGGGCTAGAGGGTGAAGTTTCCCCCCCTCACAGTTAGAATTTGATAGCCAGAAGTAGATACCGCTCCTTCTCCACGTCTGATGTTAGGGAGTTAACTTTTTTCCCCCTGTGTTATTTTAGCTCCTTTTCTGAACATGTAACAGATGTGCCCAGAGCCCAGAAAAGGAGCTTTGGGAAACATTTCTGTTTTTTCACTAAACAAATTCTGACAAGTCGAACATCCAAAGTACAACAGCTCCCTTCCCCTCTCTGACCTCTGCCTCCCAGCTTGGGGAGGCTGTCAAAGGCCTTTTCTCCTCCCCTCACATTTTCTGCATCCTCAGCCTGGTCTGTGCACTGTGTTACCGCTTGCACGCTACCCTGAGGCACCACAGCATCTCCTGACTCTGGAAGAGACTAAATTATATCATTCTGGCTACAGAAAGGGTTTGCTTTGACTCTCCTACATCTGTGCAGTTGCTTAATGAATGCAGCATCTGGTCTAACAGGCCCTAATTAAAAAAAAATACCACTTTCTCAAACATTTCCAACTAGCTGTTCCAGACTACATTATTTTATGGACATGTTCATGGTGTGCCGGGGCAGAGTGATTTTTTAATGGCTGAAGATAACATGAAGCTGCAGTATTACAAGTACTACCACCTGGCCTAAGCTGGTATTACCAATGGAAAAAGCAAACCTGTCCTGCTCTCAGCTACCTGTCTTTGCTCTTGCACTGCTCCCTCCCTTGTACAGCATTAGTGTTTGCACGGATGTGTCATGACTATCAGAGAGGTAATCCAGTTTAGAATAAACCCAGCAGAAAAAGAATTTAAAAGGTTAGTTTTCACGTGGATCAGCTTCCCAGTCCAGATTCACACAAACACTCCCAAAAAACAGGAGAGGGGATGCTACACAGGAAGCATAAGCAGGGAAGCTGGAGATGAAGGAGTGAGAAGAATGGACTCTTTTGGCAACTGTGCTGGCTTTTGTCAGCTGAAAGTGTTTGCAAAATGATGGCCTGAGTAAGTGACTTGTGGCATTCTCAAGCAAGCCCTGCTGAAATCTTTGGACAACATCGTATCACGTCTCTCTATTTTTGCACAGCACAGGCTGATTTTCCAACAAAACCAGTCTGTTCAAGTAGGCAGGAGGATAAAGACGTGTCATATAAGTGGCCAGGACAAAAAGCCTAAGAGCCATGTAGAGATGGGGGATTTTAACCGCAAGAGAGCTACTGCCTCACTGTGTAACCTTGGGAGAGGCGCTTAGCCTCAATTTGCCTTAGCTGGAAAGCTGGTGGGGAGGGACGTGCGGGTGCACAGGCCTGACAGCATGATGCTGTGGCTGAGCTAGGCTTTGCTGGCTGTTGTGTAGTTGCTCTTGGGCAATTATGTACAAAATCACAACAGTGATGCTAGAAAGCTCCAGGCATCTTCACCAGATTTTGCTGGCCATTAATCCAGCAGAAGGCTGCTAATGGCATCTGATTGCTTTCTTTGCGCTACTGCCATTTAAGGTCACTCTGAAGGACACAAACTCTTCTACATTTTACAGTGTGAGATTCAGGCAAAATAATAACCATGGGTTTCAGAGAATGAGTTCTCAAAATCACAATAAACTAACGAGATGTGAATTTTATTTTTTAAGTCTCCAGCCATGAACTGAAAAGCAATGAACTCTTGAAAAGCAAGGATCCCTGATGATAAATGAAATACCACCTAGTGAGAGCGGATGAAGAATTCATCCGTGACACTTCCATTACTAAAAACCTTTAGAACAACCCTCTGATTATGAACCCCACCCACTGGAAAGCTCTGCTGCAGTGCAGCTCTCGCATGTCCACGTGGCATGACTGCACACAGAGAACTGCACACCATCCACCAGGGAGTTCACAACATGCCAGTGTGCAGCAGAAATTTTCAATATGGTCAGAGAGGGATGTACCAGCACAGGAGTAAGGGCAGCCAGCAGCGGGCTTCACATCATCCATGCACAGAGAGGACCAGACCTGCAAGCTCCAGCTGGGCAAACTTTCGACACCAGGAGTTGGTATCAAGCTGAAGAGTTGTTCAGTCCAGCCTTTCGAAGATGACTTTTAGTCAGTGTGGTTATGCAGTGGCACGTTATTAGGTTTTGTTCCTTCCCAGCAAAGATAACAGACACATCATTTGTTGCCTGATTTGTAAAGACCTCACACAGCAACCCAGAGCCATTGACTTCAAGTATTGCTCAAGTGTTGCCCTAACGTCAGAGGGTAACAGCTCTTTCTCAGAGTCAGGAGAGTCAACTATCACATGCAAAAACAGCAAAAATAGAGCCAAGCTAGAGGGAGAAAAGAGAGGCAGGACCCTGCCTATCTTGACACTTTAGCAGCTCCTTACAGCCTCAAGGAAAGAGTTAATCCGACTCAGAACGGATGGTGAGCCTCACCACAAGGTTAGCTTGCAAAGAGATGTGGCTTCCCTGTAGCTAAAGACAGTGATAATAAGATTGTGTCACTCAACATGCATACCAGTGCCTGCCTTCCTGTTTGTCCCCAGGAGGCGTTAAGCTAGAAGCCCAGATTGATCCCTCCTGCCCTGCATACGGAAAACTCTGAGGGAGTAAGTGTAAGAAGCTAGGAGGGTACCTGGAAGTCAGAGGCACCAGCTAAATGGCATGAACCAGCCAGACTGAAAAATCCCACATCCTATGGAACAGCTCCAATACAGGACTAGGTTAGGAACAATGACTCAGCTCTGCCCAGATCTCTTAAAAACACATTGAAAACACATTTTAAAACACATTTTAAAACACTTAAAAATTGGGTTTTTTTTATTACAGAGTAGTGAATGTCCAGAGGGAAAACTAACCAGCTTACATAAGAAGTGAGTCTCACTATTTAAATCAAACACAATTTTTCATATGGCTTGCAGTCAAAGGAGGATCCAAATGGTGTACTGACTCCTACCTCCACAAGTACATAGGACAGCAGTGTAGTTGAGAGCAAAAATTTGATTGGAAAAAAAGGAGTGAACTGGCCATTTCAGTCCCTGCTGTAAGCATTCCCGATTAACCACAGCTGATGGTTTTAGAATAGTTGGTCTGAGGATTAAAGTATTATGTAGGCTGAAAACACCACGTCACATCTCTAAAATTACTTTGCTTTGTATAATTTAATACCCTGCATACTCTTCGGATCAGTTCTTAGGTCCTCATTCACTAATGGGAACCTCCACCTCAAATCTAGTTAATGTTTAGGGCTACTTACTCACTCTCAGAGGCTTTTATAAGGGATTCTGCCTCCAACTCTGCTTTATCATATTTTCTCGTTTGTACTCTTCAAATCCTACCTTAATGGTTTCCCTGGGAACCAATGAACGTCCCACAGGTAGGTTAAGGAGAACTACAAGCCCTGTTTTTTCTTTACATGGATAATTCTTAACACAAAATAGTACTGCAATGTCCATTCACTCAAATATCTTAACTGTAAATAATATACCAGGCTATCAGATTACCTTCTGACAAAAAAAATTGCATAAAAATGTACCCAGCTCCTAAAGTTCATGATCCAAATGTCCTCTTTTTACATATCCAACTTCCAGAGTTCAGGCACTAGAGTGCTTTACCTGTGGGTCTTTGCTCTGTTTACTGCAAATAATAGAAACTAAATTTTCTGGCTGTCACATTATACAGAAAGAGAAAAAAAAAAAGCATATTATATTAGAAGTGGCAAATAAAAAGTCTGATTAATGCTCAATCTTGATAGCATTAATTACATATACATCTAATTAAGGATATATATTGTGCGTTTTCTGAACTGAAATTTAAAAAAAATGAAATCCAGCTTCCCTTCTGGAGGAAACGTGCGCTGGCTCTTGCTATGGGCCTGCTCAGAAACTGTGCGCGGTACGTAAAATGCAGAATTCATTTGATTGAATGTTAGCACTCTCAGTGATAGATCTCTAAAAGAGCTGTTCAGCAGACTCCTGCTATAGCCAGCAGATGAAAACAGGCATCTCCAGAAATGTTTCATTGCTTTTTAAGGTAGACAGACAGGCAAATCAGCCATTGGGTGTGCTTCTCTCTCCCCACTGACTACAGAAAGTGTTTAAACGACTAGCTTAGACTAGAGATCTAGTTTCTTTACAACTAAAACTAAGATTAATCCCAGCTTGATTCAAAGCTCACCAAAGATGATGCAGAAACTACTATTAACATTCTTGAACTCTGGTTCTTTACATTACTGAGAGGTGAATAAGGTCTCATTCACTTCTTTTTGACACCTCTGTAGCTACTTTGACTCCTGCTCAATACCAAAATAAGGCACCATGAGTTTACACAATGATGCAGAAGAGCAGATATACTTATATATACACGCATATATATGGCCGTAGGAAATACATTGTAGCCTCCTCCATCGCTACGTGCCAGGATTCACCTCAGCCTTCCTCTGTCTTTGTAGCCCGGTGGCTGGACTGAGCTCAGTCCTCTGGTAAGAGAACGCCCATGTCCTCCAAGCTGGCTTGATGCCCACAGCACAGATTTATCTGTAGAAAGCTTCATCCCCAAGCCATGGGCAGGTTAAGGCATCCAGAGATAGCGTGACTTGCTCAAGACCCTGTAATGTGGAAGTGGCAGAGCCAAGACTACAACACATAACATGGATTAAACCCAACGTACAGATGACATTGTCACCCACCCAAACCACCTTCCTTCCTTCCTTCTTATATCTCTGTTTTAATTTCTTTCCTCTGTAAAAGGCATTCTAGTTGTTATTGGTAGGGAGAGAAACCAAGAAAACGGGATGCTTTCATCTAAAGGTCATCATTTAATTTAAGTGTCATCATTTAAAATTTCGTCATCACTTAAAAACTCCTGGAAGAAAGGAGAGGTATCAAGTTGGAGAAGCTTTATGGAGTGAATGGTGAACACAGAAGAACAGACCGGGAGCATCAATACTGGCCCAATACTCTCTGAACACGTAATGGGAACTAAGATCAGGGTGACACATCTACTCAGCTCAAACTCTGAGATTCCATGGCTAAACTGGGATTCAAACTCTTACATTCATAGAGCCAAAACCTCATACAATCACAGATTAATTTATGATGGAAGGAACTTCTGGAGGTCCTCTAGTCCAACCCCCCACTCAGAGCAAGGCCTACTCTGAAACTGGCAGGTTGCTCAGGGCCTTCTCCAGTGAAGTTCTGAGTATCTCCAAGGATGGAGGTTCCACAGTCTCCCCTAGCAACCTCTTGTAAAGTTTGAATGAATGCTCCCAGAAGTCTACTTAATAAATTTGCTTTGAAATTCTACAAAACTTTAGTGATTTGTCTCACGACAGATTTTCTTTCCTCTCTATCTATGTAGTGCTGCCAAAAATTAATCAACAGTGAAAAAAATCATATGAGAAATAATTTGCTAGTGACCCAGAAAATCTAACGAGTTTCAAGGTCTAGGACCACAAGCAATTTGCTTTCACCCCTAACTGAAACCATTTTTTTTTGTCACATAATGAAAAGCACTGCAGGTGGGATTCATTTACCTAACTAATAATACCTCTTATTCTGTTCTAAGCCTTAAGAGATGTCAAAAGCTTAGATGAAAAGCAGTAGGAGCCATGCCAGCTTTGCTGAGCTCAAAATGTTTCGCAAGAAACAATATTCCTGGTTTTGATGTGATTTTAATTCCAGAGCATAGGACACTAAAAGCTGTGGATATAGCTGTGGAAAAGCTCCAACATATAACATCGCAATATTTTTGGGTTTCATCATAAAGAATACAAACTTCTTGCAAAATAGATCTACTGAGGTGTGAAGGGAATAGATATCTATCTGCTTTTGAATCTGATAGATTCAATCTGCTCTTTGAAACTGATACATTTATTATTAGCTGTCTAACTGGAAAGTATATCAATTTCAGGGACAGGTCTAGGAAGCTGCCCATGCTAAGAAAATTCCACTGGTTGTAGTCTTATTTCCAAAAATTAGATATGCATTGAACTGGAGGTTCTTAATGTATATATGGTTATCTTTACATCAATAAGTACAAACATAGACATCCACTAAAATTGAATGATACTTGCTTTTCTCTTCCGAACAGAATGTTGCACTCTAGAAATGTTATAAACTACACGACTCAAGCAAGGAAAGAATATTGATAGATAAAAGCCCCTTACTAGGATACTGAAAAATATATCAGAATTGAAATAGTAAAAGTAATAGAATTTTAAAATTAACTGTAAAATAAATATGACTGAAAAATAAAAAATTGCTTTAAAAGCGGAGAGAGCAGTTAATAGTTCAGGAACTACAAAACACTGAATGCTTGCCAGGATCACATGGAACATACAGTCCCTCCAACAAAGATGATCACGCACAATTTTTACGTGTAAAATCACTTATGGGATATCGACAGAAGCAGCAGCAAAACAGAACTGGTAACTGAGCACATAGTTCTCACATTGCCAGTAAAAACAGGCCAACAGCTATTTCTTTCTCAGATCTCGAGTCAGGATATATATATATATATAACTGAGTTCACAAATTGGGACCGCTTATCTGCCCAGTGTTACAGGTCCAAAAAGAGGCATTTTGCTAAAAGCACACAAGTAGCTAAGAATGCAGAAGTACTGTCAGTGTTTAAACTTGTCACACAGAAAGATGCTCTTCTAACTTGGCATTAAAGGGCAAAGACGGTAGGGTGAGATTTCAATTCAGAGGTTGTACTTCTCTTTCTGTTCTTGAAAAAGAGAGCTAAAAGCTCCTCAGTGGGTCTACATCCTCGCTGATAAGACCTGGTGAGATTTTTAGTAAGCTATTTTTCTTGTACTAATTAAAGCTAATTTTCCTAACAGAGACTGCATTGACAGTTATAAGCAATGAATTTAAATATTTTACAACAATCCTTTTCACATCTTAATACCCAAATAGTAAGAATCACACTCTTGAGAGTTTTGTAAGGCATCCTAATTCTTTGGGGAATCATTGGAAAGTTGAGAAATGAATGCTAAGGGATATAACTGATGATGATGAGCAAATGCAATAAAAAGTAATTTTCTTGGTCTGTGACTCTGAGTCCCATTAGAACAATTCGCCTGACCTGCAACACCGCCTCTGGCACCCTCTTTCCCAGTGATGAACTATTGATTACATCTGTATTCTGTCACTTTCAGCGACCTAATAAGCCTCCCACATCCCAGTTTGAAAAATACCTTTTAAGGAAAAGCTGGCCTGAAAAGGCGCTAGAGGTAAAATTAGCAAGCTGACATTCCCAGAATTCAATAAAAAGGGATTATTCTAATTAAATCCTACCCCAATACTGTCTGTGGTACCAAAGCTGTACTGATCCAATTGTCAAAGCTCTAGACAGTTAGACTTGAGCTCTAAAAGCTCTCTGGCAACTTTGCAACAACTTAAGGTTGTCCCTTCCCTCATGCATGGCTCCCAGGTATCATCCAGGGTATATCACGCCTATGGCTCAGAGCATGAACAGCTGACCTATTTAATGAGAGAGACTGTTTTCCATTTTTTCCAAGTTTCCTTTCCCATGTAAATCCTGGAGATCAGAGTTTCCTGGCTGCATCTCCTTCATCACATTCAGTGTAGTCGGTGATAGATCAGCAAATATCACACAAACTTTTCCTGAAAATTCCCTGGATCTTGGGCAACTTAGTATTTTCAAAGTCCTTCTACATCCTTTGAGAGAAGATGCTACATAAATGCAAATACTGACTACTCCCATTTTCTCACTTTCCCTGACAGGAAAACACTGCTGTTTTTCAATACCTTAGAAATAACACGCTTGCGCCTGAAATATGAAGTGGACTTCTAAAAATAAGTTAATATTACAGTAAATAGAATACAGCCAAGAATAAAATCACTCTGCAAAAGCAGAGATTTAGATCTGGAGGAAACCAACACCGGTGGTCAAAAATACCTGTAGTATTTAAATACCTTAGTCAAAAATAGTTGCAGCCTTTCAAAACCACGATGCATTCACATATTCATGTGCTTTAGAAATCTTAGAATTATTCTAGAAACAGGTTTCGGTGCTTCTGTACATTGATCCTAAACCAAGCTTATTTTGGCCCTGTCCATTACAAAATTTGGATCATCTTTGAGCGAACATCAAGTTGTTTGGTTACTGTTAATTTAAAATACTACACCCAATTACTCGATCAAATACCTCATTCTGATATATCTGTGAAAAAGTCTTTCGAGAAGGTAGTTATGTAGATAACCATCCTGGCCTTCTGCCCAGAGACGGGGTGCAAAACGGTGCTGAGCACAGGGCTGAATGGGTGGCTGGAGAGTCATTTAGTTCTTCAAAGCAAAGCTGTAGTAGGACATGGGTGATGCATCCTGCCTCTGTAGAGCAATGAATCGCAACTACTGCAGCCTGCGTTTGTGGTTTCTGCATTCCTGCAGGAACAGCTAAGTACTCTTTTTTTGCCCATGAAACAAGCGCAAAATGAAACAAGCTGCATTTTCCTCTATCGGAGTTTATCCTGGAAGTCCTGGTCCATCATTTTTTGAAATCTTGGCTTTTATCTTTTTCTCTTTTCTGTGATGTTTCAGCACTCTTAAAAACCTTGCATGTAATTAGAGCGTGTAATGTCAGAGAGGTGCAGTGCTGCTAGCAGCCTCCCCTGATGTGACAGGAAGATTCGTTATTGCAATCTCTCAACATATTGGTGGATAGTGGATACTAGATCCTAGATAAGAGATTTACTTGGAAGCAGAAAATAAGATCTTAAATCTCTTTCTTCAAGGGCAGAGCCAATGTCACACTTGTAGGGTCAGATGCTAAGATACAGGTTCCTTTCTTCTCCCATTCCCATCCACACACTGGATGATTTGCACTGCTATTTAGTTTAATGGGGTCCCGTATGACCTGCAGCCTCAGCAAATGCCCTGATCACTCACCCCTAAAACTCATGCTCGTGCTCGAATGACTATTCACTTGATTAACTTGGCAGCATCTGCATAGTGCTCAAATACTATTTAGGTAACACAGGAAAAAACACCCTGCAACCCCGGAGAAGTCACGTTGAGGCAAATCATATCTGAGTCAGATTTAATAGGATGTAATTTGACTTCTGATTTGTTTACACTTCATCACACAGTTTCCATTATGATCCCTCTTTATTTCCTACTTCTATAATTCCACACCATTCTCTTAACGTATGAAACCACTATTAGAGTTAGTTAAATACTCCAAGATTTTTTGGTAACTATGTTCAGTGCAGGTGTTAACACCTTGCTAACACATCTAAAGGAAGCAATCTAAAGCACACATGAAGTTCAGCAGCTAATTGCAAGTGATCTTTAGCTTGCAATCCCCCCTCCCATAACACACATGCATCTTACAGATGTGCCATGCCTGTCTCTGAACTCTCGTTTTCTTCCACACAAATGTATTTTACTTTAAAAAAAAAAATCACCGTTTGAAAACTGATTCTTTTGTGTTTGGAGCTGATACACAATTTTTAACAAGGCTTTTAGATTAATGCAGATCACTATGGAGCTAGATTGCCTGTAAAGGTTTGCACGAATGTATCGGAAGTGTGCTGTAAAGAGAACAGCACATACCATCTGCAAGAAATCCAGTCAGACCAGGAGAGCAGCAGCAACCAGACGTTTTCCAATCAAATTGCCCCTTATTTTACTGTGATTACTTATTTACCTTCTACACGTGCTGTGGCTGCCCTCCTGTTATGCCAGATTGCCCCTTTCTCTGTTTCTCCTCCACTGCCACTCATGGACTCCTGCTTCTTTCGCTCTTTGAACCGCTGGCTGTCCCCCTCTTTCACCTCCCCTAAGCGTCAAGCCAGATCCAGCCTTCACCTCTGCATCACAGACAGCTTCCACCAATGCTGGGTTTCAGTTTCCTCCTGATGTCAAATTTCAGCCCAGCCCACGAAACCCACCCCCTGCCTTGGCTCTTGCATCATGAGCTGGAAAGCCCTCCTATGCTCAAGACTTTGTAAGAGATGTTTGCAGGGAAGCAGCAGTTTTATTCACTCCGTACTTTATGACCTATTTCTTTTGTAGTTTTTCTCTCTTACGTGACAGGAAACAGCTGTTTGTGTCAGGGGAAGCCTCTTTCTTGAGCTAAATCCTTGCCTTTGCTGGAAACAGCTCTTTCAGTTGCTCCAGCGGCACTGAAATCCCCTGGAGTCAATAAAACTTCTCTAAGGAGCATTTCTGCTATCAAGCTTTATTTTTGTATCTAAAAGAAGCATTTAGACTGTCTTTGAAGAGGTTTATTTCTCTTAAAATATGAACAAGATTCTAAATCTAAAATTCCAAATCAAGCAACTTTTTATAGGTATGACTGCTGAAAAGCAAAAAAAGGGGCAGAAGACTTCTTTCCTGTATAATTTCGAGTTAAACGCTGAATCTACAGGTTAATCCTGCAAACAGGATTAACTACCTACAGGTTAGTCCTGTCTCATGAGTAACTTGACTCAAACACTGACCTGTTTGAGGCCACTCACATGAGTACAGTGGTAACACAAAATAGGTTAAAATTTGCAGAATCTGAGCTATTAGATTAATAGCTAATTGAGGCCAGGACTGCCTGCTACTGCTTGTTTAACACACAGCACAAAGCAGCTTTCTGCTCCTACTAAAAGCCTCCAGGTAGATCTCCAGTAAGACTGAACAATAACAACAGGTTGCCGATGACATCTGGAGCAATGTCCCTGTCTTATCAACTCCCCATCACATTTTACACCCCAAATCAGGTTTGAAGTTTTAAATGTGCGAGCTTGGTTAGATACACTCACATAGACAAGATGATGGGCAAGAAGTCACATGGCAGGACTTCTCCATTTCTGGTACAATTTGCGATCTCTGTAATCCTGTCATAACTTATCAGTTTATGTGACATTCCCGCTTAGCAAGTGCTTTCCCCAAGCTCTGGGCAACTCATTCTGTTTAAAACACACCACCACTAAATCTGGACTCTAACACAGTGAAATTAATGACCGCACCATACTCCAAATTTTCCCATTGGTAGACTGGAACTCCCAAGACAGACACATTTGCAGGATTCCCTGGGAGAAAAGTGAATAGGAGGGATAAAATGTTTCTCTGCCACCCAAGTATGCACTCGATGAAGACTCAGTGGTCATAAGGAGCTCCCAGTGACTGAGGCCCCTCAATAAACTCACCTCAGAGCCCTACAGTTTCATAGAATCATAGAATAGTTTGGGTTGGAAGGGACCTCTAAAGGTCATCTAGTCCAACCCCCCTGCCGTGCACAGGGACATCTTCAACTAGATCAGGTTGCTCAGAGCCCTGTCCATCCTGACCTGGAATGTTTCCAGGGATGGGGCATCCACCCCCTCTCTGGGCAACCTGGGCCAGTGTTTCACCACACTCAGCATAAAAAATTTCTTCCTTCTATCTAGCCTGAATCTATCCCCCTTTAGTTTAAAGCCATTCCCCCTTGTCCTGTCGCTACAGGCCCTGCTAAAATGTTTGCCACCATCTTTTTTATAAGCCCCCTTTAAGTACTGATAGGCTGCAATAAGGTCTCCCCGAAGCCTTCTCTTCTCTAGGCTGAACAACCCCAACTCTCTCAGCCTCTCCTCATGGGAGAGGTGTTCCATCCCCCTGATCATTTTTGTGGCCCTCTTCTGGACCCAAATGGGTCCAGAAACATGGGAATGTTTCTAAATTCTAATGTTTCTAAAGATTTCTCATGAAAGAGCTGTATTTTATCAGAATTGTGAAGTTTTTCTACATGTTTCTCCCTGTGCTTTTATTCCTGTGTTTACACCTATAGAAATATGACTTCATCCTTTAATTACCACCACTACCACCAGATAACAGTGGGCCAGCAGGAGATGGACAGAAGGGATTATAAACTCCTTAAGGTGACATTTCTGAAATTTTCAGAATTTTGTTTCCTCCCACAGAAAAGGCAGTAAAAAGGAAAGGGAGAACAATGTTTTCATCAGATCCCGGGGATCAAGGAGAAATGGCAAGTCCAGACTAAGTATCTCCAGAGTATCACAGAGAGATATCCCTCAAAGAAGCAAAGCAGATCAAAAGACATCAGTGTTGAAAACGCCGTAAAGATGCATGCACAGGCTACTGAAGAGATCTGGGGCTTATGAACAGGGACAAGATGAGGTCCTACTGCTTCCAAGGGATATTGTTACCAACATAGCAGTGCCCACTGTTACCATTAGAAAACCTTGCTACCTTCTTTTGCTCTGGTTGTGGAGCAGTACCCTGACCACAGAGAAAAAACATTAAAATACTAAACACAATAGAATTCTACACTCAGCAGATGGAGCGTGCTAAGAGAGCATGCACTTGCTGGGAAAGCAAGATGATGCTGCCGTTTTGCTATTAATGTCACAAATGACATTCCCATAAATGTTGCCAACTCTGCTCTGCTCAACATTTGTGAAGTAAGAGAAAGTATTTTGTCTAGAGTAAGAACACAGCAATGATGATGATTCCCAGTTCATTCAACCAGTATAGACAGGTGTCAACAACGGCACTGCAGCAGGGCAGATCAACAATCTGATGAATGCTCTGCGTGCTACTGCCGAGTCACATCGGGTGATGCTCACAAGTTACTGCTTGGGAGCGCAACTCAGGCTCCACTTTATAACAGAATCTGTAATATTTATTTTGCGTCTACTGCGCGTGAGTTTGAGTTAGTTTGCATTACTTTGCATTTTCAGCTTCTGGGAGCAACAGGCAAGAAGGAGATAAGAAGGCAAGGCAAGGCAAGGCAGAAGAGAGAGAGAGGCACAGCTAGTTTTAGGAACATAGTGAACAACTCAGTATTTCAGCCCTGTTACTTACAGCTGTACTACAACCATGCTGCAAAACTGGCAGATTACAGCCTTGCCCGAATATGCATCCACAGCTTCCTTTCAGCCACGCTGGCAAACACAGCTTCAGGTTGCTAACCGTTTGGACACCACAATGCAGAAAGCCTGCGGTGTAGAAATACCTTCAATGGTATATCTACAGGGAACTTTGCAGGGGGTTAATTCTGCTCTAAGGGATTTTGTGCAGATAGAAATCACAGAGGTCAAAAGCCTAATAGGATTTTTAAAAAGGACCGGACAATGCAAATACCCACAGTTACATTAGAGATAATAGCTCTAGAGATAATAATGATATGTTTTAGGAGACATAAAACCCCCTCCAGCTTCAGAATAGAAGCCAGACATTAAACTGCTTATGATGACAGGCAAATGTCCCTGTATGGGCTTCTTATTTAAAAACTGCCAAGTGCCAGAGATTTATGCCTTTTTCCTCAGAAGCTGCAAGCAACAGCCTCACTCAGAAACTGTTTTGTACGCTGACCTGATACTGAAAGATGATACTGAAACAAATATAACCACTTCTGCTTTTTGCTATAATCTCTGATTACACAGGTATCTGAAGCTTTTCACTGGATTCCACACAGATGAAGGCCCTGGAGATGTGAAGCACTCTGTTTAGTCCTAGACATGCCTGGCCAAGCACAGGAGAGCAGGATGATAGGAACTCAGGTTTTGCTAACAATTCCGCAGCATCATGCCCTGAAGAGTGCACTGAGAAAGTTAAACAATAAATAATAAATTCTGAAATGCCGTACCTTCCATGCAGTCACCTCCAAGGCTAGGAAGGAAGCCCTGAGACCAAGCCAACTGCAGGTCAGCATTACTGCAGGGGCACAAAAATTGGCTGAAGACCAGCACTGTTTTTCTTTGGAGCAGCTACCACTTCAAGATGGGGAGAGATTCCTTCTCCTGGAATTCCAGTATCGTAAGGCCTCCACTAATGCCATTGAAATCCAAGCCTCCATAACCTCTTCTACATTATAAAGGTGGTTCAGATAGTTAGTGAGGAAATTTTTCATACCTCTTCTCTGTTTCTTCTGGGGTTCTCTCTGAAGTGGGACCTGACCTAATAGGTAGTTTTGATAATGGAAGGAGCACTCTATTCCTAGGCACAAACAGAATAGTTGAATATAAATTAGAATGATCGTATTTGCCAGAGAGGTCAAGAGAAGGAAAATTCACAGTCAGAGCTGGAATATTATTGCACCATATGCTTTCCAACAGCCAAGCACAACAGGGTCCCTCCACAATCCTTGCCTTACTCCACCCTGTTGTATTTCCACCTGGAGAGACATATGGCAATGCCTAAGAGAGAAATTCCTCCTTTTTCTTTTTTCTGATGTTAATGTAATTTCCCAGCTTTAAAGGAGCATTTGATTATGAAACACACTCAGGCCAGGGATTAAAAAAAGCTCTTATAACTATCCTATCATCACTCAGATAAGCAGAAATATTTAACAGTGGTGTTATTGTAGCAGTAATGCTTTTCACCTCCCCACAGTAGCTCTAAGAGTTATCTTGGATCACTCCTGCTTGAAGAGGGCTATATTGAGTCACCTTTTCCAAAAAAAAAGGTGCATAAAGTTGATTATTACAAGCCTTACCATAGTAGTGGTATGAGAGGAAGATGGTGAAACTCTGGATTTGCTTCATCAGCCTGGATTAATATGATTATTGTGGAGGGTTGTTCCACAGCCACCCCCTTTGGTGAGGGTGCCCTTCCTCCAGCCGCTTCACGCTGCGCCTCAGCCCTGTGATATCCATTGCCTCCAAGGGGCACATCTGCCTTGGCAGGCTGCAGTCAGAGATGAAGTTTGAATGCCCCAGGCAGCTGATCCAACTGGGCTTTGAAGTGTCAACTCCTCTATCCCAGACTTGAAAGCGCTCGCAGTGGTTTTACCAATGAAGGAACCTGGCTGCCGGGTCTGGCTCAAGCTGGCCGCTTTCAGTCTTCATCTGTTTGCTTCCTGAGTAATAAAGATTCAGAGATTCCTTAGAGGCTTCAAACCCTGTACACGTGGGTTCACCGAGACTGCTCGTCCTGATAGAGCTTCTTGAAATTGTGTTTACTTCCGCATTGGCTTTGCTCGGGGCAGCCTTATTGCATTGCCACTTGGCCTATGCCATTCTTTTCAATCAATTACAAAACATATCCTGCTCCCAGATAAACAGATGTGACCTTTCCAGTGCAATCTGACAGATGTTCTCAATGTAGCAAAGTTACCAGAAAGCTGAGTGCTAGCCCTTATTTAATTCACTGGAGAAAATCTGCCTGTGTGCTTCCTGAAGCAGAAAAACACTTCATTCCTTGTACTTTCCCTTCCTTTTCATTCTGTTTTACAACCAGAATTGAATGACCACCACGACTAAACTTACTTGAATCTTTGATAAAACATAACTACTTCTACATCCATATCACCATATTTAATATTATCATATAATTTAAAAGAATCATACTTAATTATAAGAAGCATTGCAATGACAAATTATGATAAGGTAGGGAAGCATTATTAATTTCATTCACAAGCATGGACCTCCTGGCAAAGAGATTATGTAATTTTCCAGCAATGATGTCTCTCATTTATTTCCCAAAGTCAGGTGCCTTATTATGAGACCAACTCTCAACTCTAAACAACCTTGGTTCAGTTATGTTCTTGTTCATTTGGTGTAAGTAGACAAGCAACTGTGTTTCACTAGCACAAATAATCACATGATCCATGTCAAATTTACACTGGTCTTTGCAAAATGCTCATTTTTACAGGTTGGCTTTTCAAAAACAGTCATTTTCGGCCCAACGATTTCAAACCAATGACAACAGTAATCTCACTGATTTAAGGAGAGCAGAATAAAGGCAGCACAGAGACAGTACTTCTGAAAATCGTATGCGCTGCTCTCATGTGTTAGTATCAATACCGGATATTCTTGCACACCATCCAGTGAAGGAGCAGAAATAACACCATGTGGCATACTCTACTAGTCATTCAGTCACAACAAATCACAGCTGAAATGCCCTCCTGAAGTGCCTGTCTCTTCATTGCTAAGTAAGGCCTCCAATGCAGATATCTCTGTTAAATGCCTAATATTTTGTGAGAGGAACCCAGGATGTCTGAAGCGCAGGCAAAATCTGAAGAGATTGCTTGACTATAGCCAATGCATAATATAAAAAAAAAAAAAACCCAAACTCATCAGCTTTCTGATTAATAGTTTTAAAGGAATTGCATGCTGTTAAGAAAAAGCCTATGAGGAAAAGAAAAGCTAAAGTCACACTTAATATATAACTACATACCCTTGATTATCTGAATTTCAAGATGAAATTAAGTTTAGTGGGACAGTCAAGGGTTCAAACCCACAGGCTGCTTGAGATGAGAGGTTACAAAGTGAAAAAAACCTATGCCAACAGATTAAGGAAACTTGCAGCTTTAAAAGCAGTGCTACCCTGGAAAATCCCAAAAGTTTGTAGTGAAATTATTCATAGCCTTTCAAAGGCTACTATACCATACAGCTTCAACTCACAACTAGTAGGATTTTCTTTCCACAGCCCTGAAAATCAACACAAATTTTAGACTTTTTCTACTCTTTACAAGGTTTACTGGCATCAGTTTCACAGATTTTCTAACACCGTATTGGTCAGGTACCTTTTTGCTGCCATAAGCGCATCTATCACAGGCTTTTATTCATATCAAAATATTGTAAAGCCGAAGATTCACAGTGGTATTTTGAGGCCATGGCAAATGGTCCGCTGCTTGCTTGATGAAAAATTTGCAGGACTGGTCCCTGTTAGTGGTACAAAAATTATGTGAATCATCAGTTGTAAAGAAACAGCTGCCTCATCAGGCATCTTACAACAGCAAAAGGTTTTGTTGTAGAGTGGCTTAGTAATAAAGTTGCTTTTTTTTTTCTTCTCATGCATCATCACTAGAAATCAGATCCAAATAGTTAATCTACTGAAACATGCATAAACCCGCTGTCTTCAGAGGGTCCCCTCAGAGGTGTTAATGGTAGGTTTAGAGAAGTGCAATTGGTAAATAAAACAAATAGGCTACAGATCGATCTCAGTTAACTGCGGTGTCTTAACAGTACTAATACTGCAAATGAGAAAATATTTTAGTCAATGCATTTGAATAGCATACAAATAAGACCCTGGATTTACAGAACAAGCTAAGCTGTTGGCTAAGGTGGTGCCATTCGTATCCAGGCAGGGTTCAAATTTGAACTATTCTGGGGAAAATCCTATATACAAGCAGGTGAAGGCAGACTTGAGTGCTTCAGGCAACACCGGTGTAGAAGTTATATAGTAATGATAATGGAGTGCCACCCCTGAGTTAACCCACTCCCTGAGGAAAGACAGACATTATTAGCTCAAAACCAGACCAAACGGGCTAGCTGGCTTTCAGGTCAGAGCTGCCTTCTGCTTGGCTAAGCTGGATCATAGCCACAGAAGGTCCTGCCTGCCTACGCAAGTCCATGTACAAAATAACCTTTGATAACACCCATCCTCCAAACCACTGAATGTTATAAAAATTAATTTGTATAGCCAATGGGACCATTCGGCTCAGTTACAGCCATGGAAAACCAAGTACTCCATGCACTACAAAGCAAGCCACATCTATCCAAATGGAATAGAAAGCAGAATCTAGACCAAAGTGCATCAGGCACTACGTACAAAAAACCTATGCACGTGTATGAAAAAGAGTGAATCCAGAGCAAAACAGGGCAAGTGAAAATGGGTGTAAAACTCTGAGAAACACTGAAAGCAGGAACAGCTCCTCCTGTTCCATCACAGCTTCTCCTGGCTCTTTGTACCCCCAATACAACGGTAAAGCAATACTGGGTACAGTTTGGACCAGCTTCTTTTCATGAAGCCTCAGCTACACTTTTACAAACCTCTCTCTTAAAAATTTTCCAAACCTCCAAAATCTGCTACAGTCTACTCTTATTTACACTGCTCTAAACACAGAACAATTAATCACTTACATGAAATCATTTGAGAGTCTCCTAAGCCATATCACAGCATATGAAAATAATTCCAGTCGGTGCAGAAGGCAGGTACAAGAATAATACATCACTTCAGTTTCACTTATGCCCTTAAAACGTGTCCAGAATGGCACACAGCCCTTGGGCTGAGCTATTAGGAAGCATTTCTTTACCAAGAGGGTGGTCAAACACTGGACCAGGCTTCCTAGAGAGGTGGTCGGTGCCCCAAGCCTGTCAGTATTTAAGAGGCATTTGGACAATGCCCTTAACAACATGCTTTAACTTTTGGTCAGCCCTGACTTGGTCAGGCAGTTGGACTAGATGATGGTTGTAGGTCCCTTCCAACTGAAATAGTCTATTCTTTTCTATCCTATTTCTATAGG
Source organism: Aptenodytes patagonicus (assembly GCF_965638725.1). NCBI lineage: Eukaryota > Metazoa > Chordata > Aves > Sphenisciformes > Spheniscidae > Aptenodytes > Aptenodytes patagonicus. Next base: position 4,493,743 of record NC_134982.1, on the reverse strand, counting down.
CGTAACTTTCATTCTTCAGGCACAATTTAGTTGACTCTATTGATTGATTTTAGTGAAGTTAAAACCTGAAGGGGTTTAGTACAGCACTCTTCCCATCCATGGCTGAAGGTAATGCTGCGGAGGAGAGATTAAGGACAGTAATTGCTCCAGAAATACAAAAGCAGGCTGTGCTCTTAGTGAAAAAAAAGTGGGAAAAGGAATAGTTAGCACCTGTAAGATTTTTGCAGGTAGTGCATAGGCTGAAAGATACTTTGTGTAAAGGTTGTTATTTTGAAATGGAAAGGAAGTCGTGTAAAGAATAAAATGCCCATAAAGATGGCAAGCCAGCAAACACTGAAGGGTTTTTTTCCAGGAGCCTGTTAATTTGGAAACTATTCAACAGTTTTATAAGGTTTGTTTTCCTGCACAGGTTGGCATAAATTGGAAAAGACAGAGGAAAATAAAGTTAATTTCAATGATATTTATAGGATCATGGCTGAGCACCAGCTGTGCAAAATAGTCCTAAAATTATGTGTGTGCATGCACGCAGGCACAAGGAAAAGGTTTTGTAATCAGCCATCGGGTCTTCAGAAAGAACTCTGCATGTTGACAGAGAACTGTGCACAGAGCTGAAGTTCAGTCTGCGTATGGAAGTTCATACGAGTGCGCCCCGTTCTTCAGAGCAAAACAACAGTGCTTTTCCTCTGCTGTGACACAACCAGGTTGATTAAAGGAAGCTATTTCATGTCTGCTTCACAACCCCTGGAAGATATGCTAAAAGAAAAATGAGCCTTTGGGTAGAAAAAGCTTGCTAGCGAAGTATCTGGTGAATATTTCCTCTTGTTCAGGGAAAACAGATGAATAAAACAGCACATGTAAAGTCACAGGGGCTGAATGGCAAGAAGCTCTCAGCCTTTTTCCTTCTTGGCCAAGTAAAGGACTTTGGTTAAATAGATTATTTTGTTTCAAATGCAGGTACTGACAAGGCAGCAAAAGCATTGGGTTTACAGTCTATTCAGTGTGACGTTGCTAAGCATCTGGCCGAAGGAGGGCTGGAGCTCTCATACTTAGCTTTCCTCTGTTATAGTATTGCTTTGAGGAGTACAGTGCAACTGATACCTCGTTTGAAAAAATTAGTAATGCCTTTGAGGCAGCAGTAATTCTGAACTCCTGCTGGCCATTTATGACCATTGAAATTGCTGTTTAATTAAAAAAAAAAAAAAGCACAGGCCAGAATTTCCTAATCACATTCCCTCTCTCTGCTCCTTCCTGAGTGCTTAGAATCATAGAATCACTGAGGTTGGAAAAGACCTCTAAGATCATCGAGTCCAACCGTCGACCCAACACCCCCATGCCCACTAAACCATGTCCCTAAGCGCCTCATCTACACGTCTTTTAAATACCTCCAGGGATGGGGACTCAACCACTTCCCTGGGCAGCCTGTTCCAATGTTTCACCACTCTTTCAGTAAATAAATTTGTTGTTGTTATTTTGATATCTTAAATGTATTTGATTGTATTAAACTTCATCTAATTGAGTAAAATCCTGCAAGTTCTCCTTGGGCAGAAGCTCTGTTGAAAGTAACAGGGCAGTATTTTTCCACGTCTGAGGCTGGAAGTGGTTTCTGACAAGGACCATTCATTCTGTATGGCTGATACGGCCATTTATTCCATCCATAGTGCTTTATATGTAATAATACGCTTGCCTAATAGTTTGATTTGATAGTCTGCTTTTCTGATCTTCAATTCTTAGGAAGTACTACTGCATAAATTTCCCTTTAGTTTGATCCCAGAAGTTGGTGCTTTCAGAGAAGACATTCATGCATTCACTCTGCGCTTGACAATTTAATTACCTAATATTTCTAAAAGGCATTTTCGGGTGAAAGTCTGTATTAAAAATGTGAAGTGCTGTTATTACTTTAGTGTCTTTCATGACAGCAAGTTATTTTTAAAGGGACGCGATGTCATCTTCGCATTTCAACAGGGAACCGATCAGTCATTTAACCTCTTTTTAAAAGTAACTAATAAGGGGTTATGGCACCGAGCCCGACTACCTCTTCAAAGCAAGCAGTCAAACCTGCCGCTCTGCCACTAAACATCCTGAGAGGGAAAACCTACCGGGGCGGTCCTCGCAGCAGCAGCAGCAGAGCAGTAAAACACCACGGCCGCCTTGGCATCCCTCCCCGCAGGTCTCTCGCCGAGGCGAAGGGACGGGGCTCCACCTAACGTTTCCCCGAGAGCTGACAGAGCCTGAAGGAGTGACGGAGAACTAGCGTGATGGCCGGAGTCGGGACCCTCTTCCATCTCCACACAGCACGCAGTAACCCGGAGCTCACAGCCACGGGGCTATCACGGGAGAATTAACGGGCCCAGGAACACCACGAGCCCCTGGGGTGGCGGGGGTGCCCGCCCCCAGCCTGCCGCCGCCTCCCCGCGCGGCTCCAGGGGCTCCCGTCCCCTGCCGGTATCCCGGGAGCCGCCGACCCTCTGAGGGACGCGGGAGACCCTCGGGGGGCCGGGCGATGGCTACGGGTCATGGCGGCGTTAGGGACCCGGGCTACCGTTCGGAAAGAACTCCGGGGAGGAGCGGCCGGGAGGCTCCCAGCGGGAGCGGGCAGCTCGCCTCCGGGGAAGGGTCGCAGCGGGAGCAGGCGGCGGCCAAGCGGGGCAGGGACACCCCCCCCCGGCCCCGCCGCCGTGAGGGGAGGCCGTCCGCCCCTCAGCACACCACGGGCGTCCGCCAAGCTGAGGAGGGCTCGGCGGGGAGAGCGGGGGGGGGGGATGCTCGAGCCCGGTAACAGCTGATCTCGGCTCGTTCCCGCCTCCCGCAGCCCTGCTGAGGCGGCGGCGGCGGCAGGTGGAATCCGGAGCCATACGCTGCGATGGTGAGTGCTCCCGCGGGGAGGAGGCCAGGCCAGGCGCGGTGCCGACCGGGGGGCGGCCAAGCCACCGACCTACAGCGGTGCTCTGAAGCAGCCGGGCTCTGTCCGCGCCTTAACAGAGGGCAGTTGCCGGGGACGGGGGGCGCGGCGGCCATCTTTCTCGCCGCGCCTGTCACAGCGCTGCCTGTCAGGCGCAGCGGGCTGGGAAAGGGGTGGCGGGTCGGGACAGCCCAGCTGGCCCTCGCCAGGGCGTGATACTTTTCAGGAGTTTCTCCTTATTCTCTCTCAGCCCTGGGGGCTGGCCGAGGAGGGGGGGGGAAGGTGGTTCCCGCCCTCCCGGTGCTGACAGGACTCTGGGGAGGCGGCAGCGCCTTGTAGCGCTGAGGCGGTCCTGGCCGCGTTCCTTTCTGCCCGGCTGTGCAACTCGGGCACCGCCGAGCTTATTTGTTTGTTTTTATCCACCCCCACCCCGCTCTTTTATTAGAAGGGTGCCAGGTGCACGGATAGGGAGGGTGCCGCTGCTTCTCTTTCTCCTCTATTTGCAGGTATGGGGAGTGCGCCTTGTCAGCGTAGGTCACAGATTTGAACGTTTCTGTACGTTTCTGTATTCAAGTGTAAGCTTTAGGGTTAAATCCTGATCATCAGTGTTTATAAGGATAGCAGATAAAAGCATTGCTTCCAATGAGGCTTGGAAAAGGCTGTGCATATGTGTGAATATATGCATTATACAGTGCTGCACTGCACTAATCTTGAGGAAGGATGGTCTGACCTGAATCAGATCAGCAGCATTTCCTCAGGGAAATCAAGCTGTTGAAAACACTGTAGGGTGGGTTGTGTTGTTTTCGTTTGGTTTGGTTTTAATTTATTTTTCCCCTTAGCAAGCCTCCCCATTATTTTAAATCACTGCAGTTCTGGTAATGCATTTCATCTGTTTTGAGTCTCTCTTTATTCTAGTGAATCAGAATTTACCAGCCTGTTTCTGTGATAAACAGATGCTTGTACATCTTTGCATTTCTTGATGATTAATGGTATTGGAACCCTTTCCTTTCCTTTTTTTTTTTTTTATTCTTGTAATCTTTTATTGTATAAGTATTATTGTTTACTGAAATGGACATTCTAGTTACCTATGTCGGCTTCAATAAGTGTTTTCATTTTTCTTTGTTTTTAGAATACGTATTTCTGAATTGAAGCTATGTAATGGTTCGTTACAATAAGAATTTGAACATCTTTAAGAGAAAGAGCTGTCCTGCAGAAGAGGAGGGCAGTCTACTCTGGAGGCATTACTGATAGCCAGGGATAAGCAACACTGCAGTATGGGCTACCCAAATGATGTAATGCAGTAGTTAAAAGGAGCCAGGTTGTTGTCTGGCTGTAGGGGCCATGAAACTTGAGGGTTTGGCAAAAGTGATGTTCTGTTTGTAGTAAAGCGATGATGTTTCTCCCTTCTACCAATACTGCTTTCATCTCCTTCATTTTTTTACTTGCTGTTGCACACGGAAGACCTTAACCCCTCTGCAGCAAGCATTTCATAGCAAGATAACTTTGATCCGGTTGCTGTCTATCACAACAGGACAGAAACTCTGTAACAGCTCTTTAATGAAAAACATTTAAAATTAGAATTACAATTAATTTTTAATCTGGCTTTGTATTTTCAGTTGTATTTATGACCAAAAAAAATTGTGATGCCAGTGCGCCTCTCTGTTATAGAACAGCACATATGGTAAACTCTGTTTTGGCATTTGTGTAAATGAAGTGGTAAATAAAATGTTTGGAAGTGGATAGCATTTATTAATACATAATCCTGAAGTTCCTGGCAGAAGGCCTGGTAAGGTATTAATATTAATGCTTGAATTGAGCTCTTTATCTTCTCTAATATACTATATTTTATTAACAAGCTAGTTAGCAGAAACTTAAGAATGGTTTACCCAGTTATATTAACAAGAACAGCTGCTATGATATAACAAAGTGAATTAAAAGTCAGCTAGCAGTGTTAAGCTCTAAAAAATATTCACGTAGGCCAAGGGATGAACCAAACAATGATAAAGGAGTGCCACTTCCCTAATCTTGGCTCTCAGTATTAACTTCCTACAGGCTGAAAGCTTCGTGCCCAGGTGTATTACATTGTTGTAGTCCTGGCAAAAAGTACTAACGCAGTAATACCTAAGACACCAGACCTTCAGTTTCTGGGAAGGGATGCAGCCTTGTACTTGAGCAAAAGGATGGAAAGTTTGAAATAAAAATTTGTTCATGTTGTTGGCATTGGCTTGCCATGAGACTTGTCAGCAGAAGCTTTGAGGTCAGTTACGGAGGCCTGCCTCTTCACCTCCTTGACTGTGATGACTTCTTTTGAGGTCTAACATTGTAGAGCTTTGGGTCCCACAGTCGTCTAATCCCTTAAACTCGGTTGTAGATTCCCCTTGTCTTCGCCTCACCCCCCACCTTCTACCCCAGTACTGCCTGTTTCTCATTGTGCTTCTTGGCTCTCCTTTCCTTTGCCGTGACTTAGTGATTCTTTTCCATCTCAAACCCAACTTGCTCCAGCTCTGCCACAAAGTGATAGTAATATATTAATGACTTCTTGAAACACCAAGCAACTAAACCCATAAAACTAACATTTTACATCCACGTCTTGTATAAAGGTCACTCCGTGTATCTGGTTTCATTCTACCTTTGTTAACAGTGGGACATAATTATCCCAGCTGGAGAGTAAGGCTCCATTGTTTTTAGGCACAAATCAAGGTTTTTACAACTCCAATACCATCCTTTCTCAGATTATATGAACAGCTTCAACAGTATGTAGGAGAACATCCAGTCCTGTCGGAGGAACATGGGCATGACGTTTACATTTAGAATTAACATAAATGGACATGCGTAGGAGGCCTGTGTGCTTAAAATACGAGGAAGAAATAAACTGTTACGGTCATCTCAGCTCCTTGCCCCAAAAGAAAACTACAATGTAGCCTGTGTATATAAATGTATTGGAAACTTGAAGACAATGGAAAAAATACAGGTTTCAGTTCAAAATGTGATATCTGTGCTAGTTAAATATTTATCAGAAGTAAATTTCACTTGTTCCATTAAGAAAGCATATAATTAGCAAATACAAAGAGCACGTAGGTATACTTCTCAACACATTAGTACTTACTTGCATTATGAAATAAGTGTATATAGCACAGCTCTAGCACTATACTTAATTCTCGGTAAAAGTACTGATTTTTTTTTTTTTAGCACAGCACAATTTAAAAATGGGGAAAATGATAAAAGTAGAAAAGAAAAGTAGTGGTGCTGTTTTCTGTAAATGGAAAGGAAAGAGAAGAAAGAAATATTTCAAGGTCTCAGAAGAAGTATGTAAATTTTGCTGTGAGTGAGACCTTGGATGCCAGGACACCCTAGAACGTTCTAGAAAAGAAATATCATTGGTTTTTATTAAACTGAAGAATAACCTAACAGAACAAATTCAGAAATAAAGTGCCTTCATTCGAGGTGGATCACTGACAAAACCGAAGGATACTCTAAAAATTTTCTTGTCTGTACTAAATTTTTTTTAGCAGAAAAAATAGGGGGTGGGTTGGTTGTTTTCTCCATTGCAGACTTTGAGGTAGGAAAGAAACTATAAATGTAGGGGAGAGTGGGGAAATAATACATTTTGGGGGGAAGAGGCCAGGCTGCTGCTTAGTTTGGATATTTCTCATCTCTCAAAAGAATTTGGCTCTTTTAATTAAAAGTATTCCTTTTTTTAATAAGAACCATTTTCTTGAGAAAATGTAAAATGAAAGAGTTGAACTGAAGATCCAAAGTTAGTATGAGAATGTGCCTGTTTTGTCTCCTACATCTAATTATATTTTGAGCTGGGCTGGGTTGGGTTTTTTTTAATTAAAATCTTAGCCCTGCAAGAAGACAGGTTCCCTGTGTTCAGATGGACTCAGTAAGACCCAGACTGTGTTCGAAACCTTTGTTGGTGTAGCAATAGAAATGCATGTTTCATTATTTCTGTGCCATTTGCAACTCATCAACAGATGAACACAGGAACCTATTTAAGTGTTTCTTACGGTGTATTTTTCTTCACTTGAGTAACTAGTGTAAACGACTGACCTGGTATCTGATTTCTGTGTGTGTTTGTTTAATACTCCCCATCATTTTTTCCTCCCAATTCTGTCTTTTTCCACGTCCCTATGAAGCACTTCATGCATTAAAGGGATTTGCAAGAATAACTACCTTAACTGCACTCCTGTGACCTACAGGTGGCTCTCATTACAGAATGAGACAGGCCGAGGTTAGTAAGATCTCATCTTTCTTTGCTAAGTTGTCATGTGTTTAATAGATAATTACCAGGGCTTCTGAGGGTCAAGATTTTTCTTCCGCAAATTGAAGGAGGGGAATTGTTCTTAGCAAGAGAGAGAAGAATTATGGAAATAAGAAAAATTTCTTTCTGGGTTATCATTTGTGTGAGGGGCTCTAAAAATTTTGCACTTGGCTAATAAGTCTTTAAAGAGGTTTTTGCTAGAGCTGGACCACCAGTTTCTAGAGCTGGTATATTGGCTACAAAAGGCAAAGACCCAACCTCTTCTCAAAACCAGGAAGAGTGGCTCACCTGAAAAGCCCTGGGAGATGAGGACCAGGTGTGGGAAGAAGACGTGGCAAAGCGAGGGGCAGTGGTGGGAGGAGAGGAGAAGGATGTGTGCAGAAGCTCTGATGAGAGCTGCAGCTTGCCCTTGTGTGTACTAACCCTCCCGTAACGTTCGGCGGGGATGAGCTCTTCTGTCTCCACAGCTGGATTCTTCATTTTTGTGGCAGTTGACATTTTGTGATACGAGATCTAAGTTGTATTTTAAGTTATGCCTCCGCTCTTTGTACTTATGAAAACATAAGTAATCTGTTTAATTATATTAATAATATAATTATTAATTAGTACTTATATTATTAATATAATATTATAATATTATAATTATATAATAATTATATACTGTAATACTAAGCTTAAAAGTATGAAGAGCTTCATTTCTTCTTTAGATTGCGAATTTAATAAGAAGCAGCAAAAGTTTAAAATTTCACGGAGACATTTGTATACTTTAAAAGGAAGCAATAGCTGGTTTGCTTTTTTTTTCCTCCCCCACCCAGGTGAATTTCACAGTAGACCAGATCCAAGCAATCATGGACAAGAAGTCCAATATTAGGAATATGTCTGTGATTGCTCGTGTTGATCATGGCAAGTCAACCTTGACAGACTCCTTGGTGTGTAAAGCGGGCATCATTGCTTCAGCCAGAGCAGGAGAAACGCGATTCACAGACACACGGCAAGATGAGCAAGAAAGATGTATCACAATCAAGTCTACGTAAGAATCTGTTTGTATCTTTTTTCCTTTCTTTCTTTCTTTTTAGTCTGAAGACCAAAAAATGGTCTGCTCAAAGCCTTGCATCTTGTCAGATCTTTTTTAAGTTGACATGTGAATCAAGCTGTGCGTTACAGAACAGAAGTTCACAGTCTTCAGAGTGCAATCTGGGCAATATTGGAGTAGAGCTTTTAAGTGATATGTAGCGACCATTCTTACCTGGTTCTCACTATGGAGAAAGATGGTTTCAGAAAGATTCTTAGTAGTAACCTTCGTTTTTATTGGATTGCTTACAGACTAATACCCTGTTCCTCCGAGCCACTGTGGTGGGCTGTGTCTTGTTATTATTACCTCTGTCTTTGATGTCTGCAACTGCAAAGTTAACAAGTTGTAAAGTGATTTGAAGCATGACTCTACAAGTGTCTGACAGTGATATTATGCTGTGACTACTATCTTGAGGTGTTGATGTTGAATAAGAATAAAAATTAATTACACCCAAAGCAGAATTTTAGATCCTAAGAACTTTAGAAATTGAAATATTGAAGTCGTCTTGTGGTTTTTCCTTTAAGTACATCGAGAAATATTGGCACTGTAATAGAGCAGGTATAGTTGCCTGACCAATGCAAATTTTAAAATCAGCAAATTATGAAACGTTATTAAATTATTAAAATGAATTGTCTTCTCTTACAGGGCAATTTCTATGTATTATGAACTCTCAGACAACGACTTGGCCTTCATCAAACAGTGTAGGGATGGTTCAGGTTTTCTTATTAACTTAATTGACTCCCCTGGACATGTTGATTTTCTCCTCTGAAATTACAGCAGCTCTCCATGTCAGTGATGGTGCCCTTGTTGTGGTTGACTGTGTTTCAGGTAAGCATGCTCTTCTAATTATACGGACCTCAGTGTATTTTATTTTCTTCCTCTTGAGAAAAAAAAAAAAATCATGAGTGATGGAAGAAGCTTCTTTCTCTGAAAGTTTAACTTCTAATGGTATGAATTCTGATTTGCAGTCTTAGCCCATGGCCTTTTCTGTATCTTAGAGGATTATATCCACTTTGTATCCGGCTTGTGGGTTGAATGTAGAGTAACTGAGGAAATTGAGTCAATCTTTCGGTGAAATCCTAGGGAGTGGAGTTGCCTGTCATTCTTCTCCTACTTCAGTTAGAAAATGGAGCAATACATGCAACCGAGTAATGGCGGTTTCAGGGAGCACCGAGACTACCACCAAATTCCCAGTTTGAATTTCCCAGTCACCACTGTACAAAGTAGATTAGAGATCTTGCCCATATATATAATGCATGTTTTAATTGTGCTTATATTTTTAAGGGGTTTGTGTACAGACAGAGACTGTTCTGCAGCAGGCTATGGTAGAACGTATCAGACCAGTACTGATGATGAACAAAATGGATCGTGCTTTGCTGGAATTGCAGCTGGAGCCTGAGGAACTTTACCAGACATTTCAGCGTATTGAGGAAAATGTTAATGTCATAATTTCCACCTACGGAGAGGGTGAAATTGGACCAATGGGTAATATTATGGTAGAGAAAACTTTAAAACTCTGCTGTGGTTGAAACCCTATTTTGGAGAATACCAGCCTTGATATGAAACAATTGCATACGTTTATGGCAGTTCAGATCTCTGGACAACCTAAAGGAGCCGTTCTTCAGTCCCCTTCCACCCCTACTGTTTCATACTTTTTCTTTTGGGGATATTATTTCAGACCAACCAACTGGGGAGCGAAAGCAACTAGGAGAGAGGAGAGAATTCACAAAGCAGATCATCCTCTAGTGATACTTTCTCACTAACAAAATGTGTAACCTCAAGCCAGTTGCTCAGTGTCATTCAAACATCAAATGTCAGGCATTTGCCTGGGGCAAACTGCTGAAGGGAAACTGTGGTTTGAAATTGAAGGCAAAGGACCAGAAGCCAGAAGATTAGCTTTCTGTGCCTGACTTTGCTGCTTATGTCACTTACACAACAAGAAACATGGCCTTTCTGCTATGCCTGACTGATAAGACATTTAATTTGCTCTTTTCTGATCTGGAGATGTAGGTCTCTGTTATTCTACCAGTAATTATATCATAATATGCTGGATATCTCTGGAAGGATGGTTTGAAACTAGAAAGACAAATAGCATTTCCTATGTTGCAGCTGAGAATTGTAAAATAAAAAAACAAAGTCAACGGCAAGTCTTCTCTGGTGGTCCAGCTGTTAGAGTAAGGAATTGCTAGAATCAGGCTGCTTCAGATACTATTTTTTCCACCAAATAGCTACAAGACAGACCTCACCAGATTTTTCAGACCTGGTTTCCTTTGTTTAAATGTGATCATCCCGTACTAGTTTGTTTTATGGCTAAAATTGACTGCAGCTTAATCTAGTTGCTGGAACAAAGGACTCTCAGCTAGGATTGTATCCTGATTCTTATATTCCATGAATCTCAGCCGTTCTTAAGTCAAACCAGTTTTATCTGTGTGGCAGGAACGAGCCACCTATATTTTCATTTCCAGAGAAAGTTCACTAACAATTCAGTTAATATTCTTTACAAAGTCATAATCATCCAAATCCTACTTAGCGCTTTACAAATATATTTCTGAAGTTTTTATTTTAGCCTTTGTTATAAATATTTCCACTGTGTGGGACAAAGTAAGGTTCTTTCTTCAAAGTAATATTCGATAGACCCATTTTAGGGGAAATATTTCCTTGTTCTATGTTTCAGAAAATACTTGGCATCTGTTATTGAAAGCAATTCATACATTTCAAATCGGTGTTTTGTGAAATGCATTTGCTTTTTTTCCCACTTTTAAAGATTGATCCGGTTATCGGTACTGTTGGGTTTGGCTCTGGTCTGCATGGCTGGGCATTTACTCTGAAACAGTTTGCTGAGATGTATGTAACCAAATTTGCTGCCAAAGGTGAAAAAGCACAACTCCCCCCAGTTGAGCATTCAAAGAAAGTGGAAGATACGATGAAAAAACTCTGGGCTGATAAGTAAGTAACACAGTACGCATGGAATGAATGTAGATACATGCTTAGATACCACAGTGACACTCTAAGGATATCAGTGGTGCATACCAGTGCATGTGAAGTTTGTGCTTCTGTAAAACTAAGCTTTCATAGGCAGCTTAGAAAGCTAGTTAGAGACATGAGTTTGTAACTCTTCCAACAAAAATATTTATGTATCTGAGAAAAGCAGTTGCTTGTAATGCAGATATGCTGTATGTGCCTTCTCTGGTGAGTTCTGATAACCTGCTCCATAAGAGCAGAGAGAGAAGATTCACTGTCAGAACTTCAGAACATAAATGCTTTTATTGAACTGCGTCGATAAAATTAATACACAGCACAAGATTATGGACCAAATCCAGTCTTTTGATACCAATGAGTATTTCTGTGACTTTAATGAACCTTAAATTGTATCTCATAAACGATGGAGCTAATTTCCTATTAGACGTGTACACAACTTGCTGTTAATTGAATGCCTTACATGTGTGGGAAAGCTCGATATATTTGCTTGTTTTCTGATGCCTTATAATAAATTAACCTACCTTGACTCATTTAGCTCATAGGGTACTCCAAGATTTGTCTTGTATGGTATTTAAATGATTTTAGCAAGGCTTCAAAAGGCAGTTATAGATTAACAGGGTGGAGTAAGAGAATTCTTGGCAACAGGTTTGCTTACAGTGCCTGCTTCCCTGTAAAAGCCTAAAAATGCACGTTGAAGTCAGTGTTTTTAAGAGTAGTAAAAAACCTCAAAAACCTAAACAAACAAAAAGCCATCCTCTGCCTCCCCAAACATCTAATGGTTATTGCTACATTCAAATAAGGATTAGCCTCTCTTCTGCTATTTTAATCTCTGCTTAAAAGTGAAACTTTACAAAGTTCTCTTTTAAAAATAACTAAGCAGAAATTTGCAGGAAAAGTGGATACTCCTCAAGTTCAAAGTGGATGAGTAAAAATAAACATCACCTTTTAGATATTTTGATCCAGCAACTGGAAAATTCAGCAAATCAGCCACTAGCCCAGATGGAAAGAAGTTGCCAAGGACATTTTGCCAGCTAGTTCTGGATCCTATCTTTAGGGTAAAGCAGTATTTTGTCTTGATTTGATTGCAAGGGCGTAAGGGGAGACTTTTTTTAGTTTAGCAGGTTAGCTCTTAGGAAAGCCATACCTCTTACAAAGTAGGTCCATACTTTCTGTAGACACTAGAAAAGTTCTGCAGTATAGGAACAATGTGCAAAAGGTGGGACAGAAGTAGAAGGCAGCAAATCTGAATGGTCTGTTCACTGAAATAACATATTCTGCATATTGTTAGATTAAAACTTTGTGTCTCGTGCGTGTGAACTTCTTCTGATAGGAATTTGGAATTTCCTTTGGAATTAGAGACATTTGATATAATTTGTGAATCTTGAGCTGTATGATCCTTGCAAACAGTTTCTCAAACAAAAGCCCAGAACAGAGAAGCCAGAGGGGTTCCAGACGTACAACATGTTTAAGATAAATGGTAAGCAAAACCTGTCTCTGTTATATTACTTACTCCGGTCGCTATAAGCTTGTTTCAGATCTTTGATGCCATTATGAATTTTAAGAAGGAAGAGGCAGCCAAACTGATAGAGAAACTTGATATCAAGCTAGACATTGAAGATCGAGATAAAGAGGGAAAACCCCTTCTTAAGGTAACTTGGCCTTTCCACTTTATTAGAATTGTCAGCGTGGTAGCATCTCTTACCCTTGAGCTGTGTAATGAGAACAGTCTTTTAGGTCTTTCTAAAATCCGCAGAAACTTACCTTAATTGTCTTTTTATAATCTGCACAGTGGTTAATTTGTGCATCAGGAATGTCATGATTTGAAATAAGGTGCTTGGTAATGTAATGCACTGAATTTTCTAGAGAGATAACAGGACTTAAGTGTGTTGCAGCATACAAAAGACATACCTGTTTTGATTTAAGAAAAGGAAGAAAACTTTTATTTCATACATGGAAAAAACCACCAATACTGCCTCCCTCCCTCTTCTCAAGGTGTAAATGCAATGCTAATACAAAGTGTCTGTTGCTGCACATGTATGTTGTGGCTGTGTAATCAGAAGCATGGTTTCTGGTTGGCTCTCACAAGTTCCAATATGTTCAAGAACACTGCTGAATTCCGGTCTACCTTCTGAAGAGTAGTGTCTGAAAGCACATGATCACTTTCTATGCAGCACTGAATGTTAAGAGCGGAGACTTTTAAGAAACTGTCCAGTTCCTGTGCTAACTCGTGTTCTCCTCAGGTATGTTAAAACCCACATGAAAAGGGGACCCAGGGGATACATGTGGAAACTTCTTGAAATAATCACTGGAGAAGGGAAATCCAACCACATCAGTGTGGCAAATGGCCAGAGATTTAATAAAACATTTGGTTTTATTTTTATCTTCCATATATGGAAGATACAGCCATAAAATATGACTATTCATGGACCTTTTTCTTTCTACTACTGTGATCTGTTGTCAGCAGAGGAGAAGGGCATTGTGTTTTATTTCAGGAGCTTAATATAATCCAAGAATCCTAACCTTTCTGTTGAAATATAAGTCGCTAGCCCAAGGTTAACATACAGTTATGTTCAAATCGCTTGTTCCAGGTAAGTATTTTACTCCTAGCCTTTAACAAGATTTAAGTAGTCATAGGGAAATTTTAAATGGCTGTCATGACTTTTTACATTGCATCCCGAGGTGTAGCCTTCTACATGCTATCCAAAAGGCTTATTTGGGGGTTGATTATTATGTTTGTTGAAACAAGTTTTAATTACAATGTGAATTTTGGGTCCCTAGGCCGTGATGCGCCGCTGGCTGCCTGCTGGAGATGCCTTGCTTCAGATCATCACTATTCACGTACCTTCCCCTGTAACAGCACAAAAATACTGCTGTGAACTTCTTTATGAGGGGCCACCTGATGATGAAGCTGCTATGGGTAGAAAAAAAATTTCCCAGCTTACCAGGGGCTGTCAAAAATACAGCACCCCTAGTGCACAGATGAGTAAAACTGCCTCAAACGGATTTGGATTAAGTTTCTGTGTTATAATGATAATTACTAATTTGGGACTCTGTTGAGCAGGATATTACAAAAAGTAAGAAAGCAAAGGAAAAGCCTTGGGGTACCACACATAAAACTTGCTTTATGTCCTTATATGCTGGATGCTGATGTGTGTGAAACCACATTGTATTTATTTTAGATTCAGAGAATGTGCAGTTGAGATGAGCAGGAATATGGTATGTACCAGCCTTTGGATATCCTGCAAGAGATGGATGGAGCAGCAAGTTCATTACCCTCGTTCTCTCTGCAGCTTTGATTGTGGTCTCCTAGTGAATCCTGTGATTTCTGCTCAGTCACAGTCAGAATCATAACAAGATAATTTACTTTCAAACACTTCTGACGTGTCCCCTGGTAGCTGACATGTTGTTACTGTTCTCTGATTCAGTCTCAACCGTAAAGGTGGAGGACGAAAATCTGGTAAAAAACGGAACCATCTCCCAGTTGTCTGAAGGTGTGGCTGAGATCATGGCTAGATAAAGAGCAAATAGCTGAATCTGAATATGATGCAGGGCTGTTGGTCTGACATTGATAGGAAGGAGTTAAGTTTTGAAGAATTCTTGCACATGGGTCGGGGCAGTCCCAAGCACAAATACAGGCTGGGCAGAGAATGGATTGAGAGCAGCCCTGAGGAGAAAGACTTGGGGGTGTTGGTTGATGAGAAGCTCAACATGACCCAGCAATGTGCACTTGCAGCCCAGAAAGCCAACCATATCCTGGGCTGCATCAAAAGAAACGTGGCCAGCAGGTCGAGGGAGGTGATTCTGCCCCTCTACTCCACTCTGGTGAGACCCCACCTGGAGTACTGCATCCAGCTCTGGGACCCCCAGCATAAGAAGGACACAGACCTGTTGGAGCGGGTCCAGAGGAGGCCACAAAAATGATCATAGGGCTGGAGCACCTCTGCTCTGAGGACAGGCTGAGAGAGTTGGGGTTGTTCAGCCTGGAGAAGAGAAGGCTCCAGGGAGACCTTATAGCAGCCTTCCAGTACCTGAAGGAGGCCTACAAGAAAGCTGGAGAGGGACTTTTTACAAGGGCATGTAGTGATAGGACAAGGGGTAATGGCTTTAAACTGAAAGAGGGTAGATCTAGATTAGATATAAGGAAGAAATTCTTCACTATGAGGGTGGTCAGGCACTGGAACAGGTTGCCCAGAGAAGTTGTGGCTGCCCCATCCCTGGAAGTGTTCGAGGCCAGGTTGGACGGGGCTTTGAGCAACCTGGTCTAGTGGAAGGTGTCCCTGCCCATGGCAGCAGGGTTGGAACTAGATGATCTTTAAGGTCCCTTCCAACCCAAACCATTCTATGATTCTATGGATATAATCATCTGTAATATGATCATCAACTCGAGTATTTTCAAGAGGATCTGCATTTTTTGGATTTCTGTAGATTTGTCACTTCCCTCAGAAATCCACAAATGTTGAAATAAATAAATCGTATTTGAAGTAATTTTCAAGTCCAGTATTAGCAGAAGAGAAGCTTATCTGTGATGGCACATGTGTTTAATCCTCTAATAAACTGTTAACTCTTTCTCGCAAAACCGGAACAGGACTTCTGGTTAGAGGTCCTGCTTTTGACCATATATCACTGAGGATGCAAACTTCTAGCGCTGTATTTTGTCTTCTGGATTCTAATGGATTACAGGGGATCTTTAAATCCCCCTATTCAAAACTTTTCCTGGGACTAGATCATATTAGCAGAGATTTAGTGGTATCACGGAACCTGCTACCAGAAGAGGGAAGCTTGGGCAAACAGGGAATAAGTACTAACAGAGGTCTCAGTAGTGAAAGAAACAACAGTGGTGATGATTTGTTACCTTAGCAAAGAATCTTTGATAGCTACCATAGCTATAATTCATCTGTCCGCACACATTTGTCCTTTACTAACTGAAAAAGAGAGGAGCTGTTAATAAGGTTCACTGAATTTTGGGAATCATATGTGTATAGTTCTAAGTTTTGAAGTCTCACAGAAAATGTGTCTGATGCAGATACATATTTTATTGCAGGTGTCAAAAACTGTGATCCCAAAGGCCCTCTGATGATGTGTATTTCTAAAATGGTCCCCACATCTGAGAAGGGGCATTTCTATGCCTTTGGGCGAGTCTTCTCTGGTATTGTTTCTACTGGACAGAAAGTTTGAATCATGGGACCAAACTTCACACCCGGCAAGAAAGAAGATCTTTACCTAAAACCCATTCAAAGGTAGATGGAAATAGTATATTTCTTTTGAATAGCAATGCTTGCTTTTAGTTTTAGGAATCCTAACGAAATGAGGATTATATTTCTTTATAAGAGTCTTCTTTTCCTGTTTAATAAAATCAGTAATCCAGAGGGATTGTAGGCAAATAATAGGCAATTTTCCTTTGAGTGAAAAAGCTTAGCTTTTTGGAAATACTGGGAATAAAACAAGTATTCAAGGATTGTTGCTCATCCTCTGTCTTTGTAGAACCATTTTGATGATGGGTCATTACGTTGAGCCCATTGAGGATGTACCTTGTGGCAAGACTGTTGGTCTAGTTGGTGTTGACCATTTTTTGGCGAAGATGGGTACCATTACCACCTTTGAACATGCCCACAACATGAGAGTGATGAAATTTAGTGTTAGTCCAGTTGTATGTGTTGCTGTTGAAGCAAAAAACCCTGCTGATCTACCAAAACTAGTCGAAGGTCTAAAGCGTCTGGCCAAGTCTGATCCTATGGTTCAGGTAAGTGTTAGCTGTAAGTTTTAGCTTTAGAGCTACTGGTTTGCAGTGCAATAGCCAAAGCATTCGACTTTATTCACAGAGAGCTCTTTATGTGATCTAACGGCATGGCTGCAGGCTCCAAACAGTTTTCAGTTGTGATTGTATGAGCTAACACAAGATAAATAGGGTTAAGTTCAGTCAGCATTTGAATAGGAAGATCCTGAGGAAAAACACAAACTCTGCAGCAATTAGCGTTGGGGTTTTGAGCAGTGCTTTTCCTTACACTTTTTTTAATGCTGAAATACCTCGGTAGGACAGGAACTATGTTTAATGTGAGAGTACCCAGTTTTGTCAGTGAGGAGATTCGTTCTGGAGCACTCCTGGAAACAATACAGAGATGATAATTTGCTAAATTTTTGAATACTTGGGGTTAAGCAGTTTTGGGATCTGACATTTTTCTGATTTAGTCTGTGTGTGTTTCTGTTAATACTAATACTTAAAATGTTTAATCCCTACTATTTCCTTTTCTAGTGTATTATTGAAGAGTCTGGTGAACACATCATTGCTGGAGCAGGGGAGCTGGATCTAGAAATTTGCCTTAAAGATCTGGAGGAAGATCATGCTTGTATTCCAGTTACGGTATTCAAGAATTTTGTGGACTGCAGTGTACGGAATATGACTAAATATTAACCTTTGAAAATATCATTTTAATCTGCTGTTATTGGTTTCCTTAGAGCAACTTCCTTAAAGCAATTTGAAACTTTTTAGGAGACCAACCGATTAAGTAATAAAAGGAATTCTTTATTAGTTCATTGAAAGAGCTTAGAATTAAAACAGAGATGTGAAGAAAATCCAGTGAACAGGAAAACTAACTTGCACGATGATGGTAACCATAGATGTGCTACTGAAAATATTGTTTCTCTTGATGAAAGAGAAATGGGTGGAGCATGCCTGGGTGACTGAATGAACCTGGCATTAACACACTGCCTTAGGAGGAGAAGCTGCAGTTTATTGAATGGCATTTGATTGGTATGTGGAAACGATAAGCTTTGTACTTGGGGAATTTTTGTCTTTCATCTACTTGACAGAAATCAGACCCAGTTGTATCTTACCGTGAGACAGTTGGTGAAGAGTCAAGCCAGGTGTGCTTATCCAAATCTCCCAACAAACACAGCAGGTTGTATACGAAGGCTCGGCCCTTTCCGGATGGCCTGGCAGAGGACGTAGACAAAGGGGAAGTCAGTTCCTGTCAAGAACTGAAACAGTGTGCGCGTTACCTGGCCGAGAAATACAAGTGGGATGTGTCTGAGGCTCGTAAGATTTGGTGCTTTGGACGTGATGGTACCGGTCCAAATATCTTATTTGACATCATGAAAGGTGTCCAGTTTCTAAATGAAATCAAAGACAGTGTTGTTGCGGGTTTCCAGTGGGCTACGAAAGAGGTAAGTGTAGTTCTGAATGTTGTATCTTGGGTACTGAAATGTATCTGAGCTCTATTCACGTGAAATCTTCAGAAACTGTCAATAACTGGTAAGAACAGGGTAGCGGGCTAGTTGGAATTTGTCCCCACTGAAGAACATATGTCACTCAACCTGTGTAACGAACGCATTGTTGTCTGTGGGTGTTTTAATGTTTGTTCCAAGTGTGAGTTCTCAAATGCTAGAGGAGCACTTGAGTCCTTCCTAGAAGGACTTTGCTGTGTGTATAGTGTACACTGCCTTGGTCCGAATAGAACTGTTCAGCATCAGCATGAGTGACTTAAATCAGGCCAGAATCCTGCGAAGTGAAGGTTCATATCTTAGAAACTCCTGAGTAGTATCACACCTTTGTTTTTCCCTTTTTAATACTGCAGGGTGTCTTGTGTGAGGAGAACGTGAGAGGTGTTCTTTTTGATATCCATGATGTCGCTCTGCACGCTGACGCTATTTACCGCGGTGGTGGGCAAATCATTCCTATTGCAAGGAGGGTTCTGTATGCCTCTATTCTTACGGCACAACCCAGGCTTATGGAGCCCATCTATCTGGTAGAAATACAGGTATGCAACAGGGTATTATATTTGAGATCATGGAATCATTTAGGTTGGAAAAGACCCTTAAGATCGAGTCCAACCGTTAACCTGACACTGCCAACAACAGAGATCCAACAGATCTATAATCGTGTTTCCACATTCTCTTCCAAGAAACCATGATAGGTCTGTTCTGTCCTTTAGATCAGTGATGCAAAGGCTTTCTTTGAGGACAGGTTTTTCATTCCAAAGTTAGAAAAAGGTTAAAGGGAAACGGCAAAATGTAGGTGGGGAGGTGAATCATGCTGTTCTTTATGAATTGCCAGTATTTTGGGGGACGTTACAGTTTGGGTTTTTTCTTTTTCCCCTCCTTTCTTTCTGTCACTGTAAACATTCGGGAGAACAAACAATGGGTATCCTAAATAACCAGAAAGAGCAGCGAGGATTTTTTTTTTTTTAATAAGCTTTTTTTGAGCTGTTTAAACATTAAATTCTGTCCTTTGAATAACTGGATTTTCTTGGTAAATTAAATTCTTCCATGGAAGAGCCTGGAAAATATATTCCATGCTAAAAGTATTTATTTATCTCAAGTACAGCTATTCACATACCAATTTGTCTTAACTGTCTCAAAAGCAATTGGAAGATTTAAAACCTGCTTTAAAAATTAATTCCAGACTACGGTACTGGGTGGTGGGCTGGAAATCTACCAGCTCAGTTGCTTAAAAAATAGCCATAAGGGCTGAAGAAGATGAGTGCAAGTAAGGACAAAACAGCAAAATGGAGAATTTTTTCACCTCGATGACTTGCAAGACCTATCGTGACAAAGCAGGGGAGTTTTGCAGCCTGTTTCTAAGCAGGTATGTTTCTAAGCAAATGTGGGGGTTTTTTAAGTACAGGTTTTATCAGAGTGCTTGTCAGCCATGTTATAAGTTCTAAGATAAGGTACGGTGAGATCCTGTTTGTATGAAATTTGCATCCTGTAGTAAATGCATTTATTACAAAGCACTAGAGGACTCTGCTTTCTTGTGCCCAGAGATTGCTGTAGGTAATTCACTGAGCATATGCACTTTTACCTCACTTTGTGTACGTAAACTACAACGTGGTACAGTCAGCATATACAGTAATTGGAAACTTGACAGTCACGTGAGGCAGAGAAGGCAGGCAAAGCTTCTGGAAGATGTCTTGGAAATGAGGGTGAAGCCACTTGTTACACGAGAAATTTTTCTGAGTGAGTGAGGAGTCATCATGAGAAAAATGTCAAGAGAACTGTGTAGGGGGATTGTCTAATGCTGCCTGGCTGTGTTTTAATAACTGGTGATCTCCTCCTTTTATGTAACTTGATAGAATTTATCTTTTTTTTTACAGTGCCCAGAACAAGTGGTTGGTGGGATCTATGGTGTACTGAACAGGAAAAGGGGACACGTTTTTGGAGAATCCCAAGTGGCAGGAACTCCAGTGTTTGTGGTCAAGGCGTATCTACCTGTAAATGAGTCATTTGGTAAGATGATGTTTCTTTTGTTACCCGCATGCAATTAAAGACAGACCTCTGCAGGATCAGAGACACTTAAGAATTCTCATTTTATTAGCTCCAAGCTTCTTCGTCTTGTCCCTTTGCATCTTCAGTTCAGAACAAATAGTTTACTCCTTTTTTCCAAGTGCTAAGAAGATGTGGCAGCTTCTGCACATTAAGACACTTCAGCGTATACCAGATTCGGTTCCCATCATTTTAAATCAAGGCCTTCGTCTGAAGCAAGCCTGGAAGAAACAGAATTGGTCTTCAGCAGCAGCAGGCTAGAAAATTTGGTACCAATTTGAATCTTTAAAAGAAGGACAGAGTGCCAGCCTGAGTAGCTTAAATGGCATTACACCCTCTTGCCAATCTTAAGACTACCTTTAAAATAATAATCTGATCCTTCTTATGCTGCCCCTGAAACTTCAGCTGTTCAGTGTGGTACAGAGCCCTTCCTTGGGTATCGTGGTTTCTTTGTGTCCCCCATCTCCTTCCTCCCCATTTAAAAATGCACTTCAAGAGTATCCTGTGACATCCTGACAGAAAGTTTACCAGTCTCATGGGGCGCGTTTGGAACTCCTCGCATGGTACAACTGTAAGAAATGTCATGTTTTATTTCGGAGGGAGGCTTCTTTGCCAAAGTACATTAGTGTGGTAACTGCTAAAATAATCAGTGATGAAATAAGAGATGCTTAACTTTTAAAGTCTAAACTGGCAATTTAACTTCTTAAAAGAACAATCTACATGTGTTTGTGTGGCTTGGTTTTTCCCTTCTCCAAGTTTCCATAGAGCTTAAAACAATTTCATAAAGAGACCCATTTTCCAAACATGTCAAAAGAAAAAGAAGTGTAAGCTTAGACTTGGTAGGATGTGTATTACGCTGGGCTCTGTCTCAACTTACATGGCACGTTAACGTCCATACTCTGCAAAACTGCCTCTCTGGTTCCTTGCCAAAGCTGCCGTTGAATCTTGCTAAAACAGTGATCTAAAGATGTGGGGAAATACCAGTATTCCTATAAACTAGTGGTTAGAAGCGGTTCTACTGTAGCAAAGTCTCAGTTCACAGGCGGCGGCTCTTTATGGGACTGAATACTTGGGAGAAGGGGATGACACTGCTGTGAAGATGAGGAAATGGCAAAGGAAACACCTATATATCTTCAGTTAAATGTAAAGTTCTTGTACTGTTAGACTAAATGTCGAGTTAGCCCAGCACCTTGTTCATGACTGTGACTGAAAGCGAGCGCTTAGGGAAGAGAAAGAACAAGGTAAGCTGGTGTAAAACTTCCCCAGTAGCTTTTCTAAAAACCACTTTTAGGGGCTTCCTGGGACAGAAGGGGTTTCTAGATCAATTCAGTAACCCTCGACGGATTTCTTTATGATGAAGTTACTCGGTCTCCCCCTCAGTGTAAAACGTCGGCATCCACAGCACCAGCAAGGACTTCCACCGATCTAGACGTGTGAAGACCTACCTCCTTTTGTGTCTCTTGAACCCGGCTCCCGCTAGCTTCAACGGACACTTCCTTTGTATCAAAATGAGCATGAGCTCATTCTCGTCTTTATCCACTGTGTCCATGTCACTTAATTTTTAGCCCTCTATATCCTTCCTACTACATTGCTGCTCTTTCCATGCTGAAGAGTCCTAACTTGCTACACGTGTTTCTTTGCGTGGAAGCCAGTTCAGAGGTTTGGTCATCGGCATTCCCCTTCTCTGAGCCTTTTCTGCAGTAACTGCTTTTATAATAAAGGAACCGCAACTGCACAACTTTATTATAAAGGTGCAGGCTTTCACTGGACATAACGTTTTGTTTTCTGTTCCTTTCCTAACAGGTAGTAGCACCTGATTTCTCATTTTGACTGCTGCTAAACACTGAACTAACACTTCTGTACTACTTACCATAATCCTAAGATCTCAAACTGAGTGGTAGTGATGGGTTTAGGTCCCAAGACATACAAAACATCATTTTCCTCATATACTTTTCTATCTAAACAGAATTTTGTTTGCCTTTTTATTGCCAATTTACTTGGTCACATGAGATCTTTCTGCAGTTCTTTGGAGTTGGCCTCATTTCTACCCGCTTGAAAGAATTACCCGCAAAGTAGCGGTTTCCTAACAGTACTGTACCCCTGTTCTGGAAGAGTGTTTTTAGTGTTTTGTCTATGCAGAAATTCACAATAAACCAGTTTTATTTTTTTTCCTGTAGCTGGCTCATTCCTTTTTTAATTTTTTTTTTTTTTCCTTCCCACTAGGTTTTACCGCTGACTTGAGAGCCAACACTGGTGGCCAGGCTTTTCCGCAGTGTGTCTTTGATCACTGGCAGATTTTGCCTGAAGATCCATATGATGCAAATTCTCGTCCTTGGTAAGTTGTGGCTGAAACACGTAAACGCAAAGGCTTGAAGGGAGGGTATTCCACCTCTGGATAACTTCCTAGATAAGTTATAAACACTGCTTCATGAACAACTGTTTCATGTTGTGTGATGCACTGCCCAGTTATGTCCCGATACTGTTCCCTCATAAAACCAGTAAGGAAAGGGAAAGTTTTTAGAGTGTCGCATTGAAAATATATATATATATATATAGACACACACACACACACACTGTTAACATGTTGTGATGATGGCATGATCACCTACTAAAAGAAAAAAAAAAAAAGAAAGAAAAATGATGTGCTAGTTTGACTTACGGGATTGTTGTTGCCTGTATCTTGTCTGGGGTCACTGATGCCTGTGTCAAAAATACACATTTAAAATAAAAAATCAGTTGCCTAGGACTTTAATGGCGTTCTTTACAGTTTGCCTAATCTGCAATTGTCTTTCAACCTAGGAAGCAGCTCCCTTCGTTGTCGCTCTTGCAGAAATTCTTGTTGAACCATCAGGCTTTGTCCTCTCAGCCAGAAGATGCATTCTTTCATTTCCAAACTTGAGTCCTCGGCGCTCTTGAAGACTGAGAGTGAAAGGCTTGCAGTTACAGGTAAGCTTTCTAGCATCCAGCACCTAGATTTAAAGGCAGATACAGAAAATCCCCACTAATGTTGGAAATGCCTGAGTTCTTGCTGCTGGACAGGTGCAGAACCTCCTGGGGCTGGTGCTGTATTGTTGGGCAGCAAAGTCCTGCCTACATGGCTCACGATTGTTTCAGGCAGCTTTATCTGACCTGGAAGTTTGACAGCCAGAAGCCAGCTCTGGCTAATAGTCTTCCGGTGTATAGGTATAGTCTTTCTGTAACTAGTATTTTAGCAGCTAGCTCGCTCCCAGAAAATGGAGACAAAGATGTAGCAAATGGATGGGTGGGGAAAAAAAGGGCTGGTTCTTGCAGCGTGGCTTTCATTGGACGCTGATTATCTGCGCAGTAGAGGAACTTTGTATTAGTCTCTCATGAGCTTTACTTTCCTTCCACAGTTGGTTTGAAGGTATCTGATATAGTCCGCTCAGAGCAATAACCAGCTACTTCCATAGCGGAAACAAAGAGGTAAGAAGTCATCTAACCTTTTCTTCAAGATTTTTCTCTTGTTGGAAGTTCTTGGATAGACATTCTGATGCATTTTAGAACTTGTTGAAGGAAAAATAACCCAAAACCTCATCTAGCTACAAGGGACGGGTTTGCTTAGAGCAGGGCTAGAGTGGTCCGGGCCTCAATTAAGTTGCAACCCCGAGTCCCCTCTCCACCCACCACCGCTTAAGTGAATTCTTTTGTTGTCTCACGGAAGAAGGCGTATCAAATGGGTGACATGACTGCACTGCAGTACTCCACCCCCTTGATACGCATCATCCACAAAGTCAATTAAAGGATTTAGGCATTACACAAGCCTAGTAATTACCTACTGTGTGTACACCAGCATTGCAGGAAAACTACATTCTTCACCGGAACACTTGCCTCCCACCACAGCCTGCGACAATCTAGCTCTCTCCTTAAACGGGTAAGGTGCAAATGCCTGAAGTTTGCATTTGACACTGCTGTCCTGGGTCTAGAAGGTTTAAAGCCAAATGCAGCTGCAAAACTCCTGCCCAAAACAGCTGGAGAACACAGCTGTACCTCAGCCCTGATAAGTAACTGCTAACAGGGCACAATAATTAACAAAATTCCAGCTGTATTTTATAATACCACGAATGGTTTAGAGCACATGCCCCAAAAATGGCACTCACCCTTACTTAACTTTTCTGACATATATGCGAGATGTTTCTAGCCCTTCTGCCAGTTCAGCAATTGCCCGAATCGCACTTCAGTTTGGCATTAAGAGTACAAACAGCACCTTCAGCAACAGATACCAGTTTTAAACACTTTATTTGGAATGACTCTGGAACCTCTCTCCACACTCTATTTATAGTTCAAGTCACTGTGCAACTGTGATGCAGAAAGCACTGATCTGCCGCAGGCCATTAGGAAAAAAAAAAACTTCATGAGTAGCATGGCTTTATTGGAAATAAATCATGCTAAAAACTGATCCTTAACAGGTACAAAAAATTTGACAGATAAGGAAAGGAGAAGAAAGATTGGATGCAGTATTAAGACCAACATGTGAATTGAAGACTGCTGTGAAAGATGATACAAAAAAAGGCAGTGAGGAAGAGTAATGCAGCATTAAACGTGGGAGTACAGGGCAGACAAGAGTTACAATACATCCTGCTTCAACATTTCTTATCCGTGTACTTCGTTCAAATAGTGTAACAGTACTGGAAGGCAAAAAGCACCAGACATCTGACTAAAGAAATAAGAAAAAAGAACACAAAACTAGGAAAAAGTGAAAGCTGGTCATCAGGGAAGGAATAATCTCAAATACAGCTACTCAACAGAAACACAACACTTGGGAAAGCTGCTATGTCAACATATATAGACAATACCCATTATTCCAGCTCTATGGACATGACTTGATTTTCCTGGTCTGTGACCTCTTCCACATACAGTACTGCTGAGGTTATCCTTAGAGGTGTGGGGGGAGACACTGCATACACACAGCAAAGCAGCAGATTCATCACAGGAGTAAAACAGGAGGGAGTTATTCCCATGGAATTAGAAAAGCCGTGATTAGGAGGCCATGTAATGTGGGACGAAGCATCATCAAGCCCTAAACACATAATTCCAGTTAGGTGGGAACACTGTGCAGCTTTTAGCTTCCAAAAAGCCAAGCCTCCCCTGTGGCAAGTCAGACTGCGGTATTCCCAAGCAGAATACACTGGTTACTGAAGTAAGAGAAGCCAGGAGCAAGAGGTCCTAGAAAATAATCCTGCACTGGGGACAGTAATTCCTATTTTGTCTCCTAACAGCTGCCATCAAAAGCATGCACTTCACTTGGTCATCTGGTGAGGGGTGGCAGTTCCAAAGAGGGCCACCAAGGACTTTATAACCTAAATTTGAGTTTAAAGGCTTTTTTCCCCATCACCTCTTAAAGTTATCAAACCAGAAATTCAACTATACCTCTCTACTGGGCATAGTTCGGAGGTTTTGGTGGCAGGGAGGTGCCCTAATTCTGACACGACAGCACAGAGATTGTGTGATGCAGGGTTTGCATAGATAGTTTGTCCCCTCTCCAGCCTGAAGAACAGTGAGAGGAAGAAGTCACAGCTTTGGATTTTGTTGCGTTTGTGAAAAGCATGAAATGGGGACAGGCAGGGGGGGAATTCCCATTTACAGAGGCTTCCCCTACATCCCCAAGTCATGGCTATTTCACAAAGCTCTGTTATCTTAAGTGAAGTTTATTACAGGCCCCAGTGAAAAATATTAAAAGTTCACCAATGCAAACACTTCTGCACCTTTGTCCAGGTTGTTGTTCTTCTAGAGTGGTTAAGTGCCTTTTTTATTAAAAAAAGTTTTTGTTTGTTTTTACATTATTGCTGCGTTTTACAACAGAATTAAAAACCATTTGTGGAATCCACCCAGCAACAAAAAGTCAGTTTCCCCAGAACAAGCCGAAAGCATAAAAGCATGTTCTGAAGGGGCCTTTTCTATACCAGCTATTTAATGAGCAAGGAAAACAAAACAAAATATTCTATCACTTCTGTTCCTAGCGTAGATGAATTGACTCGATTTTCCAGAAGGCAAATCCTCCCAATAAATATCAGAATGACTTCCAAGATGCTGAAGTTCCAGAGACACAAGCAGCAGCTCTGCACAGTTTCTCCTGGAGTCCCATGCTCGCCCCTTGGTTCAGTCCAGTGAGATGATGTCGGGAGCGCTGCCTCCGCTGCTGGTTATCACTCCTGTCTCGCTCCTGCTGGAGGAGCTAACGTGCGTGCTGCTCTCGTGGTGACTGGTTGATGTGATGATGCTGCCAGGCGTGCTGCTTGTTAAGGTTGAGGTGAGACTATCCAAAAACATAGGAGGACAGTACTGCTTGAAACAAACAATGAAGAATGAAGAGACTAACTGCACGAGGGAAATGTATGCTCTGAAGATACATCTTCCCTACAACAAGCACAAAACACATTACTAGCAGAACCTCATTAACACATGCATAGCAAGAACCGGAGTTCCGCAGACCAGCGCAGAAGCAAGCAGAGATGGTAGCCACGAGCCCTTCTCTCTCATCCTCCCCATTTTTTTTTTTTTCTTACTAACTGGTTAGCTTGAGCATTTACTAGCGCATTAAGAAACAGTCATGACTGCATGATGATCACAAAAAAAAACCCCTCAGCATTTGGAGGGGGGTATTTCAGGCTCCTTTCGTCACAAAAGGTATAGCAGAATGCTTTTTGCTCCTTCGACAGGGGTTAGAATAATTCCATCCCCTCAGATGGCAGCAGCTGTACTAATCAGCATTTTCATAGTACATACCTGCAATGATACATGCAGGGCTCTAAACACTTTAGCAGTGATAAATGAGCCCTGATCAAGTCTGATTAAGAAAAATTACTAAAGTTGTTTTAAATTTCCTGAAGTGGAAGACAAGCGTTCTCAAAGCAGAGCTAAACCTTCTAAGCATTTAGAAACAGAACAAGGTTGCCAGGTGTCAGAGGAGAGGGTAATAAAAGACATCCCCTGTGCACGTGCACACACGTATGTATGTTGTTCAACACATCTTACTTTCTCTTATGCCATGGATTCCAATCTTGGGCATATGTTTGGAACTGAGCCTGAACTGTTTGAACTGTCCAAAGTGGGCACTTCATAGCAGCACACCTGCTTCCAGTCTCCCACATGAACAAAAGTCTGTTATTCCCACTTTTGGCAGTTCAGATCTGAAGGTCAGGCACAGAGTATTGCAAGATGCAGTAAGTGGAAAGAAGAGGAGGAGGTTCATCCTTCGGTTTTAAGGCACCAGAAAGTCAACTCTACGGTAGCGTCCTATCGCTGTTGTCTTCTAGTGACAGAGAGGTGAAACAGAGGGTCTGCTTCAGATCCTCTCATCTTAGTTAGGAAGCCAATATTCCCCCCACATTTCAAGGCTGTAGTCTGTCTGTGTAAGAATCTAGTTACAGTAAGAGTCACTCTCCCTAACTGTGTAAAGTTTAAGTTTCCAGGGAAGGAAAGGCACCGCCTAGTTACTTTCGACCTACAAAATTTCCATGTAATCCAAAGCCAATGGGGTGTAGTTACACGGAGGGATTTATTATAAAAGTGTTCAGACACGTGCCCATCAAATCAATGAAGATATTTCCTTTAAAACTTAATCTTCTGCTAATATCAAAGCCAACAGCAACAGCAATCAGTGAGGTATATTTACAGAGCTTAATCTGGCCTACGGATACACAATATGAACTAAGAGCGTCAGGTACGCGATGGGTGTATTCAAGTTAGTGCTGTGCAAGTACCCGCTTTAGAAAGGCAAACTACCACTTAAGAGCGAGTTTCCATGCCTGGATTTATCATAGTGAGGCTAAACGGAATCCTCCCTCAGTGCGCCTTCATCACCACCTCTGGCTGGGAAAATGGATTTTCCTGGTCTGTGGTTAGGTCTAAGCAAGTGGACTGCAAACATGGTATGGATGATGACAGCACCCTGACAGTTACTCGAGCGGGATGTCACAAAAACCAGACTTGGAAATTAACCCCATAGCAGTTCAGAAACGTACCTGTGAATCAACTGGGATTAGTGAAAGAAAATCCAGACCTAGAAAGAAGAGAAGGATAATAAATTGATGAGTCTCTCTTTTATTCATACACCACAAATTTAAGGAACTTTTTTTTTTGTGGTCGTAGAACAGATTTTGCAATTGTTACACAGTTTCTAAATGGAATAATACCACTGTGACACCACTCCCAACGACTACTTCAGGCAGCAGCAAAACGAGTTATCTAGTACAAGTGGCTCTTTTTAAGAATGAGAATGACATAATGATGTATTATTCACTGGATATTGCAGGGTGGTTCAATGTGGTTGCTTAGATGGAGGTTGCCATTTGGAGCTGTTGGTTCATAATGCAAGTTTCACTGCGTATTGTACCTGACTCGGCCAAACTGGGACATGAAGAGTGTCATCACATTAAAGATGCTGGAATGAAGTAAAGTCACAACATGCACAAGTCCAAAAACAAGCAGCAGGTCTCTTCCTCCACCCACGGGCAGCCAATAAGGAAACATTTCTAATATCATCCCCGTTTTGTGTCTAGACAAATAAAAGGAATGAAGAAGAGGAAACTACAAGTAGTTCAACGTATATCCTCTAAGAGCAGTGACAACTAGCGTCCGTCTTATACACCATTAGCGTGTAAGCATTTAGGGCAAGATGTTCAAAATTATGAAACCAATGAGAAATTACAGCCTTTTTTGTTTTGTTTCTAAATATTGGCCTTGTGTTTGCTATGTCAACAGAAAGAAATGGTAAACTTACTCCCTCCCTCTTCCCTCACCTCCAAATCTGCTCTGGCCAGTGGCATCTCTCCTCCTCTTCTCCGTTAGAGAAAAATTTTGAAGGAGATTTATGCTCAGCTGCTTTTACAGAATTGACAGCTTCTTTCGTTCTTGTACGTTCTAGAACTTCAGTTGATAGAGATGGACAAGAGTTCTAGACTTCCGTTCTCTCAGCTTATTCTCCAATTTGGGAAGACAACCAATTTCTTAACAAGGGAGAAGTGGAGGGAGGGAGCAGTTAAGGGAACCAAAATGGACAGAGAAACAAGGGGAATGATATCCATCCCATTGCCAAACTGGTGCTGAAAGAAGAGGAAAAAACCCAGAGATGTTGCAGGGGAGAAATGGAGACAGGCAAATGGAGCGGCGGGAAGAGGGAAGTACAGGAGGCCAGTGTGACACCTGTCACCACAAGTCACCATTTCCTGGGCTCTGGGTTCATTACAGCCGGCAAAAAGAACCCCCCGAGTCCCTATAATACAGTGTTCTTTTCAAGGAGCCAGGGTAGAAAACAATCAGTATCCCCACCTTTTGTCTGATATTTAGCAGCAGTGTTGAAGAATACATCATAGGCATTTAGGGTATGTCTAGGTAAAGAAAGTCAATAGAGGTCAGCTTACAAATTGTAGCTCACCTTAACCTTTTTCATACAGTCTAGACAGAGCACCACTAGAATCAGCTAGCAGAATATCTCTACATCTAGGGTTGGGATGAGTCAGTGCCATCACACATCTGTAACTTAAATAAGCAGCTACTCTCCCTCGCATCTACAACACGTAACAGCCGGACGTTTACACAAAGTCTAACTGAATATAGCGAGAAGTGTTTCTGGCTGCCGTTCCAAAGTGCCCATTTGTACCCCAGAAGCAACGTTTTTCGCATCACTGTTGCGAAGTGCAATCTGAAACTGGAAAGACAGCCTGTACTGGACTTGTCTAGACATCACATCACTGCAATACTGCACATAGTCTTGTTTCGTTAAAAAAAAAAAAAAGTTGAACAATTCTCCAATTTTTACCCACCCCGCAAATTAATAAGGCTGTCAGAATACACATGAAAAATAGCCACCGCCTACCTGGCAAGTCTGACGAAATACTGGATATTGGTGGGTGATGGAATGGTACTGGGTAGTCTGTTAATGAAGGAGGAATAGCAGCAGCATCGACCGTTGTCACGCTGGGCACTCTGACAGTAGATGGCTGATACATGAGAACCCTGTTTTAAACAGCACGGGAAATTACAAACAACCTGGCCGTTAGTTACAGAAGAGAAGTTAAGCACCGCTGTGCACTCTCATTCACAAGGTCACTATGTTACAACACAACTGTAGCGTGGCTACTCACTACACAGTATTCCACTCTAATTTCCTCTTTCATAACAGTCTTCGTAATAACATGACCGTATCTTGGCTCTCAACAGCAGCTGTGACGTAAGAGCAAGCTGGCATTAAAACAAAGTACAGTGCTGGAGTCACTTATAACAGTCTACCACTCAGAGACAGAAATGGACATCTGCATCTGTGGGGCACCCTGGGAGGGATGCGCAGGTAGCCAGAGCCAGGAGGAGAGCACTCGTTTCAGTTTCTCCACATAACTGTTCCTCGGTGCTAACCTGTCAGGCCAAGGGCGCGACTGACCATTATTCAGCCCCTGGAACACAGATTACACACGTGGGAGTTAAATATCAAGCCCACCTTTCCTCACAGCCTGAGCCCAAGCCGAGTTCAGCTCTCCAGGAGCATGCAGCCAGTTAAAAGCCTTCTGCATCCCCACCTTCTGCCCGATTACTTCGTGGCACGGTTAAAGATGACACCGCAGGCATTCAGGCACCAGCCACGCGCATAAAACATTTCATAAACTCCAAGGCAGGTGAAAACACCGAGAGTCCTGCATCCCAGCTGCTCTGCATCCCTCCCTCCAGCCCACCAGCCATGAGTGTTACCCACTCACGCCTTCCTCTCCCGACTGCTGCATTGATACATTTATGTTACTTCTGATTTTGGAAGCTTGGATTTCAGAGCCTCCCTTCTCAAGCACCTCTTACACTTCAGCCTGTGTTCCTTCTGCTTACGGGAAGGCACCCCACAGTTTTGCCAAAACTAGCATTCAGGCAACGTTGTTTACGGGAGATAAGCTGTTCCCCAAAAGCCTAGCTTTGACTTGGATTTGAAGAATGAAAACATGCCACTTCCATACCCAAACAGTAAGGAAAAGACATTGGTCACAGACAGACAAGAAAACTCAGTCCTTCTACAATTATGGTTGCAGGTAGCCATCCCAGACAGACACAGGAGCACGGAAGGAAGTCTTGCTGCCTTCTGAAACTTCATTAAGAGGTGTATTGGTAGCTATTTTTTCTTATGAAAATAAGGAACAGAATCTCTTGCAGAAGAACTCCTCCACAATCCTCACAAAAAGCAACAGCATTTCAGTATCACTGCTGAAAGTTGTTGAACATGACCAACTATTTGCTCACCAAAGACCACACGTTCCTGTGGACTAGAGACACAGTACACCTGCTCGTTACTTCAAGAGCTGGCAAAACAGAAGGGGTTTGGTTTTATTACTATTATTTCAGTACAGGACATCAGCCACTACGCTGAGGGACACAGACGCACACCTCATGCATGCACCAACACTGGCTAATAAGCCATTACTAAAAGCTGACGCTCGGAATCATCTTGTGGAGCAGTGACTGCCGGTGAGCCTAACCAGTGCCCCTCTCTCCCTGCAGGTCTCCAGCACCCTACGGGCCAAGAGCAAGAACTTTATGGAAGCCACAAACAGTAACTGTGGCCGAGTTGCACAGATTGGGGCAGACAGAAGGCGGCACAACAGTAAAGAAGCTGGTTAAGCCTGCCGTCGAAGTCAGGCACGACCACAAAGATGGAGCAGTTGACAGAGGACTTGGGAAGTCATCGGTTGCGCTAACCAAGGTGCAGGACTGACTGATAACCATGGCCAACAGCAGTGTCCGAGACATTCCAGAGTTTAACAGAGATGGAGGAAAAGCTTGTCTCGATTCACAACAGCAAAGCGCCTCCCTTCCAAGACTGACAGGATGGATGAAACAGGTGACACAGCCTGGTTCCCTGGGCACCAGGGCAGATTGGATAAAGGGTATAACAGGCAGCGAGAGAAAAGCCTTTAAGATGACACTAGCTTAGCAAGAACACATAAAGCTCCTCCACTTGGCATAACCTGCTTTCTCAGGAGAATCCTGTCCATTAGCTTAATCAGCTTCCTTTTCTATGGAGAAATATCCCTGCAAACACAGCAACAGTCAGCGCAAGTCTTTTGTGAGATGTAAAACTATTTAATAGTGTTTTGCCTGTACAAAGGTACTGTATCAATACAACCTTCTGCAAGGAGAGGCCTAGAAATTCTCCTCTGGAAGTGTGGAGCTGGATCCCGAAGAGAGATTACAAGTCCATTTGTCTACACGTCAGTTTATCTGAGACATTACAGAATAACAACTAACTTTAAAATTGACAAACCCTTTGGTTGGGCTTCCTTGTGTTTCAGACATAAATATGCACTTCCTTTTGGCAGGAGGATCTTCCTCTTCATCGGAAGAGCTTTCTATTGTCAAGTCAATAACGTCAACTTTCTTCTTGTTTACCTCATTGGCCACCGTCACAGCACACGGTTTGCTAACAACACTGGAACCTAAACAAGAAAATAAGACGTCACTGGTTTTTAAAGGCTGTTGACATCAGCAGTTTCTATTTGTAACAGAACCAGGAACCAGGAACTCAAATCCTGTTTTACCTCATCTTCCCGGCCACTACAGAGAATGTTATGGCCCAGGAACTGTTTTATTAGTATTCTGTATCACACTCAGAATATTAAAACACAAGCTTTAATCTTCACTTTTCAGTTTAAGGACCTAAAAAAGAGCAACCTTTCGTTTTCTTAACTGCTATTATAAAGAGCAAAGACAAAGCCCCAAAACGCACACTTTTAGAGGTATAACCCTTTCTCTTTAGTTTAAGTGACAAGAAGGTTAGAAGTATTAAGCCCTCCACAAAAACAAACATCGGCATCCATACACATTGTCCAAGCTACAACCAAGTCTCCAAGACTTTCTGTCGGTTTGCAGCCAGTACCCGGACGGACGTACTTTCTATTTTGGTGCACTGTGGACTTGAGACTTTCACAGCTTCTTTCTTTGGCCTCATGGGGCACCAGGAGCCATCTTCTTGGAACTTGATCTCATCCACATCTGAACATTCATTAAGGATTTCCATAAAGAGCCTGAAAAATAAAGTCGAGTAGTTTCATTTTTGATTCCAAGTAACATTTTTTTCTCCTGAGTGAAAAGGAGACACAGTTGAAAAGCTAATTATGATCACCTTTGACCCACTGCGTGTACTCTCCCCCTAGTTCATCTTACCTGGGAGCCTGTAGTTACAGCCTTCGCAGACATCAAAACCCGAAAGAGTATCCCAACCTACCCATATTCCACTCCAACATTACTGCAATTCATAGATTTCTGTACAGGATGGGAAACCATCGTCCTTTGAATCAAGTTTGACGCTTGTTTGTGAGTTAAAGTTAAATTTTAAAGTTAATAGCTTCAGAGATAGGGTCACGTAAAAGGGAGACCTGTCCTTAGAGGTCACATTTGGATTTCTCCAGAGGAAATGTACTGAGGCTCGGGAGTTTGATGATGCAGTTAGGAGATAAACTTACGTAGTTCCTAACACGGGAATAGAAACTAACTGAGTCTAATGGTTCCTCCCAGTTCTAAAGTATTTTGAGAAAGAAAATAGCTACTTTTGTGACTCGAGGTTTAGCCATTTCATGCTATCAAGTACATCATGAAAAATTTTAAGTAATTGTGTAATCTGCAAACCCAGTCTCTTACCCATCTAATATTAGGCTCTCATAAGCTGCCTTTTTGTCACAGACAGGGCAGATCCAGGTAGGCTTCTTTTCATTCATTTGAAGATAAAGAGCAGCATCAAAACATTGCAGGTGTGTGCAAGTAACAGCCCGGCATGGGATTGTCAGTCTCATTTTTCCCAGCTGCAGGAGATGCATTTAAAGAGCGTCAGAACAGAAGACAGTGAAGTAGGCCTGGATGGCTAACAATGAAATCAGAGGCAGTCGGTGAAGTAACTGTCTCTTCTCACTACAGAGGTGCCCAGTGCTAAGGTCGCTGCAGGCAAACCCACCCTATCAAAGCACGTACAGCGCGCTTAAAGCGACAATAAAGCCATCCTCAAAGTCTTCACCAAGTTGAAGACAGTCAGAAACATTTCCAATGGACCTGCATCAATGTTATTCCTAGGATTCTGTTTTTATTAAGAGACCTACTGAAGCACCTCCTCTATCATTTTCTTTTAGCCACATACTTCAAGCGTTTTTGAGAGCTCCAGTTAGGTTAGACTCGGAATGGCATTACACCCATTTTAACATTGGCCCGAACAGACCAGTCACCAACACAAGGCCAGTTTCTACCTGGGAAGAGAAACCTCAAGGCAGCGTTACCTTGTTACACGGTGATCGACTTCTTTGTTATAGTAGCTGGCAGTATAAGCAATACCACCGAGATAAGGAGATCTGAAGTTTTATTTATCACTGTGCCCCTTAATTATTCTGTCACCCCGCCCAGTTAGTCTCAACACCTCAATATACAAGACGATTCCTTCTAAAGGCCTCACTACACACACGCGAGTAGCAACTTGATTCTGACTGCATTACAGCCGAAGCATTCACAGTTCTAAATCATAGTTGGTTGAATGCTGCTACAATCAGGTGGTTGTAGATGCGCCCTTCTCCCCGCTGTTTTATATTAACGAATCAGTATAAACCAAAAGCCAGTTAAGTTTTTAAAGTGCGGCCTTCTAAAAGCAGCCCAGCTCTGCACTGAAGATGACTAGACAAATCTGCATACGGTAATTTCCAGCTGTACTTACAGGACACATCAGAGATACCCGCAGACTGGTCGTGGCAATCTCACTATCGGGATCTGCAGTTAGTTTTTCTTTAACTATTAAAATAAATTCAGAAGTTATACACAGGCATCATTATTTAAAATGCTAATCTTGATTCGCCAGGACATGTACTTTATTTCCAGCTGTCTAAAAAAAATTAAGCATCTCGCAAACTAGTTCATAGCAATATCAAACAACAATAGTTTCACTATTTATAAGCAACTGGCAAACACTGTGCGCAGAGAGAGAGAGAGAGAGAGAGAGAGAGAGAGAGAGATCCCCCCTATCGGCTCAAGGAGCTTCACTGAAAAACTGCACGATGCCTCAGCAACAGCAAAGGGAAGCTTTCATACTCTGGGCATGGACTTTCTTTTCCAAGTGCTGCAAATCCCCCGAGTATCACCAGTTCTAGTTTTAAAGAACCACCGACCACCCTCAGAAAGTACAGACAGGTAAATTAATTTTACTTACTTAGTGCTCTGGAATGATCGGGGTTCCTGATACCTTTCATTTTTAACCTCTGCAAAAGCATAGCTGAAGTGAGCTGACGAACGAGATACACAGACATGGAGTAATTCTACAAAAAGAGTGATTAAAGATTAAATATGGCTTTCATACAGTACTTCCACTATGACAACAGATTGCTATTTACACTAGTTGTAGCACACAGTAAAAACAAAAACGCGCCGATTTTTTGCTTAATAGTTAGAAAAAGCATTGACAGACAACTTCGTTACTGTGAAAGAGTCCAATACTCTGCCAGAATTCTCCTGCCAACCGTGTCCAATTGTCCTACTCCAGTTGTGACTTAAGTAAGAAGAACAACCCCGCAACCAAGAGACAATCTGGGCTCTTTTCTTGGAAGGATGATTTAGAGTGCTGACACACCTTCTCACACATGCAGTCTTTCAGAGCTTCTCACGTTTGTCTCCTAAACCCTTCCCTTTTTTCAGTGTCAATCTGTTAGCGGGGAGCTCAAAGACAATCCCATGACAAAAGAAAAGATGAATGCTCTTTCGGGTGCAAACACAACCCCTTCAAACGGCACCCAGCAGCACCAATTCCTTTGTACCTTTTCTTCAGCTTGCTCTGCTTTGAAGCCAAGCCTCATTACACCATATCCACTCCCCTGAGGCTGGCCACGTTCCCTAGCATTTACTACTCCTCCCTAACTCACACCGCCTGCCAGCTGCCTTCGTTCAGCGTTCACTCTCTCTTCAAGGTCACTAATGAGAAGAAAATTCTGCAAGCCCCACTACTGCAGAATAACAATGGTTTCATCTGTATAACAAACACAACCTGCGATCTCTTATTTCCACTCCCTGCCAGCCACCTTCTTACGGCTCCTATACTGTCTGGGTACTGCACAAGAAGTTTAAACAAGAGCACCTACTGCCCTGCTCCTCCTTTACCACCTATAGGAAAACCAGCTCTTACCTAGATGAGCAGATAAAGTTATCTAAATGCATGGGAAACCACTACAAAAAATGGAATTACTTTTTTTTTTTCCCCCCCTTAAAGAACGACCATACATTGCACTCTTTATTGCCTACCGCAAGAATTCTACGGGCTCAAGTCTGACCACCTCTGTGGGATTAATGCCTCCTTTGCTCAGAAGCCCTCCACTATCAGTCAAGCACACGCCAATAAGGCCTTGCCATGTGAGCCCGCCGACACTCCAGACGGTGCCCAAGGGTCTCATTTAGAGGATGAATAGCGGCGGCTGCTACGCGAGTTCTGATACTTAGAGCAGAGCAGCAGCATTAAACCAGAGAACCCGCTTTACCTCTCAGGGCAAGGGGGAATGCTGGGACAACCTCCAATTCGTCTGCTTCCATGAGAATATGTTTTGGCAGGCACGGGGGAGGAAGAAAGCAGGGGTCGGTGGGAGAGACCAAGACCACACGCAACACCGCAGTCATCTCAAGATTCCTGCGCTTTATCATTGGGAAGCAACGGCTTAGATCTTTCCCTCCACCTCTGTTTTAGAAGTAAAAAAAAAACCCACACAACTTTGCTGTCAGCACTGCCCTTCATTTATTTTCTGAACGTTAGCTTTCTCTCCAATTTCTTTTTTTTTTTTTAATTTTAATTAGTGTATAAAAGCTTATACTGGAGTCTCACTTTGAAACATGTGGTGTCTCCGGTCCACAGATTTTGAAGAAAAAAAGAGGTAAGCTACTTTGATAGTTGAATCCAGAAGGATTTACACAACTAGTCACAGACAGAGGAATAAGTAGGTTCTTGATTTACTAATAGCTAAAAGAGCTGCTGCAACAGCTAATTAAACCTAGGAAGAGTTCAGAAATTCCTCACGCTCTCCCTTTCTTTCCTTAGTAAATCCATAGGGGGATTTCTAAACGGCCACGCAGCCATTTTAAAAGCTAATTCCTTTTCAACTATGATCAATGACCGCAGACACTAGAAAGCAACAGGTATCACATTTCAGTCACCACCCCCTTTATCTCCTGCCACCTGAAGTCTAGCATGCTTTTCCCCCACTGCAGCTTTCCATGAAGTTTAGAATTGCATTACAAAGAGGCTTCAATTCCACACACACACACACCCCGCTCTCCATCCTTCCCCACACTGAGTCACTTCTCCCTCAAGTCACACAAACTTCCAGAATACTCTTCATTTGTAAGAACACACACACTGCTCAGGATATCCTGCATTACGAACACACACACACCACACAAGTATGGTCCAACCAAGCACATCTGAGATCCATCAAGCCCAGAAACAGACTTGGGGGTACTAGTTGATGAAAAGCTGGACATGAGCCGGCCACGTGCGCTCGCAGCCCAGAAGGCCAATTGTATCCTGGGCTGCATCCAAAGCAGCGTGGCCAGCAGGTGGAGGGAGGGGATTCTGCCCCTCTGCTCTGCTCTGATGAGACCCCACCTGGAGCACTGCGTCCAGCTCTGGAGCCCTCGGTATAAGAAAGACACAGACCTGTTGGAGCAGGTCCAGAAGAGGGTCACGAAAATGGTCAGGGGGATGGAACACCTCTGCTATGAGGACAGGCTGAGAGAGTTGGGGTTGTCCAGCCTGGAGAAGAGAAGGCTCTGGGGAGACCTTATTGCGGCCTTTCAGTACTTCAAGGGGGCTTAGAAGAAAGATGGGGACAGACTTTTTAGCAGGGCCTGTTGCGACAGGACAAGGGGGAATGGCTTTAAACTAAAAGAGGGGAGATTCAGACTAGATAGAAGGAAGAAATGTTTTACGCTGAGGGTGGTGAATCACTGGCCCAGGTTGCCCAGAGAGGTGGTGGATGCCCCATCCCTGGAAACATTCCAGGTCAGGCTGGACGGGGCTCTGAGCGACCTGATCTAGTTGAAGATGTCCCTGCTCGTTGCAGGGGGGTTGGACTAGATGGCCTTTAGGGGTCCCTTCCAACCCAAACTATTCTGTGATTCTATGACACCAGCAGCCTGACACCTCCCCAGTAAACCCTTCCCAGCAACCTGCCATCTAAGAGCTTTCTGAGCTGGAAATCCCGCCCCTGTTTTGGTTTAAGTACAATTTTAAATCGACTCACAGAGAGGCCATTTCAATGTAAAAAAGGAATCTCAAAAGAATGGAGATGGAAATATCCATTAACCAGTTCTTCCTACAAAATAAAAATTGCTTTTGCAGAACTACTTAGTATTACTTGGTTAGAAAATACAAAAACCTCAAAAACAAAGGCATGTATCCACCCCCATGGCCTTGGCACATCTGGTCAGTTTAAAAAGCCTTCTCCAAGGGACAGTTACAACAGATAATGGGAAGTGTTATTTTGTCGTGTCTGAACTGGTTTGTACTATTTACACGACAAAAAGATTTTGGCATTTTTGACACGCGTTTCAGGCAACCCCTAACAGCAGGCTTTCTGATGTGAATTGTGTAAGGAAGTCTTTGCCACCTGTATGCACGTTTTACGTATGTTAATGTAGACTACCATACTTCTAGAGCAAACTTCATTTCCTGGCAGTGATAATAAGTTCAGCCGCTTAATACTAAACACAGAAGGAATGCTAGATGAGGTTATTTAGACAACTTCCCACATCCTACAGAACGTACAGTTTACCTTTCCAATTTCAGAAGCCCAGGAAATGGAGATCTGGTTTGGCACTGCTGATGACAGCCTAACTAGAGATGTTATATTCAAGGGGCGCCCAGGTCGCTTCTGTTCAATTCCATTTTTTGGCGGTGGAGCATATCCCTGTGGGAAGAAAAGGACAAGGAAAGTGTTACCAAGTCTCCCCGCTGTACTCCGAAACAGACTTGTTAGGTTTAAACAGATCTATGGGAAGCAGGTAAACCTAGACGCTCTCTAGGCTGGAGACTAAATTCAACACTTACTCTGAGAAATATCAGTCTTTGACAGTCTAATACCGTAAGTCAACCACAATTTTAAAGCACTTTTTAAGTGGTTTTACAGAAGTGCTGAAAAGGGGGAAGAGAACGCAGTTTTGGTCCAGGTAAGTTCACTGGAAGAGTAAAAAGTCATGTTGATGCGTTGTGCTTTTTTCCCCCCCCACCCCACTGAAAGAGAGCGGAACATCGCAAGGACACAGCCTTAGTGACAAACACAGCAAGCCACGAAGAGTTAATTCAGTGTTTCACACCCGGAACACACTTCATTGATTCTATTTAAGAAACAATAAAGTCTTGTTCCAAGAGCTCCACATCTCCTTGGCGTCTGCTTTGCCCCGTATCAACTACACCTAGCCCCATTAGCAACGGGCTGTTATCTGTACTCTGCCAAGGCCCCTGAAGAAGAGCTGCGCGTGGAATATCAGCTGTATTTAAGAGCTAATCGGCTTTGCTGTTGTCTGCAGAAACAAAATAAACTAGGTACTGTTTGCTCAGCTTTGAAAAATTTCGTAACCTAGACTGCTTTTCTCTGTAGTTTTATTTCCTATATGATGTTCACGCATTGAATCAGGAGCCATCCTGTTCCCTTTTGCTTCTAGGCAAGCACATACTCTCCAGCATACCGTGAGCAGAAAGTACTCGTGCCACGTGAAGGAGCACACGGCCTAACTGCAGCTTATTCATCTCGCCCTGCGTCTGTCGCTACGAAAGCAAGCCAGTCTGTAACAGGAACTCTGAGAATCTCCGTTTTGAGCTCACACAGGCTGCCTGCAGTCCACTCGTCTCAAAAACTCATCCTGCACCAGAAGGATGCCAATAAGAGATTGCAGCCCTGCGTCTTGCACAGAACTGACTGCCAGATTTCACTTAGTTCAAGACAGTGTTGTTCTATACAAGAAACTCTCCCAGAAAGGATATGCTGGAAAACACACACATATTTTTTTACCCAGAGAAACACACATTCACAGCCTAGTACTTGGAAAAAGAGTTACTTTGAAAGTCACTGAGTCTGAAAACAAAAAAACAGAAATAAACAGCCTCTTCCACTAGCCAAGAATACCATAGGATAATCACTGCCTTTAATCCAAGGAGGACTCGATAGTTGTCACATCATTTCCTAGGTTTCCAAAGCAGCTCCGTTACTAGTCCATACGTTTCACCTGACAACCAAGCCCTGGCTGTGCCTCGCCACTGCCCTTTATTAATTTCAGACAGGACTCTCGC
The DNA here is from genome assembly GCF_965638725.1 of Aptenodytes patagonicus. Classification (NCBI taxonomy): domain Eukaryota; kingdom Metazoa; phylum Chordata; class Aves; order Sphenisciformes; family Spheniscidae; genus Aptenodytes; species Aptenodytes patagonicus. The sequence continues at coordinate 4,452,984 of NC_134982.1, read as the reverse complement.
TCGCAGTGGCAGAATAGGGACTCGGAGCATCTCCAGGCAGGTCTGCCAGGCCAGAGCAGCAGACGACAATTGCTGAAGAACTCTCTCTAAAATGGTTCTCACCCCAGGTGGAGAGTGACCCAGTAGCTATAAGGAACCTTACCACGCGTGCTTTATCACAGAACATGGAGGCAGCAAATGTATGGGGACTGCTGACAGTTTCCCATTTAAAAGAATGAACGATTTGCCATTTCTTTAATCAGACCTAACAGCTGCAGCCATTTACAGAGTATACATCCCAGTTGCTTTGCTGTAGTACTCCTTTCTCTACCGTGGTGACTTTGTAGTGAGCTTATGTGGACAAACACACCATCCCTGCAATATTTAGGAGGGTATTTCCACACATGCTGTACCAGCCACAATAATCCAGCTGGTCTCCAACCTAAAATGAAGCTGCCTTGCTTTCAAGAGAGCAAGGATGCAAGCTCTCTTATATTTCTCAATTTTTTTTTCTCTTTCAGAGACAGACTCTGCAGCTCACGTGCTTCGTTTCAGTCAAGCTTTTGATGTTTTCTTCCACAGAGCAATGACCTCGAGCTCAGATTTAATTCTGTGCTCCTAGAACACTTTAAAACCTTCCCTTCCTAGCCTTCCAGGACTTCAGTAAAGAGCACTCTGCTTGCCTATCACAACCAGCACGGTCTAGCACTGTTTAGTTAGGCTGCCAATTCTAGTGGCTAGCAAGTGCCAACGTTATTTGGGTCTGTCTCCCACGCTTCTTGCAAGAACCGTATTAGTCAAAGCAGGTGGAATCTGCTATAGCCAGAAAAGTCTATCAACAGAAAGTACGATTGCTCTTCGATCTGGCTATTTCCAACCTGCCCTGACATATTGGATTTTGTCCTTTGAAAGAGACCTGCAGTGGTCTATGGAGGTTCCCTGAGAAGAAAAGCAAATTACCTTTTTGGACTTCCGCGTTTTGCCTTGCCTACAAGAGAAGTCAACAGGAGAACCACCTGCTGCAGTGCTTTATGTATAAAATCCTTGTTACGTGCCAAGACACCAGCATGCAAGGCTGTACTCCTTTTAAGTCAGAACCAACACTGTAAGAGGAAGGCACAGATAGTTGTAGGAATACAAGAAAACATCGTGTTAACATGAGTTGGCACAACCTGAAGCAGTACTGGCACCCTGGCAGCATTTCTCTGAAGTTTCTGGTAAGGACGGCAGACAAGGACCAGGAATAGTTTACAGACATCTGCGGAGGCATGAACTGCTATACCAGGGAATGACAGAACAGTACTCACTTAAGAATTGTACAAGTTGGCAACAGAGGCTGCTATCACTGATTAATTACCTAACACCAACACTACTGAGTTAGACAATAGCGGTCTTTGAGGCAAAGAAGTTACCTTACATTTCCTGCAACAGAAAGGAACCGCCAGAGGGATGCAGACAGCGACCAAATCAACAAGAAAATGTTTGCAGGAGCACTCGGACTGAGACTATATTTGTCATTCAGCTCATACTAAAGGAGGAGAGGAAAGGAAGTTGCCGAGACAGTAGTCATTTATTCACTTTCTCACCTAAAGTTTCTGCTGAACAGATTAAAGAGTCATCTTATGACGTGCAGGAAGAACCTGCAGGGTTTAGATCTAAAGCAAAGCAAGAATCCAAGATTACAAACAATTTTTGCTACGACTGTGACGTATGTTACACACAAAATGGATAGCGTAACACAGCATAGCGGGGCGTAAGCTATATTAGCAAGACTGAGAACCAGCAGACATCGATGTCCACAGGATAACATGAGACCCAATTCTTTTGGTGGGTTGCTTAAAGAAAGGAAGACAATCTGCAGAAGAAAGGAGAAAATCCTGCAAGATTATCACAGAGAACATAACTGGCATTTGCAGAAAATACTGACCAGAAAACATATGAAAGAAATTCTCTTACACACTGAAGACAGATAGAAGAACAGTGATGCAGTGGTTAAAGAAGTAGGGGGAAGACAAGCTACAGAATCTCATTTAAGCTGAGTAGAGGCCAAAAAAGTAGTCACGGTTGCGTATGGCAGGAGGGAGGGTACAGGACAACACATCTGACACAGCAAGAAGGTGACAAACATTCTGAAAAAGAGGTTTCAGACTTCCTCTCTCCACACAGCATTTTTCCAAACCTACTGCTAAAAAAAAAAAAAAAAACAAACCACCCTCTGTACTACTACTATTTCCATCTTCTATAGCTTCCAGAACTATTCAGAATGGGTTGCGTAAGGGTTTCTCTCTGTTCTACTGTACAGAGATACCCACTGCAGAGATTTTTCAGGAATAATGAGAGTGCTTTTCCCTTTTTGTGTATATTCAAGCCTTGAGGTGACCCTGCCTACGTGCTAACATTTGCAACATCAGACACCAGTAAAGTGTACGACTGCCAACGCTGTTCTGTTCCAGTATCACCAAATGCTAGGAACCCTAAAACCTGTCTGTTCTTCATCCCCGCAATGAATTCTGCTCTAACCAGACAGATGCAGAGCAGCGTACAAACTTGTAAGTTCCCTCATAACAAGAAGGAACTCAAGCCAATCACAAATAGAGATAGCCCAAACAAGCGAGGGCTACTACCAATCAAGGCAAATAAACTCAGTTTCAAGACCTACGAGGAGGATTCCCCATGCAGACGCTGGTTTGGTTTTGACATATTTTGTTACGTTAACTGCAACAGATGAGGTTTGCTGTTGGTGGCTAAAACACAATTAATCCATGCAGTGGCTGTAACACGATTAACAGTAGTAACGGCTCTCTCACACAGCAAATGTACAAACCATATGCCTAACATTAGTAACTAGAGAAATTTGAGTGGTAACAATAAACAGCTTGATTGTTTTAGCAAGCTAACATTACAGAAAAAACACACACACCACAAAGTCACAAAGAAGCCACAAATGCGTACAAACAAGCTTACCGGCAACGGAAACAGCTTCCCATTTACTTTAATACACAAACTATTAGGGTAATTATCTTCTTGAGGGCAGCTTGTCTCTGCTAGGCATAACCTATATCCCCAAAAAGAGAAAGCGTCATTTTCAAGTGTCGCCACATTCATACGTCCCCACAAACATCTAGACTTACGTTACATTAGCCAGTTAAGAAGTCATAAGAGAACACTATGAAAAAGGTACCTTAGCTGAACTTGGACTGTGTAATCTCTCCTGCCCCCTGGCAAGAAGTCCCTGTGACAACAAAAAAGAAAGAGAAGTACCCATTTAGACGGCAGGTCTCATATTCCAGTCATATGCACAAAGAACTGGCACGCCTGCCGCAACAGCACTAAACCTTGCTCTTATTTTTCTTTTATTGAGCTGTGAACGAGTCTTACAAGCGACACCCCTGCTTAGCTACTGCAAGTTAAGCAGGACTTTAGGATCAGCATCCTCTGTCAAGAGTTTATAGTAACAATAAAGTATGAAGTTGCCAGAGAGGAAAAAAACCCATGAATTCTCTTGGCTTACACCATAGGTCTTACAACAACGTGACCCCTGGGGCAGAAGATAAAAGCAGCCTCCATTCCTGCAGCCAGGAAACAGGCAGGGAAGAAAAGCTTACCGCCTCTCTAAATAGTCACAATTATTTGGAACTGAGTAATTGTTAACTCTTTAGTGGCACAGGATTTACCCCAACTGCACATGAATTCTGTGCACAGATAAACTCAGCATAACTTTGGTGAGGATTATCACTCTGCAAGCTTATGCGATGCATAAAATGAACCAGAAAACCCATACTTTCTCCTGAAATTTTGCCAAAGTTTACCTACGCTATGCCACGCTCTTACTTCTTACCTGGAAATACAGATTTCTCTGACCTGCTGAGGTGTTAAAGCAAAGATAAAAAACTTCTCTTGGAACTTCTGAATACTGCTCTGTACTAGAAAAAGAGAGACACAAAAGAGGTTTAACCATGGTGATTAAAGTCATTGATTAAAACAGGATCTGCAATTGAGTTTTTCCTGGAACGAGGCATAAGTCACTTCATATAATCAAACTGTGGTTGAACTACATGGAACTGTCAACAGGAAAGCAATGGAACAAATCATTCATTCAACTATATTCAGATGGCTTAATATCACATTACACTTCAGTACGAAAGAAGCTTGGCAAGCTGCGTTACAGTCCTTTCTCCCAAGGGAGAAAGGTTCAAACAAACACACAACAAAATATAACACTGGATACCTGACGAAGAGAGTACCACGGAGAAGATGTTTACAGCTATTTGAATGCGCTACAAGAAGAGAACACGCACCAGAAGTTATTAATGGACAGCTGGAAAATTACTCAATTCAGAAACAGCTAAAGGTAATTAAGCCTTTGGGGAGGAAGGGAGGGAGCACAACCCCTAACACCAGAGAAGCCAGCTAGACTGCACGTCTGGGAACTGCCCTGCAGTAGCATTTGGGGGGGGGGGGGGACGACACAAAACAAAACACACAACTTTCATATCAGAAACCTACTTGTCTGTCAGTGATGGGAAGCAGTAATATTTTAGTATTAAGGGTTCATAGTATGCACATGTTATTTTTCTACTTTCTTTCGACTTGAGAAGTTAGAAATCTTGACCTGAAAATAAACGTAGATTGGACTTGTCCAACAGTTTAAAGTAACCAGCAAGGAGGACAAATGCAAAAATAGCACAACTAAACCAGGCAAATTGGGAAGAGCTAGACTGTCTTGTACACTGTGACATTCAGAGAAGATGATCCCTATGCCCAGAAAACACACACAAGAAGGACACAAGCACAAAATAAAACCCAGGTAGAGCAAACACACACACCAAGTTCCTCAAACAATTCAAAACAGCTACATTGTGCACATACACGCACACACACCCCCCCCATAGACAACATTTTACATTTTAAAATAATACTTGAGCACATGTAAAAGAGATCATGGAAATATTTTGTTATTGAATTGAGCGTGGGTTAAAACTAAACCCCACACCTACACCTGCTCTTGCGTTCTCATATTAGTGCAAAAGAATACCTACGCTCACCCCTTTTAAAGAGTCGCAGTGAAGCAGACTATACTTTTAGCTCTCTGACCTATTTGGTTTCCGAATCCTTAATTCTCAAACACAAAAAACTTTCTTTGTTCCATGTCCCAGTGACCCGAGTCTACTAACTGGGACTATAAGCTATCCATATCAATCTAAAAATATTAGATAAAGCCTCATTTCCAAATTTGCTTGTGAATCCATGTTAAGAGTGATTTTCAGCCAACATTTGTATCCTTCTAACATCAGAAAGGCCCATTATTTCCCCATCAAGCCATTCCTCACATCTCATTTCCCTACTCCTCCTCACACAGATCTGAGTTGTAGCTCTGGCTGCTGCCACCTTCAGGTACTGTGCTCTGGAAAGAGTTTGAAGGCAAGCAAGTACTCAGTTAAATTAATCTTCTCCCCCTCACCCATGTCCTAAGAGAACCCAAACGTTACAGGACTAGATAATCCTCACTCCTATGAAAACTGGGCAACATGCAACAAAGAGCCTACAGTCTTCAAAGGAAAGAGGAATTTACGTGCAGCTCTAGCTATAACATGGTGACACCCCTAAGGAAGCATCTTCCTTTCAGAAAAAAAGATCAATTTCCAGCTGTTGGGGAAATTTCTAGCATATCACCTCTAGATATCACTGACCAGGAAACAAGAGGTAACTGCACAGCAGAAATATAATGCAGAGCACACACTGCATTATATGGGACAGGGTGACAATGTGGCTGGCAACCTAGTCTGGTTAACTATGAGCCAACAGTTGTGCCATAATACAGAATAATTCAGGAAGCTAGTTAAGATGCTCAGCTACTGCACACAGTGAACATAAGCAGGAGTTAGCCAGGACATCGTGGCACTGACAGATTATCTCTGTAAAGGTAATGGCAGCATGAGCCATAGAGCTGTCCAACACCACAGCAGCTATTGTCCTAATACACGGGTTTGATATTAAACTCTTCTCTAACAGGGTGTCACGACACACAAATGGAAGGGACCACAGGCATTGTAAATAAAGCTCGTTAGTAATGTTTGCTGCTTTAGGTGCTGGAGGATGACCAACGATCAGTATGTGCCTCACTGAGGCATAAGTCACAGCCTAGAAAGGCTCTATTATCAGTTAAGAAATTAATAATATTGTTTAGAAACACTTCAGCATTTTTCAAGCTGTTTGCATCCTCTTAAATATTTTAAATAGTTAGGGAACATTTTCTACCATGTAAATTAAGACAGGTTGAATTTCAAGACAGAAAACAACATATTTCCAAATAATTAAATATGTTTAAGAGGGAGGCATTTGAGGAAGCTAAGCTGAGACTTCAGGTTATTTGGAAGACAAAGGTCCACTCTACATTTTAACATAGCGTATGGCAACAACCGGTAGGCTGAGAAACCTTCACTAAACTGAGTACAACACTGAACATTCTTTGCACAAAGTATCTATTTCAGTGCCAGATGCCAGAACCTGCAGAATTGTTGCAGTGAGATAAATGCAAACTAACAAACCAGTGAACTTGTTCTCCTTATTTTGTTGCAACTTATTAATTACTGACGCTGCAATCCTTTTCCTGTTGGCCCTGACAGAGGTGTTCCCCATTTGTACCAGACAGACTTCAGGTCCAAATCTTTCAGCCAAAAGTAACTCCACGGGAGGTTCAGACTAGATATTAAAAAACATTTCTTTACCAAGAGGGTGGTCAAACACTGGACCAGGCTTCCTAGAGAGGTTGTTGATGCCCCAAGCCTGTCAGTATTTAAGAGGCATTTGGACAATGCCCTTAACTATTATTCTTTAACTTTTGGTCAGCCCTAAAGTGGTCAGGCAGTTTGATGATCACTGTAGGTACCTTCCAACTGAACTATTCTACTCCACTATTTAATATTCAAAAAACAAAGATCTTTAATCATATAATATTTACAGAAGAGAACACTATTTTCTGAAGTATAGCTTGGCACTTTTGGGGACAGGTGGTGAAGAGAGGGCAAGAGTAGAAATAAGAACACCTCTCCTATGAGGACAGGCTGAGAGAGTTGGGGTTGTCCAGCCTGGAGAAGAGAAGGCTTTGGGGAGACCTTATTGCAGCCTATCAGTACTTAAAGAGGGGGCTTAGAAGAAAGATGGGGACAGACTTTTTAGCAGGGCCTGTTGCGACAGGACAAGGGGGAATGGCTTTAAACTAAAGGGGGTAGATTTAGACTAGATAGAAGGAAGAAATGTTTTACACTGAGGGTGGTGAAACACTGGCCCAGGTTGCCCAGAGAGGTGGTGGATGCCCCATCCCTGGAAACATTCCAGGTCAGGTTGGACGGGGCTCTGAGCGACCTGATCTAGTTGAAGATGTCCCTGCTCGTTGCAGGGGGGTTGGACTAGATGGCCTTTAGAGGTCCCTTCCAACCCAAACCATTCTGCGATAAGAAGGGAAGGGACTTTCTGCTTTTCCCCAGCTGCAAAAAGCAATTGAAGTCTGGACTTAGTACTGTCATAAGCAACACCTATTTCATTAATTAAACCTGCAGAGCCATTAAACACTTACCTAGACTTGTAGGTTTTATGAGCACATCAAGCACATCGTAAAAAGGCAGGCTTTTCAGCTGAACATCGGGATGAACGGGTGGAATCGGAGGGGATGGCTGCTGCATCTCAAAGTGGGGCTTAGTGTCTTGGAGGAGCACAGAACTGACAGGCGAGGAAGGAGACTGAGGCGTGACCGAAGTAGAAGGGAGCGGGTGAATGCCAGCAACAGCCAGGTCAGGCTCGACAGGAGAGGAACTACTGTCCAAATTGAAAACCGCAGGTTTTATAGCCGATAAGTCCGAAAGTCCTTCAATCGTCCTTGGGTACCGACGCCTATAGAGTTCTCGGATTTTTATCTGAACTGCTGGACTGCAGCCACTCTTCAGTAAGTGCAGTGCCCTCATCAGGAGGTCATGTTTCCGCCCGCTTTTATTACGTCCAGCAAACCCCAACAACACTTGCAGTTCAGAAACACGAAAACTTGATACCATATTCTAGAAAGAAAAGAGATGAGCACAGGTGAACCAACAGTGCCCCAAGCAGGCCTTTCTGAGGAGCATGGTGAAGCATCTGAACTTCCATCATTCCAGTTTTACACCTGTCAGCTTAGATACTACCCATACCCTTACCCAACGCAAGAGTATAGTCAGTTTAAAGCGAAGAAACAAAGTGTCCAGGGTGAAGGTTGAGTTTGGTTGTGTTTTTGATTTCAAAGACTTCTAATTGTTTTCACACTCAAAAATAGCAACAACAACAACAAAAAAATAATCTTAATGCAACCCATGCAGTGCGATCTTAAACTCAGACAGAAGCATAAGCTCTAATATAAAATCTGTCTCACTTCATGAAACAAAAAAAAAAATCAGACAAATCAGTATTATCACCTGTCTTCCAACACATTTTAAGAAATAAAATAAGCAACTGTTCTGCACAGTTTATTCTGAAACATCCTTTATTTTGTGCAGCATGTTAAATGCACACATAAACAGAGACAAGACAGGCACATCAGGTTTCACTCTTGAAAGGATGGCATGGCAAGGTGGACACTTTTTTAAAAAGCTACATTATACCATACTAACAAACTGTTTAACCAATGCCATTGATTCTTCCAGAATATCACAGAAAACTTCCTGTCCTTTTCGTATCACATTCTGGTATCGTGGGACACAAAAATCTCTTCAAAGGAAACAATACTATTTACTTGGTTATCAGAGTTAGTTGTGGAAGACTGAGGATTGAACTATGAAGTTCATAAACAGAAAGAATATCATTTAAAAAAAAAAAGAAATAAAAAAGCCCACTACGCAAGAGGAAGCAATCTTCTCCCCCCCATTACTACAAATGAGTAACTTAGCATAGGTGCATCATCTCACATTTTTGTGAGCAAGCTCTCTTTTCAGAGAGGTATAAAATTGTCCAGAATTCTTCTAAGTAACTTCCTTCCTATTTCTGTGGGACTCTTCCACCGTAACAAGGAGGTTAAGTTTTAAAGATGAAAGAACGTCTGACTTTAGTTTGTACTGCTGCACCGTACCAGCTCCAGACTCAAGGACTGGGAGATGAAGGCCCTAACAGAAGGTATGAAGTAGTAGACATCTGGGATCATAAAAGATGTTTTTAAAAACAACAGTTCAATAGTGCATTGTTGACTTTTAAATAGTAGTCCAATATACAACATTTAAAGCTTTGGGCACTGATTTCAGAAGGGATACAACTGAAAACACAATGTTTTGGGTTTACCTTCCCTACTCCTTACTATACAGTTACAGAGTTTACACCCACGTATTCTAACATAGATCTGATCTCAACTAAAGTTTTAACACAACTATGCTACAACCACACGGTCAGCCACCAAAAAGACTGAACTCCCCCTGCGTCCCCAGCTGCTTGCTCCCTATTCTCTCCTTAATGTTGAGAAAATTGTTTTTACAGTAAGACAGATCAGGGAATTGAGCCAGAGGAAAACTGAACTTGTGCCATTACAAGACAGCAGGAGTAAGCAGCCAGGACCTGCCTTTTCAAGGGCCACATTATTCATGCATATCAAAACAACCGTCTAAAATACTATGGTAGTACTCTTATCAGGCACAGCCTTTCCTCATTATTGAGGGGACAAGGTTATCCTATTTCTGAATTTCAACATTTCCAGACGGCCAGTTTGGATACGGTGATGCTTCTATCAAGTAGCTGTCAGGGAGCTAACCCAGCAGTCTTCAAACTGGTATTCCCCCAACGCCCCATCTATAAATGCACCACGGATGCAATCGCCAGTGAAAGCAGTGTCACGTGAGGCACTGAGTGGCTCACCCTAACTTCTGAAGAAGAGACCAACCGCAGATATCACCTTAATTTCATCCCAGCAACTTCTCTCAACAGCAAAACGATACAAGAAGAGAGGAGATGGAGACAGAACTCCATCCAGTTTGCAAGTTGCTGGAGAAGGTTAGTTTCCACCTGGCATTCCCCTACTTTTCCTTAGTCTCACAGTCAAACAGGGTGAAGAAAAGAAAGCGTTTCCGTATTCATAAAAAATAGGAATTGAAGTACTGCAACAGCTTTATAGTCATGCCACATAAAAGAGAAATTGTGTTAAAAGGTAATACTGATAATGAAGAATTTACTGAGAACTTCATGTTGCGTCCTTCCATAAATAGTTGTATAAGCTTGATAGCAACGTCAGCTCCTTTATTTCAGATGCAGGCAGTAAGCGCGATTCTGGATTCCATAATCAGAATGCAAATGAGTAAAATAATCCTTTACATTGAGATTAAGGAAACAGCATGTATTGCAAAATACTGTCTACTACCCTGCCTGCTGCCTTCTGTGCATTCCTGCAAGTTAATCAAGGTGAAATGTGCGGTCAATCACGCCTTGAAACAGCCAACATTTTATGCAGAAATTCCACAAACTAGCATTTTGTTACAAGATGGATTTCATTTTATTAGAAGACACAAGCTGGCTTCAATACCGTAAGTCAGAAAGATTTTAAATTGACACCTCCATTAAAAATGCTTGGGAGTATTAAAAAAAAAAAACCCACAACATAGTTTTGTCCATCAATGCAAAAATCTTACATATGCTTTTTGAAAGACGTCTTGCGAAAGTGAGTTTTACTGGAATTAAACAATGGCTTTTGCAACATTTTCCCCCTAAAGCTGATTCTACATTCCCTTTAGGGCAACCACCACCACGTGCATGAAAACGCAAATAGTCTGATCTACACATTTTAGCTTATTACTCCATTTACAGACATATCAAACTGGACACTCATTATAATCAACAAGGTTTTATGGAGGCATAACATATGCTTAGGAGCATTTATAATCATGGTGCAAGACAGATACTACTTCCAACAAACCCCACCAAGTTATTTTCTTTTGGGGTTCCAACAGTATTGCAGAAGACTGCAGCCTAGCTATTAACATGCTTTTCACATCACTGAATTAAGATTAGACATTCAAGTTGTGTCATGTAAATGCCATCAATTTTCTCTTGAGAGAAGTTCTTTACAGCTGCAGAGCCCAATAAAAAACATTTTTAACACAGAAGACCAGAGCCATTTTGGTTTTAATGTTTCTCTGTGAACACAAAGAGTAGTTTGACAGAACTTTAAGGAAGGAAATCAGACTGGATAATTCAAGTACTTTTATATTCCAGAAACATTTTTTTGCCTGAAATTCATACTTGAAGGTCATAAGAAGTTTCACAGGGTTTTTTGTTTCTTATTGTTAAACTATAGCAACCATGATTCATAAGCAGAAATATTGTTCTAAAGCATTAAGCCGTAGGTGTATCTGGAATGGCATTCATTTCACAGGGATGATGATGTTAAGGAGTCCAGGAAATGCTGACATGCCACTGAAATTAAGGGCGGGCGTGTTTCAGAGCAAAGTAAGGGATCAAACATATCTCAAACAAGAGGTACGTGATTCTCCACACTCCCCCTGCCAAAGCTACCTGCAATTCTAACAGTCATTGTACTTACATATATAAATGAAAGGTAACCAAGAATGCCTGTTAAATTCTTGACGTGTCTACAATAAGCACCAACAACTGTAGCTTCTAGGGCAACTGCAACTGCTCAAGTAGTGAACCCTACACTTGAGCCTGCAGAAACCATCCAAGTCAACTCAAAAGTTCTAGTCAGTCTCCACCTAAGAGTTCTGCTTCAGCCCCACTGGCTTCCAGATGTTTTCTGAAGTGTCCGAAGCCTATATAGGGAAGGACCAACCCCACAAATCCTCACTCCTGACTTTAAGCCCTCTTCTGGACACTCATAGCAGAGAGGCACATTTGTGACATCTTTTGCAATAAATTTGCATACATACTGATTTACAGTGGGCTAGAAATGGGTAATACTGGTAAGAAAGAGCAACTTGTGTCTTGGGATGGTTGAAGACCTCTCTGCTGACCCTGAATACAAACATAAATGTAATGTATTCTGGAAACTCATGTAACTATAGATAAAAAACTGCAAGCCCTGGGAAAGAATGAAGATGTCACCAGTTAAATCTGTGGAAGTAGTACAGCACAGTAAGAGCAGCTCTGAAGAACACAACAGTTGGTGCAAACAGCATGACCATCAGGTCCTCAGTATTATGGGGATTTTTTCTTTAGACTAACTCTAGCCTGGCTCCTAAATTAGGCATTAGTCTTCAACGTTGCACACGCTTAATATAACAGTGAAAATCCTAAATCAAAGACTGGCGTTCATTTCACATAAGATGCTCAAAACAAAGCTTGACCCATCTCACTGCAGCCTCATTTTTTAAGTACCATAAACTATATTATCCCTTTCCTCTCCCCCATCACCGTATCTCAGCACAATCATTAGTTGTTAATTATTCTAGATACAACAAGCTTTGAAGGTACCACAATAAGCCTCACTGGTCTGAAAAAATTACTATGCATCTAGGAAGGGGAATTACGTACAGATACAAGATAACAGTATATTCTCATAGGTTATTAACAGTATTTTATGAGAGGTTATCTTATTTAATACACTCAATGTTAATTGCAACCTAGAGATCACTACATCACCAACAGAAACTTCTCAATATCTATTCTGTCCATCATTGTAACTTTATTCCAGATCACCATGCGGATTTTGATTTCTACATCAAACCCCCAAACTGATGGGCATATACAATACAATGTTATTAACACAGCTAAAATAAAACAGAGTACAACAGAGTGTTTGGCAATGAGCTTGAAGAGGACACGTGAAAATAGCTCTCTGTTTTCTTCTTGGCTAACAATTTAGCACTAAGCACTGCTTCACCTGGTAAACAGGCAAACACTGTCCATTCAGACTGGAAAAATAAAGCAAGAGGAGTGGAAAGACACCGAGGCTGGTATGAACGAGAGATCCAATACATACAAGTATGAGACTTCAATTTCTGTATTTTAATATGGTATCTGAACCATATTGCTCTTCGCATTTGAATCGCATGACTTCAGTACTGGGTATGCAAGAGCAAAAATTAAGCGTGGGACTTACTTTCAGCATTTATAAGCCCTGATTTTCCAGTAAATTCTGTGTAATCTCCCCTTCCACACAGGACATATGAGCACACTTCCACCTCTTCTCACCAAAATGAGTTTTTTCCACAATGGCCATAAAACTGGTCGCTAGTGTCACACAAATTAGTTTTGGCACAGGCATATTCATTGGCCTATAAAGAGCTTCCCCCCCCCCCAAAAGATGAAACTAACATATTACTTCAAAACCCGATTAAATACAAACTGTGAGACTGAAGCTGTTATCTTCTAAACTAGGGGTCTGCAATGTTTCAAGCATAGCGTGCGCTCTGTATTATTTGTTTCCAAATTAGAGTCAGGATGCCAACAGAAACCTAGGGGACCCAAGAGATGTTTTCTCTCTCTCTAAAAGTAATAATATATAACCATCCTCTTATCTGCAGTATTTTGCTGGGATGCAAACCATAGCTTCAAGCCAAATCTCGGTCAGTTCAGAATTTGTTGGAAGCTGGAATCATTTTCTCACAGATGGCTCTCAGAAGGAGCTGTAGTTCCCCACTCCTGGGCCAATTCTGTTCAAAAATGTGTTCACATGCCATCTCTGGCCTCCACACCAGACTGCTGACTTCTGTTCCACGTCTGTCTATGCCCATGTAATCCTTTTGACATTCATCGGGCTGCTCGTAAGTGAGGATTATGGATAAAGGCATGAGCCATGTTTAAAAACACATCTGTGAACAGCAGGTCTGGAAATTGTATCTCAAAATACAAGAAAGATACTGTTGTGCTCACCACATCTTCTCAGCAACTCCCTAATAGTCCAGAAACTGGTAGCCTACAGAATTCAATAAACACTACTAATTAAGAGTTAATCCAAAGGTCTGGAAGGGTAAGCCTTATACTGGACATTTTCACCAATATCTTGAAAAGTAGTGACTGTGGTTACAGCTACTTCCGAATCCTTTAACAAAACCGAAGATTTCCAAAAGGCATGATGTAACACCAGGTTTCTTTGAGTCTCTTTGTTTTCTTTCACTGCGGCCTCTCAATTATAACCCTTTGGTCATAGCTCCTCAGAACTTTTACTTTGAAGATCCAGAGGATGGCAGGGACGGTACTAACAAATATTAAAACAATCCTTTGCCCTGAGAATAGAAAAATGCTGCCCCTGCATGTTTCCCTCAAAAACAGGATTTAAGAGAGAACTCTGACCTCCTGCCTTTAGTCAGTCCTTAACGATTTACTAAAATAAATTCAACTCTCCAAATTGCCCTACTGGCCTTTTATAAGGCAGGTAGAGATCACGTACTGCAGGAAACTGCAAACAAGAGAGCAGCAAACAATACTGCCATAGAAACGTTCCATAAATTAATCTATAAAGCACCAGTTTAAGATCACTCCTAAACATCAATCCGTGAAATCTGCTGGGGGCGGGAGGAGTCTCTCTCTTCTTTGGCCAAAAGCAGGAAGAATTGGTTGTCTAAAAAAAAAAAAACCAAACTTGAACCTGCAAACCAAGTGCCTGGTATTCAAGCAGACACGTCCAAATGTATCATCTTTATTTAAAAAAAAAAAAAGGCAGTAAAGGCCTTGAAGACACAAGGCAGACTACTATATTCTCTTCCGAAAAATATCAAGAGCTTTCCCAAAATGGACCATGAATTATCATCAGCTGGATGTTGAACAGACATTTAGAGAAGCTCCAGGCTAGCAGATTCATTTCACCAGCACTCCAGTTTACAAATGAGATGAATGGGAACATCAAAAGACGTTTCTTCAGACTAGTATTTTTTTAGCTACTGATACCTATTGTTTTGAGTGACGAAAGGGCAGTCCTGTAGTTGGCCTGAAACCCAGTTCCCTTTTCCCCCCACGCTTCCCGTGTTACTTTTGGCAAGCTACTCAGGTGCATATATAATTTCAAAGGTATTTAGGTACCCAATTCCCAGAGTCTATCAATACTTATGCATGTCTAGATAAGCGATTATAGCGCTTCGGAAAATGCAGATCACAGCTCCGGCTCAAGCCTGGAGAAGAGGAGCTACACTAAGAAGAGTTATCACTGCTACAAAGTTTGCACTGGGGGGTTAGCCACCTACGTAGCTACAGCCTTTGAGAGACCTTGGAAAGAGGGTTGAAAATTAGTCAGGACACTAAACAAGAAAACATGTAAACACAAACAAGTTAAAAAAACCCACAATGTTTAATTTAAGAAAAAATAAGCCAGCCCTTCTTAAACCTAAGATTGAGATAGAGCACTCTTGTCCTCAAATAAAGAAGCTCAGTTCTTTCCGTGAGATTTTTACAACCGAGCTCCTCAGCTACACTACAGCCACTTCAACCCAAGCGGTGTTAGTGCTGGAAGAAGCCTAGGAAGTAGGAAATTCTCTGGTGATTGCAGCGTATTTCCCACTGTTGGTCAGACTACAGTCAGTTCAGCCATCAGACCTCTCTCGACACTAAAGCCTAACTCACAGTGGTTCCTATTCAACTGACTTTTATTCCTTCTGTAGGAAAGTCTAGGTCGGGGGGGGGGAGTTTCAGTGTGCACGTAGCATACCCTCGGCAGCACTTCTGCAGGTGTGGATGCTGCAGAAGGACAACGTTCTTCTTCCGAACAAAGATACTCACAGATTATTCAACACAAGGAAAGACAGAAGCGATGTAGTCGGCTCTTTGTGTACGCACCTTAAAGTATGAATGGCCACCCCCACCACCAAAAAAAAAAATCTGTTACAGAAAGTCCACAACTGCAACATAAAAGGCATTCAATTGAGATAAAACAGGTCTGAAAATAAACACTACTGGATTTCACACTTCACAGGCGCAGTTTTCCCGGTTGGAAAGCAGTTAACGAATTTTCAAAAAATTCAGTAATTGTTAGCATTTTCAAACATGCAGTAATTATTCGGCATTCTCCCTTCGGTTCGCAATAAGGGCATCACGGCCCCGGGCCCTCCCGAGGGCGTGGAGCCCCGCCAGCGCCATGCGAGCCTCCGGCACCGGGCCGGGGCCCAGCTTCTCGCCCGGTCGGGCCGCACGCAACAGCCGAAACGGCTTTTAAAATGTCGGGGGGGGGGGGGGGGGGGGGGAACGGACCCCACCAATATCACAACCCACAGGGCGAAGATGGACAGCGGGCTCCCCGAGCCTCCCCTCCCGGGGAAGTGACAGGGAGGGTTCTCCTCGGGCAGAGCCAGCAACGCCGCCGGCTCCCGCCGCCCCCCCGACCGCGTTTCAGGGCGGCCCCGCTTCCTCCCCGCGGAAGGCGCAGGCGGCCGCGGGGCCCCGGTGGTTTCCGGCCCGCCGTTACGGGCTGCCGCCTCAGCGACGGGCGCTGACGGCTCAGCGTCCCCCCCCCTCCCCCGGCAAACACCGAGGGGCGCGGCGGGGGCTCCCCGTGAGGAAAGGCCGGGGGAGGGGGGTGGGCGAGGGGGCTCCCCCGCCGCGGGAACGGCCGGGCGACATCTTGGCCCGCGTCTCCCCCGCCGCCGCCTCTCTTCCCTCCTCACCCGCAGCTCCTCGAAATCCGCCATTTTCTACCCGCTGCTGCTGCTGCTGCCGCCGCCGTCGCCGGGCCCCGCCGCCGCCGCCACCACCATCGTGCACCCTGTGCGCGCCCCCGGCACGTGACGGGGGAGGGCGGCTCCAGCGAGGGCGGGAGATGGGGGGGGAGCGCTCCGCGCCGCCTCCCGTGGCCGCCTCTCCGCCCGGCGGGGCGGCCCTGAGGGAAATCGTGAGGGAGAAAACAGCCTCTTTTCCTACACGCACCCCCGCCGGTACCGGTCCGCAGCGCCCCTTACCGAGCCCGGCTCCTCCGCGACCCCCGGGGTCACTAGCAGGCCCAAACCCGCGGGGCGGTAGGGAAGAGGCGGCTCCTCAGGCCCAGCGGGGCTCCGGCAGCGGCTCCGGCCTCGGCATAAAAACCCAAACGCTCCGGGGACTTCAGCGTGAGAAGGGAGCACCCGGAGGGATCGCACCCCCTCCGGGGCTGCCGCTTTCCACCTCTCCAGAATTAACGCCGCGGAGGACATACCCAGCGGTGAAGCAGAATTATTATAGTCACACACACAAAAAAAAGGAAGAACAGCAAATAACGCGGTCTTGCGATTGAAGTGTATTAAATGGAAGGGTTGGGCTTGCGCTGTGATTTGATAGCTTTCTTAGTTTTATCCATCTCGTCAAAAACATTCTCATAATTCGTGTTATAATGATGATGTGACACATTTTATTAATAAAAAATGAAGCGAAAATGTCACTGGCAGCAAGCTTCAAAACCAGATAATGGGTTTCCTGCTGCAAGGGAAATGTTGAGACATTTACGGAAAAATAAACATTGAGGTGCAGCTGAGAATATTATTTTCAAAAGCAGCCAGAGATCATTATCTAGTCACAATAGTTACCTAGTCACAATATTCAGTTTCATTGGCAACTGGGCCATTAAACCAAAGAACTGATTTACTGCAATGAAAAAAGGGAAAGACTGAGCCAACAGGCAAGCAGCCAAACCGCCTCGAACGAGAAGCTGGAGAGAGACGTTGGGGAAAAAAAGGTCTGAAACACAAAATATATTCGCCCATATTAACTAAAAGGCAGCAGTTTTTGCACGATTGACGGGCTCGGCGTGGTACCTACAACCATAAGGTATCTCGGGAACAAATACAAGTACTACTACACCAGGAGCTTCTTAACGGGCCAAGAGACAGGCCGCGTCGGCAGCAAGCTCTGCTAGGAGGGATTCTGGCAGACAATTTTGGGAACAAATAGCTGAGCTTTTATAGAGGGTACCGATGCCCGCCGTACACACCAGCTATGGTCACTCGCTATCACTACAAGATCTGGACACACAGGAACTCAATAATTCATGTTATTAGCGGTAGTTTTGCAAATAGGCAATAGCCTTTTGAGGCAGGCTTTCCTTTTTATTTACTGTTAGCTAGGCCAAGGTAAACCCTTAGTTCTGCTAAAGCTTTTAACCATAACCACAGATAGCTAGTCCTTCTCTGCATGAACTCGTTCTGTGCTTGGTCTCATGATAGTCATCTTCCTGAAGATTTAAAACATACGGACTTTATTCATTTCATACCCCTTTTGTTAGACAAAACCAGGAATTCGCAGCCGAATAAAGCGTGCTGCCTGCCACACCGCCACGCGAGTTCAACTCCCAAGTCCATCAAACGTTTCTTTTTCCCCTCCAATTCAATACCAGACTGAAGGGGCAAGCTGCAGGTTAGGATCTCTTAGATCATTAAAGCACACACCAGCACAGCCTAGACCAAAGCCTTCTCTCTTCTTCTTTGAGCACACCCTCGCGTGTTTCTTCCTTCAAACACACCGGGAAACACATCAACGTTCAAACTCGCACCAGAGCCGGGCATTTCTTTTTCTCATGTACGCTCACCTCTCACTTCATAACTACATCTTTCAACCTTCCCATTCATCTCATCCCCAACAGCCGCTGGGATAAGAGCAAACAGATTATAGTTTGTATTTTAACGCCTCACATGCGTAAGATAATAAGAGTTTACGTTTTAGCTTAGCCTAATTTTTTGCTTGAAGAAAAGAGTTCCTTAGAGGTCTTCTCTTCATTATATTTTGTTTTCCCCCAGCTTTCCCTCACAACCTTTCTCCTACTCGTCACTGGGGTCATACCCTTGGAAAAAAAAAAAGTACGCCGTACTTCTGGTCCTCCTCAAGCTTTTTCCTAGGTCCCTACCCCACGAAAGCATAGGGCGCAGGCCTATGCTCTCTCTGTTATCTCCACGCCAAGGTTTCTCTCAAATCTCCCTCTTCTGTTTTTTCCAGTAACTAAAATCAGTCTCCCCTTTTGCTCTAGCTCTTCAGAATCCCGCTGGTTTTTCAAAACTCCTCACACACGCATTAACCCCAGACTTGCGCTCCCCAGATACCAGGCCATCTTAGCAGCTTACCAAAGTTCCAACCTTCCCAACATTTCTTTCCACCAAACTTTTAAGAAACCTACCTCAAGCATCAGACATTCTTCCAGCTTCTGATACTTCTGCCGCTGCTGCTTCTTCTTCTTGCACCTCAACTTCCGATACGTCTTCCTTCCCCTCCTCTTTCTTCCCTCACAACCCCCTGCCGCAGCTCCTACAGCGTTCCCCTCACTCTCCCCTTGAGTCCTTTCTGATTTTGCGATACGAGTTTTAAAACTCAGCCCAGCACTAGCCATCGGAGGAGCAGACAACCTGCCCTTCTTCAAGGCAGCCAATTCGTACTCCCATCTGATAGGGTATCCCTGCAGTAATTGGTTTGTTCTCCCAATAGGCTCTAATTAGGGTAAGAAGGGAGCCTATAGGTGCTAAGCATCCTGCCCCTAAATTGAGTTAGGCTTGTTAGGAAAAAAAGCAAAAAATACGTCTGGGCTTCAGCCTTCTCTAGTAATCTTTCTAGGACTGTGCACAGTATGTCCGTGCAAGCCCTGACTCTTCCCACAGCTGTGTTACCTACTGAAATCCAGACATCTGATCATCTAAACAAACTCTCCCTGCTTCCCACAAACACGCTGCAGACAGTTAAAAACAAAACGACAAAAAAAAAAACCAACAAAAAAACAACCACCCTACAGCTGCTCCCAGCATTGCAGCAATTGCAACACCTCAACAAACTCCTCCTGTGCTGCTTAATCAGCCGCTAATAGACAACCGAATACGAATTACAAGCAGTGATAGGACTGGGGGGGGTCTGAGATGACTGGGTCAAAGGCGGATTTTTTTGTGTGTGTGTGCTGTGTTTAAAGGAAAGAACTTTATGAGGCCAGCCTGAGGCTCCTCCATCGTCTTTCCTATCCCATAGCCATTTATTTTTTTAATGTAACACTAGAGAAAGTGAACGGCAAAAATGTTAATGGGGTGGCGCTCAATGCCCACACCCCTCTGGCGTTAGGTCCAGAACTGTCAAAGCGCAGAGGCTCACAGGCCCCCGTAATTGCTCTGCTGCCCATAAATATATGGGCTCTGCTTACAAGACAAGACGTTTCGAGTTGGATACTTACTCTGTTTATTGGAAAGAAATCGTACACGTGGGTGCTTTCTATCTGCACTTTCTGTGCAGCTAATCGACAAAGCAGAGCTTACATGGGAAATAATCTGTCTGTTATGTGAAGACATACAGTGAAGTTTTATTAACTAAAGCAATGCCAGACTCAGTAGACATATATACAGACAAAATGTAAATTAGAAATCTGATTTGTTCCTCTTTATATTCTAACGAGTTTTGATGATGAAATACATGTTAATTAGTTTTGCTTGCCTATCCTAACATACCAGGGTGATACACCTATATTTTGGTTATAAGCACAGCAGGGAAATATTTAAATGTTTGCTATAAAGTTGTTTACCTGACCATTATTATTTTTATTAAATGATGTCTACTGAATGTAAGGCCTAGGTAACGAGTGCCCTAGCAAGGTTTCTTTGTAGGTTCTTCAATTGCTTGGGGACACCTTGATCCTGCCAACCAGCACTGTTCAGCTGCAGAAGTCTGCCCTCGCAGATTTAACCGCCGGAGCTTTCGTGGGGGTTTCACAGTCCTGAACACAGCCTCCCTGACTGTGAGTGTGCGTTTGTCTCCAAGGACAGTTTGGAAGATTCGTTCACAAACGTACGGTGAAAATTATCCTCACGTCTGTGTTCTAAGGAGTAGAGACTCTCTTTATCCATCAAAACAGTAGCAAACCACATATTAAGATACCACTACCCCTTTGAGACGTGGTAGAAAACTCTCTCCAGTCAAGCAAAGGCACAAACCCAGGCTATTCTCTCGACAGTAATGATATGATCTTAGCAACCTAATTGGGATGGCTGGAATCCTAACTTCAATTACAGGAACTTCTCTTTCACAGCCATGAAACAGAAGCACCCAATAACGGCAAACGAACACATTACCTCCTCTACTACCACATTAAGGCCACAAAATTAAACACAAAGTCTAGTAGGAGAGGACCTAAGTTGGATGCAGGAACATTAATTCGATCCACTTTGAAAACTTCATGTTTTATGGGACAAATTTAATAAAAAATATGTATTAAATTACACACTTAACAGGATGAAAGTACGCTAGTGCAACTAACTGAGCTGTCAACATATGCTGAAGTCCTGTTTTTGCTTAGGACATCCTTGAGATTAAAGACATATTGAAAGGAGAGAGAGAAGGGTTGTAAGTTAGAGATACTTAGCAAAGGGAGCTTGAGGGAACAGAAAGCTTGTGTTGGCATATACTGGATTGGAAAGGTTTAAGAAAAGGGCTGGAGAAACATTCCTGAGTAGGAACAGGGTTGCACCAAAAGGATAAGGCCGGTTATATTGAGGAGACAGCATTTGGAAGAAGGTGTGGATGTCTATGGAACACGGTTTTGAGGATGAGATGCTAAGCAAGCATAGCATGGCATGGACGTGAAGAATCCGGTAGTTGCTCTGTCCAAGAGCAGCTGGTGGAACTGAGTAGCTGTTGGTCTCCAGCAGGCAGGACTTGGGGAGAGCTTGCACCTGCAGCTGCCTGGCTGGGAAGCGCTTACGTACCAGAGGACAGGATGGTTCCAGAGGATTGTTCTTCCCCCGCCTCTAACCTCTTCTGTCCTGCTTTGTGCCCTGTTGTGGCTGTCACCAAGCAAGTCTTTTGCATGCTCTAACTTCTCTTTCATGTATTTTCAGAGATTTTTTTTTTCTTTTTTTATTGTTCTCCTCCAGCTGGACTGAAGCCAAACAGTTATCCGACAGGCACAACTCACCCCACCAGTAATTCACATCCTGAACCCAGGAGGCCGCAGCAATCAGGCAGCCGAGTTTAACAACGGCTTTCGGGTGCTCTGAAGAGGGCCCTTCTCACAGCCCTGCGTTCCCTCAGTGCCAGCACGCTGGCAGCCTCCATTTTAACGCCCACCACCATCCTTGATGCAAGGGGCAGACCGCACTCTGCTTCTTCTCGGGCGCACCTTGCCTGTCTGGGTGAGCCGGATGTGTTTAACAGTGGGCTAGGCTAGGCTGGGAAGGGCTGATTTGGTTTGGTTTGGCTTGGTTTGGTTCGGTCTAGACCGCCTCCGGCCCCTCCGCTCAACATCCCCGCCGCTCCCCTCACAGACCCACCAACCGCTCTGCCACCCTCCTCAGGTGAGCCTAGAGGCGATTGGCCGGCACTACTGTCAGCCCCGCCCCTCCTCCCCACCGTGATTGACCCATTCATTACATGGCCACCCCTACCCCACTGGTGATTGGGCAGTTTTTTGGGCAATCTTTCACCCTCCGGCGTCTCGATTGGTTGCGTGAGGGAGGTAGGGCGGGCCCTTCCCTCACGGCGCCCGCTGGCCTCCGCGGGGTGCGGGGGCCGGGCGCTGCCGGGAACCGGCTGTGACTTTCCCCGTGGGCTGTAGCCGCCCGTGGCCGGGGCTGCTGCCCGCCCCGATGGAGCTCTCCTGCCGAACGCTGAGAACCACCTACCAGGCGAGGGAGGCGGTAAGGACAGGCAGGCCGGGCGGCCGCGCGTCCCCGTTGCTATGGAAATCGCGGGGGGGTGGGGGGCGACTTCTGCGCATGCGCGGGGGGGAGGACGGCGACGCCATGGCGGCCGAGGCGAGGAGGGCCGGGCCCAGAGGCCCTCGGGGTCGTCGGAATTGGGGCGGTCCTGGCTCTCCTTACGGGTGGGGGCTCGCCACGGTGCCCCCTTCTCGTTTCCCTTCCCTTCGCAGGAGGGAAGCTCTTCTTATCCTGCCGCCTCCTCGGGGCAGGGCAGGCCCCCTCGCTCTCCTCAGCCCCTGTCCGAGGCCGTTGCGTGGTCACGGCAGGCGCAGGTAACAGCGAAAGGGTCCCAGCCCGTATTCCTTCCTCTCCCAGCTCCCTTTTCCATAAGTCAGGGCTGTACAGTCCCACCGCGTCTCCATCCCACGGATGGGTCGAGCTCCAGGAAGCCCGGAAGGAGCAGGATTTTGCTAAATTTCTTAACCTGTTCTTTTGCTTCCATCTGCTGGTCGGATCCAAGGGGAGTGAGACACACTGCAGGGCTGGACTGCCGGACTGCTAAAAACCCTTCCCGGAGAGGGGTTGGGTGCTCCGTGTGCATACGCAAATCCCCACTGTGCGTGAATAGGACAGGATTGCTCAGACGGAAGGTAGTTTTGGGAGGGGTTCTGAGCCTGAGTTTTAGGTGATGTCAACCTCTTCGATTAGTAGGTCATATATTTACCTAGGAATGGGAGCCTCCAGCACAGTCTCTCAGCCCTAAAGTGGATCCTAGCCACTGAGAGGGGTGCACTGAGATGTGGTATTGAAACAGCGTTAATGTGCAGAAGGAAGAGAGGAGAAAAAGGGGTCTAATCTGTAACCTCACCGGTGGGGATTTGGCTGGCCCCGGTCCCAAGGGCGGTTTTGACTATGAAATGCGGAAGCATTTGTGGGGAATAGAACCCAGAGCTCATGAACTCTTCCCCCTGAGCTGTACCACCAGGTTTGGGTCGGTTTGCTTTGTAAGCTGACCTTCACAGCCTTTTGGCGGGACGGATGTGAAGAGACTTTATATTTTAGGTACAGAGTAGAGGGAGGTGTTCGTATTCCACAGAGGGGCAGAAGTTTGGAGCCTATTTTTTTTGAGCCAGTCGGTGACTAAGGAACAACCTGAAGCTGCCAAGAGGGTTTTTTGATTCTTGCTCTAAGGTTCTTGACTTCTGTGGAGGGAGCCTAGATACTTAATTTCTGTTTTCTGAATTCCGGTATTCCAATGCAGTATCTAAAAGTTAGGCTGCTGCATCTTTAATTTGTAGCACTAAATAACTACCGGAATTCCTGGTTCCCCAGCTCTGTCCTTATCTGTATCGCGTTTTTCCATTAATCTGTTCTATAGAATGGAGATGATTATTTCCTACCAGTTTGGGGGAAAAGTGTTTCAAAAAATAAATTCCTATATAAATATAAATTCCTATACGCGTTACAATTCTATGGCTGTTCACAGCTACCCGGTGTAGTCTTGCAATCAAAGAAATTTGTTTTGTGAGGCATTTCACTGTTTTTAATTGCTAAAAATTTCCGATGTTTGTTCTGTAAATCACTCTTAACAAGCGATACTATTGTAATCTGCAGTAGAACTTTGCGAATTCATACAAGTGAGCGAGAGAATTAATGCTTATTAATTAATTTGTAAATTCAGCATCCTTAATTTGTATTGTTTAATAATTCACCATCCTTTGTGTCCCTTCATTTTTATGTATTCATAACACATACTGCTTCAAATTAGTGAAGTCTTGGCGGTGTAAAACCTGGCTTCAGCAATGTTCCTGTTAAAAGAGGGACATAGCAGTGCTCTGTGAGTGGCTCTTAGCATCAGAGCATGAATTAATGAAAGACAGCATGTAACTATTGCGATGGGGGGAGAAATCGGAAGGTTTCTGTTTTCAGTGCACCAAACTCAAATTGTAAAATGTCTTTAGATTTTACACGTAACACCTCTCAAATGCTATGACAGCCATAACTTCTGTGGTGAACTTGCTGTATGTCTTTAATTATGAAAGCTGTTTGTAATCCTTCTTGAGAAACTTTGCAAACTCTATTGTTTGCAGCAGGCTTGTATAATTTGGAAGAGAGTAAAGAAGCGCCTCTTCTTTGTGCTGGGAAATTCTATTCAATGGCAGCCAAGTTACACATTGTTTAAAACTCACCATTTCCCTTTTCTGCTTGTGTTTCTCAAAAAATACTGTCAGCAAGCCAAACAATAATTGAACACCAGCCTTCTAAAAAGCCTGGCAAGGCTGCAAATATAAGATGCAAAGGGCTGGGGGAGAGGGAAAGCTGTGGGGATACGGGGTGCTGGAGGGAGGAGGAAAACCGGGCGAGTCCATCATGCCTCAGCTACTCTCTCTGTCCTGGCACATGGTGCCTGCTTGATCTTGAGGAACCCCATACTTGGCAGCCATCCTGGGATCCCAAAGGAAAAAGTGGGAGGGGACACTGCATGTGTATTACGACCAGATCTTTCCTGGTGTGACTGCAGAGCTAACCGCTTGCCTCTTGTCTGAATCCCTGAGCGCAGATCCCTCTGAACTCGTCTTGTTGACTGCCTCAGTTGAATGTACAAGGGCAGAGTATTACAGCAGCGTATAGTTATTATTGGAAATAATAACTATTATTGGAATAATAGACCGTGACGTACTCTGTAACTTTTTTCGTCATGCTATCGAATATATTCATGCAGAAATATAGGGTCAAATGATAATGAAACATTACGGGGTTAAATTAATCTTTTAGTAGGTCCATTAATTTGATGGAATTACACAAGAGACTAGGTTGATTTATAAGGTAAATGCATTTTAGTAAAAGGTATGGAAACGACTAAACGAACAATTGCATTTAAAGACTCATGACTCTAATAGAGTTTAATTTTAAACGGCTGCAAAGAATGGAATACGTACCACTCTTTTGTTAAGCTAGAAATAAATAAAATACTCTATAAGTGTTGGAGCTAATTAGTTAAGTGCTCAACTATTTAGTTTTTAAAACAAGATCACGCTTAAGTGCCTTAAGCTTTTATTAATTGCATGGACCCCAAAATCCCCTATAGTAATTGAAAATTTAATTACATACATTTTTTGTTCTTTTAAGAATGGAAGCTTATTAAACTTTAAACACTTAAACATCTATACCAGTGGCTATAAACAACATGCAATTCTAAATACTAATTAAACAGGAAGGCTAAATCACTGTAAAGCTAAACTGAATTTTAAGTAACTTTGCACTCGTAAGTACTCCTATTTTTTTCATGCTGTATAAGATTTACCATTTCTTCTCTAAACACAGCAGAAGTCCTGGGCAGCGTTAGTATCTGTACTGTGGCAGGCACGTTGTTTTGTGGACGTATTTGCAGTGAGGGTCAGTCCCTAGAGAATAAACCGGAGTTCAGGAAAGGAGACGAGCGTGGGCAGAGAGGGGTTTAAGTGGACAGCTAAAGCTGCCGGTGGCACTGATGCGCGGAGGTTCATACACCTCTTGGAAAGGGTGTGTGGTAGGCTAAGAGTGGTGAAAGGCAGGGAGACGTGGCTTTGTGGGGTTGGTCAAGAAAGCAATGGTCTGTGCACTACTGACTCACAAGATTTATGATTTGGTAACAGTTACGTGTTGGAAGGTCCTTAATTTTTCTTTCTTTTATAGAAACTTCACAGCACTGGGAGCAGAGGTGTTGGTATCTGTGTTCTGGTTTTCAGATCCAGTCTAATGCAAGTCTTTGTCAGTTGATCAACTGATTAACGGCTTAGTTAATTTTCTTCAGACAGATGTCTGACTTCTCAAAATTCACCATTGCTGTTTGCATTCTTATTAACACAAGATAAAGACAGAATCAACCGCTCAGTCTAGACTATCTTCGGATTTTAAATGGGGCTCTTCCTTAATGTAAAGGTTCACTTTTGCTTCTGCTTGGTCAACACAACAAGAACAACATTACTATGTTAAGGTTGAAGTGGGTTGCTCATACATAGACATGATGTTATCCTGTACTGCCCAAAGCAAGTCTCTACCTAGCAGAGTATTTGAGATGCTGCCCGTCGCTGTATCGCTGTTTATACTAGAACTTAAAATGCCTCTAGGGATAGCAGAAGTAACCTGGTGGGATTAACAGCAGCAGAACAATACAAATTCTTTTCAAGGAAAGTTCCAAGCGTGGATCGTGAGCCCTGGCGGTTTATCAGGCAGATGCAATTCCTCTCTCGTCAGAGTATTACTGTAAATACTCAAACCTGAAACACTTGATGTGTTTGTCTTCTGTGGCAACCACTGTGTTTTCATACTGTGTTTAAATATCCAGAGGTAGCTATGATCTTGCCTTTTGATATGTGGGCAAATGCAACAGTTAATTTTTTCTCAGCATAAAAGAGCAGGAGCAGTTGCGTTTAGAAGAATGTACAGATGGGACTCTCAGCAAGTGATGACTCCAGCTTCCTTCTTGCACCTCCTACCCTGTTTCAGAGGATTCAGATCATCCAGGACAAATGGTAAAAGGTCCACAATTCAAAATCTGTTTTCCAAACACCAGCACCTCAAAACAATAAGAAGGAAAAGATCCTTTCATCCCAGGGTGTCAGTGTTTTCTCTTTGCTCATAGCAGTTCTCAGAACTGGTTCGTTTCCTGTTGCAGCACCTCTCAGGAGCTGATCTACTTCATTCAAGAGTTACTGATCTACCAAGCATTTACACGGCACTCTTCCTCCCTAAAATGGTTTAGAAAAATCATCTTTACCACCACTGAAAGGCAAACGGTATCGTAGCTTCCTTATGGACTCAGAAACAGAATGGCTGCGTAACTTTATCAAGACAATAAAAAGTAGTAAAGGCTAGAAGTGGGGTATGGGTTCTTCCTTTTTCCCCAGCCAGTTTGATTCTTTTCTCTAAAAGACCAGAATGAAGATTCTACCAATCTTTTTTATTAATACGTGAAATACAAATACACCTCCACCCCGCAGGAAACGTTGTTAAAAGCAAACCCGATCCCTTTCCTAGTTGTGTCACTAGATGGCCCCGCGTCTGAAGCAAACATCCCAGAAAATATCTGCTGCGCTGGGAGGCCTTTTGCCTGCTCTACCCAGTACTTTTTACAGGTTGGCAAACACAGGGCGAGGTATTGGTTTTAAAATAAAACAACAGCTGACTGTGCTATCTCAAGTGTTTAAATGAGCAGCGGATTGCTAGGTGATACCCGCTGCTGTGTACAGAGCAGGGGGAGCGGGTAGGTCTAACCTGACAAAGGCAAGGCGTGCTGAAGAGGTAAGTTGGTTTAGCAGCACATCGCACCACCCAAAAGCACCTTTGCTTGTAGGAATAAATGATTCTCCAGTATCCGCAGTTGGCTATAAAGATGCTTCCTTCCGAGAGACCAGGAATTCTAGGGTAATTGTCTTTCCATATGGATATTCCTTTTACGCATCTTGGGGGATTTAAAAACAGAAGCCTTGGTCAGTTGTAATTCTTTGGCTTGTTTGTGTGCCAGGCACTGGCAGAGAGCAGCAGAAGTCATGGCTACAGGCGCCGGGGCTCTGTTTCCAGTGTGAGGAGGACAAAGATCTGTGGGGTTGTCACCTGCAGGTTCCTAACACTTGGGCTAGGCTTTTTCTGGGGGATGGATGCAGGCGCTGTTCGATTGGGGTAGACGGGAAGGAAACTGGGGGTGGAAGTGGGAGTCTGTATATGCATTACTGCGCACTATCATCAGGAATATATATGTGCTGTACAAGCAACATATAAACTACCGCTCTTTCCCCATCCACTGAAAAAGTGCCAGTCTTTCAGAGCTCACTCGTGGTAGTTATGAGTGAGCATGAACACTCACTCATCATTTATGAGTCCTCATAAATGATGCTGAATGTCAGCATCCTAAAAGAGAAAGGAAATAATTTATTCGCCTGAGTGTGGGTTTGGCCATACCTGCTTTTCCTGTGGTTCCAGCTTCAAATCCCAATGAGGCAGACCAGAGTCGATATGCTGATTTCTAGAGCTTTCCTTGTAGCAACTTCTGTAACGACCCTAAAATCTCAGGGTTTCTCTGCAGGCACTCAGCATATATGGCATGTTTCATCAAAGTAAGACTTTGTTCCAGTATCTTACGAGATTTCTGCTTCCAGTGTCCCTTTTGCTATACTTCATATTGCACTGTGTGCTCCCCGAGATGTAGCTTCGCTGAATGATGGCAAAGGTGTTTTACACCGCCTTGTTTTTATTGCTCAACCATTTGGGAATGCCTTTGAGCTCTCCAATCTGTGTGAAGAAATCTATGGGACTGACTCCATATTGAAATTTCTCCTTGTCGGGACCTGTGTTTGGTCACTCCTGTGTTACAATTGGGCAAGTTTGGTGTTACCCCAAACTACTTATTCTTCAAGTGCTCTGTATTTCACTTGTTGTGTTTATACATCAAGGTCTATGAAATGGGAGGTGACAACCGTGTACAGCTGGTCTTTGTAGTGTGGTTGTGTGGATCCCAGACCTTTTTTCCATCCCCCCTTCTCCAAGCACTCAGAAAATGGGTTTCTAGTTGCAAGGGAAGGACCCAGCCACGCTGGAGCACGACGTTTCCTTGCACAGCCCTTGGAGACATTGTGCATGGGGTCTCCAAGAGCCCTACCCTGAAATTCTCAGCAGCCTGAACATGTTGGAGATCCATTGCCATAGTAAGGGAAATAAGTTATTTCTTCAACCTCAAAGTAATTTTCTCTTCTTTAGGAAAAGGTTTCCACCCATCCAGTAGCCCTGATAATGTGTAAGAAAAATTACATTGAAAACCGCTTTCCTTCTGTTTATTAACAGTGAGTTGTTTTACAGTTCTTACATGCTGTTGTCTTAATTTGTTTGTTTCCACAGGCTACATTTAGATGCTGTTTACAGCAATAAAGAGAATATTACATTTGATCTAGAGTTCTGTCTTAATTCACAGGATGAGATGCGAACAGAAGCTCGTCGAAAAAATCTCCTCATTCTAATTTTGCATTATTTAATGGAGGAAGGGTATGTTTTTTAAATAATAGTGCTCTACATTTGTGGGTCTGTGTCTGACCTCCCGTAATGTGTCCCTCTGTCCTCTCTTGGGTGGATGGACAGCATGGCCCTTTGGTTTGATGTGAGAAAGGTAAACTACTGTTACATATCTTGGCAGTTTACTTTGCTAAATTGTTTCATTTCTGGAACAAAAATGTCCTGTATAATTTAAAAACACTTTAGAGCAATCAGCAAAGGTTTTTTAAATAGAGTTTATGCTTTTATAATAAATAGAGTTGTGGACAGGTTAAATATACCATATACTTACTAATGCTATTGTTTGCTTTTTCTCTCAAAAATCAGAATGAGATAATGACTCTCAGTTTTTTGATCTTTGTTTTTTTGAAATTACCAGGTATGTCGATGCTGCAAATGCTTTGGAACAAGAGACGAAATTAAGTTTACGTGGCTTTGAAGTTTGTGACAACATTGATCTTGAGACAATTTTGATGGAATATGAAAGCTATTACTTTGTAAAATTTCAAAAGTATCCTAAAATTACCAAAAAGGTCCTGGACACTGGTATGTGGCTGTTTTCCAGAAAGAAAGCTTTTGTTTCTCAGAGCCTAAAATGTGTATTTGCCTGATATACTCACCGCACTTCTCGTCTGTGGCAGTGTTTAATGTTTGAACCCTCTTACAGTTACAGAGCGATAGTTCTAGCACATAGGACATAAGAATTGAGAGGTGGGTCTTTGAGCCCTTCTGCTCTTCCTTCTCTCTCTATGTAGAGGAACAAGAAGGTGATATTTTTCTGTCTTTTAAAAACTGCTTCGATATTGGAAAATGCCATTTAAGTGCAAAGTATTATGGCATAGATATATTCGCTTTCTTCTCGTGGGGAGAGAATAGTAAGTCTGTTCTATTTTGGATTTAATGTTTAAATTAAAATAAACCACTTAAATGAAATACTGTATCTTAGCTCATCCAAGCTAGTGCTTAAAAGTTTAACATTGCTAGTCTCATTAACCATTCATTTTGCACATTTTCATATACTAAAGGTAAAGTGCCAAACAAGTACTAGGTTTATTTGCTCCAAAGGACTTAAAGTCTGAGGTATAAATGAATGATACGGAGTAAGGCGAATCAGAATATGAGCATTCTGTTACGACCCTGAGAGCCTGAATGGTTTTGTACTTGAGTACAAAATGTAACTTAGAGAAGCCATAAGAACAACTGTGTAAGAATCAATCATGAAGAGCTTGGAGGGTACAGAAAACACCAACATCTCTACCTGTTTGTCTTGTAAGAAAAATATAATCATCAGAGAAGGGGATGATCGGCCAGGGAACATCTCTGAGCAGTTGTCATTGTTTCATATGGCTGCCAGCAACTTTGAAATCACAGGTAAACCAGACATTATATAAATATAAAAAAATTACCTGTATAGGTGAAATGATTTTTGAAAGGTACTAAAGCTGCTAGTCATCATTACATTCATGGTGATGTAGAAGATCAGTACTAGCTGGAAGCAAGTATTACCTGCATGAAAAAGAGATTTACAGCTAGAAGCTATTGATTGGTGTTAATACAAAGAGGAGCAGCCTTGCAGGACGAAACCAAAGGGATTTGTTATGAATCAAGAAGGAAAAAGTATTACAAAGCATTTATGACATCATACTTATTCTTAGTCAAACTGAGTGGTAGCCAAGGCCAGATCCATGAAGTTAGATCCGCGTGAACAAGTCCCAAAAAGCCGGTAAATCTCTTGGACACTTACAAGCTCTCGGTACCCATTTATTGGTCAGTAAAGCTACTCAGACATGGGGTGCTCTGCCAATACCCAAGCCCAGAATTGCAACCATGCCAGCAGGGATGTATCATCCTTTTTCCCCGAAGCCTGAACGGCCTCCCTCCTGCATGTGTCTCTCTTGAGAAGCTGCTGCCGGGTAGTTTGCGACCTGCCTTAAATTGTGTCCGTGGTCAGGTCATGGTATACGCAGGCCAAACAAAATGATTAGTGTGGTGCTCCTTCCTGCTAAATTCTTGGTAACGCTCTCAGCAAATCCTACAGAACCAGCTCATTTCCGCGCTGAATTGCGGTTTGCAGTGTTGTAGATGTACTCACAGGATTACAAGTTTCACGCATGGGCTCTGCTGCCTCTACGTACACCGCGTTCGCCAGCTCTTTCAGTGAAGCAGCTGTTTGGGGAGGATTATTTTATGTAAGTGTATGAGAATCTGGGTGCAAGAGCATTGTACAGAGAACCCTGATAGGAGATGTATTTTGGAACAACACGCTAGTATGATACAAGCCCTCGGCTTTATGAGTTCACATCTGGGCTTTGTGAGTTTGACATTTGGTGAAAAAAGTTTTTCTTTGACAGAAATTGTTTCAAATGATACAAGTGCAAAAAATAACATAGTTTGATAACCACCCTTGCAGTGTGACATTTATGCTGTCTTGGTATGTTGAACATGATAAAATTACTGTTAAGAGGAGTAAGGCAAATTCTTATTTCCCAATTCAGCAATTAAAAAAATATTAGCATTAAATAAACATTCTGTGCGATATATTAAATTAGTTTATTGTTCTTAATCTAATTTCCGGTAGTGTCCATTTTACTGTGAAAATGATACTGATTTTAAAATGTAAGCAAAGAAACCAAAGACTGAATGAGCCTGAAATTTAACAAGCCTGAAGCCAAACTGCTCTCTCCAATATCAGTTTGTTTTCAAAACATTTTTGCAAGCTTGCATTGCTTATTATCACGCTGTTCCTGTTTATGCATTGTTATTTCCAAGGTCATTAATGTGTGCTCAAAAATATGTCTGAAGGGGGGAAAAAAAAAAATCAAGTTGCCCTTTTTTATATCGTTAATTATTTTCCATTTTAATATTAATTTTGCCACAGCCGAAAATAAACAACAGCTGAGAACTGGAGGAAGACCAAGAAGGTAAGAGAAACGCGTGGGGGGGGTTTCTGGGCAGAAAATTTTCCTGTAAAAGCAATATGCAGCGTGGTTAAAAAAATGTTGTAATACCCTAGGAATACTGAAGCCTAGAGTCACGCTGCTGGTGTATTTTTCTGTATCTTTTAGAGGAAAATAGAGACTTATTTCCCAAATGGAGATGCAGACAATTTACAAAGTTTCTGCAGTGTGGCTAAGGTAGGGTGGCGTGTTTGAAAGCAGTAAGCGCTGAACTTTGCTGTGATTGAAACATGCCTTAACTTCAGTGGGAGCAAAGTTAGCCCAAAACTGCTTTATTTGAAAACTCTGCCTTTTAATCTTTTGGTATTTTGAAGGAAAAAAGAAGTTGTGAAAGCCTTTCAAGATATTATTTTTTTAATTCTAGGGCAGCAAGCTCTTCTCAGAATCTCCCAAGGCTCAAACATCAGCCAGTGCAACGACCGTTGTCAAAAACTTCACCTGGGTGCACAACAGAATTTAAATCATCGACCACGGAGAGCCCCAAACAGGTTTAAACAGGTTTTATCTTGGCAGCATTACAGTTGAAATTAATGTGGTTTTGTTTTGAGAGGCAGCAAGAGGATGTGAGTTATACGATTAATAATTTAAAGAGTTACACAAATAATAATTGTGTAATTAACAGGTTTTACTAATTATGTAATTTAAGGATTATAGATGGAAGACTTCAGGAGAATATGCTTTCTGGCTGTGAGTTGGGGAGCAAGTCACAGGCAAAAATTAGAGGAAAAGGAGTCATATAATCCAACCTATGCTGAAAGCAACCAGAGTTTTCCCATTAACACCAGTAGATTCATCCTTCAGTGCCAGAAAGCAAGACAAACAAACCAAGTAGAAAGTCTGGTGTCAGTTGTAAGCATCTTCGCAGTGCATAAGGTGTTTGAGATTGGGGGAGTAATTTGGCTCTGTAATTTTCAGTTTTGTGAGTCTCATTTTGGTAAGATTGCTGTGAAAACGACTTTATGACCATTCCTTACAGAGGAGGGAGCAGGAACAGCAGGTTGGTGGGCAAGCACCCTGTCTGTTACAGTTTTTGAGGAACTGGGTGAAGGAGAACCTCTTTTTTTTTTTTTTTTTTTAAGTCCTTGTCTATCTTCCTGCATAGGGAGGAGCTCATCTCGGAGAAGTTCTCACCCTTTAAAAAAAAATTAGCTTTTGGATTTTACAGCTATAACTGCTGTGAAGTGAATGTCAAAGTAACCTATAATCCTAAAATGGCTCCTCATTTCTGAGTTGACCTGCTGTGCATTATACTTGCCTGTTGTTCAACACTGTTCATAAGCGTTTCTTCTCATAGCTATGTAAAATGCAGATTTCTGCAACTTAAAATGGAAGCTCTGTGTATGAAATAACTTGAGTGCTGAGCTCTAGAGCCGTGGCTTTCACCACTGTTGTCACCGGTCAGATGAAGTCTAAATGCACAACGGTGTTTGTCTGACAAATAGAGGATTACTGCTGCAACTTCCATGTAATGATACAGCTCATCTGGGCATGTAGGAAGAGGTGGGATGATACCTATAACGGAATGATATCTGCCATTCATCTACTTGGCAACGCATCTGTTTTAAAATTGATTTTTCTTTAGAATAATGACAGTGCAGTTACTCTGGAGCAATCTGACTTTGGCTTAAGCATCTCAGCAATCAACAAAACTGGAGGAGACAGCATTCACCCAAGAAGGGTTGGTGGAAACCTAGTATGTGATTTATGATAGAAATGTGTATGTAGAAAAAACATGTGAAAGTTTTTCAAATATCAAATGTGAGCCTTTTGTGTCTATTTTTATATAAAATGTTGCTGTATAATTAGCTGAAGGGTCAATTTTATTATTTGGGCAGTAATTGTTTGCGTAGGAGGCTCTGCTTGCATTAAATAGTATTTCAGACATGGTCAAGAAGGAAAAATATTTCTGTTTTTAAAACCCAGTGGTAATAGCTAAAATTGAAGATAAATTTTAAATTCCTGAAGGAGATGATAAGAGGCTCTGCAGTTAAATTGTGGCACTGACTGAGGAGATGTGCGTTCTTTTCCCATTGCTACCACAGATTCTGTGGTCAGTTTTTGCCATGTTTAGGACTGTATGTGCAGTAAGGGAACTCCTTACTGTAACGGCAAGCAAAATTTGGCCCAATGCAGTTTTAACAGTAGAGCTACCATCATGGTAAAGCCTATCACAACATTATTTTCTCTTTTAGGGCCAAGTAATTGACTTCCATGGGACAGTTAAGGATGCTGTTAAAGTATCATCAAATGGAATAGCCTTGAACAGCCTTAATTGTGATCCAGATCCATCAGTAAGTGTTTCTGTTCATAGTTCCATCCAATGAATATGAACATCAGTTTTACATAACCAGGAAGAAAATAAAATACCGCAACGATGTCTTTGTTCCCAAGTGCTAAAAAAGGGCTTAGATTTCTGAGTGGTGTATTTCCTTCTTGAATGGACAGTCATACTTGATACTGGTCTAATTTGTTGACAGTTGTTTACTCTTTGAACATGAAAGTAGGCAACAAATACAAATGATACCTTATGATTCACAAAAAAAAAAATGCAGAAACCCACAGAACTTCTGAGGGCGAAATTCTGGTTCCTTTGAATTCAGAACATTATTTAGCGTTCACCTCAGCTGAGACAAGAACAGGGTTTAGATGGTCGAGAGAAATTTTCAGTAGCCACTCCTTGACATGAGCCGTAGCTTCTCAGACAGTGCATCCAACTTACGTGGTGCTAGTCTGTCTGGCAACTGCTGCACTTGAAGAGACTTTCAAAACAGAGAATGTGACAATGCGGTGAGCCGTAGTTACATTTTTCACTCCTCTTAATCTATGTAGGGCGTGTTTAGGGCTACGTGTGCAAAAAGAGACCTGCTCATTTTAATGTTAATTCAGGATTAGATTCTGTCAGATGAAAAGATGAGTTACTACAAATATGGCTTACTTCAATATCTTTATTATTATCCATATTTTTACAGCTTTAAAAGTTGTTACTATTATGATGTATCAGCTTTTTTGAAACTATTTCATAGTTCGCTGTTTAAAAATAATTAAAGTCTGACAAGAACTTATGTTTGTCTTTTTTAGGAACGATTATTGAAACCCCTTAGTGCTTTTATTGGCATGACTGGAGAGATGAGAGAACTTGCAACGGTTGTAAGCAAAGTAAGATCGGATCTCCATTTCAGTTGTATAGAGATCTTGGTTATCTTTGTCATCTGAGAATGCCTCTTGTTTCTTTTGACTATCACTGATAGTGCTTATTCTTGAATGTGCAAGCTATTCTTCTTATCATGTGACTCCCAACAAGTCATTTCTTCACATGTAAAGATGTTTCTTTCTGATACACAATGGGAGGAAGTAATTAAGACCGTTCCTTTCTAGTGGGGAGCATGTAATCTAATCATGCTGTACCCATGAGACTGTCATAGCTTTTCCCTTTGTTCTTATTGCTACAGAAAATGTACAATACCTCACTGAAAAGAGAGATTTAAATATATTAGCTAATACCAACTATTACCTAACGTATTATCTAACTGTGATCAATTGTGATGTCCCCATCCCTGGAGGTATTTAAAAGACGTGTAGATGAGGCACTTAGGGACATGGTTTAGTGGGCATGGTGGTGTTGGGTCGACGGTTGGACTCGATGATCTTAGAGGTCTTTTCCAACCTCAATGATTCTATGATTCTATGAAATGGTGGGAAAAAACCTTGATTCAACTCCATGGGTGCAGTTTCCATTCAAGGCATTGGGCTGTATTCGGGGTGGATGGTGTGCCAGTATCGCAGCAATATCCTGATTCTGAGTGTATCTACTAGATACCAAAATTATTAAACCCTGATAGTCCCGCATTGTTTATGATACTGGTCCTCTGCCTTGCTTTGCGCTGCCTGCATGATCTGGACTCCTTGTCTTTTCTCGCTTGGCGCAGTTGAGAGATGCTATTACCGTAGGCTCCGCAAGCAGTGCCCTTCCCTCATCCCAGCACGGGACCTGCGTGCGCAGCATCAATAATACACTGTATCCCAGGGCAGACTGGGGATTCTCCCAGGACGGGCGGTTTAGCACCTGGCGGGAATCCCAGCATCGTCAGCACCATTTCATTTCGCTCGTGAGTCGAGGTGCAGTCTAGCAAATGGGCCCTGGGCTACTGGGGATCAGTGGCTACGAAGCAGGTAAATGCTTTGCATGCATCGCCTCCCAAACCCTGCTAGGCACTTGTCCAAAAGGCTTCATAGTATCACAATATTTGATAGCGTTGTGACTCTTTCTGGATATTAGCATCAGAGATGGTATCAGCTGTTGCTCCCACATACTTAAAATCAGCTGTTTAAAAAGCCTGGAAGACTTTTGCTGACTGATTTTTATCGCTGTGTATGGCCCAGATTCTTGGTCTGCAAGTTTTGCATTTGCAGTTTAGTAGAACTGAAGTCTAAGAAATTTCCAACCTGAAAGTAAGAAAATTCTCATTCATTTCAGTTCCTGTCTGGTTTTTAATTTATGGGAAACCTTTAAAATAGTGTTGTTCTTGCTGCTACTTTAGCAAAAAGCAATAGGGTTGCTTTAGCCTTTGTTACAGTATGTTTTTTAAATTGTGCTGGTGTCTTCCTCGTTGCTATGGTAATCAACACTCTCTTAAATCAATAAAAATAAATAGCATGTGGTATCTATTTCACAACACAATCTAATTTAATTTGGAAACAGTTATGGAAGTCTCTACTTAGTATTATAAATCTGATTCATCTTAATTTGCTGTTAATAGAAAGGGAAAGTGTAATCTGCTCTATATAAATATTTTTTCTAATGGTATTGAATCAAATTTTCCCCTCGGATATAAGCACATAATTTTTCTTCAGTCTCTGGGGACTGTCTGTTTTTATTGGAGAGCAGAATTTATCCCAAGTATTTGTACTGAGGGTATGATATTTTCTGCAGAACAATTAGTCTCTGGAACGCAAAGCCACAAAATATTACTAAGGCAAATGGAAAGATTCATAGAACATTTGGAAAGTTTGATGAATTAAATGAAATTAATTTAGTGAGTGCTTCAGGGCATACACTAATTACCGACTATCTTTTGATAGATGCTTAGGGGAAAATTTTCCTCCTGTTACAGAGCTTCTTGCACCCTTTCTTGCAGCATATAAAGTCTTGCATAGTGTGGAGTAAACAGCAATTTTTCACTGTTACTTATAACGTAAGTAATAACATAAGCAATAGGTGCAGCCATAAAGTTACTGAGCATCAAGTTTAAAACAAACAAAAGTATTTTCACGTTGCACATGATTAAACTGTCGAAGTCGTTACTACAGAATAAGCGTGTTCAAAAAAGAAGTAAGAGAAATTCACTGCAGAATGAATGTCAAAGGGTGTTTGAACTCAAAGACTAAGATGTAATTTTAATTATCGAAGTCCTTCGGTTGCAGATTTTGGTGGATGTAAATATGAACCAACATGTCACTCCTATTGCTCATACTTTTTTTAAACATCCAACACTTGCCGGCATCAGAGACAAAATATGAGGCTTGGCGAACCTTCATATCATGATAGCTCTTCATATGTCAGCTGATTCCAACTAACAGGAAACAGATCTGCGCAGCGTATGCATCTGGCAGTGTACGTGCTCTTAGGGAAACTAGGGGCAAGGCACCATGTAGCAGTTCTGTAGAAATGATTGCTGTGTATGCTTTCCTCTTGTAGCTGCCTGGTACGTAGGGTGAAATAATACCGTTTGTATCACTTAATGGCACTATTGCTTTTTAACCGAGTTGATTTACTTTGCCAGAGGTGAGCATCCTAGTGCAGAAGAACTTCAGTTTTGCTAACGGGCTGCAATGTATGTTGCAGGACATTTACCTCCATAATCCAAACGTGAAGTGGGATGATATTATTGGACTGGATGCAGCTAAAAGGCTAGTCAAGGAAGCAGTTGTTTATCCCATAAGGGTAAGGCGCTAAATAGTTTTGAGAAAACCAGGGTTGAGTTCGTTAGCATTTTCCTTGTCATAACAGTGGTGTTTTAGAGTTCTCACTCTTTCTGTGCTTTTGTAGGCAGTTCGTGTTAGAACTATTCCTGTTCCTGTTTCATCTGACAATGGCATATGCATTCTCCTATAGGAAAATGGCCTTTCACTATTAAAATTATAAGTGTTGTGTCCTATTCTTTGGCGCCTTTGGCAATGTGAGAGGTGCTGGATTTGGCCTATATTAATTCAGTGGAAAATGACTTCTAGAAGAGAATATCAAACCAATTGCCTTTGAAGAATTCACTTAATTTCAAATGGTAAATACAGTATTCTTCTCGGTACTCAGATCATATATGTTGTATTGTTTTGGAGGGTTTTGCCCCCTCTCTCCGAATTTCTTAGGTTTCCCGAATGTGTTGGGAGCAGTGGGGCTAGGGGTTAGAATCCCTTGCATTTTGTTATACATGATACATTTTTAATCCCTGAATTACTTTTTGGTTGCCACAGTACCCCCAGCTGTTTACTGGCATTCTGTCTCCTTGGAAAGGATTATTGCTCTACGGACCACCAGGTATGAAGAGCTTTATACCATATCCATTTGTTTATCACTACTTCTGTTTTTGTCCCACAGATAAATCATTGATGCTAATTAGATCAAATGTGTTAATAAAGAACATGTTCTATAGTGTGACATAAAAGGAGACGATGGTGGATGATTACATCCGTCTCTCACAGTCAAACCTGTCCATTTGCCTTTCTCACAACCCTTGACTATTTCTACACCTGAATCTTCCAAAAGCCAGTACTTAGACTAACCATTCAGAGCAGTGAGAACTCACGTTATATCTGTTTTCACTCAGCTTGGGCCATGTAAATCAAGTTTGGCTTGACCTGATCTTACAAAATGTGAATAAATCTGGCATGGACTCATCTTCTTAAGGAAAACGTCCTTTCTTCTGCATTTGGGGGGTTCTTCTGAAATGGGGTGGAAGCTTTGCCCTGTGCTGTGCTCGCCGGGTGTTTTCCATGTCAGCACAGCTTCACTGCTCCCTCTGCTCCACCTTGACACAAGCGCTACCACCATGAGTGTGGCTGGGAGGGGACAGAGGGCACAAGTACCACCTGAGTCAGGTTGCAAAGGCTGTCGCTGCAGTAAACTCCATTGGTTCCTGTGAATGTTTAGATGTACTTGCCACAGAAGGCATCTTGACCTGTAGTCACCTGTAGCGTGTAGTACTTCAGAATTTGGGGAATGCATTTGCAGTGCTCTATTACCTGAGTTTCTCCAGACAATCCTGGAAGGGCCACAAAATGATCAGAGGGCTGGAGCACCTCTGCTATGAGGAAAGGCTGAGAGAGTTGGGGTTGTTCAGCCTGGAGAAGAGAAGGCTTTGGGGAGACCTTATTGCAGCCTATCAGTACTTAAAGGGGGCTTATAAGAAAGATGGGGACAGACTTTTTAGCAGGGCCTGTTGCGACAGGACAAGGGGGAATGGCTTTAAACTAAAGGGGGGCAGATTCAGACTAGATCTAAGGAAGAAATGTTTTACGCTGAGGGTGGTGAAGCACTGGCACAGGTTGCCCAGAGAGGTCGTGGATGCCCCATCCCTGGAAACATTCCAGGTCAGGTTGGATGGGGCTCTGAGCGACCTGATCTAGTTGAAGATGTCCCTGCTCGTTGCAGGGGGGTGGGACTAGATGGCCTTTAGAGGTCCCTTCCAACCCAAACCATTCTGTGATTCTGTGATTCTACGACTTTTTTCTATTTTAGTGTTTTTATCTGAGTGATAGTAGGATGAGGGGAATTATTCAAACATTTTCATTGTATTTCTTTAGAGAGTGAATTTCTTCAACACTGTTGTTTGTAGGTACTGGAAAAACTTTGCTTGCTAAGGCTGTTGCCACAGAATGCAACACAACCTTTTTCAACATATCAGCATCCACCATTGTCAGCAAATGGAGGGGTGATTCAGAAAAACTGGTCCGGGTAAGAATTATTATCTTATTCATTATACTTAAACAAACACCAGGTTCCCACTTAAAGAACTGGAGTTTAACACAGAACTGGAAAGTGAGTATTCCTCTGATACTCATCATCTTTCCTGTCTTGGACAAAACGTGTGACTCTGTTCCTATCTAGTTCTTAAAATGGCAATAACATCACTTCTGCAGAAGTGGATGGATTCTGGCTGTGGAATTTTAGTTCTGTAATGCAAGATGAAGCAAATGTCCTGAAGGCAGCAAAGATTTTTGACTCACTGAATAAGAGACAGAGTTCCTAACTAAAAGAGTGTTTGCTTACTGACCCCTTCAAAGCGCTTCATGTCCTTTCTGTGAGGATTGGCTCCTAGGGTCCCTACAAAATGTTATTTAGATTCTCAAATTTGCTACTATTCTTAGTCTTCAGGGCACAGAATTGGCAAAGAATTCCCTTGTCACAAAGATCTTATTAGTCAAACACAGATGTAATGTTTTAAGGAAGGTAGTTTGATGGTAAATGGGTAAATGTATTTTTGCATATAGACTAGCAAGTAGCATGCATGTGGTACAGAAAAATTCAGGGATTCAGGTGTAGCATCCTTGCCCTAAGATGCCCATCTTAATCTCTCCGTAATATCCACCATTTCAGTGTAAGAAATCCACAAGCTCTTAGCCTTCCTTTATGCTCATCTCTTGGGCTACACTTCGGATAGATACAGAGCTCTTGAAAATGAATAATTGTAACAGATTGCACTCGGCAAATGGCATTACAAGCATTGTTAATCTCTCTTGAAATTTAGGCAATGTCTGCGACATAATTATTCTTCCTGTGTCCTTTGTCCTTTAAAATGGCACATTTTTCTTCTGACATTCACCTCCTATGTTATTGATCCTCTTGACATCTGTCTCAGTAGCTTCCTAGAAGTTTCCCTTCTGGCAGGAGTAGGGATGGGACTGTCTGTTTTTTGACACCATCCTCCAAAAGGTTTCTGTGAACATGCTGCAGCATTTGCCACGATATTGAATTTGTGGCATTTTACCCTTCATTGAGTTTTTGGCAGAATCCAGAAATGGATTGTGGATCAGGACAGCTCTAAGAAAAGTATTGTGTGAATTTATATCCTAAAATCACATGAGGCTGCTGCAGGAGTTTTCTGAAGTTGTGTGAAGTATATGTGGGTGTTGTGGTCACTTGGAGGCATGTCCACTCATCCTGTTTCCCTCAGTTCTCAGCTGTATCGGTGTGATTTTATATTCTAGATTTGTAGTAAAATTGCAGACTGGTCATGGACTACTTGTGACTCTGGGCAAATAATTTCAACCCTGTGCTTCATATCCAAAGTGTAGAAAATAATATATATCTTTTTAAATTCATTTTTTTAAGTGTTCAGATTAAAAAGTGCTGGATTAATACATATTGTTAGTGGTATTTATTTAAAAACTCAAAGAACACTTCACTGAAGAAGAACTGACAATATGTTCTTACCGCTAATATAAGCCTCTCCACGTTTACAGAAAAATAGGCGAAACTTCTTTCTCCAAAGGGCAGACCCGGATTTTTTGTGTCAGCTTAATATTCCATTTTTTAATCTTGATTGTTCAAGCAGTTTCTGTTTGTTTTCACCAGGAAAACCAAAAGAACTGCTTGATTCTTATCAAGAGAATCAGTCCATTTTCTTTCATTATGGTTCAGCTGATTTTTTTTTTTCTTTTTTCTCAAATCCTTATTTAAAAAACTACAAATGGAGCAACAACGAAAGACGGATGTTTAATCTCTGATATCAGTTTAGGAGTTCCCAGAATCCTCTGATGGATCATTTTCTTCTATCCCATTATTCACAGGGTACTCCGATAGGATTTAGCCAGCAAGATTTACATATAAAGACAGGATTACAAGCCTGTGTTCTTTATATCTTCTTTACAAACCTTTCAGAATTTGAGAGGATTCAGGGACCCTCAGCCTAGCCAGAGCTTTCTCCCAGCAGGTATCCCTTTTTGTCCTAGAAGTTAGGAACGTGGCTACTGTTACTTATCTTCTGTGCCTGTGGCCCTTAATGCCTTTTTGTGTTAGTTTATCCTTTCTTTCACATTTACTCTTCTCTCTAAACAGGTGTTATTTGAACTTGCCCGGTACCATGCTCCTTCCACAATTTTCTTGGATGAGCTGGAGTCAGTCATGAGTCAAAGAGGCACTGCTTCTGGGTAACTGATGAGACCGCTTCCTATGGCTTTAGGAGAATATTTGTCCCCCCTTGACTGCATGTTTTCAATAGTGCGTGTGTGTTCAGGTGCTGACTGATGTTTAATCATAGAGTGTACCTCTTAGAAACAAACCTTAGCTGAACTAAAGCCTGAGGCTACTCTATAAACTTCAACAGGAGCACGAGTGGCCCCCTGAAAGACTTGTCTTTGTAATTACAAGACGTTGTAATTACTTCACATGATAATGGTAATTTTCTTGACTTTTTATTAAGCAATTTTTCTTTTGTTCCGTTGTCAACTTCAGGAGCCTCGTAGTGTGTAATTGTCAGAATGCCTATCAGCTCTGACAGTACCGCTTCATGGAAGCCTTGCATGCGCTGTGGGGATTCAAAGAGCGCGATGTAGTGGTGGTTTCATTCGCAGTAGATGAGATCAGTAGAGAAGCGAGCGTGAAAGCCAGGTTGTGTGAAGATTAGCAAGGGACTGTGGGTCCAGCAAGACTGGGAGAAGGAGGGAGGTGCAAGAGTGTACAACTGCTGGTGCTCAATGTTAAAATAAGGGATTTGAAGTGGAAATAAAGGCAGTGGGGGCGAAACAACAGATGACTTGTTAGAGG
Organism: Aptenodytes patagonicus; assembly: GCF_965638725.1. Lineage (NCBI taxonomy): Eukaryota > Metazoa > Chordata > Aves > Sphenisciformes > Spheniscidae > Aptenodytes > Aptenodytes patagonicus. The sequence goes on along the minus strand of NC_134982.1, from coordinate 4,409,755 downwards.
CGAGTAAGAAGCAGCTGATTTTGTGACACTTTGGACAGGCTTAGTCGTAGCAGGGTAAGATGGAGTGGACACGGTGGAACGGGATTTTCATTCATGGGAGAAATTTTGGTGGCGTTGTCAGGACTTCCAGATGCAGGAATGGGAGGATGTTATTCTTGTCACCCATGGTGTAGACAGTTTATAGTTGAAAACAGATTGAAAAGGTTAGGGATGGGGAAGAAGCAGGAAAAATATAAAAACATTGTTATAACCATTAGGGGCCCATTACAGTGGATTTTATGTACTGTAAATTATATGCTCACAAAGATTTATAAATAGAATATGCCATATTGTAAAGATACAACTTGTAATAATTGTCAGTTAATAGCTATAATTATGGGCCAAATTTTGCTTTCCTATATAGTTTTAAAAGCTCTCATTAACATCACTGAATTACGTATTTTGATAAGGATTTTTATCTAAGATTATGTAGTTATTTTTACATATCCCTGTTAAATATTGACTTGGCACCGATGTGTGGATGCGTTTGCAGAAATATGCCATTAAACCTGAATTGTAGCTCTTACCATCTAAGGCCCTGATGTTTTCTCTGGGTTTGATCCAGGAGTTTCCAAGAACTCCACATCTGGGACCAAGAGTTCGCGTTGGTTTCCTGCAAAATTGGTTACCTGGATCAGGGCCAGGATTCTTAGCACTTTGCTTAAGTTCCCCTCCTCTTTTTGAGGAAGGATCCTTTCTGTGTGGTCTCTGCCCCATTTTTAAATTCATTTCAATACGGCGTATTTTTCTGTTTGCTTTTGATAGAACATTTTGCAAAATACTGAATTCAGCGGTAGGTGTATCTTCTTGTGGCCACTTAACATTCACTCACAGAAAAATGCCAGTAGTTGCCCTGCGTGGGTAGGTGCGTTAGTTATTTCATGGCAACTATCGCATTATAAAAATTCTCTTATATAGATCAATCAATCAAAGCCTTAGCTGTTTTCCAGTAAACGTCAATGTTGCGCGGAGATTAATATGAAGAAAAAAAAAAATAAATGTTTTCTTTGGATTCAGTAATAGTGAATTCCCCTCACTTTAATGCACTGAAAAGAGTCCATTTAAGTAACCATTAGAAAGCTTGATTTTAATGCTTAGATGTTAGCTAATGGAGCTTAATCATGCTTTGAACTGGGGCAAAACTGTGACAAGGGCTCAGTTGCTGTGAATGACACTGTATAAATAAAGATGATTACTTTAATGCACTGAGCAAATAATATTTCTCTGAATCTTGGTAGTGGTGAACATGAAGGAAGTCGGCGGATGAAAACAGAATTACTGGTGCAGATGGATGGCTTGGCCCGATCTGATGATCTTGTATTTGTTTTAGCAGCTTCCAATCTGCCATGGTAAGAGATCCAGAGAGTACATTTTGAATACATTTGCATGAGCTTCTAAGCACAGATAAAGATTTTATTTAGACTTTTGCAGAAAAAGCCTTGGTATTTGGTTAAAGCATTTAAAGATTAATTTGGAGCTTTTACTTTTAAACTCTACAGTTCTTGCTATTTGTGCCACATGAGAATAATCCATAATAAAGTCAACATATGCTGGTGCTACCAGCTGCTAATATTTAAAATGGAGTATTTGACTTCATAGGCAAGTTATTTACTATGTTTAAGCTAAGAAGGGTTTCAGCCTGGAACTGTAAGGTGCTTAAAACATCTAGTGCTTAGAGGGATACTCCATAAATAGGAATGTTGGATTTTATTGGTATCAAACGTGACTTTTAAAAGTCGAGGGACAAAATTCTTCAGTTTCTTTAACATAATTTAGAACAGAAGAATAAACGGTTTAAGATTGGGACTAGGGCGCTTCATCATGTTGGTTCTCAAAATGGGCAGGACATGTATCGAGAACAAGGCAGACGGGAGAGGGTGAGGTAGGGAGGTAACGTTTGTGGTGTAACGACTGCGGATGCTCGGGGGGGTCCAACAGACAGCAGAAAATGGCCAGCTCACGTGCTCTCCTTGAGTAGCGTCTCCCGTGGCCACTGTCAGAGCCAGCATGTTGATCTGGCTTGATCATTCACCTGAACTAGTGTAGTATATCTTTTTCTTTCATACAAAACATTATCAAATGGTTGCAAATGGTACATGGGGAAAACAACGGCTGCTGGTTAAGCACAGCTATTTTTAACAGTCTGATTTGTAGCTCACTAATCATTTCCCAGAGTAGGAGCCAACACCTGTACAGGGAATCGAAGCACGTTGATGACGGGCTTGTTTTCGTAGGTCTGGAACTAGTCTGTGGATTTCTGCCTGCCCTGAGATTCCCCCTGTCCCTGGGCTACCAATCCATGAAATCTTCAGTGGGAGAACATCTTTCCCAACAGAGAAATCTGGGCGTTGGAAGCAGAGAGGGGAACCTCAGCAAAGTAAACTGTGGAAATTATCTGTTTGGTGAGGGACAGTCTTGGAGGCAGATGTCTGCAAAAAAGATGAGTTAGGCATAAGAAGGGGTTTTTTCCATGCTTCCTCCTCTCTCTGAAGTGTACATGAAGCAGAGAAATACAAGGTGTCTGCTGCGGGCAGACTGAACGTTTTGCAATTTGTTGATCATCACAGCACTGAGGTTTTTCTCGGTATCTGTGTCCCTAAAGGCGTGCAGACCTAAGTGGGCCTAATCACCTCTCGCACGTAGAGGTGGTCAAGCTAGGAGTCTGAAAAGGAGAAGGCAGCAGTCCTGTTTCCAGGGAACTTCAAACCATGGTCTGGGAAACGTTTGGTGGAGCCCAATGGCAGGTGTTCCCGGGAATGACCTTGCGTGAGCCGCAGCTCTGCAGCATTTCAAGTGGCAATACTTGAAATGTGACTGAAAGGCGCATTGTTCATTGATGTGACGGTGTGAGAGCTGCAGAGCAGGGCATCCAAAACTGGCCGGGAGCAAGTGAGGGCTCTGCACCCACAAAACCACAGGCTTCATTCGGATTGTTTTTCATGGTTAGTGATTTTTGGCTGATTCTCATGAGGTTGCCACAGGGAGACGTGTTGGAAAAGCCTCTCCGTGTGACCGGAGGGCTCTGGGCTGTGATCAGCAGGCTGTTGCTGGCCGTAGGGAGTGTCTGAGTCTGAGTGTCTGAGTGTCTGTGTAACCACAGCTGCTTGCTTTTGAGTACTTACAAAAAAGCATCAACTCCCAGTGCGTATTTTATTTTGTATAATGTACATATGCACTTCTCGGTCATGACACACCACCTAACGTTCCCTCACAAAGTTTGTGGTAATGCTTCATTCCTTTCCTCAGCTGATCCCCTTTTTGGCAGGCCTGGTTGAAAGGCCAAGGGAGCAGGCAAAGAGAATTAAACAACAGAAGTGATGTCGGTGCCTCAGAACAGAGGCCCAAAAGTAATATTTTCAATCACTCCCATGGGGCCTGTAAGCCTGGCCCATTTCAAAACACGTTGGTGCTGAGAAGCCTGAGTCCTTCAGAGACGCAGAAGGATGTGGGTCCCCAAGTCTCCATGGCTCTGTGGACGGCTCTGCCGTACAGTATTTCCTGCATAAGGAACAAAGGGGTGGTTTTACCCCAGCCCGTCATCTTTCGTGAACTTTGTGGGCAGTGTTCGCATCACGTAATTTTGGCACCTAAGGTAGGAGGCAAGTTTCCCCTGCTATGAGACAGTCGACAGCAAAACAACAGATGCAGCAATTCAGAGCAATTGAGAGACCCACCGGCGTCAGTGCTGTTTAACATCTTCATCAGTGACTTGGACGATGGGACAGAGCGCGCCCTCAGCAAGTTTGCAGATGGTACGAGATGGGGAGGAGTAGTTGATAGACCGGAGGGTTGTGCTGCCGTTCAGAGGGACCTCGGGGCAGGCTGGAGGAATGAGCCCACAGGAATCCCATGAAAGCTCAAGTGCGGGTGGTCAAACACTGGCACAGGTTGCTCAGGGAGGTTGTGGAGTCTCCATCCTTGGAGATGCTCAAAACCTGACTGGATGCGGCCCTGAGCAACCTGCTCCGGCTGACCCGGATTTGAGCAGGGGGTTGGGCTAAATGATCTTCAAGAGATGCCTTCCAATCTCAGCCATTCTGTGACGCTGTAAATCAAAGCAGGGGCCTAATTAGGTACCGTGAGAATAATTCAAAGTATTTCTCTCTTCTGAATGTAGGAAAGCCTAAGGGGAGTGGTCTTCTAAGTTAGGCATAGAGGCACAGCTGCTGCATAGAAACAAGCGGTGTGTCGCCCTTCACTATCCCTCATGAAAATTAGACAAAATAAATACCTAAGAAGTCACTTGAGAATTACAGGGTTCTTCTTCTGGAGTTTCTGTCCATCGTGGGAAGAGATCCAGTCCACCACCTCCTACAAGCCTGTCTTTCCCTCTACATTTTCTTTCCTACTGCAAAACCTTATGTTTCCCATACAGTCAAGGAAGGATGCTTCCGAGAGCCACCAGGCAGACATCTTACCTGCTGAAATTCAGGTGCCAAGAAGGCGACATATACAGGTTTTCACCTGCCTCTCCCTATGGCCTGCCCAGGGCTTTCAGGCTCTTTAACTAAGAGAATGGCTGTGTCGGCACCTCAAATTTATGTGGAAATGAGATGTACGAGTTAGGCTGGTTCCTACCCTGGACCGTTAGCGTGAGTACAAAGCCATCACTGGCTTTTATAGCCATAACAGCGGAGTCTGTGTGTTGGTTTGGGGGATTTAGGCCTTGGACAAACTCATGAATTCAAATCAGTACAAAGACCACCTTTCCGTGGTCTCTCAAATTATCCTGTGAGTAGCTAAGCTTCACATGTAATGCTGCAGCATGGCAGTATTAAAAAAGATCAGATGTCTTTAGAGGATCCGTGTCTTTCTACTCTTGCACACTGGTTTGAAAGGAAAAATTGGGTATTTGAAACCCACTGAGGAAGAGTTCAGAGATAGCAGCTGGTCTGAAGGTCACCGTGTGGCTGGTGCTGGATCTAGGGATCTTGGAGATGTGTTAACGTAAGCGCGAGGCTGACCTCTCTCTGCTTCTGTGGAAAGAGATTCCTGCGTGTGTCTTGTTACCATGTCTGCCTTACGCATATGATAAACTCCTTCTGGAAAGTGATGCAAAAATTACAGAATACAGTTTTGAGTGTTTTACACATTTCATTTTGGATCATTTTGCAATTCTGAAGTGCTAATATCTGCAAAATTGCTTCTTTGAAACATCAAAAATAACACAGCTTTTTTTTAAGGTAGATCCAAAATGACAAGATTTCTATTTTGGGGGAACTGTTCCCACAGCAAGCTGGCAATCTGTGTTGGTACGAGGGTGGCAGCTGGGACGTTGTGAGAAGCCAGCTCTCGCTTTTGAAAGTTTTGTACCCGCGAGCTTAGAATTTCCTTTTGGACTTTCTCAACATTGCTCGTGGGCAGGTTGGATTTTGCCCTCTCTTAAGCAAATCCAACCTATGAGTGTAATGACTAGGTTGTCTGGCAGACCTGTGCCTACCGCAGAGAATATGCTTTTAAGATGTGGGTGAGTGTATGCTTAGAAAGGGGGATGGAAAGCTAGTGAAAGCCATGAGCATCTTCTTACGTCGTCATTGAGGCTCACAGCCTCGAGGAATTTGGGAGCGTTTGCTTCCAGAGAGGTCGGTGGGGTTTGAACCCCCTTTAAGATCTCAACTATATGTTTACAGATTATATTTATGTGTATTAGGCAACATTCAGTCCTACTGGAAGACCCCAGACTTCAGCTGCATAGGGATATTTCATGACAAAGTTTCAAAATACCTCAGACTACAGTCCGAGGTTGTGGCTTCACAGCACAGCCCTTTGTTCTTGCAAACATTTGGGATTAAGCTGGATTTCAAGAGATTTGTTTAACTCGGATATTTATTGATCATGAAAAAAATTAGTACCAAGCTGCTTTTAGATGAATGAAAAGAAGCCTAAACAAAGCTCTTTACGCTCTCCCAAGCTGCACTGCAGCTATTGATCTTCCTCTTCAGCCAGTGCTTGCTGCCCAGCCTCGCTTCCTGCTACTCATCAGCGAGGCACTTTCTATTGACAAATTACCTGTTGAAATGATTCAACGTAATTAAATAAAATAAAGGCCTCGTTACTGAAGAAATAAAGTGACCCCCTAACCACGTAGTGAATGTTTCCTAATGTATTAGTGCATTTAATTCGACTTCCATTGCAGTGCTGCTTTCTTCTCCCTCCCCAACCTCGGGGTGGGTGAAGCTTTGGTGCAGGCTGATAGACTCTTCCCTTCTGGCCAAGCCGAGTCCTGTCAGAGCCATGAGCGCATGGCCAAGATGAGTTCAAGAAGAGGTGGGTTGCGAAATCCAAATCAGATCTGGGATTACCCCGCAGTGAGCCCTTTCCTTCACTCTCAGCAGCGCACGGTGTGTACGGTGGAGGAGAGCGAGGAAGGAAAACGGAGGAGGACGGTGTGGGGAAGCCCTAAGAGGAGCAGGAGAAGATGTAGAGTGAGAACAAGCCCTCAGCTTGTGGGGGGTCTGCCCGGGCCGTCTGCACAGGAGGATGGGAGGTGGGAAGGATGAGAAGCTCACTCGTTCTTGGTGCCTTTTCCTCCAGAGCACTGCAGTGACGATTGCCCTGGGCAGGGATTAATTATGGACCGGTCAGCCCTTGTTGCTGTTTCTGGGTTCACCCCTGGAGCTGTTGAGGTCTCTTAATTTCTGCCTAAAATGCATTTGTTACTCTTCTCCCTTCTGGAAATGAAAATGGGAGTTTTGTCTTGTTTATCTTCATGAAATTTGGGAGTGATAACATGGCATGATGCCTCCTGATGTCAACCTGGGGGAGCTCCGAAAAGTCACCCGCTTTCATAGGTCCCGTACAGCTTTGTGTATCTTTTCATGAGCATTTCTTAACACTTTTATTGGCTATTACTTCAGAGGATATTTTGGTTGGCTCAGTGCTTATTATTCTGTTCTGGTTCATGTCACTTAACCTTGCATTTGATCGCTAACAAAACAATTCGGCAAGCAACCTAAACACTTAACAAAAATATTATGTCTTCATTTTCCTCTTTAACCAACAAGCAGGGTCACTGTAACCTTTCTGGATAAACAGAGCAACTTCTGTGTGTCAGGGGACGTATTTACAGAACATGGCTAGGGAGCTCATGAAACTGTGATCTTGGGGGACACCCCAGGAGTGCTCTGAAGCAGGAGGAGTGGTGGAAAACGTCATCGTTTAGAGGATTTGTAGGGTATTTGCAGAGACTCTGGCTGTGATTGTCCTTTGCCTGCAAGGGCGGTTTAGAGTACTTGCATGGGTGCTTCTAAAACCCTGAGAACTTTTACTCTGTTTACGCGGAGGATGGTAATATGGGTAAATAACAGCCAAGGGGTTGGTCAGCCAGAGAGTAATTATTTCCTGCCAAGCAAAACAATTTTCAGGAGAAGTTGAGCTGAAAAATACATTTGGAAGGAGAGCGGGGACTAAAATGGTTCTTTGTCTGGTCTGGGTGGGACCCTGTGCGAGAGGCGTTGCACTGAATGTTGGACAGCATCTTGAACAGCCTAAAAATATCAATAATAATGTCAATATACCAACAGCCACTGATTAGCAAACTCTGGTATTTACTTCTGAGGCCTTGATTAGAAGTACTGGGATGGATCTGAGTGAATTCCTGTTGTCCTCCGAGTTCCTATTGATCTGGTTTATCTAACCTTCGCTTCCATTGCCCCTGGCTCAGCGCACGTGGAACAAGCCTTCCCAATCCGAGAGGTCCTTTCTGGGGAGAGGGACACTTCTGCTCCCGCTGAGCTGAGAGCCAGGCGTGCTGAGGTCTGTGGGAAGTCTAGGCAGGCACCTGGATGGGGATTTGGGAGCCCATTTTTTGTTTTCTTTATCATGTGCTATGCCAGTAGAAAACATTTGCTATTAAAAAATAAGGACAAGTCACCAAAGGTGCCAGAAATAAGCTCTACTGGTGTGCTACAGATCCGTCCTGAGCTGGCTTGGAGTTCCCTGTAAATTAAAGAGGAGTTTCATACAAGAAGCGTTGCTTGAATGTTGACTTTGCTGGCAAAAAGATTTCACCCAGGGACTCAGGAAAGGTAGAGGCAGGTTTATTTAAGTGTACCTACGGTCCCAGATTGCAGGGACAGTCCAACAGCTGGCTCCTCCTGCTCAGCCGACAAGGGTGGAATGGTGCTCAGGGCTCCGGTTTTTCTGTCCGCACAAGACGACACACTGAAGTGTGTTTCCCCTCGATGAGAATTTCTCGGCAGGTATGAGGACTGAATTATATTTTAAACTGAAATAATAAGTCTGTGACTGAATGGGGCCAGTAGAGACAGATCGGTACAGCACTTGGAAGGGTAATAGCTCAGAGCAGCTCCTGGAAGGCACCAGAGACTTATGAGTGAGTAAATATTTTGTAGCAGCTATCTCTTCTTGAAAATTGTATGGGTGACTGGAGTACTTGTACACCGTTCCCACTACACAAGTGACAAGGGATGAACTGGAGTAGGAATTTGTATTCAGTTGTTTGGTTGTGTTACCGTTAGATGCGAACAACTGAAAAGCACTTGGGGAAAAAATAGATGAAAATGAACTGTTTGGCTGCGTGTCTGAGGGGAGCTGGCGTGTCGGGCATACCAGGAGTCCTGACGCTTGACAGAATCAGTGGCACTGGCAAGAAGGACTGTTTCTAGATGGTGATGAAATGCATTGAGAAAGGAACGGAAAGAAACGTTCATTTTTCTTTCAAGCTTCCTTTGTGCATCACAAGCAAGTAAAAATGAAGAGGAGTCCCAATCTTTTCTATTTTACCTTTTTCTTTTTTTTTTTTTTTGTTAGGCAAAACACCTTTATCAGTGTTGATGTTGACAGCATCGTGGGTTTTGGCTCACTGACACATTTATCCAGCCTGTCCATCCTTCACATGATCTTTTTTATAAGGATATTTTCCTTTGTGGCTGTATTGTTTATCATTTGTATTGTTTATCATTTGTATGGCAGGAGCAGTCTCAGATCGATGTCTTGTTCTGCCATAAACATGGCCCTTGCATCTAAGACCTTCAGTCTGTATTTTATACCTACAAAGCATCCCTTACGAAGTAGCAATTAATTAGTCCTGACAGTGCTCCAGACAGACAATTTGTAGTGTCTCCTTAACAGCAAACGGAGAAAGGGAGAGGTTATTGCTGATGAGACATAGAATCATAGAATCATTGAGGTTGGAAAAGACCTCTAAGATCATCGAGTCCAACCGTCGACCCAACACCACCATGTCCACTAAACCATGTCCCTAATGCTGCAGATGAGTATCAGAGCCAGGGAAGATAACTAATACTTCTGATGGTTATTGTTAAGCCTCATTGTCACAAGCCAGCGTATCGCTAAGACGCTGAACAGGAATACACTGGATAATTAATCCTTCCCCCCCAAAAAAAAATTAGGTTGACACAGGTGGGGTTGAAAAATGTCAGTCCCTGCTGCGAGGAGCTTGCTGTCAAAGCCATGTCTCCGCAACGAGACGCGCTGAGACGATTCCTCTCCTCCTTTGCTTGCAGGGAGTTAGATTCTGCCATGCTGCGGCGGTTGGAGAAGAGGATTTTGGTTGACCTCCCAAGTGAAGAGGCACGGCGGGTGATGATCCAGCACTGGCTGCCTCCTCTGAGCAACAGCGGAGGAGTGGAGCTGAGAACGGCTCTGGACTACAGCTTGCTGGGCCAGGTGAGACAGCACCGCAGCAGGGACAGTGCCCACTCGGTGCTTGAGGTCCTTCCGGGTGGGAACCGTAAGCAAGAGTGACATACATCACCCACAGCGGTGGGACTATGTTGCAGCAGAAGCGGTCAGAAGCAGAGGGTTGGGACGGCACCTCTGTATACAGCAACTGCGACATACAGAGCTGGGGGAAGGACCTCAGCTCAGCCGGAGGCTCCAGCCAAAGGGAGAGCAGCGAGGCACGGGGCTGAGCATTTCACAGGCACCTACCTGGCCGTGGAAATCGCTGGTTTCACACTGCTCCACTTGCAAAATGGTGTATTCTGATCCTCTCTGTTGGGCCAAGTTTTCAGCCTTAAATACAGGGAGACTTCCAGCAACAGTATATTTTATGACTCTTCTCACCAGGCTGGGAGCACTTCCAATTCATCGGGGTAATGAAGACTTAATTGTGTAGGGAAGGTTTGTCACAGCTCCACTGCTGCGGGAGAAAAGAGCATTTAGCTGGTGAAGAGATTCACTAGATACCCAGGCTTTCTTCATTTAGCCCTTTGTCACACCCTGAATTCTTTCAAAATATCTTACAGCTTACCCAGTTGGCCCTTTTTACGTCTGTTCACAGAGACAATACTGCTCGGTTTTTGTTTCGTAGATGTTAACGAGGAAATACAGTTATTTTGTTAACAGGGAAGCTGGGAACAGATACAGAAAGATGAGTTTTAAGAGACAGAAAGATGAGTTTTATTTGACTTACAGAAAATCGCCCTTTAGAAAGAAAATGCCCAGTATCTTCCTTGTTCCTACAAGGTACTGTGGGCATTCAAGACAAGAACAAGCAACGTAACGTTGAGGGGAGGGAACACATAAAAATATGTGTGTTTGTGTGTACATATATACACACACATCTATTTCAGACAGGAATAGACTTTACAAATATTATATATAAATATATATGCTTGTAAATGCCATTCCTGTCCGATTTGTAAGCCTGTAAGCTGTAACGTATCGTTCTGATCCCATCACAGGAAACAGACGGGTACTCCGGCTCAGACATAAAACTGGTGTGCAAGGAAGCAGCCATGAGACCAGTGAGGAAAATTTTCGATGCTCTTGAAAATCCTCAGCCAGGTACCGCAGCTCTGAGTAGAGAATCCGATCCGGGAAACGCTGATCTGCTGCTGTAACTCTAGAAATTACAACGTTAACCCCAGCAGGTGGAGCTCTGTTATCTGCCTAGGAAAGTTTTAAACTGTACATTTCTAAAACATGTACCTACGCTAACGCTTCTGAAAATCAGGCCTTTTTTTAAGGCTGTCAGTATCTGTGCTCTGTGCACAAATACAGATTTTTCTTTATCTCACTAGGTTTATTCTGTTGTTTTCGTATATGAAGCGTTGCATTAGGCAGGGACATGAAAGAATGTCTTTTGGTAATAACAGTAATCAATTCTCTTCTCTTTAGGTAACAGTAACTTACCCGTGATCCGATTAGACACGATCACAACAGCAGATTTCCTGGATGTGATCGCCCACACCAAGCCGTCAGCAAAGAATCTAAGCCAGAAGTACACAGCTTGGCAGAGAGAATTTGAGTCGGTTTGAAAAGAAAAACCCCAAAAGATTGAAAACTTCCAAGACTTTTGCTATCCAAAATGGCATCGCCTTGCCTCCGAAGGATCAAATGGCGATGGGGAAGGAAGTGCCGTTGTTTCCAGGGAAGAGGATGCAGTGAGAAATGTCAGGGGGAAATCTTCGCTTTCAAAATTTAATGGGGGGGTGGTTGGTTGGTTATTTTTTGTTAGCCGTTTTCCATGACGATTCACAAAACATTCTTCATGGAAATAGTGTGATGGCAGTTGGTATGTAATGAGGACTCCAGCCTTAATTTTATGTATAAAGACGTAGAGATTGCTTGCTTGTCGGTCTTTATTCGTGACAGTTGTTTACAGGTTTGAGGTAGAAGACCTGGAGCAGAAAGCTTGTTAAGAACAGCTAGATGATTAGTGTAACTCTTCCTTTCTGTGACTCGCTAGAGCATTGCAGTCAGCGTAGCTTTGCCAGCAGAGACCTGCACCCTTTTTAATGAAACGTAAGTCGCTGCTTTCGATGAAATTCGGGACCTTTGCAGTGCCTTGTAAATTTGGTTCGTTTGTCGTCGTTTTCAGCTGAGATCAAAGCCTTGATGTGCCAAATGTGTTACTTTCTAGTTGGTTTGGGCTATTTCCAAGGTGGAAAAGGCAAGGAATTAGAGGAACTTGGAGACATTGTAGAAAATCAGCAGATTTAGGCTTAATCTAACTAGAAACTGGATTGGTGGTTCGCAGCCAGCCGTAAAATGCAAACGGTGAGTCTTTGCAGCGCAGTGGTAAATACTAGCCAAGTTGGAGACTTTTCTGCTTATAACCACGGCCTGGTAACCAGTCAGGACTGCCACCTGTCCTTTAATCTCTTAATTAGAAATTCTAATCAGTCCTGTTTTCAGGCTCTCAGGTCTCACGGCTGCCCCTCTCTTACCCTCCCTCTTGCTTGGCGAGACTGTTATCCTCTTTGCAGCTCTGCCAGGGTTTTCCTTGCATGGGCTTGCGTGCACCTGCCTCTCTAACTACGTACCACGGTCTTGCATGCTTTCCAGCACGCTCCAGGACCTCTGAAGCACTGACAGCCTCTTTTTGTTCTAGCGTCAGTCACGTTGTCAGAAGTCTGTACGGGAAATGTCTTCACAGGATTTCGCTTACAGGTCTCTCACCTCCCGAACCCGACTCTGACTACGGGCCGAAGACCTCTCTTACGTACTCCAAGCAGAAACCAACACGGGTTCAGAATTGTTGGCATGAACACTAGTTGCGTGAATTTATTCAAAGCTGGAGGTTACAGTTTGTGAGGGCACACAAACAGTATCTAAAGACGGGTTTTGTTCCTGGGGGGGTTTATTGTTTCTTGTATTTCTACTGCCGAATCTACTCCGTCCACACGTTCTGTCTCGGACAGAGATTAGATCTGAATGCAGGTAACCACCCACCAAGTGAGACTGCAGGTGGATGGTTTTTCACGTAAGGAGAGCTTCCCATTCATTCTTCACGATGATTTTTCTTAACAAGAACAAGCAAGGCTTATTAACACAAAACTGTATTTTCAATAAGGTTAATACTCCGGTAACGTATAATTACAATCTAATAATTTAACACTCAGCAGCACTGTAAAACAACTGTAAAGGACTTTGATTATTACAGTTCACAAATGGACCAGAAAAGCTATTTACCATCATTACAAAGTTGGTTCTTGTCGGTGGCTTTAGCGCACAGAAAAAGCATGGCGTACTACAGAATTAAATCTCATTTTACAGCTCTGCTAACCAACTGTGTAAAAACTGGAATCTGTCCCCATGGCTTATGAAGGATTTTTCCCGTAACATTAAAAAGAAACAACAAAACCCCAACAACAGTGAAATTTTGCAACTGTAGCATTAATAGGACCCTGCCGAGTCTAATTTCAAGAATTCACAGTCTCTAAGGCATTTAATACCAGATTTTTGTTTCTGTACCATTCTTTTTAATAACAGCATCTAATTAAAACATCTGTAAAATGCTGACAGTTTTAATTTTATGTAAAATTTGAAAAACAAAACCCAGGATCTGTTCTAATGAGAGGAAAGATCTCAACAGCAGTTATTATTAAACAATGGTGATATTTTAATTTAAAAGTCACTTCTAAATGTGCCTAATCTCTACCTTTAAATTAGAGCAGAGCAGAATCATACTCAGTGAAATCACTACAGGCTGACTCAGGCTCTGTTAGTCTTGGAGGTTTATTTACTTGAGTATTTCCAGTGGGTTTTTTTTTCAGTTTAGCTTATTCAGCAGAAGAACGTGACACTTTCCAGACAGGGCTTTTCATCAGTTATTTCTTGCAAACTGGAAATAAACAGACCTCTCTGCCGTGCTCCCTACGTCGTTCAGGAAAGCAGCTGTGCTGGTTGTAGCCTTTCTGTCTCACCTGCCGGGTATCCGCAGTCCCTCATCACAGCCTCGTGAAACTACTACAGGAAAGGGGCTTTGCCGTGACTGGGCCGGGGCCCACACCGATCCTCTGCCCTTTCATGACTCGAGTGGCAGGAGCTCACGGCTAGGTTTCTGATGCAATGCATGCACTGATCCTGTGGTCTTAATTTTTGAAGCAAGAGTAAAGGAAATGATGTGAAACAGAGGTCTTGTCAAACTAACTATTCCCTTTCTCACAGCAGACGCTCTAGGATATGTTCCACTGCCTCTGGGAAATTCTCACAGGTTAAGTAAGGAGCGGGATTGATTTTGTCTTCATCTGCCGGTCGATATTTACCTGTAACAGATTAACAAAAACATACATTTACCAAGTTCCTTTGGGTATCCTTTTTTTTTTTCCCTGAAAATTACAGCTTCCTCGGATCAGGAGGAATGCCCATCTGAGGTTCTCCTGCAACAAATATCTCACAAGTCTTCCCTAAACAACCACCGAGCCTTACAGAAGATTCCTCCAGGGGTGGCTCTGGCTCAAAATTAGTGTTACTTACGCACTGGTTTCACTCCACTGTACTAGCACTATTCTTTCACTGACTGTTCAGATATTCGTGTTGTAGGTTCTTGAAATAATAATAATGTTATCATCTTCCCTTCTGGGTTTTATGAGGAAGAGTAGGATTACTTGCTTTCATTTTCAACATAATGGACTGTGTGGCATGAGCAGCTGCCACCTCAGAAAGACCTTACCCAGTCCATGGTACCATCAATAATACCCACCAGTCCCTTAGGGTTCCACTTTTGTCTGAAGCAAAATTACTTCTATAATTACCAGTGTAATTACTAGGGAATGCCATCAGAGTTCCTGAATGATTAGAGGTTGCATTGCTATGACCGATTTTGGCAAGCTTAAAGATGTCACAGTAACAGTTCTCTCTGTTCTTCGACCAGCGCTCGGGATTTTGGAGTCATGGGAAAAAGATTCACACCTACAAGATCAGCCGCCCACGTCTATTACTTCCTACCATCCTGCTCCCAGTTCGGGGGTCTGTGCTCCAGCCCTGTTGTTGAAACATTAAATATAATGGCCTATCCTGACTTAATCGCAATCTACTGCTTGACAGGCTGCCATGCTGCAGCTGAGGAAACGTATCTGCTGCACTCACCCCAAAATGAATGGGGTGATGGACTCGGGGTCTCCCAGCAGCCCCTCGGTGTGACAAACCACGGGCATGGCGGGCCTCTACAAGGCACCAGGGCCAGACCCAGGGCTCAGAGCATACCTTTGCTTTGGGCACAGGGGGCTGCCAGTACCCAGGGCCAGATCACTGAGTGCACTGCTGTCTCCCGAAATGACCGATCCGTCGAGTACTTACCGGTCCTTACCAAAATCCCACGCATGCCCGCATTCTGGGCGCCACCAACATCATCCCTGCAGTCCTGGGACAGAACAGGAGATCAGCTGGTTAGTGGGCACAGACACTATTTGTTAACAGGTTTTTCATGACGTTCTCTGCCTTGCACATCACTAATCAGCCACTTAAAAGCAGCTACACGGAGTCAAATCCTGTAGCTACCTGTTAGACAAACTGTCACGGGAATGATTTACTACGTGCTTTTTGCCTGATCAAATAGCGACCGACGCGAGAGAACTGACCCCATGGACTACACGTTCAATCCTGCAAGTTTTGATGGTTCAGTTTTCACCCCTCGTCTAAGCACAGCGCTTTTCGAAAGATCCATTCGTGGCATTTGGGAGGCACGACACACAGCGGAGATGGGCACTACGTTAACAGGCAAGTGATAAGGTATTTGGTCCCCACGTACGTCACCAATCATGACGGCCTCTTCTGGGGCACAGTCAGTCCCCCGCAAAGCTTCTAGGAAGAAGGTTTTCTCTGGCTTCCCCACCACTGTCGCTTTGGTGTCCGTCGCGTATTCCAGCCCAGCTACAAAAGGTCCAGGTCCCAGAGCCAAGCCATCTTTTCTCTTGAAGTATCTGGCTTTATGAATAGCTATAAGAGGAGCACCATCCAAAATCAACCTAAATGAAGAAGGAAGTACAAAAATTATATTAAAAACCCCCGATATTTACAGCTGAAGGCCTGAACTGGCTTTCGTTTAAGTTGACAAAGCTCCCGCTGACTTTCACAAAGCCCCAGATTATAATGCAAGCTAGCATTCGTTTGGACAGTTAAAGTTCCTTCCTTACTCTTCCCCAGAAACAGCTAGTAAAACAAATCCCCCAAATAAAGAATTTATTATCTTGAGGATTTTAACAGGTAACTATTTTTAAATCCGGTCTATATCTCTCATGTGATTAGGTCCATTACTCTTAAGCTGCCTCACTTTTCACTAAGGCAAACATCCTAACATTAGAACCCATCTGATTTCCCCACGCAAGTATTTTAAAATACATTAACCACAGGCAGCAGCTGTAGGTAGCAGTTTGATGGCCACAGCTTTAATCTCCTCGCCTGGACTGAGAACACAGCAGTGCTTTCAGGATGCTGCTGCCGGGAAATCTGCAGCCCAGCAGTCCTTGGGGCTGTCGGTATCGCCTCTAACAGCCGAACAGCTATGTGTTTCCAGCAGAGATGGGTGTTCAGGTGAGTCCCAAATAGAAGGTGGATGATTTTACCCTAACTTTATAGTTTAACGTTGGAGGAATTACAATAACAAGTTACACGAAAAAGCACAAAGATATTAGGCATGTTCACGTCCCATCGAATTCCCCAGTTAACAGCGCTATTACTGAGCCTGTTAGGAACAAAGCTGGATTTGAGCTCCTTGCTATTGGGAACCAAAAATTCCAAGTGGAAGATGGATCAAAGCAACAAGTCAGCAGATTCCTAACACTTCCGAGTACGATAAAAGGGTCACAGAGTAAGGGTCACAAGGCACGGTATGGCAGCGTTACAGGAGGGTCTTGGCTGGCCACAGCACCTGGGAGCCTCAGGAAGCGAGTGCAGCGGTGGTCTGAGAGACTGGGAACTGCTCCCTGCCCAACAACCAAGATCCTCCCACCTTCCACGGGCCCAATTCTGCCCCAACGCACCAGCGTGCACCCTCCTCGGGGTTCCACAGACAGCATCTCTGCCTGCCAGCTGACCTACCTGTTAAAAACCTGCACAGATCGTCTGGAATGGGTGGAAAAACGTAAGGGAAGAAGTAATTAAGAAACTGCTGTTGCTCCACCGATCTCAATCAGTGCCTCCTTAGCCTCGCTACCTTGTTACCCCTGTCAATTCACTTTGTGTCTGCTTGAGGGCTCTTGTCTAACACTTGCCTTGTAAAACCCTTGTGGCAGGGAGCATGTCTTGTTAGCACACACAGCACCTGAACAGTGGACCCGTGACAGCAAAGTAATAAATGGGAGTTTAAGAATGCTTGCTTTCACAGAATCTGGACCTAATCTTTGAATTCTTCCATTTCTGTTACCTGCCTGGTAGTTGTTCTTTACAGCAGACACAGCAGCTACCTGTCCTGCAGCAAAGGGAAGCCTGCGTAGCTGCTGCACTAGAGGAATCCTCCCGGTACTACCAAGCACAGCAAGGTTATCGCAGTCCTCCCCTTCCCCAGCCTCAGTTTCAGTGCAACAAAAGCCCTCCAGACAGCATCTATAAAAGCTGAGGTTAACGACTGCCAAACGCTTCCCGTTCGATTTTATAGCACCTTCTTCAGGTACTGAGGCAACTCCAGTCTTTGTCACAACAGGCAGGAATGTAACTAGCAAAGCTTCGGGATAGAGGGGAAACGCTGGCCGTTATCTTGAGGGCAGAAAGAAGGATTTCTTTTCCCCTTAACCCCGCCTGATTTACAAAAAAAAAAGCCTTTAAGAAAACAAACAAAATCTTGCTTTGCCCCTTCACTGCCTTTCTGGAGCTCTGCTGTGGCTCTGCTCAAAGAAGCTGCCTTAGGTGAGTTGTATGCTCCTTGGAGGACGTCTGCTCCTTCCCACGTGCTTGCAGAGCAGCCTGGGTACTCTGAGCAGTACATAAATGATAATACTTCATTTCACTTAATTATCACAAAACACTTCTATTGAATCAATGCGTTCCAAAGCAAGCTCAACAAGAAGAGAGTTGGCACGCGTTATCTGTGAGCAGCCAGGTATGTTCGCGATGGGAGGATGCCTCTAGGATACAGAAAAATCTAATTTGACAGCAGCACCACAACCACTTACATTCAGCAGTCTGCAGGAGGGATCTCACCTGAGAGAATTCTTTTAAATGTGGCATCAAAATCCCACGTATACAAGAAGAGAAATTTAGTCTCAGTCATTTCAAATGGTGCCTAGAGAATGGCCTTACTCTGTGTATCTCATTTTGGGACTCTCATCGGGTTCGATTTACCTAACCTAATGTTGGATATCGACCGAGCAGTTGCCTACCAGGTAATTAGTCAGCCTGGGCTCTTCACAGTCAGTGGAGAGGAAAAAGCACTGCTAGGGCACAGTTCAACTGTCCTATTTTAAGCACTACTGGGGAAAAAATGAATGGTGCCTTACAAGCGCCTCCTCTCTCCCTCTGGAGCCCAGGTCACCAGCTCAGATACAGGCATCGGCACTGTAGATACCTGCATTTAAGCAGATTCACCTTAAGGTTTTGCTATGAGCAATGCAAACCCCAAGTGACTTAATTATCTGAGCAGTAAAAGACAGGGAATAAAGTAAAGGACAAGGCATAAGGCTCGAGAAGAAGAGAATGCGGCCAGTAGTTAATATTTCTATTAGACCAAAGAAAACTGACACCAGCAAAACAGTTTATCTTCAATAGAGGACTGGGGAAAAAATACCCAGAACAAGTCAGTGAGACGTTGAAGATCAGACAGAGCCCATCCTGCGGCCTCCGCCCAGCCTGAAACACAGGACCAGGAAAACACCGGGCAAATCCAGGACAGACTCACAGCGGATGATCATACCATAATCACGCTACGTAACAATGATACTGCTACCACCCTCTTCTTCCCACACGAGAAGGATTTCCTCGCCTACGTAGAGGTACAGAGCCCAGCACAAGACAGCCACCCTTCAAAATGCCACGAGGAGGGGCTGACTTACCGAAACGCTCTGTTCATCATCTCGTAGTGAAAGCGCTCAGGAGCCAGTCCTACCACCACTGCATTGGGGTCATCAGTGGCTATGCCTGGAAAATCGAAACGTGACTCTGAGTGAACAGCATTTTATTCATACTTAGCAGTACACAGTCAACAAGTGCAATTAAATCACTTTACAGCAAAAATGAGCATTTTCTGACACAGACACATCACATATAGACTAGTTTTACGTCTTTTAGAAACGAGGAAAGCATCTGTGGAAAGGTGTTGATCTATCCAGACTCTGCCATCCTACACGATGGACACAACTCTGCAGCCGGGTAGTCTTAACAGTGACTGTTGAACAGTCATTCTCTCACTGCCTCCACTGAAATGCCGGAGACCGCACAAATCACTTCTTTAACTGAATGACTTTTTGTTATCCAAGAATCGCTTTCTACGCATATTCATCTGCTTTGTAAGACAGTAAAGCAGGAAGACTAGAGAATTCCATCTGGTTTTTCTGTTCCCTCTAGTCACAGAAAACTCCACTTATGGTAAAAAGCCTGAGTGTTGTTCTACATATCAGTCCGGTTATGATGGCAAAGATGGTATTGCAGCATGACCTAGAAGTTGTTACACTAGATTAGTTTTGGCTCTTCTGGAAGGTCTTTTTTTTAATGTGGATTAGTCCCCTCGAGAACAGCTTGCACCTCCTTTGTCCTGCACTGCTCCGGAGGAGCATGACCTGTTTTTACATGGCAGTGCCACCTCTGAACAGAACCAGCAGTGGAAGCAGAGTAGCACCTACAGGAGAAACAGGAGTACCAGAGTGTTTTATTTAGGACAGGTTAAGTATCAGCTGCATCCTGCACTTGCTGGGGGTTTTGTTCCACCTTCACACAGCATATCCTCTACACCTTTACTGGGATAACTAGAGCTCCTGGGTCTCCAGAGAGTGTCATCGCAGCCTGCTGGCTGATGCCTCCTGCCGCATGTCCTTCAGTTAGCTCAGACAGCAAAACGTACACTCAGAGATGCCATGTGGATTTGTGACACCATCCAAAGCACCTGGGTCCTTTAACCAAGAATGGATTACATTCATCCATCTGTGACCAACTTTATAGAGAGATTAGCCAAGAATAGTTCAATAGCAGCCATTAACAGGAATTTAAAACATTCTGCATCGTACTTAAATGTTTCAAGAGCAGCACTGAGAGAATATGAGCAAAACCACCTGTAGCAAAGAGAAACAAAACAATCCATTCCAGATCCAAGCAACACAGAAAATGCCACCAACGCACTCCGCTGATAGCTCTATCTTTGCCATCTTTTACAAAATTACCATCAGCTACTGTAAAACTGATGGAAAGATCCCAAATACATGGAGATTAAACTGATTTAACCACCTTCGGTGAAATAGCTGCCATCTCTGCTGTTTCTGACCCAAGAAAGCCTTCCTGAGAACACAAATACAGAATATCGCTGGGGGCGTATTTCTCTGGAGATGATGTTAGGTGGAACAGATTATCAGGTTTCATTGCTCTCAGAGCCCACAGAGGCTTTTCTCCTGAACGCTTATCTTTCTGAAGATTACTGACTAGACTATGGCACTAAAATTTAACAGGAAATGTCTAGCTCCTAGCAAGATTAGAACCTACTTAAATTACACAGCCATAAGGATTTCAGTTTATAAGGCACGGGGCAGGGAGCGGTGGTAAGCCATCCACATTTTTGCTGCCTTGACTTTAAATGAAAGTCTGAATATACAATATATAGTTTTCAACTCTGAATACGTTAAAAATGTGGGTATCTTCACTACTCTTGAAACAACGATGTGGTTAAGTCAAGGACTAACTGTCCTAGCTTCAGGCACCTGTCAGACATGTCCGAGTTAGAATTTATCATCTTCCACTGCCCTTATTGTTGAGAGAGGGAAACGGGAACATCTGAAAGTAAAGCAAGTTTTAACCAGGTCTTTAGAGATGACAATCTAGAGAAGTCGGGGCAATGAAGCTTCTATCACCAATTAAGGTATCCAAATACATGGATACATGAGACCTAGATGTTCAATACAAGTAACAATAACTACCTGGAGATTTTACATTTAATAATAATCTATTAAGAGAAATAGTCTCCTGCGCGTGCCTACACACTGGCTTTTCAGCTCTTTACGAGCAAAACCTCTGTACCATAGCTGAGGGAAACCGGATTTCCAACAAATCGACACTTCCTTGCTATAAAACAAATCAGCACTGGTAGGTGCAATAAATCTCCAATGATCAAGTGGTAAGTATTACTTTTTTTTTTTACACTGGAAATTAATAAAAAGTATCGAGTTTTACCCAAATTCCTGACTATTTGAAGGTTTTGGCTGCCATTTCCACTACTCTTCAAGAAGCTATGACTTCAGACAGTTTAATGTTAATTTAAAAAGCAGAAAGGATCTTTATGACCCTGGAGAGTCCCACATTTCAGGCTTCATCATGGCTAGTGGTATATATATGATCGTCATTCTACCAAACGGAGAGCACTATGTTTCCTTAGCTGTTCAGTAACTTCCCCCACACTGTTTTCTGACCGCCTCACCTGTGAAATCAGGCAGGGCCTTATCGTCCACCAGGAGGAGAGGCCGCACCTGCTTTTGCTCCAGAAGATTTCTGGCTGCTGTCAGAGACGTGAAGATCTCATTTTCTGCAATGTCAAATCCCAGCTTCGTCAGCCTCTCCAGCAGGTCTCTCTTGCACTCCTTCGTTGTGTTTGTCACAAATCGAATGGTAACCGGAGCGCTGCGCAGCCTGATGGATGAAGAGCAAAGGCAAATTGGCCCCAGCATCATTCTATTTACACACCTGTACGTCTCTTTGGGACTGAAAAAGGACCGTTTGTCTGAAGGCTGCAGATGAAAAGACTGTATACATCCCAGAGTACTGGTGCCACACAAGAACCATGAGGTTGTTAACTTCTGTGGACTGGGGGGCAATGTGAAACAGATGGCAAGAATTACAGCTACCAGAACAAGACCAAGTCTCCCCTGTTTTGCTTCTACCAGGAAAAGTCTGGAGGAAAATAGTGATTCCAAACTCCACCTTCATAGTAGCAGCAAACACATCTATGATCAACAACAACTAGTTTGAAAAGCCTTCTAGTTCAAACTAGATAATAAATAAACCAGCCCTGTATTCTGGATCAACAGCATCCTGAACCAAAACAAATAAACAAAAGAACCTTGTTGCTAAATACATTGAACTCCACCTGCCGAGTGAATTTCATAGCAGCTGTGGCTCCTTCAGAGAGGCAGGATGCTCTAGGAGCCTGTGTTACCTGTGTGACGATTTTATGTTAGCTTTTGCAGCCATTTCTCCCTTTACTGAGGAACACCGATATCACATAAAACCACATTATTGCCCTACACTGACAGTACGTGCTACCAAAGAATCAAATAATTGTAAGTGACAATTTCAATGGCGTTCCCTTTAATTATTCCCCCACCATCACTTTCTCTGTTTGTTGCCATAGAAACAAACACTGGCATCACGACTGCACGGAGAACATCAGAATAAAGTTGGTCAACGCTGGAGACCTGCTTGCACCTGCCGCTTCTTTCTCTTGTTTGTCAGATACACCGACCCTTCACAAGTATGAACTGGTAAAAAAGTCCCCTGGTTGCTAATAAAATAAAAATAAGTCTTTTTTTTTTCCCCACGGACCTCAATACTGAGAAGTAACCCTAAAAATGGAATCTATCCATTTGTTCCCCAAGCAAGCTGCACGCCAATCATTTCAGCGTCTCTTTAGGAAGGACAATGACATGGATTAGCGGGAAAGAGCATGAGAAAATACTTTTTTCAAACCTTTAAGCAAAAAGACATGGCTGTTCTTTGCAGTGAAATGACACCTGCTCTCCATACCCATGACAGCCAGTTCAAGCTGACAAACAGCACCAGACTCTCTCTGCACCTTATCCCTTCTCTAACGCCCTCCCCTTGCCAAAGCCAGAACAGGGCCTGCATGAGCACAGCTCAGCTGGAATCAAGCAGAAGCAGAAGACAAAGGAGAATCAGTGGCTTTATAAAACAGTTTGTCTTCCGATTCTCCAGAAGCCATTTCTTCTGTCCAGTCTACTGCCTGGGGGTTTGGAGGTGGGCAGCAGACAGGACAGATACTGAGCTCTTCTCGACAATATCACCACTTTTTTATATATATATAGATTTTTTGAGAATGCTCTCACCTGGCACAAGTTCTCCCTGCAGCACGAGACACCAGGCAGACAAGGTCCAATGAATGAACGGGTAATGAAGGAGTACCCAATGCTTTAGCAGTTTTTACTTCCTTGCAATTTTACATCTTTAGGAGATAATTATCTCCACAGAATTATTTGTGAAAAAAAAAGCAGACTTTCCTAATCCCGCTGCGAACTTTTCCTCTGAGCAACAGTCTAGCTTCATAAAAATCTAAGCAGCCAATACAATTCCAGTAAAAACTTCTCATCCTTAATTCAACCCTGTTCCTCTCTCCTGATTAATTCTTATTGTCCCAGCATCTTAAGGTGTCCTCCCTCACTCATCATGATAGCTTATATCGCTTTGTGTTTTCCTTCATCCATTGCAAGATGTCTTCTCCAGGAAAACAGTGTCATAACACAGGACAAAGATCCCTGCGGTTGCATATCCTATTTTGCCGCTGACTTGGCCAGATTAAGTCATTTTATTATGCCTCAGTTTCTTTAGGCACCCTTTCATCAGAAGAGAAAGAGGTACTCGGCTGTCCTGTTTATTAACGTGTTGAAATTCTTACAAAAGATGGGCTGGATTATCAAGTGTTTCTCAAACTAAAAAAACGACTGGGGTTGTTTATCTACCAGAAAGAAACTTTAAAAATAATAAAGCAAAGCCTTGGCTGAACGACCAACTGAAACGAGAACTCTGCAAAAGATGCCTTGCTCACTAGGCCAAGTTATTCTGTTATTCCACTGTAGCTCACCACAGGCCTAAGGGCTCAGACAATCAGTCAGGTTCTTGTAGTTAAACAAAGCACCGAGGAACAGCTCAGCTGAAGTGACTTTGGTGTACACGGGGTAATTCAGGTTAACTTAACTACTTTCCACTTTGGCTGAGGCCGTAGTCCCATATGAGTTAGCGGAAACGCTCTGAATATTGTCTTTTTCTATCTAGAAAAGACCTAGAGAGCAACTTAGGAAAGCCGTGGGGGCTCAGGTGATACATGGCAACTTTTCAATATCTAGGCCCTTTGCTGATTTCTCTTGGTATTAATACAGGTGTAAATAAAAGCAGAATTTGGCCGCCTATTTGCTTATCCACGACAGCATAAAAAGGCAGAAGCTTCAGGCCCGTTTACTTAAAGAAGCGTCTTTGTGCAAACAGCGCTGACCATAACCTATCAGAGGAAATCGAAAAAGGTAGCTTGCCTTTTAAGAGCTTCCTGCGCGCCTGGCACAGCTGAGTCTTCAATGTGAAGTGTGCCGCTGAGATCCACCAAGACAGCTTTCAGCGCACGCCGAGCTGCCATCCTTCCTTCCCCAGGGAAAATGCAAATAAATGAAACAACAAAAAACTGGTTAGCAGACAATGGATAATAAAAATAAGGAACTCGGTTAAGCGCCTCATTTGTGCCCAGCCCGGTATTACTCAGAACATTACTCGCAGTATTAAATGGGCCCCTTTAGACAGAGAAATAAAAGGCAGTGTTTAAAAAAAATACATAATTGATGGGGTGGTATTTTCCCAAAGACTCTATATATGGAAATCAGGTGCTATTTGTTTTTTAAGTGCCTTTATTTGTGCGCGTCAAAAAAATTCTCTAAACAACTAAGACTGTTGGGAAGAGGATCATTAGGTCTGGTATTGCTGGTTCAAGGCCTCAGCAAGCACATTTCGGCAAGTCCCATCGACACCAATGGCGCTGTTCAAAATAAATACACCACTACTAAGCGACGATACAGTGCTCCGACTATAAAGCTCAAAAAGCTCTGCGAAAGTGGATATTGTTAATTTTATTTTTGTAAGCGAGATCTACGGTGATCCAGCCCACGACACAATTCAGGTGCCCTAACTCTTAGGTTATTCGGCGGTCGACTGCCTGTGTGCCGGCGTGGATTTAGCCTGGAAGCTCTCAGGGCTCAAGGATATTCAGCACCCCAAAGGGTTACTCCCTCCTCTTGCAAAGGGGACACTCAAGCAGTTTTTCTACAGCAAGCTTCTGTGTCACACAAAAGGAGACTTAGCCCAAAATAGAAGCCAGCATTCAAAGGGTAAAGGCACCGGGGAAGAAAACAGTGAGGTCATGTGCAAGTCATCTGTCTAAAAAGCTGTCTTCAGAAACCAGTACTTCTCCTTATCTGTGCTGCAGGGGCTGTATTTTGCTCCACAAGCAAGTTTGCTGAGCTATTTCTTAGCAAATGTCCAACAGGGAAGCTTTTCTCCTGTCTGTTGGACAATAACGACTATCTGATCTGTCATCGCTAGCAAGTCATCACGATTTTATGTTGAGCCCTTTTGGTTACAGACAGACCATGTAACATGTATGTACTCTTAAAAAAAAAGCAGAGTAGTCAACACCATGATTAGAACCTGCCTTAATAAATTTAATTTTCTATTAATCAGGACAGTTTTATCTTTGCAGACAGTTCTATAAATGATCAAGATCACCTGAACCTGATGTCTCAGGTACAAGACGCGCAGAAAACTTTGAGATTCCACTTTGATTATTCCTGCTGGTTCCCTGCAATAAGAAAAAAAAAAAAAATACAATGCTTATTTTACAGTATGTCTGTTGCTACACAGGCCAAGGTTGAAAGTCTATGATAAAGAGCTGATAACAGAATGCCTAAGGGAGCTTCATCAATCGGATGGGAAAAGAGGGCACCAGGTTTCTAAGACATCTTCTCTGAGTGAAATACTTAGTGCAGACAAAGTGCCTGAACAGCATGGAATTTGCATGACTCCACATTATCTCCATGACAAAAAAATTCTCTTCCCTCAGGCACTTCAACTTTAGCACAGGGAATTTTGAGTGGTGAGAGAGATTAAAAAGAGGACTGAAGGAGGTGCTATTATATCAATTCTCTAGCCAAAGACACATGACTGCAGAGCAACTGCACCGTGTCTGCATGGGTAGCACAGCTAAGGATGGATAGAATATCCTAGCTTAGCAGAAACGGGATTTTTTTTTTTTATTCCTCTTTTACCCTAGATCTCCGTTGGTTCTCCTATTCACAGTGTATTTATTGAGGTGGTATGGAAGTTATTTGCAGAGCCAGTTTTCAGCATAGCTGATTTTAACTATAAAGCTCATGGCCTAGCAATAAAGTCCTGAAAAACTTCAGTACCTCAGTTTTCATAACCGCAGCCCAACACATTAGGGGAACCTCACCTTGGTGCTGGCATTACAGCTACAGCAACGGGATGAAGCCACATGGTAATTCAGGCCGGTCAGGACCTGAGGGACCATCCAGTTCAACTCCCACCTGGTCTTTGGCAGTCTAAGGGGCCTCCGTGCCGTACAGGGATGCAACAAAGTGCTCACGACCTGCGTGAAAGAGGCCTTGGCCCCTTGCGGGAACTTGTAATGGCACAGATGTGTTTGCGCCACGGAGGGGCTGCTCTCCATGGCAGAGGTGCCCGGCACTGCCCGCACAGGGCCGGCCTCCCCCGGCTCCTGTTCCTCCTTCTCCCCCAGACCCCACCACTGGGCCACCCCACAAGGCCTACGCAGTGCCGCCAGCAAAGGCCAGGCCTTTCCCTTGGACAATGGCACAAGCCAGGCAGCAAAGCTGGAGCCCCTGAAGCCACTGGCGAGCCCCAGGACAAGGCAGCAGAGCGGCCCAGGCCCAGGCCCAGGCCCAGCTGCGCTGAGGGGAGTGGGGCTCCAGGGCCACCCACCCAGCCCCACAGAGAGCCCACACGGCCTCCCCTGTGGGCCTGCCGTTGCCCCCTGAGGAGCCGGGGGCAGTGAGTGTCTCTCTGCTCAGCCCTGGGGCCGCTCCCCTGCCCCACAACGCCTTCCAGGACGGATGCCTCCCCCTCCCCTCGCCATACTGGAAAGGGCATGAGGGTGCAACTACCTTCCCCACCCCCGGCCAAGGAGATGGTACCGCCTCTGTCCGCCAGTTTACAACGGGCAGGTGGGCTGGTCCATTCTCTGGAGGGAGAGCCTCCGAGTTCGGCAAGCTCCCCTTTTCCCTGACGCGGATGGTTCCGCCCGCCCGTTCGCGCTCGAAGGAGGCGGGCGAGCCCACTCGGACGAGAGGGGAGAGCAGGTTGCCAGCAGCCCCCTCCTCGCCCTCCCCGAGACTAACCTGGCTCCAGCCGCCCCCGCCGCCGCCCCTGCGGTCTGCCCGCCGCCGCCCCGCCCCGTCCCGCCCCGCGAGGCCCTGGCGGAGCCGGGGCTGCCCGGCCAAGCGCCGGTGCCCGCCTACCGCCGGCGCGGCAGCCACAGCCGCGGCCAGGCGCGGAACGGCGGCAGCGCTCAGCCCTCAGGGACCGGTGTCCCCGGCTGGCCTCCGGCAGTCGGCGACAGGCAGCGCGGCGGGCAGCCCACGGCGGCGCTGAGGGACAAAGGCGCGCGGCGCCTCAGCGGGGAGGGCGGGAACAGCCGTTAGCCCCGGGCCCGGCGGCGGCTTCTCTCCGCCGGCGGCAGGCCGGCCCTGAACGGGGGGGGGACGGGACGGCCGCCCCGTGCCCCGGCGGGCCTGGTCTTCTGGGGGATGCGGCCCCTGGGCGCTCCCCGGCTGAAGCCGCCCAGCGAGGCCTTGGTGGCCATGTTGAAGACCAGCTTCCTACGGCTGCTCTGCTGGAAACGCGTGATTGCAAGGGCTGCGCCTCGCCGGTGGCGGTAGCAGGCCCCAGGCTGTGGAGACCGCTCTCTACCTGTGATGGCAGCGGAGCCTGCCCAGGCTCCCCTGCGGGAGAGGCAGCATACAGAAAGCGTGGTTAGACACAGTTGCGTTTTACGCTATCGCCGTTAGGATTTCATAAGAAATGAAGGCACGTGAATGAATTAAGTATGATACACATTCATTATATTGCGATGGTACATCAAAAAAGCCAAGGTGTGTAAGACAGTACAAGTTCAAATTCGTAACACTGCAACCTAAGGTGAGATGTGAAAGATAATTAAAGTGAGCTTGAGATTCCTTCACTCCTGTACAAACCCATTACCTTCTTTCTTTTCCCTTCGCCTGTCCCCATGCCCTTCAAAACGAAGCCTTTAATAGTACAGGTATGCAGAATTGATCCCTTATTCCTGTCTGTATTTGCACTAAAGACTGAAGTGTCCCACCAGCTTCATTTTCACCACGCAGCCAACCACGACTGGTACCACCACACTGTAACCTACTGCTGTGAAAGCACCCTGTTTACAAATCCTTACTAGAAATGAGCCAGTTATTCTACACTGGAAAGTCTTCGTCGTCATCCTGATCTGTAAAACGTTCTGGTTACTGTCATTTCTGTGCCAGGTATGAATGATCATGCTCTTCACAGTTTGAAGTGACTCCTGGATCACAGGCTACTTTGTGCGTGGAGCTCTTTGCCAGGGGGAAGCTTTTTTGCATGTTCCCTGTTATTGAAGAACCCGAGCCCCTGCCAGGTTTGAGGTGCTTCACCTTGTTTAGTCACAGCAGACGTGTTTCAGAACTGCTCAAAGCCACACGAGGAGACGGCTTCCTTGCTGCTTCTCTCTACACTCCTTCCTTCTCTGCCTGTTTGCTGGCTACCCTTTTGTCCTCATCCCCGATCGCTACCTGGGAGACCTAATCTTCAGCTGCTGCCCCACTTTGAATCACTATTTTGCATCTGCCAGGTAAAACACGTCCCGGTTTTGCCTCAAATGCAGGATTCCTCCTGCACAGAACCGCTCCTCCTTTTTGCTGCACGTGCCTAATTGATTTTGAAGTGATCTGCCCACGTGCCGTGAGCCATGCATTGACACTTCAGCCTTTCTGAAAGGACAGGACAATGGGGGAAATCACTTTTTACCTGTTTTTAAAGCTGCTGCTTATAATCTTTAGTACTGGCTTTTATTTTAGTAAGAACTAGTGTTTCAACAGTCAATACGTACGAAAACGAAATGATACTCAAGCTGTGCTTCAAACCATTCAGTACTCCAATGCATCAGCAAAGGAAACATCTACCACCGCTTTTTTACAAAGATTTTACAAAAATACAGAAAGGCCTGCATACCTTCCATGTTTTATCTGTTCCCCATACATACTGTCCAGTTTCCACGAAAGACAGATATATGAAAATAACTGATCCAGACTCTACCCTCGTCACCTCTGAATTACACGAAGATTGTTATAAGGAATACTTTACAATACATCTACCTACTTCAGAATTTAAAGACTAGCATGATCCTATTCTGCCTCAGGCCAATGTTACCATGGCTCATTAGGTTTGCTACATAAACCAGAATACGGCTTCACAGCAGCGAGGTGATACTCATAAGCGCCACAGGGATGAGAAAAAAGTATTTCATGTAAGAACAGTAACTCTGGTATCTGGAACAGGATGAAGCTGAGTTTTGAGATACTCCCGCTGTACACAGATATAGAGCGAGTTATGAAAGAGAGTGCTTAACTTAGAAATTCAGAATTTATTTACAAGTTTTCACTAGAAAAAGGAAACAACATAAAACTCTCCTCCTGGATATACTCTACTCTGCAACACACTGCAACTGAAGATCATTAAATTCATTTACACATTTTACAGATTTATCTTTGTATACAACAGCGTACGCTTTAGTCATCAAGACGTCGGAAGAAGAGATGATAAACTAAGCTGCTTTAAAATAATGAAACTGCCAGGTTTCCTTTGGCCTTCCCCGCTTTAAAAATAAGCTAAAACATTTTAGCAGAGGAACAGACATAAGACTTCTAACTTTTCTAAAAAAAGGTACATGAGAATCAGAATTCTTCAATTCAAACTTGCTATACAACATTGGACCTAACCCAGCAGTCTTAATTGAGACGAGATCTGTGCCAAAGCAATTAGCGATATTCTCTGCGACAGGACTGCAAGATCACACCCACAGTTTCAGTTTCGAAGCTGTTAATTTAACAAAGGAAGATGGAGGGCGGGGGAAGAAGCAGCAGGAATAGGAGAGGCTGCAAATTTGCTGGGTTTTAACAAAGAATTGCATCGGAAAAGGGCACAGTATTCCCCTCCCACATTGCCCAAGAAGCTCGGAATACAAATGGCTCCCCACTTCCAACACGCTAATAACCGCGCAGAGGTTTAACACACGTTTTAAAAAGTCTAATAATCCTTGACAGAACAGGAACAAACGCTAATCGCTAATTATCACCCGCTAGTCTAAATTAACACAGAGTTGCCCAGCTTTAGGTACAGCTTTTTTAGATTTTGCATAGCAATTGCACCTATTTTCAACTCACTTCACCATCAGCATGAAACATTAGTGATTTTAAAAGACTACCAAACACCAAAAATCCTGTTCTCAATCTAACCAGGAACATTCGACTTCCAACGTGAACTGAATCAGGACTTCACCCAGCTAGTTTTTGTCTCCCTCAGTATCACAACTGTACTTCAGTAATTTGCAACGTGTTTGTAGAGCCTAATTCGTATTCTCTTAAACAGTACTGTGGTAGTAATTGAAATTTAAAACACTGGTTTTCTTAATTTAAAAATAAATTGGGAAGCGTACCGAAGGAAATTCATCCCTGAGTAACAAGACATTTAAAAACCCATCGACAACCATTGCAATACGTTACGACGCGTACTCTAACAGTCAACGCTGTTAACGGGCAGCAACAGAACTTGTCATAGTCCAATACATCTGCAGCGTTGTTGCATTGATCCCATTATCTTGTTTAATGAAACTGCAAGTGGACATTAGGGAATAGGATAAATAGAAATAGTGTCTTTATTATTTTAAGTTGAACGTCAAATTGAGAGCTAAACCGTGCTGGATCCCAGAAAACTCAGAGCAGTGATGGTTAGCAACATGCTTCTTTGGGTGTCCAAAAGATTTCCACTGAGTATCTTCAACCAAACAACAGGAGGAGAACGATTGTAATGGAGTTCACTGCTATTAACGGCACTGCAGAGAAAGAAGAGGGGTAATTGTGAAAATTTTCTTTTGCACCTCACAAAGCGACAGAATTTTGTATTACCTTGGGAGACTACCTTTTAAGGAGCAAAGTCAACCAGAATCTTAAAAATGCACTTAATTTTCCTATGCAAAAAAATCAGGATTATTGGAAGGAGCCAGGATCAAAGCCTAGGATATTAAAAATTAGTAGGAAGCAACAGCAGAAATATTTTTCTACGGCCCATCACGTTTTAACTTGAACCCAAACAACCCTTTCTCCAAATGAAACTAAACCATCTCAAAGTCAGTTTCTACCCTTGGCTTTGCTGTGATTTAGAAAAAAATGTCTCCGTTTTTACTCTGTGGTGAGCAAGACAGGCAAGATTTGTTAATTCCTGTTTATCATCACCTATAAAAGGAATTTTTGGTGTGCTTTATAGTGAAAAACTGTAACTAACTTACAAATTAAAGTCTATTTTCTTTTTCCCCCCATCCTTTGAGGCACGTAAGCCTGGCTTACCTTTAAGAACCCCAGGAATTACACTTCCCTCACCAGGTACTTCACATAAAATTGAATTTAGCCAAGGTGAAGCTAATTGCACACTCTGATCGATCACCAAGCTTCCCCCCAGCTCCCAAACTCCGAGGAAAGACAAGACGCAGCAGCGGCACCCCAAAGCCAGAGCCGGGGAACGTTTTACACTTTATCAAACTCGGGGCACGAGCGCCGCACGCCGGGACCTGCACCCTCCTATACAGAGCCCACGCGTGAAGGAAGGACAGATTGGAAGTGACGAGCAGAAAGAGCAGCTGTTTGGTAAAAGAAAAAGAGTCAGAATACGGACGTTACTTCATTAGAGCACAGAAACAAAACTTTACAGAGAAAAAGATTGTCACCTTACCTCTCATAACGGTTCGGACAGATCGAATGAGGTTCATCAGCTGGGCTTTAATCCCTGGTTCCTCTCCAAATCCTCCAATCCCTTGGTCACTTCCCCAGCCAACTGTGTCACACAAAAACAGCCAGACACGTTAGAAAAGGAACCCAGAACGACGCAACAAATGCTATCGGCAGTATCAATGAGCGAGCTATCTTGAATATGGTCATCAGTAACATTAGAAAAGCAAACTGCAAACCCAGCTCGCTTTATTTCAAGATCAGATTTTAAAACAATATACTGAGAGCTGTTACAAACCTTTTAATGAACGCAACAGTAACGACAGGTCAACGTTTCCGTAAAGGAAACCCTTACCTTTTTAACACACCGCTGTTCCCTGCCTGCCGCAGAAACAAATGAGTTTATTTGGGCTTCGGAAAAACACCCGCCAAAATAAAAATGAACGAACTACATCTGTTCATAGTCCTTTACCAGAAGATAAAACAGCAAATAACTGTTGGGTATGAGGTGATGCTTCAGCACTGAGAAACGAGCTGCATGACAGAAAACGGTCAGCACAGATCCCAAATCAGGACGATTTCTGTAACTGCTGCAAAAAAACCCAAATGGCTTGGGAACTTTTCAGAGGGCGACAGAAGTACTGAAGGTTTACAAAGCCCTTCAAGGGAGAAAACCCTTCCCAACCCACCGTGGGGAGGCAGAGAGTGTGGTCCCAGTGACGGGACCAGGGATTTTTGAATCCTGCTGGTCGCAGCCCTTGCCCATTTGGGGACGAGCGGAGCAGAGAAGGGAGCGGCTCTCAATATTCGAAGCTGCACTGTGCAACCTGTGAGTTTCTTTTCTCCAGAGACAGCTTTTGAGGGTGGGTTTTTTTTTTCCCTTTCTTGTCACCCTCACTCTGCTGGCACCGGGCTGGGGGCAGTAGGCGAGTCCTCTCCCTCACCGGCCTTGCCAGCCGCTGCTTCCCACTGGGATGAGCCTGGAGTTATTCCCAAGCCTCCTGAGTCACCCGGGGCCGACAAGTGGCATGACCCATCCTGTCAGTCCTCACATCTCCCTCTTCCTCGAGCTGCTGCTCAGCAGTAATGCAAAAGAAAACCCCAAACCGAGCAGGTCCCTCGCAGTGAATCCTGCTGGGGAACAGGAGAAAAGGGATAACTGTCCGCACTCCTGCCAAAAAATCCAAGCTCAGCCTGACTTGGAGAAGTCAGGACTCTCTGGATCAGGAAACCGGGAAACCTCGGATCACAGGAAGTTTATTTCTGGGGCTTTGCAGACCTTTGCGTCGGTGGCTTTTCTGTCTTTTGCGGGGTTTTGTTTTCTTTTAAAGGACAAGGATGCCCAACCTCGGGGACCCTTCTCCAGCACCGCAGAAACGTGAGCGCGCAAAGACCGAGAAGTGCGATCTCGTCCAAAAAAAGGCAGGACCGGATGAAAGAAACCACCTCACGCCAGCACAACACCCTGACGCGCCGCACAAATGGGAGACGAAACAGTAGAAATGCACAGGGGAAAAAAAAAAAGACAATTATGGAAAAAAAAAGAGCGACGTCATCCACACCGGAAGAAAATTCAACTTCAAGACCCCAAAGCAGTTCCTTGCCTGCCGACGTTCAACACCGGCAAGGAAAGGCTGCGGGGGGGCCGCAGCACCGGGTCCCACGAAGCCCGGCGGGTCGGGAGGGGCCTCCGCGACACCGGGCGGCCTTCCCGCGCCCGCGGAGCCCGCTACGGGCATCCCCGGCCCCGCCGAGAACCCGGCGGCCGGGTACCGCCAGCCGGGCTGCGGGCGCTTCCTTCCTCCCTTGGCGAGGCCCCGCCGGGCCGGGGCGCGGACGCGTCGCCGCGGCCTCTCCCCCCCCGCTCCGCCCCGCCCCGTTCCCGCTCCCCGCGGCCGGCCGGTGGCTGGCGGCTCACCGTGTCGGAGGAAGCGCTCCTCGTGCAGCACGGCCACGGCGTTGACGATGAGGAGGGCGGCCTGCAGCAGCGAGTACAGCGTGAACGCCATGGCCCGCCGCCGCCGCCGCGCCGCGCCGCCGGGGCGGGACCCGGCGCCCGAGCGGGACGTGGCGGGGCGGGGCCGTGGTCGGGGAAAAGGGGCGGGGCGGTGAGGGGGGCGTGGCCTCCGCCGCTCCTCCGCGCAGCCGCGGCCGGGCGCCGGGTTACTTACTTACTTACTTACTTACTTACTTTACTTACACCCCCCCCCCCCCCCCCCCCCCCCCCCCCCCCCCCCCCCCCCCCCACACACACACACACACACACACCCCCCCCCCCACCACCACCACACACCCCCACCACCACCACACACCCCCACCCCCCACCCCCCCCCCCCCCAATTTCCCGTGGGGCTGGGGCCACGCGTGCCTCCCCCCCGGCGGCCGCGGAGCCCTCCTTCACCCGTGGAAAGCTCTGCCTGGCGCTCAGCCAGCGGGCTCGCGTGTCGGTCCGCGTTCAGCGGGGCGGGGCGCGTCCTCGACCTTTCCCCATCAATAGTTTTGATGTCGCGGTCTTCCAAATGGCGGGAGCTGCCCCCCCCCCCCCCCCCCGGCGTGGGGCTGCGAGGTAGCCCTCGCGGGCATCCCGTGTTAACGCTCTAATATTGGTAGAATTCGTCAAAACCTTAAACCGCTTTATATGCAAAAATACGGGGGTTTACCTTTAATTTTACGGACAGTGTCTTGTTTTTCCCCCCCCCCCGTGTTTTTTTCAATACACGTTGATTTACGGTTTTGTTCTAGCAGGAGACCAGCGCAGATCCCGATTGTTCTTTGTGCAAAAATGTAATGGCTGCAGCAGCCAAAATTCTTCGCGGAATGCGAAAGAAAACAATTATATTTTATATCGGATTGATCGGGGCCTCTGGGTACTTCTGCAGTCAAATAACAAAAATAATAATAACTGGAGCTCAGGGATACTGTATAGTTATTGATGCGTAAATATACATTTTTTTCCCTTGCACCTTTCAGTCCGATTGGCTGAAGGGGGCGATTTGCATAATCGCTCTGATTGTATTTCTCAGCCATCATACAATATGCAAACACCTCAACTCCGGATGGTTGATAGCTTTTATTGCTCAATCAGGGCACAATGATTTGCGTAACCACTGCGCTCCGACGGTTATTAGACTCATTCGTCGTGATAGAAACGCTAACTTTGTGCTTCATGTGGTGGGCTGGCGAGACCCCGTCTCGATTCCTTGCCCTGCCGCGGACTTCTGATAGGAGCTGGGTAAATTATTCACAGTTTATCGATATCGCATCTCCATGCCTCAGCTCTGGGTTAAGATCCGCTCACCAGCGAGCGAGAGACGGTCCGGTAACTTCGGCAGCGGGTCGAGCACCGGGACAGTACGATCGATAGACACCATGTGAATTAGCCACGAAGAAACCCAGAGCTCGGCTGCTTCTTGTCGTCAGCTTTCCTTTCCGAAACATGCGCTTTAGTATAGTCGATGACGTAGCATTATGCATCTAAATAATCATTACTATTACATTACATCACGTTTTAACAGCTGGAACTGGAAGCAAGAGAAAGCACCCCATCATCAGAGCCATAGCATGTTTTGTCACTAGCTTACCCTCAAAATTACTAATACTAAATAAGGGAGATAGAATAGAGAACAAAAAGCAAACATATTCATCAGAGTTTTGTCATCTGGTCAAAAGTATTTGTCGTTTCAGCCTCGAAAAGGAATATGCTCTCAACTCAGGGAAGCGAGTAAAACATCTGTTGGAGTTCCAGTGAGATCAATATTATTTAAGCATATACTGAAGTGTTTTGTGATATGAAAGCTCAGACTATTTCCAAATGTTGGCTCTGATTCTGCAAACACTTACGTGTGCGATTAACTTTGCGGATGTCAGCAGTTCGTGGCACTACTTGGGTGTACTGGCACGTGTGAAGACACCCTTGCAAGCTCAGGAATTCCAACGTTAACTTCTTTATTTCTCACCTAGATTTTTAAATTGGGTATAACTACAAACCTCTGAAAAACTATCAGTTTGACATTTTAAACGGAGCCATTTCCAGTTACCCAGGGGCCCCCAAAGTCGGCGAAAAGCTTTTTTAATCCTTCAAACCATCTTTTTCCGCATGTCTGTAAATAATAAAAAAGGCCGATCTTGATTTTTACCAAACTCCACACACACGGAGAAAGTCAATATTGGGCTGAAAAGATTTCATCCCAAAGGTCATTACTATTTTTTAAGAAGTTGTGAGTGCTGGCATGTAATGGTCTCGCAAATGGAATTGCCTTTTGTCCTTAGACATAACTTAGGGCATTATGGCAGTAATTCTATAATTAAATACAGATAAATATGAGGCGTCACTAACAGGCACGTCTGATAACCACCACCATCGAGTAACATTTCCTGGGCTACCTCCTTACGGTATCCAACCTATAAATAAATACTAACCTCAGTGAAGAGCTAATGTTTAGAATGATGGCACTGAAAAAAAATGAGGTTTTGAAAATAAGTATACAAGTTACGGCTTAGTATTTTTACCCATAATTAAGACGTATTTCCAAAAAGCAGCTGCTATCAAGCTCACATAAACTTGACGTGATTTTCCCCTTCGTAAAATCCATCATGGCAATTTAACAACCACATGAGTCTCGTCTCGGAATCGTTGTGTGACATGGTTGAAGGGAAAACCAGACAAAGTTGCTTGCATTAGAAGGAAAGCATTATTTTTCTCCCCCTTCATTAAGGTGTTATGTTTCAGTGCAGTAAATTCCTGTGGCGTCATCTGCAGAGCGCAGTCAATCACCGTAAAGGAGAGTTTTAAACCGCCTTACAGATGTCAAAGGATTAAACTTCAGGCCGGTGAAGTATTGTGAAGACCTTGGTATTTTTTATTCCGTTTATTGTTCAGTATCGTCAGACAGAGCAGAGCTCCTTGGGCCTAACTGTCCTCCGCAGTCAACGAGAGTCGAGCTTGTTGCATGCAAGTTTTCAGGATTACGTCAGTTTATTCCTGGTGAGCAAATACCGGGTCAAAGGAAGACTTCTCACGACTTCAATCCCTACATCCTTCGCCTCACGTGCCACCATTTTCCGAGTTTGTTTTCTGAAATCACTTTGACAATTTCCTCCTTTAGATATTTTACATGCCCAGATACACCGGTATCAGTAAGAATATTTCTGAGACACAGGAAAGGCTGGAAATCGGCCCAACCAATCCCAAGCTGAAAGTAAAGAAATATATTTTGGTGGTGGCAACTCTTTCACCCTGATTTGACTTCTGTAACTGCCAGGGGAAAGACCCTTAATGGGAACACGGCATCAGCCTCTCTCTTTTCGGTGCTTCATGCCAAGTGGTTGCTAACGAATGTGTGTGTCTAGACGAGCTTTGCCAGTGGGCCGAGTCACACCTCATGAGCTGAAGATGAGCAAACTTTAAGTGGCCTCTCTCAAGAGTCCAGATGGCAACTGGCTACATCGTGGTTTTACCTTATGTCCTGGTTTCGGCTGGGATAGAGTTAATTTCCTTCCTAGTAGCTGGCACAGTGCTGTGTTTTGGATTTAGGATGAGAACAATGTTGATAACGCACCGATGTTTGAGTTGTTGCTGAGCAGTGCTTACACTAGTCAAGGACTTTTCAGCTTCCCATGCTCTGCCGACTGAGAAGGCTGGAGGTGCACAAGAAGCTGGGAGGGGGCACAGCCAAACTGGCCAAAGGGACATTCCATACCATGGGACGTCATGCTCAGTACATAAACTGGGGAAAGCTGGCCGGGGGGGCCGCTGCTCGGGGACTGGCTGGGCATCGGTCGGCGGGTGGTGAACAATTGTACTGTGCATCACTTGCTTTGTGTATTATTATTATGATTGTTATTATTGTTAGTATTTTATTTCAATTATGAAACTGTTTTTATCTCAACCCACGAGTTTTTCTCACTTCTACTCTTCCAATTCTCTCCCCCATCCCACCGCGGGGGTGGGGGGGGAGTGAGCGAGCGGCTGGTGGTGCTCAGCTGCCGACTGAGGTTAAAGCACACCACCTTAACGGGGCTCTGAACGGACACAAACCATCGCACCACGTGGAATGGGGTACTGAATCAAGGAGTTGAATCCTTACACCTGCCTACCACGTACCAACCTCTACCACGGGTAACTCCATTAACTGAAAAATTCTGTGGATGTGAAAAATGTAGGTTCTGTGGCTCGGTTATGTGCTATAAATCAATCCCGTAGCTACATTTCGCAGTTAAACGAAAGCCTTTGTCATCCTTTAGTCATCACACCTATTGCACTGCCAAACTGCTGCAAAGGTTGATGATGCATTCTACAGACGTTAACGCATCTCTTGTAAGCACAAATTGAATATTTAACTGATTTAATTTCCAGTTGCTTGTTTTAACCACCAAAACTGGGAATGCAATAAGATTTTGTATGTTTGAGAGAAGCAGGATCTCATTCTTACCCTTCGGCAGCTATATACAGAGAAGATCTTTGTCTTGTCCATGACTCTAAATGGGCTGCGCAGTATCATCTCTGCCCGTGCTTATCTGGAAAGTGAACAGCCGTCCCCTTCCGAAACACAGCCTGCCAGCTTTCCTGAGATTTGCGCCTTGAGAGGACATTAATATGGCTCCATACACAAAAGGAGATGGAAGAACAAAGGAAAAATAAATACAAAATTCTGAATTTACACCTAAATTTATTGATGCCATTTCCTAAGTTTATCGTGCTTGGCTCCGTAACAGCTTTTAAATGTCATCTGTTGTCTAGGGCATGCACACACACGCGCTGCTGTTCACCTTGGTATTACCAATAGTACAGTATGACATTACGTTACATTATATCGTACTGCGATTATTGACATCTTCACCCCAGTCACCGTTTGCGTTGTATTCGTGCTGGAATACACCAGTCCAGAACCAAAGCCCGTTATGCTCGGTACCATATAGGTATTTCTTAGAGGTGACGGGCGTAGGAATTTTCCAGTCCATGTCTCAGCTGGAAAACAGTGGATATCAAAAGCAGGCCAACACAGGGAATGGGGCAGCGAGAAAACAAACCGACTTCGTCAGAGAATTGGAAGTCTCTGCTTAGCCCTGCCTTACCGCTGACAGACGGTCAGGATTTGCAGGCGTTGAGGCAGCAGCGGGTCTTAAGGAGGGATTTACAGGAGGATGAGGAAACAGCTCCATGAATTTTGACGAGGGGGGCGGATTTTGTCTCTGCGCGGCAAGCGGCATGAAGAAAGAGCAGGGGTATTAAGGAGAGCAAAGAGAAGGGGTGCCTGAGGCTGGTGTTATGGGCAGTGCACAGGCAGGAGCAACTCACTAAATAGAGGTACGGGAAGAGGGAGACCAAAGTGGCACAGACTCTTACAGGCAAGGAGTTGGGTGTTTGCCACCATGCGCATGCAAGCAGGTGTTTCCATCGGACCGTGGAAAATGGTGTCAGCAGCAATATTTTGAATGGGAATATGTCTAATGTCAGAGGAGAAAAGATCCTGCTGTAGCTAAGCCTCCGCCAGCGAGGGTGACATGTCCCCTCAGTTTCAGAATCAGGTCTGGTTTCCATCTCCGCTAACAGAAAAATTACTCAAACTGCCCTTTTGGGATAAAGACAGAGGTGGTGTAATGGTGACCGAAGTCCGACCGCCTTTGCAGCACAGCATGGGGATTTTCACTCGGGTCTGTGAAATGCCTAATGCCCGCGTGGATCTGTGCACGAGCGCCTCATCTTTCTGTGCCTGCCCTACGTCTCCCTCGCTGGTTTTGATAAGCATCACATACAGGAGCTTACACGAGTGTGTTGGGGTCACAGTGTGTCCCGCTGGGGCCAGACTCTCCATCAACAGCTTCCCCAGTGAAGGGCTGGGGGGATGGCCCCATCTAAGCCTGGAAGAGGAGGAAATTCATAGGCTGTAGCCTTCCTGTTTGTACATGTGGTGGACCTTAGGTCTCCCGTTTGAAAACAGGAGCCCTGAGAGTATAACTTCCACCCAGGTCAGCTAAGGCACAGTCGTCGATGCCAACCGCCCCTCCAACCCGTTGGCAAATCTGAAGTGCCTTCATGATCCTGCAGATACTTCCAGTGCT
Organism: Aptenodytes patagonicus; assembly: GCF_965638725.1. Lineage (NCBI taxonomy): Eukaryota > Metazoa > Chordata > Aves > Sphenisciformes > Spheniscidae > Aptenodytes > Aptenodytes patagonicus. The sequence goes on along the minus strand of NC_134982.1, from coordinate 4,370,012 downwards.
CTGCAACGCGTGAGCGCAAAGGAGGAATGGACCATGCCAGACCTCCTTTTGGAGGAATACCTGTTGGTCGAAGGGCTTTTCTCCTGCTTCCTTCAGCTTTCCGTCTACTTGTATGGAAAACACGCAGGAGGCAGGCCAAGAAAGTTGGTAAGACAAACGGACAATTATATACCCCGCAGCTCTTGTGGGGTTCCTAGCAGCAGTTAGCAAAGGGCATGAAGTTGGACTAGGCTGGCCAGACCCAGGGAGCACACCTAATCCCTCCCCGTGCCAGATCTCAGACTAACCTGTCCTCTGTAACTGCCACCTGAACGGGGAGAACAGCCAGGCTTGTTCCCTAGCAAGCTGGTGTCACGCCAGCGGCAGAGGTCATCGGTGCTGGGAAAGCTGCAGCACTCAGTTTGAAGATTAATAGACGGTATCTTCCTTCAGGCTGTAAAAGTGGGCAGGTAAAAAAAAAAATCACAAACCTGGTGACTTAAGAAATTGCAATCTGTCCAATGACATTAGCCACAGAGTCGTACAGCTAGTAGGAAACCACGTGCAAAAGGTTAGGGCTCGGCATAACGTGTGGGATTCACGTGTGAGTCAGAGGGATTGGGAAATCTTTGTAAAAATTATCAGAAATCCCCCCCCTGTATTTTTATTCCCGTGACTCATCCCACAGAAAGACAATACAGAAAGATGTATGTCTCTACAGTAAATTTTTAACACAACACATCACAGAGGTAAGGTACATATATCTACGCTTTTTCTCCACTTCCATAAAAAAATTCCATTTTCCTGCATTTTCTAATACTGGTGTGGTACGAGTTCACCGTCCAAAGCCACGGTGGAGAAAATGAAGCGGGGAACATCAGTCCATCGGCTCGCCAGCACCGCCCCCGCCCCGAGTCCTTCATCCACTTTTCCCTCCGGAAGAAAGCCGCAGGTGGAAGAAGCTGTGGGCCGTCACTGCTCTGGCTCTGAATCGGGGGGTGTTATCGAGACAGCAAAGGAGAACGGCAACTCAAAAATGGAAATTGTCTCTTCAGAGATGGCAAACTCTGGGGATACCGCCCCCTTGTCGGATATATAACTTATACACACCGGGCCAGTCAAATCCACCGTTGAAATCTTATCAGAGCTATTGTTTGTCACTGTAATATTTTCCACCACCGCAGGTGCACTGAGATCTTTGGAGGAATAATTTGATGTGCAGCGCCTGGCACAATAGAAATGGAGCAAAACAAATCATTAGGTGTTAGATAAGCATGAAAAGCTGTTTGTATTTTGAACCCAATCCAATTAAAAACAGGATATAACTAACGGCAGTACAGAACCGATAGTGGGGATAGAGCTGATTTAATTAATTATGGAGGTGACCTTTTCCTCTCCCCCTAATCTTTCTGCCCTTTACCATAAAACCCGTCTTATGACCCCATCACCCTCCTCCATTTGGCTAGGTGCATTCAAACTAAAGCTGAACAAGATTTTTCTTTGAAGAGATTTCTCAAAACGTATCGTTTACTTTCTCATCATAGAAATAAACATCTCAAGGAACGTCCCTCTTCTTGTGACTTCAGGTTATTCTTGAAAAAAACAACTGAAAACGTTGGCAGCAGTGAGAAATTAGGGGCTTGGGTCTCTTAATTTTCCTCAGTAAATTTACAGTAAATATATATGTAAAATCCGGGGAGGGGGAGAAGGATTTGGAGCAGATATAAAATAAAACCAAGTGTCATTGCCCTAAATTGGTATTACCCAAGCACCCACCCTAGCAATTCTCCAGCCACCGTTAATGCACCCTGCGGCGGGCTGATGGAGAAAGAGCCTGGGAGGACCCCAAGAAGCGCTCGGGTTTGGCAGGCTCCTCCCATGGGCTCCCTGATCACGCTCGGCTCCTGCAGGAATTCATCGCTGCACACATTTCCTTGGCGACCCTGGGTCCTCTCCTACCGCCCTAACACTCACCTCCGGAGAACGTTTACTGCTACGCTGATGGCAACCAACAGTAAGAGGCTGCCGCTGAGAGACACCATGACAATCTCGTAAGTAGACGGCGATGAACCTTGAAGAGAGTATGGAAATCACAGGTGAGTTTTGCCAACAAACCGCTTTAAGAAATGCAAGCTTTTGTGAAACGACCCCGGGTTGTTACAGGCTGCAAATACCGATTGTCCTGCTGCAAACGGTGGATGGAGGGGGGTGACCGGCTCCGCGTTAGGAGGGCGTTCCTGGGAAACTACTGTTTCTTCAAAAATCTCGCAGCCCAGTTAATTAACTCACGGGTCTTTATCCACCAAAGTACAAACCAAAACCGCTTTGCAGGGCTGAAACCCAGCCCTATGGATCTGAGGGTGGAAAAGCCTGCCCTGCACTCTTAGACCACGAAGTTATTTCACATTATCCACCTATTCACAGTAAAGCTGTAGCCGGATCCCAAATCTTACTGCCTCTCTAGCCAGCACTTTCCACCCACTTCCACCCTTCTCAGCCTCAGTTTCCATCCTTTTTGGCCCTTGGGTTTAATTCCAAACTTAAAGGAGTGAAATTTGGCTTACGTCCCCTATCTACCTCTGCCTCCAAGTTTCCCACTCCTCTCTGCTGCTGCAGCAGCTCCTTTTATTTCCACTATTCTTCCCTCTCTAAAACCCCAACAGAAATGGGTCTAACACAGCTAATTCATTCCTTTTGAGCCCGTTCAGCACTCTGCATCTGCTAGTCTTACACACCTGGTAACACTGCTATTGCCTGGCGCCTCTCAGTAGTGTCGCCACACAAATAAACACTGCAAAACTGATTTAAAATGCTAACAAACAGGAAAGTAAAGCACCTTCTTCCTTGGAAACCACCGTGCGGTGGAAACCTTCTTCACCAGCATGAACCATCCTGAAAAAGAAAGCCAACAGACATTCAGATCGCAGTTTAATGTTCCAAACCAGCACATTTATTTTGGATCCATTTAGGACGTCTGAGTATTTCACCATCTCTAATGTGAATTATCTTTACAACTTCCTTGTGAGATACATTCTATCGCCATTAATCTGACATCAAAAACCTGAATGTTTCTCTTAAGGCAATGAAATTCCCCAGGTGCCTTGAGTTTGACTTCATGTTTGCCTACGGCATCTAATCTTGGCATGGACAAGCACCTTGGCATCACACTCTAGCACATTTAGCACATGCTTTTATCTAATCCCAGCCAATTTGCCCCAGGACACTGCAGAGGGAGACTTGAGCAGAAAAGCTAACTGAGCCCAAGTTTCTCAAGCCCAGGTTATACCTTTTCTTTCACTGCCTCCAGAAGTGGAGCGCTTAACTCCTGTAAAAAATCTCAGCCATCACGTAAGAAAGTAACTAGGAATAATCAACAACTAGATGGAAAAATGATGGGGGGCCCAAAATACAATTTCTTGCTCTGTGGCAAATAACGACGTGACTTTGCCACAGCAGTATTGTTTGTTACCAAAACCCTCACCCAAGCACCGAGTTTCTCAAAACGGTGGGTGAAGCTCTCTTCACAGCAAGCATGTGAGGCAGGGGTGGATCATTAACCTGCTGTCGAGACCGGGAAACTGCGGCTAACAATTTGTCTTGCATCGGTCAGAGAGTCTGTGGCATGGCTGAGGATTTCAAGGAGATCTCCTGCCTCTTGGTTTTATGGCAATATTCCTCTCGTAGAAGCTTAAAACTATGACGTGCCTTATTACTGGAAAGTATAATGGATAAAAAGCAAGGGCTCAAGTCAGATTCAGGTGTCACCTTGTACTAATACTGCCACACAAACAGACACACACACAAGCACTCACGTATTTCCAGCTTGCATGTGTGAGACGCAGATTTCCGACCATTATTTTATTCTGTTCTAGCTCCTTTTCCGGAATAGAAATAAAACGTGGAGTCACAGGATGTATCCTGATGACATCCAGTTAATAAACACAAGAACAAATTGTCTGCCAATACGTTCTCAGGTATAAAAAGAGGTTGTATCTGAAGTCTTATATGTTGCACTTTAAATTCTACTCTCTTTGCATCAATAAGCTTAACTTAAAATGGAATTATTGTGAAAAATCTGTGTAGCCGCAGGTTGCATAAGAAAAAAGCAAGTGACTGAAGAAAATACAACCCTGTAGGAAAAAAGCCAAGCCAAACCCATACTCACATTTATACAAAGAACGACAGCAGCTCTGAAATGCTGCTCAGACTGAAATACTGTCTATGACATGAATCAGAGGGATCGGCAACAACAACTACTTCTATAAAGCTTGGACAGCAAAACCAGGCAGCCTAATTTTGCAGCTACGTAAACTGTCCAGGCTTTGCCTCTTATCCGCTAGCGCATGTGTCCATGTCTGTGAATAAACTGAAAACACTGGCCCAGAAGCTGTTTCAGGATCTCATGTGAAATTTCCCCTGGTGCAAGGAGAGCTGGGCTGAGTGTCACTGAAAATAGAAGATCGCTTGCTTACTACAGAGTCCTCCAGCCCCCCATGATACAATCTCTTTTTGTCACATCAGTAAGATGTCCTAAGGAGCACCTCAGTCTCGCCCTCCAGCCTGAAAAAAAGTTAAGAAAATAAGACATCGTAATTTAAATCTAGAGCAGAGTAAGATTACAAATTTCTGAATTACCTTGTGACTGCTGGAGATCCTTCCATCACCATCGTGCTGTTAAGACCCCGCATGAAAGTAAAGCTGGTCTGAAGGGTTGCAGACTTATTGCTCACTTCATTTGCCTCTGTTGATTGCTTTCTTCTCTCTGTGGTTTTTATTAGGGCAGAATAATCTCTTCCGTTTACAGCCAATCAATAAAATGCGGAGGTAGATCAAAGAGAGGCTTTACTCACCATCCTTTTCTTAAGAAATTCCTTTCATGATCTTTCTGGTGGAGCAGGAGACACAGCTGGACTCCACCTAGAAGTCTGCCAGAGCTTCCCTCGAGCACTGGACTCCTTCTGGCGTGCTACGAGTGCACGAACTCCTCCAGCAAAACCGCCTCTGTAGTTTGGGTTCAGGAGCCGCTGCAGAAACATGCCATGTCCCAAGAGTGGTGCCTCTGGGTCCCCTCCAGCAGGCTAGGCGGAGGGGGCAGGCAGCCTCGTGGTTTGGGGGCTCTCCAGGCAAGGGAACCCCACCAGCAGAGACGGCTCCTGGCCAAAGGGCGACTACGGGACCACAGTAAGTCTGAGCCCCGTCCTTGCCGTTAATCGGTGATGGCCAGTTTAGGGTTGGGTTTCAAACGTGCTTCATTTTGGTGTTTCTTGCAGCCTGGCTTAGCTGTTCTTCACTGCACCATGGGCAGGAGGATATCATCAATCTTGTTCTGCAGCGCCCACCTCTTCCCATGCCTCTGTTAGGGAAGTCACATCTCCGCAGATCTGGACCTTGTTTTGCTCCGCAAAAGCCCCTAGTCCTTACTGCCAGACTGGAGCTTAGCTGGCAACTGCACCGAGTTATCTCGTGAAAAAATGCAATTACCTGTGCTTTGTGACCAGAGAAGGAGTGGTGCTCTAGGGTGGAGACTCCTTTTCCGTTAATACTTTCACACAGAATACATTAATACACTCCAGACTGGCAGGTATTTCAAAACTAACAATAGAGATTGACGCATTTTTCTGCTGTGCCCTGATAAATAGCTGCAAAACAATTTCAGCTCCTCTTGCCCCACTGCTAGTATCAAACAGGTCCAAAGCACCTCTCCAAATCCCCTGGATGTTGTCTGGCAGGGTTTCAGACGTCCCCAGTCCAAATCACCGAGCACATTTAGATAATGACCACGGCTGTGAATTTTCCTCTATGGCTTAAGAAAACAGTGAATGAACTATATTAAATCGATTGTACAGAGACGTCAACGGCAGAGAGCAGGCCTGCAGATATATGCAGGTATGTTCTCGGTGAAGCCACGCGTCAATTATCCATCCTGTACCATCCGTAGAGGAGGACACTCGGTATGTAAGTACCTTCTCTCCCTCCTCCAGGGCATCACTGGCCTTTTATTTGACTTTGAGCCAGAGCGAGCATGACGTTCAAAACCGTTTCCACGTTGTATGTGCCACAAAAGACTTCCTGAGAAGGGAGGACTTTATATTCGGGCAGATGCCAGCGCTTTCCTTCTTTATCAAACAAACAGAAAGCTCAACCCAAAACCTAAATTGCTTTGTGAAACCCATTTGTGATTCCGAGTCTGATCCAAAGCTCACCAAAGTCAATGGGAGCCTCTTTACTGACTTCTCTGGTTAGTCAGATCGTGCCCTGAGGGGAAAAGATGCTAAATACACGGCAGACCTCACCCTTGCAAGCCACTGAACATCTACACGGTAGAGCTCCATCCCTTGTACGTGCCCAGTGTGAAGACATGATGGAAGTGTCTGGGACACGTTCTTCCCTGCAAACTTCTCTTGTGAATGGGAATTCACTTCTCGTTGAACTTTCGGAGACATTAAGGAAAAAGCAAAGGGATGCTTTGAATATTCCTGAAGGGGATCTATAACGTCTTAATTTTTTTTTTTTTCTTTTTTATCCCTGTATCCACCTCACTCCAAACTCACTTTTTGTGGAGAAGCTTGAGATCACAGAGCGGGGAGCTGCCGCGGAGGCAGCAGCTCTTTCCTGCAGGAACACCTTATCTCACGCGGATTGGGTGCAGTCCACCACTGCAAACTGCCAGCACAGATAAAACAAAGGCAGCGAGACCAGGGCAACCAGCCAAGCGTGGACGTGGCCGCAGAGACACATGCCACAGGGCACAAGGATCCGAGCTTCTTCGTACGGCTGTAGGTTATTTACCTGCTCTGGGATTTATTAGTGAATACTTGGCTAGTAGTTTGGAGATGAAACACTTCCTACCAGCGTATGTATCAAGGATAATCTTTTTCCCTTAGAGGAAAAAGAGCTACAGAAGGTGATAGGAAAACAGTGAGGTGTCCTACAGGAGCTCTCCGAATAGTTTTGCTTAGCAGAGTGATTCTGCTTTGAAAGCCAGTGGGGTAGAAGCGGTTATCCAAGAGGGCCAGAGCGAATGCCAGGCTTTGTTTTTGTTAATTCCCTGTTGATATAGCCTAAAAAATACAGGCTTGCTGAGAAGGTGCTATTTTTTGTACGCTACAAAACTTATACAAAACTTTCGGCACAACTGCCTTGAAGTTTTACATAAAAATTATGAAAAAGGAAGAATAAATTTTGAGGAAACCTGAACTTTAATCTCTCACAGAAGAGAAAAGTCAAAGGGACAGTCAAGAGTTGATCAGTAGTACAAACAACGTGCAGAGATTTTATTTACTATTCATTAGCAGGGCCTTATCCTGCTTGCCATACCCAGTTCAGCCAAAACTTCCACATCTTCGCTGTAACACCTTTGTTAATTGGCCCTATTCATGCGGAGGTAACTTTTTATAACAATCAAGGTACTTATTCGTCAGTATGACTGATCTCAAGAGCAGTTAAGTGCTCAGATATGCTGCCTGCTTCAAATAACTCGTTCATGATTCACTGGATTCCACCTGCCATTTCAGAACAAGGTCAACAAGAGGTAAATAAAGGTCTTTGAGGGAGATGGTCTGAAGACACCTAACAGTACTGTCCCGAGAGAAGTCCTGTTCCCGTGCTCTTGAGTAAGGGAAAGCACGTACCTTCATGCTTTTGCTTGGTGCACTTCTTCACCAACACAAATAACTGTGCTGAAGCATCTCAGAAGCAACCGAGGCAAGTCGTAAGTCCTGGTGAAGCACCACCACGTCCGAAGGACAGAGCTCGAAGCGGTTTGGAGATGTTGTGGGCAGTACAGGGAAACCCAACTCTGTGGAAAAAAAAGGACCGTCAATCGCTAATGAGCTTTCCGTTTCTATTTATTGTTCATTCAAGCACCCAGGAAAATTCAAACGACAGCTCAGTGCGTAGCCTGTGCTGCGGGTTTTGCCATTCTCAGGGGATTTTGACAAAAGAAAGGCTGAAACTAAGATTTATAATACAGTTACTACCTCTTGCCTCTCTTGTGGTAACAGCTGTAGGAGTAGTATTTGGTCAACCATGCAGGTTTCTTAAAGGTGTTGACAAGCTGCACGTCATGTCTAAGAAAAGCTAAATGTTTATTTTCCACTCTAACACGACATTAATTTTATATTAAGGACAACAACAATACGGGCTATCCTATACCAGTAAATTAACCGTGGCTGGGACCATTCCCACGTGGCACCGAAGAGCGGCACCCACACCACGAAACCCTTACCTTTCAGCTCAGGGTGTCCGCATCCAAACTGCCATCGGGGAAGACTGTGTGTCTGGGTTGTCTCGCCATCCATGCCGGGAACGGCTCCCCAGGACATCGGTGGGCTCAAACACAACCCTGCCAGGGCCACTGTAACGATTTAACTGTGTAGTCAAGTACAGGGGAACATTAGTATAGACACAGCCTTAGGTATGTATACTGCATAGACAACCGTATCAACGACCGCGTAAATCTTCCAGTATCCTTTTTTTCCTTTTCTTTATGATGCCAGCTGGTGGAAATGTTGAGGGGTGAGTCTGTGAAACACAAGCGTTCAATGGGATCCTCATCACTTGAACGCGTACGAACTTTGGCACAAGGGGAAAGCGAACAAAAAGCAGCTGGTGATAAGAAGCTTCCTTGGACGTTTACCAAAGTGGATTTGTTTAGGCGGTGGCTGCTCCGTGTTTGTTTTCTAGGATCATGTTCTTGAGCTTTATCAGCGTGAGGGATGATTTTTTAATTCAAAACACTTCACATGCTTATTTCTGAGACATATGGTCCATCTTAACATTTGCAGTTGTGGTCTGTAGATCAGTTGCAAACCAGACAAGTGGCGTTTCCATTTCCTGACTGAGGGGTTTAGCGTAACGAACCAAGCGCAAATTGGACATTTCAAGTTTGAATGTTCAATTTGAACCATAGTAGGTGCACATCCATTCCGTCATCCGCGTGAGCTATACATTTCAAACACGGTTTCACAGCTTCAACAACATACGGACGCACTACTTCCTTGCTGTGGAAAGTCACCGAGGAAGGTGATGGTCTGAACACTACTGAGCAGAAAGTAGAAAACAAATAAATCTGCTGTCGACCCTTCGTGTCTGCTCCTGGGCCTGAACAGGCTGGTTCTCAAATGGTTACTCTGCACGCCTGACCGCATCCAGGAGCTCTGGCACTCAGAAGCCATTAGAGCAGCAATTTCTCATTAAGCAACAGGATTACTTTATGTCTGGGCAAAATTTTTGTTCTATAGTGGTAAGACATTTTACCGCGACACTACAGTCCAGTTCGTTCATCACCGAAAATAATCATCATGTCACTCTGTACTATAATCTATATAGTAACCTGTATTCTGAATACGCAGCTCATTCCCCATCTCAAAAAGGATATAGCTGATCAGGAAAAGGTACATGGAAGCTACAAAGCTATGGGACTGCTTCTGTTGGAGGGATGACTACGACACTTCAACCTGGAAAAAAGACAACCGAAAAGGCTCGACAGATGCCTGTGAAATCACGACCGGCATGGAGAAGGTGGACAAGGATTGCCACTAGTCAACTGGCAGCTGGTCTCATCCCGTACAAGAAGCCCAGGGCATAAAATGAGGCTAACATAAATGTGGCGGCTCCGAACATCAGAAGCTGGGTTGTTTTTCCTCACAACCTGTATTTAAGCTGTGGAGCTTATTGCCACAGGATGCTGTAAGCTGCTAAAAGCGTGCCTAGGTTTTAAAAAGTCGCTGGACGAGTTCGTGGAAGTAAAAATCCATTGAGGGTTATTAAAAACAAGACATCATGTCGAGATCAGAAAACCCATGAGCCGTAAATCATTAGATGCTAAAACAGTATTCTGGGAACATACCCCTAACTGCTTGCGTGCTCTCACGAAGTATCTGATTTCATCTACTATTGGGAACAGGGTACTGGCACAGATGAACTTTTGGTCTGACCTGGTCCAGCTTTTCTGGCGCTTTTGTTGCTTTTTTTTTTCCCCCACGCTACAAAAGCCGTAACGCTGCCAGTTCAGCGAGTCTTGTATCCGAGTCTTGTCAGCTCACCTACTACAGGAGCAAACTGCGCAGGGAAGGGCACGCGAACAGGCTGTGCCCTTCCTCCCCTGCCTTCCAGATCTGGCGGGCTGCGCCAAGGAACTGTAAAGCCAGCTGATTTAATCTCCCGGGGATTTGCTGGGAACGAGGGGAATACTGAGAGAGCAACTCCGCGACATTTCCAAATGCCGGGGGTGGCTGAAACCGCTTTCAGATGCCGGTGGTGCTGTATCGGTGTGGACGATCTTCTACACAGTTGTATGCTCAGGGATGACACCGTGCTTGGGACTGAGACCTTTCGTGTGAAGACGAATTCCACTCAGAAAAGCCCTGGCAATGGGGGTGTTGCACATCATCAGGAAAAGACCTAGGAGACTACAGCTGCGGTCTTCAAAAGTCGACCGACTCTGGCATTAAGTCTCCCTTTATTTCTGCGCGAAGCAGAGTTAAATCAAATCCACAAGGCACTTCCCGAAATTCCACCACATCTACTTCCAAACGCTTTCTAAATAACCAGAGGCAGAGGATTTCTGCCATGAAATGCTTCAACACCTTATTTGTGAATTAAAATACTTCTAAAAAGATATTCTTGGGGATAAATTTCCCAGTTCTCTTCTTTAGTGGAGTAAGCACAGCATTAAATTACAGGGAAGCTCAACTATTATCTCATAGTTTTCTTTTTTTTATTATAGACTTTTTATCCACATGAATGATAAAGAAACTACAACAGAGTTAAATACCTTTTTTGATAACAGTGATTATATTCTTAATTACACTCAATATTAAATTGTAAAATATTTCCAGAGGAGTACAATCTTAATTCATACAGCAGGCAAAATACCGGAGGAGGAAGGGGTCGAGGGAGAGGGGTGTGAGAAATTCCAGTCTGCTTTTAAAAAGCACTGTGTATGGCTAACGCTGCTCTATCCATCCATCCATCCATCCACCCACCCACCCAAACGTGGTTCTGGCCCATCTGGTAAAACGCGCATTTCTTTCCATAAAACAATCACTATTCAAAAGCAAAAGATGAACGGGCAGATGTTGTCGGTATTTGTGGCGTTGAAAGGATCGGCAGTTCCTTTCACAGCTTATCTGTACGATTCATCAAAAGCATTTTCTCTATCAGGTTCAGTAGTCCTTCTAAAAACACAAAGACTTAAACTTTGGTACCACCAAAAAAGATCCAGGACAGGCATTTTTTGATTTTTTTTTGTTTTGTTTTTACTAATAAATGGCTGCTACATTCTATTTTACATGGTTGTCCATGATGCTTTGAGGTCACTTGTCCTTGGGTTCAGAGGAACCTGATTTGTTTGTTCTTTAAATTCCCAAGCCCTTCCATTTTCTCAGTCTTTCTACAAGTCAGGTTTCTGAGTGGTGGGTTATAACTTACAAGGTAACAGCTGCAAAAGATCCTGCGCTTCTGGGAATAAAAAAATTAAAAAAAAAAAAAAAAAAAAAAAAAAAGAGAGAGAGAACGTTACCAACACTAAGCCCAAGTTTGAGATTTCTTTACTCACAGAGTCACAACATTTATTTACAATCCTTGAAAAAGGGATACACGTAAGTCACCTGCTCCAGAAGCATCCTCTGAGATTTTGCTAGTTAGTATCTGTAGAGTCACGTGGAAATACTCACATTAAAGATGAAGTGCAAACTGCAACTGGCTGAAGCGTGACTAAAACACAACAAGACCTGCTGTGGAAAGGAACACAAAGCCCAACAAGGGTAGCAGAGGATTGCCGAGAAACACAGAGCGTTAATTGAGTGGTTGCTCTGCAAGGCACAGGGTCTTCACCCCCCTGGTGTATTGCGTGGGTATGTATGTGCGTACACGTTTCTTCTTCAGGCAACTCTTTTCCGCTCGGCACATTGAGAATCTGAAATTGCTTCTGAACAATACAGTTGTGATTCTCTGCTTGACTGATTTAGCTTAGCAGTTAAGTAACAACTAATCTTTCAAAAGCACTAGGGCCTACTTAGAGAAATCCCTGTTGTCTGCAGGGATGGTGTGCCACTGGAAACAAAAACAGCGTGAGAAACGCATCCATCCTTCACGCTCTCAGCAAATAAGCAGGAAACGCTGGTAGCTGTGATGCCAGCACCCTCCTTGCAGGGCTCGTCAGCTGATGAAAACCTGGTGCTGGGAACAAACGGTGGCGTTCATCTGATGCTGCCATCCTCAGGCAGACTTTTAATGTAGCTCAGCGCTCTGGACAAGGCGCTCAGGGCAGGACCCGCTGCTTCTCATCTGGGGAGGCATACTGTTTTATTCAGGATATTAATATCACTGAATTCATTTTAAATCAGTGCTCAGATTAACGTAGACTCAACTGGAAAATGCTGACAGTCAGTAAGAAAGTATGCACAAGAGGGCAAAACAAACCAACTTGATGCTTAGACTAATCTCCTTACCTCAGCAGGCAGAGCTCGAGGCCACGGAGACTGGTTATCTGGTTACTCTATGCTTACTCCTAATGTTTGTTTTTTTAAGTATCTGCTTCTTCAATTGCTCAGGCAAACCTCCATCACCTATACTATCAAACCCTTCGCAGACGCCCCAGACTTCCTCTTGAATGCCTCCACTTCGTGCGTTACTGAGGTCTCTACGTTTGAATAGCTCTTTTTTTCTAATCTGCCTACTCCACCTCAGGGATTTTTTTCAGTGAATCCACAAGCCAGATTTTGTGGCATAACACAGTAGCAGGGCTACCGGCTTTCTGCCTCTCTGTCTCTAAGCCCTAATCTTCTCGTTTTACCAGAAAAAAAAAAAAAAAAAAAAAGAGAATGTCGTTTAAACGTTAAGGCTTTAGCACCCAAAACTGGAATCTCCCAGGCCACTGATGATGGAGATGGTGCTTCTTCTAACTGAATGCTTCTAAAGAACACTCCTGAAAAATGCGGTGTTGGGTTTAGGAAGATCCTGCACATGGGCAACAGGGTAATCGGCGTCTGCGGGATCATCAGGAGACTGAACTACAGAAGACGGTATTGGTGTAGGTCTGTAAAGCTCCCAAAATACACCGTTCTTTCCTGGAGCTGAAGAAGCTCCGTTATGGGCAGAAAAACCCATCCCTACCTGCCCACGTGTGAACTTTGACTGCATTATGAATGCCAAGGTGTTTCCCCTCCTTCCACTGAAGGTACGTGACCTTGATGCCCCTTTCCAGTGCCAGAGAGTAGAAGCACATGCTCAGGCGATTAAGCCTGGATTCACCCAACGGTACCTCCTACCCCAGTGAAGCCTCGTAATTTGTGTGACATGTCACTTGTTATCAGCTTTAGACCGACTTCTAGACCGAAATCGGTAACATCACGCAACAGAATGATTCTCTTAATTCTTGCAGTGCCTGCAAAGAAAAACATGACAGCCGGGCCAGGCAGAGTAAGATTTCTTCTTTCACAAGCTCACCTTTAGCTTTTGCTGAGGTGTGCACCGAGCTTTTCTTTCCTGATCAAGCTTGCTGCATAGGGAATCTACAATGACACAGAAACAAAGCCACTGCTTTATGCCAAGGTTTGGCTAACAAGACATCCAAGCTGGAATCTCTGCAAATGAAAGGTTTTGTTTGCCTCCCTGTACCATTTTAGGAAACAGTGCCTTAAATTAAAGGATTGAACTCGTAAAAACTCCAAGAACGTTGATGCAGAAATAAAATAAAAATGGCCCAAATTAAAACAACAGATAGATCTTAAAATCCGATGCAAAAGATGTCTTCCGATGTTTTGTTTGTATCAGTTGCTGACAAATATAAAGCCACCACCCATTCTGCTACCTTTGAGACGACAAAAATCAGCTGCCTGTAACAGAGCAGGCAACACACACTGATCTCTGCACAGCCGAAATACAGCAGGTTGGGAGTACGAGACTTCATATACTTATATCACCATAATTAGGAAGTTCATAATAGTTATCTCTGACTTGCACCGATCTGAGGGAAGCCACTGAAGTGGAACAAATAATTAAAGAAAAACAGAGAACATAGGCATATTAGGGAACGCAGTTATATTTAGAAACAAAGTGGGATGATGTGCTCACTGGCTACTGGGAATACAGTACGGGGCTGCTCTTTTTCAACGCTGGGCCTTTAGAATGCAACAAAACTAAATTGCTCTGAGATTTCTCCATAGCTGGGAATCCAAGTGACTACCAATTCACTGTTCTTCAGTGCTGCCTTTTGGAAGGACCGTTGGAGGAATTCAGGTTGGGATCAGAAAATCTATGTCCCTACACTCCCATGTGTTGCTGCACACTGAGGTGACCTGCCTCTGCTGTCAGGCACTCCTGAATATATTCACAAATAACGTCGAATATGTTACTGCAAGCTGACAAATAGGCTGGGCTGAAGTCGGGAGCAAGGCCTTAAGCTTCACGAACACCAAAGGGAGCAGACAGGCAAATGCACTGAGTTCAAGCGACCTGCCCCACACACCTATTAACATACTAGAAGCACGTGAATTTGCATCCATATTCACTGACCATATACCTAACATGCATTCTTGTACATCCCTGTTTTGCTTTTTATTACATTATGCCCACAGCGTGTGAGGACGTTTGCGCGAGTTGTGCTCAGCATGCCTCTGGCCCGCCGTAAAGCGCAGTATTTGCAAAGGCATCGAGAGATGTATCCATCCCTGCCTACCTTAATAAGGAACTGAGCAGGGAGGGCTCAGGATGAGAGGAAAGAAAAGGGCATCTGCAGCTCAGGAACTAACCCTTTCATCTCTCGGGGAAGGAGGTCAATCTGATTGAAAGCAGCAGCACCAGGAAGCAGCAGTGTCTGCAAAGATGAGCTGTCTGGCCGAATGAAAGCAGAAGCCTTTCACGGGGGGCATGCCGCTTCCCCCACTACACAACCCTGGGAAAAGGGAAACGTGTGCGCAGGAACTGAGAGGATCAAACTACTGATCACCTGAAAAGACCCAGGATCCAGGTGTTTTGTCTGACTACTTTTATAACCCCTACCTTTCACAGAAGCTGAAAGCTATCAGGAAGCTTGCTGCCAGATCCCCCCAAAAAACAGAGCTCTCCACTCCACCAGGTCCTCCAACAGAGCTGCCTTCCAGGGCACGGTGTTTGCGAAGGCTGGAAAACTCCTCTCCGAACTGCAGCAGAGAGGAGCATGTAAAGAAACTGTTTGCCTGATCACCCGTTTGCATGGTTTAGATACAAAAGGGAGCCACAAACAAGCTGCCTGAATAAACACATTTCAGCTGAGACCCGTGATGCTTCACCAACTGCTTTCTTCCTCTCTCCCACTCACAACGGCCAACAGGCAACATCGGTTTGCATGGCTGCCAATTATATAGGACATCTCCCAAGCCGTACTGACCTAGATAATACAACGGGGTACATTCTGTCAGAAAGTAACTGTTCTTAATCCACTTCTCTGCTATATTTGGCACATCAGCGTCTTTTCAGCCTGTGTTGGTTTATCCATCCTCCTGCTAATACATGAAATTGGGAGAGGTGGGTGTCCAACAGGGAAATGACTACTTTCTTCATGAGTTAAATAGCCTACAATGTCATCTTCTACTTTTGTCGTTGGAAGAGCATTTGGTAACTCCGGTGCTGCGGTGGAATAGTATTTAGGGCTCTTCATGACAATACAGTCCCCTTTTGCACATCCATGGTGACTGTTGCAATGCAGGATAGGATCGGCATGAAGATCCAATGCGTGGCCCTTACCCAAGTGTGTACACCCCTGCCGGCAATAACAGAAGTGCAGATAGTTGGGTTTTAAGTAGCAAGCAATCTGTTTCTTATGACTAAGTCCACATTAATAGGAAATACATCGCAGTGGGAGCAGATCTGTAGGGTGCAGGAGAAAGACCCGGTGTCCATACTTGCATTTCTCTTGGGGTTTTTTTCTTCAGGCTAGCTCTAGTCTGGCCCTGGGTACTGATCACCAGTTAAGAGCTAGAGCACGCTCCTACGTGCATTCCTGGAACACATCCTCATTTGCTTCATCCAGAAGGAATCCAGTTTGCAAGCTCTGAGTCTGCTCCACAACATGAACCAAAGCGCAGATAAGCGGATAGGATTGGGGATTCATTTCTAAAGCGCGTGCCTGATCCCTGCTACACTTGGACATCAAAGCAGCTTCTGTACACCATCCTCTTTTGGAGACTTCACCTTTGCATCCCATCTCTAGGTGGGGTACACAATGATATATCACCCTGACTTCTGTTGCTTGAAGAGGGAATCTTCAGTATCCCAAAGCACTATTATCTGATCTGTATCTACAGGTATTTAGTTAAACAATTCTCACTTCCAGAGAGTGGACCTGAGACCTCAGCCCGAACACCGTCCAGCCAAGACAGCCCTTCCAAATGCAAAGCACATTTATGCAGGAAAGGAGACAGATGTGCGGCCGAACTGCCACCGGAAAACTACAGTCTCTGCACACATGGTGCTTCTGGATAGAACGATGCGTGGGATCAAGGAGAAGAAAAAGCACGCACTGGGCTTTTGACAGCTGGAGGAGGAATGGAAGTGCCAACGGCTTGCCCCAGAGGGTGTCTCCCCACTATTGCCTTGTGAAAGTATTTATAGCTGTGTTGGCTGAGTTCAGAGACTCTTCCCTCCCGGGTGGGTAGTGGCACGTGCTCAGGGCAGCGCAGAGGTCTGCACCAGATGCAAGGCAACACAGAGTCACGGCTGGAGTATGCAGTCTCTCCCCTACGTATTTTTAAGTATTCAAGCGCACTAATACAATAGAAAAAAGGATTTTGCAGACAGGCAATAGCAGAAGCTGGCTTGTGACTCTCTGGTACATATGCATCCATTTTTGATCAGAATTTCTGCAGATTCCAAGGGAAAGGAAGCTTTTACTTATGTTTTTAATAACTATTAATTCTACAAGGCATTCCTTTTCTTTAACATTTGAATTTACTGGAGAAAGAGGCACAGCTCCATCCTATTAACCCAAGGCATACCCAGATGCATTGTCAAGATACAGGTTTCACTCACCTGTCTTAAAAAAGCAGACAGTGGCCAATAAAATTCTGGTGAAAATAGTACTTGTCAACTCACTTTTCTGTACACAATCAGGGACGTGTATGCTACCTTCGGCATCAAAAGGTCATATTCCCAATTTGTACCGCTAAACCTGGAGAGGAACTCCACCAAAAATCAAATGAAGATAACAGAACATATAGAAACAGACCTGCGGTATCATCGCAACTGCTAAAGCACAGAAGAAGAAATTAATGAGAAAAAATATAAACATCGCTCTGGTTTGGTGGGGGGCAAGGTAATGAAATCTGCCTTGGAGTCTGCAAGACACAGTAAACACAGAGTTTCAGAAACGCTCTTTTACCTGTTATTATCTGGGTGTCAGTGGGCAGGCACTTCAGCACAAGATGCAGCTCAAGAAATCCAAGAGCCATTCTGCTGAACCGATGTTTGCCTCTAACATTCTTGCCAAGGTCAATCAATCTAGCTGGGCCACTTTAAGCAGCGGACCAAAACAGAAATCCCAATAAAGCACTGCTATTTCCTGCTTCCACTTTTCGAATATGGAGTGACAGGCATGCAGTGACCAAGGTCTCCGCACACAAAAACGTGGACATTCCTTGTTTATATAATGAATACATTAGTTGTACAAAGCACCTACTTTCTATATACAACCTAAAATAGGAATTAAACCTACTGGTGCTTTTCTTAATTACAGTAGGACCCAGAGGAACATGATCTCATACCTCTGAAGATCTACCAACGTTACCACATGGCAGATTTTTTCTTCTCTTAAACACTCCTTGTGAACCTTTAAAGATCAGGATGAAAGATGATGCGGAGATAGAAATCAATTTTGCAGGTAGATAGTTCCTGATTTATTTTATTGTCTGACTCTGAAGAACAGAGTTGATTCAAAGCAGCACTGAGAGTAGAAGGCCACCAAACATCAGCGGAGTTCCAGCTGAATCCAATTCTGAGCTCTGAACATTATTATCAGCCCAAAGTTAGGCTAGTGAGGAGGAATTCAGTTCATGGGAGTATAAATAAATTAAAAAAACCCGAACAAAAACAAACCAACACTTTCCACTTGAGCTGGAACCACAAGGGACTGCCTGAGTAATTCACATTTCTAACATGTCTCAAAGACCTGCTGCCTTTTACCCCTATGTAAAATTAGTGGGGTTGATCACTACCTGACCTTAGTTATCTAAACCACAACGGCAGGGTGACGAACACCACCTTAGCTTTTCCTGATGGACAGGTTACAACTGTGGTCAGCGCTTCCTGGGAACCCACAAACTACTTGTAAGGGACCCCTGAAAGGAAATTGAGAAAAGCTAGCCTGTCTGCAGGAGCTTAAATTTGCTGCTTGGTGTTCTACTTCTCTGTGGCAATGTTTTAGAGGGGTTCACAAAAACATAAAAGGATAAAAATCATCATGCTGGGAATGCTGCTTCTGATCTTTTTCTCCCACCAGGCAGCTAGGAAGAAAGTTCATGCTTTTTAAATTTGATCCACTGACACAGCTGCTCAGAAGAAAATATCAGACAGATACAGAGTCTCAAGCAGGAGCTAACTCAGTACTTTCGTCAGGCTGGCTGGGCTGTCCTGACAGATGGATTCTGGTCACATTGGACAGAAACCAACAACTCTAAAGGCAGGTGAGCTCTTCTGAGGCTGTACCACATGTGGCATGTTAGAACCTACCCCAACCTGCTGGGCAGCCATTTCTTCTCAGTGGCCCTTTCTGTACAGCTTAACAACAGAAGCCAGACGATCCATGCCTGAAGTAAAATACGACCTCCAAGTACATGCGCTGTACTTAGCCAATTTGCGAGACGGCACTTTGAAGGAGGAAGCAGCGAAAAATGCATTCAGTGATTTAAGATCCATTTTCTTGTTAAATCTGACGATCGGTTGCTTCCTGGCACTCAGCCGAGAGCTTGGCACGAACAGGTTGCGATACTTCCTGGTAGCTGCTCCAGACACTTTGACCGACTCCCTTCTTAACAGAAATTGCTGATGGCCGCACAACGTCCCACTGCTCCAGCTACCTACCAAGGCAGGTTATGTCCAAAGAAATCAACATCCATCGCTGAGGCTGTAACGGAACAGGACCCACCCTCCATTTTCCCAATGATCTGAGCCTTACTCCTGACTTTCAGGAAGCCGTAAAATAATTTTTTTTTCAAAGTCTGGGGCGGACAGAGCATCAAAATAAAAGCCCATTGATTAAACACTGCTTTAACTGAGGCTTTTGATGAAGAATATTAAACCCCCAGCCGCTGCGGGTGTACTGACCGCCGGGGAGCGGCAGAGGGCACCCGGAGCCCGCGCAGCGTCCCCCGGAGCTGCCACCCCACTCAGCGCGGCCGCTCTCCACGCGTGGCGATTTGTCATCGCCCTCTGCATTGCAGTTTCGCAATGTCACCCAAGAACTGTGAGGAAAAAGCATTGCGTTCAGTGTTCAGGACTGGCTGGGCACGAAGCACTACCTTCAAGCCGTCCTTTCCGTGTAACAGTCAGGTTACAGTGGGCGTTCGCACTAGAAAGTTTTCAAATACAATTATATTTGGTTAATTATTTCATGCTTGGCTTCAGCTTGTTGTATTCCAGAACATCTCTGACACATCAAGCACTCCAAGGCGGTTTATTTTAAAGTCTGCCTACCCAGTTACGCAGCGTGAAGCATTCCAGTTCAGGGTGAGTGAAACCATCGTTAGGGCAAAACCTGCCTCTGGTACCCGCTGTTACAAGAGACGCCTTCACGATCATGCACAAGTCTTCAGGAAGTTTATACAACTAATTTAAGTTGTATAATCCTTCAGTGGTGAGAAAAGCCAAAAGAAACCGACTCTGCGCATTTATACTGTTTGTAAAATAAAAAAAGCAATTAAGCCAAGTTCTGTGGCTATTATACGAGTAAATTTTGAGTTTAGTACTACAAAGGTACGCACCTATGAAGCTGTGAGGAAAATTAGGACGCGAGTATGCATTAAACATTTCTGCTTCTCTCTTTGCAATTCTGTCTTAACAGGAAAATTAAGTGTGGGCAGCTCTGTTAAAGCACTAGTACAGCGTCCCAGGTACATACAAAACAAAACAACCTACTCCTGTGAAAAACAAAACAACAACAAAAACCACAAACAACAAAATCAAACGTAACCATGCTTTTTGTGTATTCTGCACCAAAAGCTTTAATTCATCCATGCCATAACCCAAGAAGGCCAAAGGAGTTCTACCATTAGCACATTCAGCTCATTCATCTTCATTCTAGATATAACCATACAAAATATATTCACATGAATGAATTAAAGTAACTGCAGGGTTTATCACATCAAAAGTGCCGACTCCATTTCAGTTATCAACCAACCAAAACATCACCGAAGATTTCTGCACCCAGCTTAAACAAACACACTGGTTATTTGCAGCAGTCTCTCAGTTCTTCATATGCAAACATCCTTTTATCAGTCTCACCGACACACAACCTGCCTCGCCGATACCGGGAGGGATACCCAAATGTGAGCATAAAGACTTCCTGATGATTAGACAACATTTCTATTAATGATAATTAAACTCAGGCAGCCACAGTGAGCGAAGAGGTCCTGAATTGTTGGTGCAGTACATTAAATGTTGAAACTATTCTCTGTAAGTACATTCAGGCAGCTCTGTTTAATGATTAAATGACTATTAGTCTTTCTGTAGCATGCATCAGTAAGTGAAAAGGGTGTGAATTACATGATCATATTTCTTTTCCTGCCCGAGAAAAAGCACTACACTGAACCTCATGATTTCTCCACTTCTTGTAAATCAGAAAAAACACCACAGCTGGCTTGCTGGAGGTCTGGGATATCAGTCTCAGAAACAACTTCACAACTGGGCCACAAAGTGAATGGCAGAGATGATCCATTCTCTCCCTGGGAGGGAGAGTTAGTTAGCTCCAAGTTCAGCTGACACAAGAGAGAAAGGCTGAAGTGGGCCCACAAACTTTGTGCTTAAATGTGCATCACAGCAGGAATCAGACAGGTCACCTGCCTCAAGTCCAAAGCAGCAGGGAAGTACTTTTCAGGATGGCATCCTAATTACCATCTTCTGTGACAATGCAATTCACAGATCAAGCCAAACTCCTTGCCTGGCATCGGGAGACAAAGGGGAGCACAGTAACAACTGGACACATTAAAGGAAAAGAGTGGAGACCAGCAGCAAAAAATCTCCAACGATGTTCTGGACTTGAATTTCCTCCATAAACAACCTCCTTCAAGCACCCTCCATCTCTCATTGAAATCTCTGAAGTCAGCAGGAACAGGGAGCAGGAACGTTCAGCAGCTCTAAAAATAAGGCCACTCCTAAATGCCTCTAAACATAAGTGCCCAAGTTTGACAATCCTGGCCTTCAGCTTTATTTTTATGTCCTAACCCATCAGTTAGAAAGTGACAGTACCAGAAGGCTGGACAATACCTCCTCCGCACCAGGGTCTGTGACAAGCACAAGGAAAATTTAGATGCTCGAGCACAGGGCTGATTCAGGTAAGTGGGGATATTTGGCAAGCCTGCCTCAAAAAAACCCCGTTGAATAATATCAGACTGATGACAGAAAAAGCACTAGCAAAACAAGCATTAGCTGATAGCCTCCCATTCGTTACGATGCCCTGCTCTTAAAAGCACACTAAGCAGTATCTGAGTAAGAAACAGCTACACATACTCCACCCCTTGCTCGTACTGGATTATGTCAAGTTTTCAAAACAGCACGGTTGTATGCAATGATCTAGAGTTGCACTAACACACACACGCAAAATCCCTCTTGATTTTAAAATAACAAGCAAGAGACCAAACAGCAACGTGTGCCTGCACTGAACTGTGTTTTGGCAACTCGATCCTTTACTGCTGAGTTAAGCACTTCTTCTAGCGGCTGAAATTTGAAAAAGACACATCCTAAGGTTTATTTGCCAGTGAGAAGCTGGCCTCGCACCGATTCCCTACTGAGGGCTGAAACGCACCCCTTGGCAACTCGTACAAGGTAGAAACATTTAACTGCTTAAGGTTTACTGATTCAGTCCTCACGTTTCTCTCTGAAGAAGCACCCCTCGGTGTTGAGTCAACACATTTCGTTCAGTTGAAACATGAAGACCCATCTGGTTACTGTATGAAAGTAAATCTCCAGGTAATTAGACTCTAAACCAGCTGAGAACTGCATGCTTACGTCTTGCTAAGTATAAGGTAATATGAGCTCTGTAATAGTACATCTGCATGGCTCACGAAGGGGAAGTTTGAGGAGTGCGTTTAAAAAACATAAAGTGACAGTTCGTAACATTTTTAGCAGAGAAGGCAAACTTACAATTTGTAGCTGCTGTACCATTTCTTCTCTGTATGCCAGTTCCCGCTTCATCTGATCTTGAAAATTATCTGTAAGGGGGGGGAGGGTGGGAAGTAGATGCAGTAATTAAAACAGAGACCACACAGCAGAATTCATATAAATCAAAGGAAATCAAACCCAATCACTACTGAGGAACTGTGAAGCACTACAAAGCCCTTCACCCAATTAAAACGCATGCCTAACAAAAACAACTTCTCTAGTAGGAGACACTGTAGACAACAGAAAAACCATGGAAAAATCAGATTCAGCTGCTTCCCCAATTAGCAAACGTAGGCTGCTAAGTTTCTGTCGCTAGCATTCACTCTCGCAGTGATTTTCTCAACGGGCCAGACTCCGCAGTCATTAGTCAAGCTTCTACCAACACTGAAGAGCAAAAACTTCTCTTCTTTGCTTTGGCATAAATCTGTTGACATCAATAGGGATGTCCAACATGCGAGAACAGAAAGTGTTCAAGGATGCAGGGTTTGATTTGTAGTTTGTAACATAGTGCTGACGGCTTTGAACAAAACTCAGACTAAAGTTCCATAAACAGTGACGCGGAACTCAGAAGGGAAAAAGTCTTTGAAAGACAGATCCTGGACAGCCGGGTTACAGCACAGGCCGGCCTTCCTGCTCCAGTAGCTCCTCCTTCCCTTATTTTCCTCCTCAGTAACCATTTCAGACAAAACTTCATTTGGTAGAAGATTAATTGCTGGTCTGTGTTCCATAACATTGTCGTTGGAGGGTGGGAAAAAGACAGAAAAATATAAACAAAACTACTGACAAGCAGCTAAGAGCTTGGAGAGTTGCCGCATGATGGAGACCTAGGTACAGCGATGTACTATTAAATAGAAGAGGAAAGAAAACCCATTCCAACCAATATCATTTTGATCCGGGAAACAAGCCTGTTTTGGACCACGGGAGCAGCAAGATGAATGCCAACTGAAAACAGCATGGAGCACCTCAACACGCAGCACTGTCAAACTGGAGAGAGCTTGGAGAAGGGCATTACAAGGCCGAGGCAGCTAGAATGGTTTCTCTACAACTAATAATTAAAAGAGTTACATAATCATGCTGGTTGCTGGGACACTAGCCCAGGACTCAGGAAGCCTGGGTTCAATACCTGGTCTACTGGCCTCTGCGCGTGTGTCTCTCCGTGCCTCCTTTCATCACCAGTAAAGCAGGAATAATAGCACTGCTTCAACTGCCAAGTGCGTTGGGAGGATTAATGGATTAAATGACTGTGGGATACTTCGACAGCACAGTAATGGGAGTCACAGAAACACCTAAATTGCAATGGGAAGATGTGAGCCCAGGTGAGACCGAGCGGCTCCTAGTAATACTCTGTGTGCTGCCGCAGTGCTGGCAGCTCACCCACTCCCAAACCTGCCGCACAGCCTCGCCACGACTTCTCAACCCCAGAAGCAGTAGCAGGAAGGCAGCGAGCAGCCGTGGCACGACACAGTGGAGAGGAAGGATGTACCTCACCCGCGGGGAAAGGGAACGCGTCCCCATCAAGTGTGGGCACAGGAAGGGGCTAGAAGAAAGTACAAGGGGGCAGAGCTCTGTCCTCTTTCACACAAGAATTTTGCCCTCTCTGAACGACAAGCAGAAGTTGTTGTTTAAAAGGCAAGGAGGCACTTTAGGACAACAAGAAAATAGCAATGAAACAAGAAGAGTGAAAAAATCTGTCAGGCTGAAGCCATCAGGAGTCTAGCACAACCACGTAGAAAAGGACGTGACGACACTGTCTTAATAAAGTTCTTCAGATTTCAAGTAAATGCCTGCAGAATTTTTCAGCCTATTCCCTCTACTCCAACTCAACCAGAAAAAGAAGGCGACAGAAATAAAGCAGGTTTGCAACTTCTCTCTTCCTAGCCCCAAAAAAGCCGTGCAGTATAACAAGGTGACCACCTCCTGTCCTGGTCACTAAAGGCTGATAGATCCGTGCTAGTTACTACTGAGGTCCTCCAGTTTCATTCTGAGTAGGCTATATGGAGAAATTTTCCTTCTCTCCCCAACACTTTCCTCTCGACTGCCTCTTCACAGGCTCATCACCTCTCAGAACAAACAGCTCAGAAATCTTGCTCAGTCCTGCACTGCAAATGTCCAAGCTCACAGTGGAAATGAGGTGTTAATGGTAAGGATAGTGTTTTTTTCCGGCAGCATTTATCTGAGTCCGAATGCTTACAGACAAAGCCATGAGCAATACCCAAGAGGAAAGTTATCAATATTTAAATAGTTTTCTTAACACAAAATTAAATACTTTAACTATCCAGACTACGTCTCCGCCATTTTATTACCACGTTGTTAAATGCAGCCGGACAAAATGCGTGCCAGCCGACACCAGAGGTACAAACCAGTGGAGGGTTCTGGGCGAACACGCTGCCAACTGTGCACAGGTGCTCATATTTCTATCAGGACAGCAAATTCTTTGATTTTCTTCAAGTGATCTGATCTTTTTTTAAATTTTCTTCAAGTGACCTCTGCGTTGAGAGATCTTATAGGCAAAGGAAAACCTCCTTTCAAGTACAATAGCAATATGAAAAATAAAGGTGCAAACAGCAGAAGACAAGGTCTGGTGTTTTGGGCCACATTTCAAGCAGGTACAAGAAGCCACAGAGAAGCGAGCAGCATAGTACTGCTAAATGAGCTTGCAAATAAGATCAGTTCTCATTTAACAGTGATTTGCATGAGGAGATCGTAGAAACCAACACCATTTACACACAACACTGCATAGCACTGCTGTGGGTGGTGGTTTGACGCTATTAATATGTCACGCCCCAAACGTGCTCAGTTCCAAATGCAAGACCCAAAAAAAAGGTGACTTTGAAGTTAACTCCAGGTAACCCGACAGGAGCACTTTCTGGAGAGACACAGCATTACCTTCCACATCTCACACATTGGCTTCCTGCTGAAACAGGGATGAATTTTCTCCTTTTTAAAAAATGTTGAGAACACTTAAAAGCCAAAGGCTCCCCACTTAGCCACAGACAGTGCAAAGCACAGGGAGAACCACCCCCACCCGTGGGAGCGAGAATTACCCTGGCAGCGTGTTCCTGTCCTCGGCAGCTTTAAGCATGGGACAGAGATCCAGTCCCCATGGCCACTCAGCCCAGCGCTGCAGTGAGCTAGGCTGGGATATAAAGCCTGTTACCTGCCTGCTCTTCGCTCCCTCCTACAACCTCAAGTGTCTCCAAGCCATGATAAATCCATCAATACAATTTTAATTTTACCTCCACTTTCCCCTAGTTGGGTCTCTCCCTAGCTCCTCCCTATCCAATACCACCACAGGCAGTTAGTAACTTGGGAAACCTGGCAAAACAAATAGTTTCTAATGCCTGACCTAAAGCAGCAGCCCCGTCCGGCAGCGAGAGCCTGGAACAGACCCCATCTCTTTTGCTGGAACACGTACCGCTCTAGAGGACAAACCACACTTATCTTGGATTTTACACTTATTTGCTTTACAAAGACCCTTTTTCTTGTTTTATTATATGCGGAGGAGGGGTGGTTTTTTGGTAAATCTAAATCTGTAAATAGGTTTTACGGTCACTTGTATATATTGTTTATAGCACATGATATGTTTTCTATTTTAATCCTGAAGAAAATTGACCACTACTTTGTGGTACAGTGAAACCACATATTTTTCAAGCCGGCATACACAGTCGCCACTTCCTTGGTTGGCCGTACGTGTTCTTTTCTTTTATTTGAATTGTATTTCATGTGGTTTAATTGCCGTGTTTATTTACATGGCAATGACAGAGCATTAATTTTACTGCAGAAGAACAAAAGGATAAATGAGTGACCTGAATGGCAAAACTCCAAGATGCCATTTCGCCAATACCACACATCAGTATTTTGAGCTACACAAATTATTTGAAAATTACCTCACTCCCAAACCCAAGTAATGACTGAATTTATGCTGAAGGATGAGGTTATCCTCCTTTCATTAATATCTGTATCACCTCAGGCGGCTCTTCTCCTTTATTTATGAAGCTGTCTACATCTTTCGATATTTGGGCTAAAGATGGAGTCATTCCCAGAGTCCTCGCATTTCCTTGCTTCCCTGAACTTACCCTATCTGACGCTACAGAAAGAGGAAAAATGTATTTTCCTTAAATAATAGGAAAATGCTGTCTGTGTTCCCACCTTTTCCTGCACATCCAGGGAGGTGCAACATTCCTCAGCTTGCAGCAGCGAGTTTTGGTTGACTGACTTACCTCAGGGGTACTGGCAATACTGGGTTTTGTCCCTGGAGTTTTTATGAAGGAACTCAGAGGACTAGCAAAACAGGGAGTTTCTGAACTCTTCAAGAAACTACGATAAAACAGCACGAGGGCACTTTGCACTGAATGCTGGTCAAACATTTCAGTCACGCAGGAGTTAAGAGAAGTTAGCAAATGGCAGAAGAGCCTGACAATTAGTCTGGGAAGGTTTTAATGTATCTATCTTGGCTTCCTGTGAGTCAAGTAACTTGCAGTGCTCCATCCGCACATAGTCTCCCAGGAAAACAAGGACAAAAATTGAGAGTTTTAAAAAGCAGAGTTTAAAAAAACCTCACATCCTCAACATTAGGAAAATATTGAATGGAGATGCTGTCAGACCTCCTCTGGACTTCATGAAGAAGCGAGGTTGCATTTAGGTTTCCTTTAGGTTGCATTTAATACTGAACGGGGGGGGGGACTGTCTGGGCAGGCAGCTGCAGAGCCGTGACAGCCAGGCGCGGGGAAGCCTGCACGACAGTACTGCTCTCGGTGTGGTGCTGTGTTACAGACGGGCAGAGAGCAATGGAGATGCCCTGATCACTCCAGCTCTGTAACACTACATTCG
This sequence comes from Aptenodytes patagonicus, assembly GCF_965638725.1. NCBI lineage: Eukaryota > Metazoa > Chordata > Aves > Sphenisciformes > Spheniscidae > Aptenodytes > Aptenodytes patagonicus. The sequence continues at coordinate 4,342,850 of NC_134982.1, read as the reverse complement.
CTGCATGTTGGAGGGCCCTCAGCGTGTCTCCTAGCTTGTCCTGATCTACGTGGGATTTCTCCTGGAAGCATGCTTTCCCCTGTTGCTGACAGTGTAATTCAAAAGGCCTCAATCAATAGGTCTTTTTCCATATCCAGTTCAACTTTCTGGCAAATTCACAAAAACCCTGCTAAGTGTCCGTTTTGTTTTCTTTTATTTAACACATGCCCAGCACATTCCACCACCCCTGGACAGCAGCACCCCGCTCATCAGCCGTGGTGAAAGGGCCATCTCAAACAGCCCATCTCAAGAGGAAAAATCCAAACAGGTCTTGCTACTCCTTAAACACACGCCAAACCAGTTCTCCAGCATCATCTAGAACCACCTAAAGATGACTATGAAGTACCCTGTCTTCAAATGCCTCCAAGAAGCTGGTTAAGACCACCGACATCGCTGTACCCCAAGAAGCCCCAGATGTGTTTCTGTCTACTCACTGTATTCAGTGTTATCAAAACCAGTAAAATATACTCCAAAATAGACATCCAGCTTCATATCTTCCCTACAAAAGACCTGCTTGGGCAGCCTGAAAAGCCACAGCAGAAGTGCCATCAACCTCAGCAGAACTAAGCCAAAGATCCTGGCAACACAACTGAGAACATACCTCTCCCCTTTTAACAATCTGACAACAACCACCCACAAATAACACCAAAACCACAGATATGTATCTTACTGAAGACTGGGAAAGACGCATTTCCTTTCAACACCTGGAATTCCTGTTCTAGTCTCCTCCGTAAGTCGATCTGTTCAAACAAAACCTTCTGGAGTTCCTCTAACAAAGAGAAAAGAAAAGTGGTTTTGCTGATCTGTATAAATAATTCTTGAAAGAACAGTTGTGGAGCAATTCATTACTGTAAGACAAAATATTTTAGCAGTTATAAAAAAAAAAAAAAAGTGTTGCATAGACCTACAATAGATTTTGTGCAGAAAGCCATGAATATAAATCAATGTAATATATTATTTTAAAGTATTATATTACAGTGTCATGTATTGATTGATATATATGCATTAATCTCAATTATATCCACCCAAAGGTCCATATATTATTCATATGTTACTTGACAAGCTTAAAATATGGTGCAGAACAAAAGTGCCCCCTATTATCCTCATATTCTATTAAAACAAAGAGCAGTTTTATAACGTAAGAGGCCCTTATTTATTTTACCTTTCCCCATGTTTTCTACATCCTTCTTCAGTGAATGAGGTGAATTGGTTTCTTGTGTGTGTTCGCCTGAAAAAAGCGAAAGAAAAAAGTTATTGATTTACCGATATTGCTTTTCATCAGTGTTGTCCTTACTACGCAACTGCTTCAGAGAATCCGGAGTAAAAAGGAAAAAAAAAAATACAGACAGAGTAAGATTGAAGTTTATCTACATATCTCTGCCTGCGTAGCACAAATGTTTGCAAGACTTTTATTTGCTTCTCGTTTAGTAAAGTATCTGCCTGCACCACAGCCTCCTGCAGACAAGACCTGACGTCTCCTCGATACCTAGGACTAGGAGAGCTCCTCTTGCACGTCGTCTGCCGAACTGACCCCTGCTTTCACTCTAACCCCTCCTGAAGATGCTCTTCTCGGAGAATGACTAGGAATGAGCTGAGAAAGTGGCAGAGCTTTCTCTACAGTCTCATCTCCTCTCTTCACAACGGGAAGTCCATGCTACCTAGCTGGGCAGGACCCCGTTCCCAAATCCATGGGCAAAATCCTTTTTGCATCAGCCTCTTTGCCTTCATCGGCTCTTTATCATCTTCTAGAGCTCTATGGCACGGGCTTGTTGTAACTGGATGTAATTTATATCCAGCTGAGATAAAATTGACATCAGTGGTATTTGCATCCAAAGGATACACCTCTGAGGTCAACCAATTCAGAGACTTCTGTCTTAGGTTGCTCACGTAACTTTTCATCATATAGCAGTAAAGAATTTTCTAGATAACAGAATTTGACTATTTCCAGATATATGCATGCTACTTCTTTCAGACTTTTTCCTTTACAAATAAAATAAAATAAAATAAAATAAAATAAAATAATAAATCTTCACAAGGTGTTAAGTTTGCCTGGATGACAGTTTGACTTAAATATGAACCTTCTGACAGAAGGTGTTATTCTCATTATCCTCTGGAACTGTGAAATTTTCCTCTAATTTCTATGAATAGGGTTTTGAAACAAAAAGCTATGAAAAAATGTTTTTAAAAGAAAAACTACCACTTTAGCAGAAATCAATGGGAGATTTTTCTGTTATTTACAGCTGAAGTAGAAATGGACTCTCAATAATTAAGAAAATATTTGGTAAATAACCAGTTATTGAACTAATTGGACTAATTCTTGTTTTAGTCCAGCCCAGTAAATACACATCATTAACTCTACTGATGAGCAATCACAAGACAGACATACATGTAAAGCTACTCATGCGTTTACGTATTTGGAAGAAAGACTCATGGAGGAAATACCTTGGGGTTTTCTGAAAATAAAAAGCCATAGCACTGACTGGGTCACCACACAACAGATAAGATAGCAGCTAGTTACAGAACTCCTACTGTCACTATGCATTTGATAGTAGGTCATCACAATCAGCTAATTTTAAAGTTGAATTGGAAAGTCTTGGTTTTTATGCAGTCAGAAATCTTTCTGCAAAACATTTATTTCTGTTTTTAAAAATCAATGCGTTCTGATATCCAGTAAACCTTGAAGTCATAGTATATGAAACATATCCAATAGCTATGCATTTTAGCATCAGCTATCTCTTCGTTCCTTCAAAAAAAAAGCAACCACTCATTCAGGCATATACATTTACACAACCATATCTGGTGCCAGCAATTCCATTTTAAAAACATGTTTATGCAACACAGTGATTAAGAAAAATCATTTTTGTATGATATTTGATATAAACTAAATGTTTTCTACAGGTAAATTGTCTCACCACACTAAAAGAAGTAGCAAGCTTAAAAATACATCACCTTTTGGGCAGTGGTTTGAAGTGTTTCCATAATGTAAAATGGTCTTTTTTTTTTAGTTAACATAATTGTTTTCAACAGGATTGCTAACAAAAGAGGTATTTTGTTAGATAAATTAGGGTACACAAAATCAAAAAGAAGGCATTTAAGTTTAGGAAGGGTATTTATTGAATCATAAATACTAGTATATTTTTTCCAATCAATTTCTTTCATTGAGGCATTCTTTTCTGAATGTTTTATGTGCAATTTTGAGGGACAACAGACTCACAGACAGAAGGTAACTGCATTTTTCAAGGGGGAGGAAGAGAAAGGGGAAGAGACTAGATCCTAGCACAGAGCATGGCGGCAACATAGCTCTTTCCCACTTCCTCGGTTGAGCCTTCAGGGCTGTATGGTTTGAGGCTGCTGACTCGCCGGGACTGAAAGAACTGCATCAAAATGAAAATAAGGGCGTGCAGCATGAAGAATAACTTCTCCAGCATCTGCAGCCTCCCTGCTAAACTACCGAAAAGATTTATTAGAAAATCCCCCATCCTTGCCCCCCGAAATAAGTAAAGAACAGGGTGGGAGAAGTGAAGGTATTTAAAGGCAAAACCCAGCACATACGGTTTTAAAGAATAACCGCACTTTTAAACTGCTTTCTGATGTTCAGAAAAAGCCTCGACATTATTATTGTTAACGGTAATAACAATCAGATGGGTTTCACCTTTCCGGTCCCCCTGAAAATGATAATCAGGAGCCTGCTCTTCTCTGTTTTTCCGTACTTCCCAGAGGCCTCATCACGCGTTGTGTACTGTTCTACCTTAATTGAAAGGGAGGAGGTATTGAATATTTAACCAGTTTCCTTTCTCTTAAATGTTAATTAAAAGCTAAATAGGTGTTTAAAAACACACAAACAGAAAGCCCAAAGAATTTTAATCAGTCTAAGAAAAAATCACTTCCCCTTCTAATAGCTCCACCATAACTCTCTTGGGCCTTGACTACAGACAAACTTGTAGCAGCATTTAAAACAGCAGCACTGAAAGCCGCGCAGCCCCCCGGTAAGGACACCTAGGTTTTCTTTAAGAGAGGCCTATTTCAGTTTATTCAGAAAAACCAAACTATACCTCAACTGTCTATGGGCTAGGGGGCAAAGGGGATGAAGTATTCATAGCCGGTTTGCACTGCCTCAGCTAAAGCTTTTGGTACCTCTGTTCTTCCCGATGAGCTCAGGTGCACAGACATTGTTATTCTGGAATAAAAGCACACGGGTCGTATTGTTGGGTTACACAAATGGCCGCCTTATCTGGAACGTGAACATCCACCCACGGAGGAAAGCAGAAACGATGTCTGTGAGTAGACACACCTCAAATTACTTTATCAGTACTCTGAAAACAAGAGGCCCCGATTTGTACATTGACACAACCTCAGCTCTTGCGATGCCACCATTTTATTAGCTCTACGCCCACTGGAGTAGATAAGATTTGAATTTTTAATAAAAGAAACGAACAGAAACATTTCCAAATTTATTCTCCCTGAAATAAATGCACGTGGCCCTTGGTGTAGAAAACCAAACCTGACATAGTCAGGTTACCTCTTCATGCTGTGCCACCTAGAGCAATCTCCTGCAGTCCTTCCTCGGAAAGCTCTCAAAGCGCTCTTCCAACAGCAGCTAAGAATTTCCACGCTGGCCCAGACAACTCAGCTACGTCAACGGGCAACTGATTTGCCCAGAGCAGAGCTCTGATGGACCGGGAATATAACTCCGCTCTCCTGACTCTCAGCCCTGTGCCTTGTCCCCAATTCTCGCTACACCTGCAGTGCCAGACCACATCAACCGAAATCATCCACTCGTCTGTGTCTCAGCATCGGCCCTGTTATTCCTGGACGGTACTTAAGTATCACAGGGCACACCGATTCCTGCCAACCAGTTCTGCAGCTCACTCCTACCAGCTGAGCTTTGCCGCTATGAAGCCCGCAGCATCGATGGTCTACCATGACTTAAACATCCACCGGTATTTTTAGCTGGAGAGAGCGCTGTCTGCAGACGCAAAGACCGCAGCAGTGAAGATGTCGGTATCTTCCGGGTATAAATATATATATCCATTTAAAAAATACAGGCAGATGTGAACCGGCAGACTTTCAGAGCTCCAAAGGCTCCATCTGTGTTTGAAATTAATTACTCGCTTTAAGACACGCACAGTTCTTCTGTATGTCCTGAAGAAATCCAACCCTTACTGAAAAGATTCACGCGTCATGCATATTCATGCCGCTTTTTGGGGGAATAATCAATAGGATAATCAGGACTTGGGAAAATATGCCTATTTTAGGAAACTCAATAAGCATCTTTTAAGTGCTTTTCTGTACTGGGGCTGATATACGTGTCTTACAAAATCTGGAGCTTCAAATGTTAATTTGCCCTGAAAGTGGTCTAACTTTAAAACAAACTAGTTTTGGGGTTTTTTTTGCACAGATAAAGCCTCATTTGTAACCTCCATTTAAAGTTTAAAACATGAACATCCGATTAAAAAACATCCGCGTTGAAGTACTAACGGATAGAGGAGAAAACAGTTTCAGGATTTCAAACTGAACGTTCAAAAACTGTGACCGACTTAAAAACATGAAATGTTTTCGAGAGACAACAAATCAGTTGGCTTTTGGTCTGAACCTTATGCATACATCTGGGAAGTTCTTCGTAACTTTATTCTAGAAGCATGAGGGCCCGAAAATTTCTAATTCTTGGCTTGTTTGAAATGGAAGGTGAGATTCTTACCAGACTCCAGAAGATGGGGCTTTAAAAAAAAAAAAAACAAACCCAACCAACACACCTAATATTGTGAGACTTGCAAAAAATAAAGAAATTCAACAACGTTCCACCCTCTTTTAACAATTCAAAGAGAACTCCTGAGCTCCTTAGTAATAACAGAAAAGAGACAGGAACAGTAAATAAGGACCCAGTCCTACAGTCCGTCTGCAGTTTTGTCTGTCGTGCGGATCCACGTAGTTACACGCAATCTTATCTACTAGTACGCAGCACTGGATCCCACATCTGGAACTTCACCTCGTCTTCCCCCCATTTCAACTTTTAACTTCTTTGCTTTTGCAAACACCTTCCATAATAAATTTTTATGTCTTTTAACTTCTGGATCCAATGCTTTACCACTTATCCCAGTAAAGACTACACAACGATCCAGTCTGCTATATATAATGCTGGGCTGTTTTCAACCCTCTGCGAGCTACAGTAAATCCAGAGCAATTGCACCAATATTTGCAGAGTTATTCTGGATATATATTTAAGAGTAAATGAAAGAAGAATCTGGCTCGCTGTTTCTAGTCTGAATTTTCCTGACATGCCTACCAAAGCATTTTTTACAAATCAAAAAACAAAAATGGGGAAATCATAACAAGATTTGAGAAGGTGACTTCAAGCTGTTATTAACGCCCAGTTTTAGAGCTCACGCTTCTCACTAAAACAGATAAAAAATGAGATTAGGTGACTTACACAACTCAACTCCTCTTTAAGAAATACGCAGCATTTGCAAGGCAGCCTTGCAACACGGTTGCGTGCCAGACACACACAGCTCTTCTACCCTTCAAATCCAGCTGCTGAAGGAAGGTCGGGATGGCAAACCGCAGCTTTCCCCAAAAACCGGACCAGTTACATACGTTAGTGACAGTTACCTTTCAAAACTGCCGTGGGAATTTGAATAATTTCAAGCTCTTCCCGAGCACTGCCTGACAGAAAAGGAAGGGGGATTTTC